>NW_026137608.1:3928606-4583373 GCF_009805555.1 Andrographis paniculata
TACAATAATTCACAATAATAATTTTCAAAATGTAAGTTTGGAAACAAAAACAGGAAGAAATATCGATCAGCAGCAATTCCAATAATAATAATAATAATAATAATAATACTGAACCATAAAAACCCACATAATATATATATATAATAATGTCCTGAGCTAAATTGGTTTGTATCCATTATTAATAATGAATTATTTGTGCTCCTTTAAACGCAGCAGCTTTATATATATATATATATATTAAATAATATACTTTCATTTCCCCCGTCATACAAATTTGTGTTTATTTGACCGGACAAAGTTTTAATAAAAGTGCATAATAATTATTAATTTTTCTTTTTATGTAAAAAATAGTACAAAAATGAAATGATTTTTTACTTAAAAATGAAATAAGAATATTTTTCGATTACAACCCAAAAAGAAAAGTGAGCTTGTACTATTTTTTACTTAAAAAAGAAATAAGAATTTTTTTCGATTACAACCCAAAAAGGAAAGTGAGCATAGATTTTTTTTTGGACCGCTATCCGAAAGTGCGCACTGGGTAAACCCTCGACCGAACCTAATACCCTGCAAATTAGACCCGACGGAAAAGTCATACTAAGCGAACCATGTGTGGCAGGTGACCTAAGGCGTCGGGGATTTGAACCCATGACCTCACGACTATAAGTCCAACCCCTGTTACTCCACCAGGTCATCGTTTACAGGATAAAGTGACCATAAATTTGAATTAAGGTGGGAGGGAGTAATAAATTGTGCAATATGCCATGTTAGCTAAATTAGGCCAAGGGGAGACACGTTGAAATTACTTTACTTTGAATGGTCTTCAAACCCCACAACACCACTAATAACATATAATAATAATAATGGAGAAAAAGGTACTTTAAGAATTTGTCTAAGTCAATTAATAAAAAGTTAATTTAACGCGGGTTATGTAACATTTTCAACCGAGTAAAGACTAACGACTATTTCGGGAAAATTTTATGCATATTCTTTTTCTTTCTTTTTTTTTTTTTTTTTTTTTTTTTTTTTAAGTTTTTAATACTCTGTAAACTAGGCCCGACAAGACAAGTCACACTAGGCAAATCATGTGTGACAGGTGGACCTCGAAGCATCTAGGATTTTATTTAGTTTCAACTATGTTATATGTTTACCATATTATTATTGTTTTTAATCAATTTTTAATAAATTTTCTATTATATTTTTATTTTATTTTTTATCCACCTACTTTTACATTAAAATATCATTATTTTTATTTTTTGTGATCACACTAATTAGTCCAAAGAGAGAAAGTATTGCTTAATTAAATCTAGCAGTTATCAATTCCATCGACTTATACTAGAAAATCAAATTCACCCTATATATGTACATTAGATATGAGAATTCTCTACTTGGATTTTTTAAAATGAAATATTCATGTTGATTCTTCTATATAAGTAGGTAGAAACATAGAATTGTGAACACTGATTGCAATAAGGGGAATAGATGAATGGAATTCAATTAAGTATTACTTGTTTTAATTCTACAATAAAAGTTAGACATCATAACATAAACAATTCAGTTATGAAATCAGTTTTTTCATCCCTCAAATTAGTTTTAATTTCATTACAGATTACAACATTCATGACTGAAGAACATCCAAGTGGTGTTGGAGCATAGATATCGGTACAAAAGATTTTGTACACTACTAGAAAAATAGGATTGTGTCGGGGCAATATTTTTCGCGAAAAGTATATGATTCGATGATAAATTTAATAAATTGTCGCAACAATGTCGCGGAATGATTCTCCGTGGCAATCGGTATTGTTGAATAGCATTAATGATACTTTGTTGCAGAAAGTTACAACAAATTGTTGCAACCTTCCACGACAATGGTGAATAGAATTTATGATACTTGTTGCCGAATGTTGCAACAAATTGTTGCAACCTTTAGCGGCAATCTTGACTAAGCATTAATGGCATTTTTCCATGGAATGTTGCAACAAAACATCAAAGCAAATTATTAAATTTATATTGTTGCTGCATTTCATAATTTTTATTTTAAATAGTAAAATTAAATATTCATATATATTTTTTAAATATTAAAATAAAAAATATTCAAATTAATTTTAATGTCAAGATAAATATATTACAAAGAAAAAAATATTATACAAAATTTTATAGGCATAATAGTTTCATCATCTATTTTCATATTCATCGTCCTCTTCATTGCCATAATATTGTCCACTTTGACTCACTTCACCGGTCTGACTCTCACTCCCACTTCCACTCTCACTTTCCATAGAAATCTATGGTTCATGAAAATTTGATCGAAATTTTCAAACTTGTAATTGAACTATAAAAAAATAAATATTGCATTTTGTTAGAATCCATATTTTAAAAGTATAATTACAAAATTAAATAATAATACTAAAGAGACCACAATATAATTCAAAAACTCACTCAAAAGTATTGTAATCCATGTCTTACTATCAGTAATTCTTCCATCACCATTTTGATCTTCTTCACGATTATTACTCGTTTTTCCACCTTCATTCCACCTCCAACTTATGATATTGGAAATAAAGGTGGTTGATTATCCATCAATATAATTTATATTCTCTTCAATACAAAATAGAAATAATTATACATTATTTCATCTTAAAAAAAAAATCATATCCATTATAACAATAAAATACAAACACAAATAAAACACACTAGATTTCCACTTTCCTAGAATCGTTTAGCATCTTTTACACTTTCAAAATATGCAACAATGATTTGGATAACAAAATGATAAACAAACATCATAGTTTGTTCATGGTTAGATAAATTATCCAATAATGATTGGACGACATAACAAGAGCGGATGAAACTACGAAAAAACTGTAAATATAATCAAACACAAGATATGTTTAGGTAGCTCGGAAAGAAATTGTTGAGATAATCCAACACAAAATATGTTAAACCTAATTTGTTCGATCCAATTAAATGTTGGAAATAATCCAGACGCACGAAGACTTAGTTATTTTGAACATATATATAGTTTTAATTTTGTATAGTTCTTTCTCCCGAAGTTTAGGGAGAGAAGGTAGCTATTATTATTAGAATTTTCGGTTAATTTTTTGTTTATTTAGTGACTTGTGAAATCTATAAACACCTCCTTAATTTTATCTCCAATAGTGAGTTCTTCAATAGTAATAATACAAAGTATTTTTTTTTTTTTTGTTGCTCCACTGCTCATCGTCCTTTCTTCTTAAATTTTTGGTGTGCTTCATTTGTTGCTCTCTCCGTCCCGTGCAATTTGGATGTAATTTGGGCGTGTTATTGTAAACACGAGAATTTAAGTAAAATATGATTATTAAGTAATTAATAAGTGTATTAGTAAAAATAATTATTGTATATTAAAAATAATTATAGATTAAGATTAAGATAACTAAATACTTTGATTAAGATTAAGAAAATTATAAAATTTAAAATGCGATTAAAGTGTATAATATATTTAAAAAAAAAAAGGACAAATTAAGTGGGACGGACGAAAATAAAAAGTAGGAACAAATTATCTGGGACGTAGCGAGTATTTTTCTTTCATAGCTTATATTTTACTCCCTCCGTCCCAATACATTAGTTTTGCTTATCATTTTTGTCCGTACCAAAACAATAGTCTCATTTCCATAGATAACCATATCATTATAAAACTAGTATACTCACAAGGGCAAAAAAGTCTTTTATCCCTACCTTTTATTCACTATCAGTATAATATCAATATTGCTTAAATTCCGTGTCAAACACAACCCAAAATAACACACACCCACACGACCATATTTCCCTCTTTATCCCTTTCTCTCTCTATATCTCATCAATTCACATCGATTATTTTTGTCCTATATATATATATATACACACGTACTTATATATACAGCCTCTCCTATAAGAAATAAAAATACACTATCGTGTTCCGATCAAAAAAAGAAAAAATACACTATATCGTGTACCATACTCTTAAACTATATATTCGTTTCTCATTTTTGGGTAGTCTTGTTCGTCTATGATTTGATTTCCTTTCATTTATTTTATAGGCAAAACCTACATTAAAGACATGCATTTGGGGTTACAAGCCTAGATTCATCCACTAGTTTTAAACACAATATGAACAAGTTACACACCCATAAATTTCACTCATAAAAGTAACAAAAGAAAACCCTCGAAGAGCAAACTAATCCATCGATTATCAAATATTGTAGTTAAGTCGTTCCGTAAGGGATCACCTGGTGGTGTAGGGGTTGGACTCGTGACCGTGAGGTCATGATTTCAAACCCCCGACGCCTCATGTCACCTGACACACATGGTTCGCTTGGTTTGCAGGGTATTATGTTCAGCTTGGGGTTTACCCAATGCACACTTTCGGATAGCGGTTGCGGGTTCTCACGTCATCAAAAAGAAAAATTATTGTAGTTAAGTCCTCACAAAGGCACATTCGCAAGGCCTCAACCTCGGGTTTTTTTATATAATTCTTTGGATGTTTTAATGGCAACAACTCTTTTTTTTTTTTGCATCAATCTCCTTTGTCCAAAATAACTTCAACAATCTTCCTTCAAAACTCATTCATTGCTTAAGTTTCTACCTCAGAAGAGACTTTAAATTTTAATATATTGTGGAAGAAACAACACAAATCGATTTGTCTCATTCTAACACACATAGGACACTTTTTGACACAACCAAAAAGATGGCTACATGGTCAAATTTTTGTCCGTGTTGCAGATTTTTCAAAATGACGTTAAATGACAGTTATGACAACTGACTTGCATACTTGTTTATATAAAAGAAATAGATATAATTTTATTTTATTTTTGCATAATACAATATTTATATTAAATAATTATTTGATATGATATTTCTTTTATGAATATAAGTATTCAATGTTATATTTTATTTATAATTAAAAATTAAAATCATACAATAAAATAAAAGAAAGAAGAAAGAAGAAATAGACAACGGGTATATGTGTTAAATATTTCTCTCATATTTGAAAATTATATTAGAAACTCCCTTGAATATAATGTTGACGATGGGATGGATTTGTTCAATTGAATCTAAATGAGGTGTATTCATTTTAGATTTTATTGGATTTTAAAAATTTTATAGATTTGTGTGAATTTTTTAAATCTACAGAGTCAATACAAAGTTTGATAAATTTTACTAATTGATTGAGATGAATTTTCACTGATTTAATCGGATTAACTTATGAATTTATATGAATTAATAGGATTGTAAAATATTCTTTTTCTTAATTTATATAATTATATAAACTTATATAAAACCCACTTGAATATTCAAAAAAAAAGAATTCACATTATTAAATAAAAATACAAAAAAAATATATTATTATTCATCATTACTATTATTTTTATTTCATTTTCATTTTCATCATTTTCATTTACATTATATTACGATCTCATTTCCTACGTAAAATTTTCAATTTATTGAAAACTGCTTTGGATATAAGGTTGAATAGCAACTTCTCAGAAAAAATTATTTTTGTAACAAAACTTTTTTGTCTCTAAATTTACTTTTTCCGTTACTAATGACATTAAAGACGGAATTAGGAATGAAATTAGGTTAGCTATGTGAACTTTAGGGACGGAATTCAGTTACAAATATATTATTTTTTTGTAGTGTCTCCCATATATCATTAATTAATTTTAATTATAGGATAGAAATCCAAAATTCCTTTCTTTAACAATATGTATATATACGTATAAAGATTCTGCTGCTTGTTCCGATCGACGATCTATCTGCCGTCCATTATTAAAAAGCTGGTGAAAAAATTAAAGAAATATTAATATAATAATAATAATAATAATAATAATAATAATAATAAATAATCGTAAATAATCACTTCGATTTCTTCACACACATTAGATATGCAAAAATATTCCACCTCTTAACTCCACCTCGCTCCAATAACTTATTAAAATATTTTTTTCTTTTCAATTAAGTCAAGTCAAATGTAGTTTAGGGTTAAACTTCCATTATCACCATTTTTTAATAGATATGATAATAAACCACTCATTTAACCCATTATATTATCAGAATTTGATTATCACCTGACGAGGGTTTGGACGGATATTATTTCCACGTTACTGTAAACATGAGAATATAAAAAAGATATATAATTAATAAATAATTAAAAATAAATTAGTAGAATAATTATCGTATTATAAAAAATAATTATAGATTAAGATTAAGATAACTAATTAGTCTAATTAAAATTTAAAAAAAATTAAAAATTAAACATTTTAAAAATAAATTAAAGGTGTATGATTCTTTTAAGAAAATAAAGTGACAAAATAAGTGAAACAGAAGAAAATGTAAATATGTACTACACCATCTACAATTTTATTTAACATTAAAAATATTCTTATATTGGTATAGTTTATTAAAAAAATATGATTGTATTTGTATTATAAGAGACGGATGTATTTTTGTCATTTTCTCTTTATTTGTATTATATTTTGATATAATAATTAAAAAAAAAAAAACCACTGTGTGCTTTGTGGCTGGACGGAAGTAATATATAATAAGTTGAAAATGGAAAGATATACATGATAAATTGGATCGAGAGAGTATTAATTAAAAGTCAAATAATTTCAAACATGAATTAATTAAGATTATTATTATTAATACAAATTTTTCTTAAAAAATAAAATTGCATGGATTCAATGGAATTTCAACATCTTGGTCTAATTCAAATTTTCAAAAGTTGAATTTGCTAATAGTGTGAATCCACTTTTTTGGGTCGAAGGTCACTTCAAAAAAGAGCATATTTTATATACATTAATCCTTACCTATAAATAACCATACAAACTTCACTACTTAAACATAAATATAGAAAGCAATACAGCTAAGGGATCCTCTCTTATACAATCAATCAAGTATATGTTCTCAAAAATGGAGGTTTTCTTAGCAACCATTCTTTGCCTATTTGTCTCCATAATCCTCTTATCTCTCCACTTCCTCTTCTACAAATCAAAGCCACGCGCCGCCGCCGCCGCCCATCCGCCGGGAAAGACGGGGTGGCCAGTTATCGGTGAAAGTCTCGAGTTTCTCTCGACGGGATGGAAAGGCCATCCGGAGAAGTTCATCTTCGACCGTATGACAAAGTACTCGTCGCTCGTATTCAAGACTCATCTTTTAGGCGAGAAGGCCGCCGTCTTTTGCGGCGCGGCCGGAAACAAATTCTTGTTCTCGAACGAGAACAAGCTCGTTCAAGCGTGGTGGCCGTCTTCCGTTGACAAGATCTTCCCGTCCTCGAATGAAACCTCTTCGAAAGAAGAGGCGATCAAAATGCGCAAAATGCTCCCGAATTTCCTCAAGCCCGAAGCCCTCCACCGATACGTCGGGATCATGGACCACATCGCCCAGCGACACTTTTCCGACGGGTGGGACAACAAGAACGAAGTTGTCGTCTTCCCTCTCGCAAAAAATTACACCTTTTGGCTCGCGTGCCGCCTCTTTGTTAGCATCGAGGATCCGTTTGAGGTCGAGAGGCTTTCCGAGCCGTTCAACCGTTTGGCCGCAGGGTTGATCTCGATCCCCATCGACCTCCCGGGAACGCCATTCAATAAGGGGATAAAAGCGTCGAATTTTATCAGGAAAGAGCTTCTTTCGATCATCAAGCAGAGGAAAATCCATCTCGCCGAAGGAAAGGCGACGCCCAAACAGGACATTTTGTCACACATGCTTCTTACGAGCGACGAGAATGGGAAATTTATGAAAGAGTTAGACGTCGCCGACAAGATTTTGGGGTTGCTCATCGGCGGCCATGATACCGCCAGCTCCGCCTGCACGTTCATCGTCAAGTATCTCGCCGAGCTACCGGAGATTTACGACGGAGTCTATAAGGGTGAGCCTATACACATACATGACAAAAAATTATTTCAAAATTTATTTCGCTTTCAAGATTGTTTACAACGACACCTTTTTCTAGAGGTTTTAGCTCTATTCATCCATCAATAATTGTTTTTTAAACAAAAACAAGTTTTTAAATATATTTTTCTCTTATAAAATATTAAAACTTTCACCGATATCAAAATCTATGTTTATTTTCTTTATATTTTACAAAAAAATTGAGCACAAATTTAAATAACGGAGATAGTATCAAATACTAATTTTTTATTATTTTTTAATTTTTTTAAGATTCTAAAACTTTGAATATATATAAAATGAGACATCTCTCTAATTAATATATATATATATTAAAAATTTCTCCTATTTAATTCTACTTTGTTCTATATATTTTCAAATATTTTTAATTGTATAAACTGTTATTTTCTATATTACATAGATAATTCTTCATTTGCCACATAAAAAGATAACTCAAATTAATCTACTAAATCAAATTTTGCTAATGTTATAAACTGATATTTTAATATAAATTTTAAATTTATTTTTAATCAAATATATTTTTTATATATAAAAAAAGAAAATTAATAATTCAGTCCTTACCACCTTGTGGTGTAGAATAAACTCGTAGCCGTGAGATCATGAGTTCAAATTTTCAATATTTCTCGGTCTTGACTATTACACATAATTCATCTAGTGTGAGACTATTAGGTTCAGCCACACTCGACAAATAGCGGTGGCAGATTTTCATGATATTAAAAAAAATGTCAATAATTCAAATATTGATAAATCGATGATGGATGTAGAACAAATGGAAATCGCCAATTCGAAAGCTCCCGGCGAGGCATTGAACTGGGAAGACTTACAAAAGATGAAATATTCGTGGAACGTAGCTTGCGAAGTAATGAGACTCGCCCCGCCCCTCCAGGGAGCCTTCAGAGAAGCCATCTCCGATTTCTCCTACAATGGATTCTCTATTCCAAAGGGATGGAAGGTAATAATAATAATAATAATAATAATAATAATAATAATAATAATGTGATTTAAAATTGTTCGAGAAAATAAAATCGAAATTTGATGCAGTTATATTGGAGCGCAAACTCGACACACAAAAATCCAGAATTCTTTCCAGAGCCACAAACATTTGACCCCTCGAGGTTTGAAGGATCGGGGCCTGCACCATACACATTTGTCCCGTTCGGAGGGGGGCCAAGAATGTGCCCGGGGAAAGAGTATGCTCGGCTGGAAATACTTGTTTTTATGCACCACCTCGTCAAGAGGTTCAAATGGGAGAAAATCATTGCCGACGAGAAAATTGTGGTCGATCCAATGCCTATTCCGGCTAAGGGTCTTCCTATTCGCCTTTTCCCACATAAACCCTAACATATATATTTATATACATTCGCGCATATCTTACTAAAAGGACCATGGATTTAAAGGACCATGGATTGTGTGTTTCTTTTATTTTTAATAAATCTATTTTTAATTTATTTATAATTTTAATAAAATGTTTAATAAATTCAATTCTAGTGTGCATTTCATGTTTGGTTCCTTATAGTTAATTGATTATCTCGTGGTTTTGTAATGACCCATATCTGTAACAAATGATGCGGTACAAAAGTTTTTTGACAGTTACAAATATTTTCGTATAAGTTTTTGTTACGGATACTTGTTCGTGACAAAAATTAAAACTCTATTTATAACAAAGCGTAGTCGTAACAAATAATATGTTGCGAATATTTTCTGACATGCATAATAACTTTTAGTAACAGTTTTTGTAACATCTTTTTGTGACAAAAAATTGATCATTTGTCCGTTATAATAACATTTTGAAACGACTTGAAAAGACAATTGTAATGATTTTTATAACAACATCAAGTTCGTGACAATTAACATGTAAGCTTTTTTTCCATAATTCCTGCAAAAAATGGATCACCTGTCCGTTATAATAATTTTTTTCTACACACGGCACGACTACATAAAGGGCAAGCAAAGCCAAAATGACGTACTTATGCACAAAATGATTATCTAGTAAGCTGTAGAGACGTCATAGTTCTATGCGATAATGTTCAATCTATTATATTAAAACACGTAAGATATCAGTCCAAGTTCAACACATAAACATGGTGCGTGGATGCTCATGCGACAAAAAAAGTACGGCGGAGGAACTCAGGTATGGAGAACCAACTGCAATGAATAAGTATATTATATGAGTATTTAATTACAAAAATACATAAATTACTATATCCAATTAACCTTAAAAGATAAATTACATACATGTTTTTATGTCCACTCGATAGGCTCGACAGTGACTACCTCACTGAGGGTACGTGCTCCAACAATTGTTGGAAGAATAAGTGCGGTCTCCGGAACCGTAGCAGCAGTTACATAGACTTTAAAAATTGCTAGCATATCACCTATATATAAATAAACTTGCTTTCATGAAAATAAACTATGATTTCAACGAGCAGTTTACAAATAAAATTAATAATAAGAGAAATCATCAATAGTATTTTATACATAACGAAGATGGTCGAATATGTTTCAGAAATGTTGGCAAATGAGAAATTTTCCTTTTACTTAACAACTACTACAGGTCAGTTCATATGAAAGCATATACGACAACAAGCTAGAGACAAAAAGGAAAACCATCAAATTTATGTCCATATCATCTACTAAACGTGTATATAATTAACCATATAACAAAACCAGAAGAGTTTATTGCGCTGTCCACCCGCAGTAATCACCTGTAAGTTTTTCTATGAATAAAATATCTAATAATAATCTAAGGCTCACCGAAGTCTTAGCTCTTTATAATAATAATAATATCGAAATTATGATACACATATATGGAATACGCACAATTTAAATGAACATGCATTGACGAACATATTCAATATCAATGACACCCATGGTCCACCAACAATAATGCCTAGTAAACAATATACAACAACCAAAAGCACTGCATATCCCTGGCACAAAAAAAAACACTTAATTACGTTTAAAATCCAAACACAGCCTACTGAATAGATAAATTTTAAACAAATACTAAGAACATAAAAACACAACAATCCTAATAAAAATAAGCTAAAATCAACAAAAAGAAGAAATGGTGACCAAAAAAATTAAATCTCAAAACATAACTGTGTGAGGCCCCACTTATATATAAACTAGAAGTACGCCTTAAATATTATGCAAACACTTATAAATTCAGAGTCATCACGTATTAAATTGCATAACAAACCTAGAAGGGGGCGGACAACATGATCCCTTCCACAACATATTTTACCAAGCTCCGGGACATCAAAAGAACACGGGACGCAACCTATATGAGGGTGTTTGCAACTATCAATAACATTCTTATACACTAACGAAGTATAAGAAAAATATAATGCTACGTAATTGAATTTAGATATTAAGTTAAAACTCCATAACATATTTATGTTAACCTGCAGTGGTTCATGTACCTCGGTACCCGGCGTCTCTGACGTTCTATGGGTGCAACTAGATCCTTACAAGCAATTTTTTGAATCGCTAATAGATCGGTATGATAGAAAGTGTCTTACAATTTACATTTGTATCTTCCTTACCGGAGTCTCTGAGGTTCTATGGGTACGGCTAGATTCCTACAAGCAATTAAGCAATTTTTTGAATCGCTAGTAGATCAGCAGGATAGAAAGTGTCATACAATTTACATTTGTATCTTCCTTACCGGGGCTCCTGTTGATGTTTCACTAGGAGAGTTCTTCCAACTAGAATACTCGGCATGCATGTTTCCAAACCTCAGCCATGACCGCCCTCAACTCAACAAGGCCCTCCTTAAATTCCTCTCCAAGTTTTTGGACATCTTAATGCCCGTTGATTGACTATGTGGGTGCACAGAACTGGCTGCACTATCAATAGTCGTCTTCATTTTTCTTTTTCCCCCAAGAGCACGTTGATACAGAGCTTCTTGTGCAGCCGGGGTTCTTTTATCGGCTCAATTTCTTTCCGTCCGGTATAAGGCCATTATGCACATTTTCTAATATTTTTCTCCATCTTATATCGTTGCTACCCAACCCTTCTTCACCCTCTCTGGTAGTAGTCTTATTCTGATTGTTCTCCTCAACGATTTCATCGGGTCTCTGACACTCCCGTAGCAACACATCTAGCTCATCCTCCCAATGCCCTGTCCAAACCTCGGGGACTATTTTGCTCTTTGATTGACCTCCATATTCCCTGTGAGAAGTCTAGACCTTATATGAGGAATCAAACCCGTGTATGATGCAATGGAGCAAGATCTCCCGGCGAATGTTAGTGGCACGATTTAAGCAACTCCTACAAGGACAGTACACAACCAAATCCATGTTTTTCCAATGGAAAACATAGCTTAAGAATTGGAACACGCCCTTCAAGTATAGAGATGAAGTGTGATTTGTTTCGTCTATCCAACTTCTATCCATCTAAGAAAGATAGTCGGCATAAATCTCATTACCCTATGAACGGATGATCTATAAGGTGCTTGGAAAATCAATTTCTAATGAATTTCAAATGACTATTCTCATGTTAAAAAATATATGTTTCGAAGTAAGAGTCTTGCCCACTTTTCCTATATTCCTACGAATAGTCATATTGATTTACTCAAGTAAAGTGTTACATAAAAACAAAGAGTTGTTATCCTAAGTATGGTGCTCAACCACTATAATTGTCCCATTTTTATGAGCATCAATTAACCCCTTTAAAGAAAAAGATGAGGAATGTATTGCTTATAGTACTTATTAGTGAAAAACAGGCACAGGTGAAGGTATGGTCCTCTCAAGTATATGATATCGAAGATATTATGGACCTTTATGCATCTTCAATCATAAATTTTGATTCTGAGGTGGACCATTCCTATTGGAGAATCGGAAAAATAGTGTGAATGCCCGACTATATAAATATCTACAAATCACAGTAAACTTATGAACTATATTTTAAAGGGAGAAATAAAAAAAATGAAAAAAAAATTCAAGTCAACAAGCTTCAATTGATTGAGTAAATCATGAGACAATTAGTTCAAACTTTTATATATTGTTTAACTGAAATTATTTGGAATCAAATCTGAATGTTTTCCAGTATTCTATCACACCTAGATATCCTAAGATTTTAATGAAGAACTCATTTTGAAAAAATAATTAGTCTAAAAATCAAACGTTATTTTAGTATACGGCTACAATTTATGTTCACAATATAAAGCTTTCAAGAACACATAAGAGATTTGAATCCACCCAAATATAACATCTAACATCTTAGAAATTAGAATTTCAAATTCAAAAACAAATTTAAACTTTAATTAATTAAAATTTAAATTTGATCCACCCATGTATTGATATTTTTTGTTTTCAAATTCCAAACTAACATGAGAAAAATGACGATAAGAAAATTAATAATTTTTCTTCTTTCTCGCCGAATAGGTATAAAATGATAGTAAACTCATCACCTACGTCATGCAAAAAATTATTCTTTAAAAATTTTATAAATGTTAAGAGACAAATAAGTAACACACAATATATATTCTTAAACGTCAATAACATATACAATAAAAGAAAAATCAAAATTATTATGTGACATTCCTAATTAAATTTACAGATTACAATAATCTTTACAAAACCTTATGTGCTCACCAACAAATTAAGCAGATAATAAGGAAACCATTTACCAAATTTCAATGAATATCATTCTTATTCTTATAATTAAATTAGTTCCAATATTTATTAAGAAACCTATTTTTTGTATATAAGTAGCTAAATCACTGCACATGCCTATCTTCATTTTAAGTAACAAAATTCAATGTAATGTTCAAACATCCCATGATACCTCTGGAAATTATTAAACTTTAATTAATTATGATCACATAACATCTCATCGTAATAATTAAATTTTTGTTTATGTGTAATTTAGTGGAAAAAGTTCTTGCATGTACCAATATATGTCTACAGGATCAAGCATTATAGAAAGCCTCAAATATAGATTATGACTAGGTTCAAAGCACATAATCAAGCTTATTGGATTGATAAACATATGAAATAAAAATAGTTGTTAACTATAATCAAAATCATCAAATATAATACTCCATTGTAAACTTCAATGCTTCAAATTCTTAGTACAAATCTAAATTAAACCCACAGTAGGCACCAAAGTATATAACCCTTTAGTTGAAATGACACAAATTTACATTGCAGGTGTTTGAAATAAATCTCAAGTTTCAATATTTCCAACCGTTAAAAACGCTTACTCTTTTATTTACTTGATTCAATCATTCAATCAATTACAGCTCAAATATAAATTTTAGAAAATAAATGAATTGTCAAAATATAGTAAAAATACAAAATTTACAATCATTGTGTTAGTCCATCAATTATTTATCTTATTTAACTATACCACCGAACCAAAATAACAAAATAAATAATTAGTATTCCTAATTGTGGTGTCTCTTTTAAATCCTTTGACAACCATTGAAATAGTAATTTATAAATTCAATTATCTAATATATATCACTGCAATCTTACCTAGGCTGTTAACAATTACATATATTTTTTCAGCACAAAAAACACGTCTGACCAACAACCCCAACATTGCCGATGACGGCTCAATAAACAAAAGTCAAAATAAAATTTTGGAATAGAAATAAGTACAAATGAAAGCTCTCGATTGAAGAATTTGTTTCCACAACATTAAAATTAAAAACTATTAAGAATACCCAAACAATTTTCATTATCAGATGCATGGCCACAGTTAACCCTAAATCCAAATGAAAATTCACAAATTAATTATTTTATACTCTCATTATCATTTTTCCCCCAACAAGGCAAGAACACAAATTGAACACTAAATTTATATTCCAAACTCAGACCTTGCAAACGAACAAAACTACAAGGAAAGCTTCAGGCAATTGGTCTAAACTCGTATACCCATTAAATATACGAAATAATGTCTACAAGAAAGATTATTCAAAAATCCACTAAAGAACTTAAAAATTGATTTTCATAGCTACGAAATAAAATACCTAGTTTTAACTTACCGTTCGATAAAGCGATAAAGTGGGAACAACCACACAAGTTTCGATCAGGCAACCGTAAAGCAGAGGCCGGAATAAAGTGTTGGGTCTATTTGTATATTATATATATATTGGGAAACTGTTAACAAAGTTTGATTTTTTTTTTAATTATTTTTAAATTTTTTAAGTATTTTAAATATTTTATATATTTTTTTAATTTTTTATTTATAATTATAATATTGACTTTTTGTTACGGTTTGATATACATAACAAATATAAATATGACAGCAACTCGTTATATTTGTAGTTGTTACGGAATAACTATCGAAACAAATAATAAAAAAAGTTGACCAATACAATTTTTTTAGAACAAAAACGTAACAAAAACCACTTTTTGTAACAAAACTATTGTCGTGGATTCAATTTTGCCATTTTTACGGTAGTGTAATAATATATTTATATTATTTATATATTAATATAATATGTAATTTTATATCAAATTTTATATTTATTATTAAAATTTAAATATTTTATTGTAAAAAATTATGAATATAATTAAATATATTTAATTTATATATTAAAAAATATATAGTATATGTATATTAAATCGGACGAGTCGAGCTCAAACTTGAATTTAAGCCTAACAAACCAACCTCGAGGCACTATTTTGACTCGAACTCTTAACGAATCAAGCCTGTACCATTAACAAGTTCGAGTCGAACTCGAACAACCAATGTTCGAGCTCGTTCAGCTCATTTAACAGCTCTAATTATGTGTTTATAAATATTTTGTACTATTAAAAAAAATTATCTAAAAAATATTGCATTAAAAAATTATACTTCCTCTCTCCGGATATTTTAGTCAATTCTTATTATTATCCGCAAATTTATAAATAATTTATTTATAGTTAATAATTCGATGTACTTATACTTTTAGGGTGTGTTTGGTGCTAAGAAGTCTCATTTCTCTTGTTTGTTTTAGTTAGAGAAATGAAACTTCAGAGATAAATCATTTTCATTTCTCTGTTTTCATTTCTCTCATATCCTATATGCAGATAAATAGAGAGAAATGATATAGCGGTATTTATATTTTTAAATTTTTTAAAATCTTTTTTTACTATCTAATTTTCATATATATATTTTTTAATATATTATTTTAATTTTACAAAAATCAAATTTAATTTATTGTTATAGTATTTAAGTTTTACGATTTTTTAGAAAAATATACTAAAATATAAAATATTGTATATAATTTATAATTTTTCAAAAAAAAAAGTCACCAAAAATATTTTTTATGAATTTTCATTAGTTATAACTCTTTTTTTTTATCCAATTAATCATTTATTCTTATTTGATTTATTCATATTTTATACATTTCTCAATTGAATTCTCTATTTTACCAAACAAACAAGAGAATTAATTCACATTCTCTACTCAATTTTATTTCTCTCCGATTCCATTCTCTATTCTTATTTATCTGCAATTTCATTCTCTATACCAAACGTGACTTATTATTTTATTTTAGAACGTAATAATCAATTTATCTTTACTTTTCTCTGCTTAATATATTATTTGTTTATATTTTTTTAATAATTATTCTATAATAACCTTAGTATATTACTTGTTTATATTATTTTGTATATACCATATTCTTATATTAAAGTATTATAATTTATTAATCTTTGTGCCCTAATAATATAATGTAAAAGCCCGGACGAATTATTTCATTTATAGCAATGCATTCAAAAGTAACGTCTATTCAAAACATTATCTTCAATATCTTTCAATATCACAAATAGATGCCATAATAATACACGTTAGATTTAATATTTTGAATAAATAAGTATATTTTAATTTTTTTAAATAAGTATATTTTAATTTTTTTAAAAAAAAAAACAAAAGAACAAGAAGAAAGAAAATTTGAATATAATACTCTACTCTCTCTCTCTCTTTATCCTATCGTCCCATGTAATTTGTCTTTAAAAAAATATTCACTTTAATTATATTTTAAATTTCACAATTATAATTATTTTAATCTTAATTAAAATATTTAATTATTTTAATACTAATTTATAATTATTTTAATTATACAATAATTATTTTTATTAATACATTTTTTAATTATTTATTAGTTATATTTTAGTTAAATTTATGTATCTACGCTTAATATGAACAAAATATATGGGATAGAAAGAATACTTTCTATGGGAGAAATTTTTATAAATAGTCTAAATTATTATTATTATTATTATGAATAGTCTAATTTTTTATAAATAGTCTAAATTATTATTATTATTATTATTAGTCTAAATTTTTATAATTAGTCTAAATTATTGCTCCACTAACTAGTGTGTATCGTTTACTTATTAGTTAGGCCTTGCGGCATTCTGGACAGAAGTCCACCTGGGCGTTTATTACAACACCAAAAAAAAAATATATATATATATATATATATAATGATTTAATTAATCGACTATTGTTAGTCATAGCCACAAGGCTGTAGTGCAAATTCACATTATTAAAAAAAATATATATATCTTGTTATTAAATTATTTCCTTCTTACAAAGATTAATGAGTGAGTTTGTTTTTATTTTGAAAACCTAATTTTTTGAAAAATTATAATACAATGTTTCAGAAGAACTTATTTACATTTATTTTATTTATTTTTTATTTGTCGTTAAAAATTATTATTTATTTTATATACATATAAATATATTTGTATTGCATTAGTTTATTAATTATTTTAATATATTTTATTTACTATATTATAATTTTTATTTCTATAAATTTTAAAATAATTAAATTTTATTTATAATTAATTCTATTTGCAATATATATATAAATTTGTTAAAACTAAAACATAACATAAAACATAAATAACATTATTTTTATTTTTATTTTTTCTTTCTATTGTATATAAAATAATTTGAAAAAAAAATATATTCTGCGAGTACTTCTTTTACCGATAAAATTAAAAAGTAATTTATTTCTATATTTTATCCTATTAATTATGATTAATTCCTAAATTATTTAAAGCTTTGTTCTCCAAGTGGACTGCATTGAACAGAATGCTCGTGGTCGCCGGCTAACACAATGTAGGGGAGACTAGCCAAGAAGCCTAAACTAGCTATCACCCAGCAGCGGAGTCTAGTCTTCTTAATTTTTCTACGAAGAAATATGCAATTACATTAACTTTTAAAACTAAGAATGACTTTTATTGAAATGAGATATTAATTGATTTGAATTTTTGTTCAAATAATAAGTTGATCGGATATTTTATAAAAGAAAATAATACAATTTTTTTATTAAAAATTGTATAGAGTACTGATTTCAGTTTAAAATTACAAAAGAACAGACACTTAACTTTTTAATTGTATAAATAATTTGATAAAGTTTAAAATTTAATAAATATATTTTACAGGCATTTTTGTTGTTATTTGTTTCATAGGTAATATTTTTATTGATTTATTATTTCAAAATATATTAATTATAGGGCAACTTTCACATATCTCCCTAGTATAAAGCACATAGTTGCATGCTAGTTTTATAGCTAGTATTTGATATTGCGTTCATACAATATTTTTGACATTTTGAAATTATTAAAAAAATTTATGAAGATATCACATTTAATATATTTTTTTATATATACAAAACATTACATTACATGTTATTTTTTCACTATTAATAAAATTTAAGTTTTAAAAAATCTCCAAAAAAAGTCTCTATATAAATGAATCTTAATTCACTGCACAAAAATAATGTAAATCTAACATGAACCCTAAAAGAATAATCAACATTGTCAACAACCATACAATACTATAAAGGTCTAATTAGATCAAACTAGGGTTTTGAAATATATTTCATTTTATACATACTACATTGCTTATCTATTAATTATACATGTCTAGATCTTGTAACCAAAAGAAGTGAATCACGTCATAGCTAAGTGTACATACACATAAAATTAAAGAAAACAAAAACAAAAACAAAAAATATCTCACAAAGTTGAAAATTAAATGCAATACACACAAAAAAAAAAAAAAAAAAAAAGCATATCGATAATATGTATATATGTATTAAGATGAAGAAGAAAAAGAAGTAGTGAGCAATGTATGGGTGTGAGGAATCAGTCGAATAGGCAAACCCTTGGCCGGTATGGGCATCGGGTTCACCACAATCTTCTCATCCGGAATTAACTTTTCCCATCGGAATCTTGTCACGATATGGTGCATGAAAACCAAGATCTCCATCCGAGCGTACTCTTTTCCGGGGCACATTCTTGGCCCTCCCCCGAATGGCACGAACGTGTACGCTCCCGGCCCTGACCCTTCAAATCTCCTCGGATCGAACTTCAATGGATCCGGAAAACAATCCGCATTTCTGTGTGTCGAATTTGCGCTCCAATATATCTGAACATGTAATTATTTGAATTGAAATGAATACTTTCTCTATCTATCAATATTACCACAAATTTTCTTTTATTTTTTTTTATGTTGTCCGATAAATTTATACATATTTATATTCATTTATCGTAGAGCAGAATTTTATTATTCTTACTGTAACAAATAATATTTATTTTGCCTCTATTTTTTTATCTACTTATTAATTTTGTATCATACCATTAATAAATCCTTATAATACTCCTACTTTATTTTTTATTTACTTTATTTTTACATTAAAATACTATTATTTTTAATTTATGTGTTAAAATAAGAGGACATAATTTTATCGAACAAAGGAATTATATTATTAGAATATGGATGAATATATGATATTATATAGTAATATATGGCAGGAGTGAACGTGGTCATTGTTCAATGGTGGAATGCCCACCAGTGATTTTATTCCGATAAAAGAATGCTTTATCAATTAATAATTGTTCTATAAATAAAAAGTTTTATACCCCAATTTTTATTTGAAATGTCACCCTTATTCAATTAATAGTGTCTTATTTAAAATTTAAAATATTACAATTATTAATTAATTAAAGTTCAATTCAATTAAAAACGTTACATAAACAAAAAATTATTATACTATATTATTAATTTTTTTCTAGTATCATTAATTATACATTTCTATTTCTATTAACATTAGTATTTTATGTTATTATATCAAGTCTTTTAATTTATTTTATTTTTAAATTTACAAGTTGCAACGTATGATACGTAAATACGTACCTTCCAACCCTTAGGGATGGAGAAACCGTTGTAGGTGAAATCGGAAAGAGCTTCTCGGAAAGCGCCCTGAAGAGGAGGGGCGAGTCTCAGCACTTCACATGCTACGTTCCACGAGTACTTCATTTTTTGAATGTCCTCCCAGTTCAGCGTCTCTCCGGCCCTCTTCGATCTCGCAATTTCCATTTGCTCTGAGATATATATATCATCAATAATCAATTCTTTCATTTATTAATTTGCAATTTTAACTATTGCCTTCGTACAGTTCTAAGGGTCTCATTTACTTTGTGCGTGTTAATTTTGAATATTAATTATTATATCAAAACATAGTACAAATTAAAAAAAAAAATTGAAAAGATACTTCAATTAGTGTCTTATAATACTAATAGAATGATATTTGTATAAAAAATTATACAAATATAAGAATATTTTTAATGTTAAGTACAATACGCAAAAAGTAAAAATGTGACCCTTAGAGGCACACGGACAAAGTATATATTAAAAATGCAAACCCTAATACAATATATTCGCTAATAAGCGGTAAAGGAGTGATGAAGCCATTTTATAAATTATTTGGGTACTATCTAAATTATAGTATTAGTAGTATACATTTATTTTTGGCGCGAAGTTTAAAAAATAATAGTGTTTTAATTATAGTGAGTAGTTAAAAGTAATGTAATGATATTTTTGCCCTAATTTTTTTTTGTACAAAAGTAAAGATGTGATGTAAATTAAGGGTATTTGTGAAAAAAAAAATGCTATTTAATGAAATGGTTATTTTGTAATTTGACGTTCCAAAATAAAAATATGTATATTTTTTTAACTGGACAGATGGAGTATTTCTTTTTTATTAAAAATTCTATTTAAAACCTATTATAGACTTATTGATTTATACTCAAAAGAAGTTAATTAATGACGCACAAAGAAGGAAATCCTTTACTTATGTAGAGGTAGAACAACTTACTATTAATATTCTATTAAAAGATAATTTTATATTTAAAATCCTAACTTCCAACCAAACCCACACTTATTTACTATTCATTCATCTATCTCGTCTACATAGAGATTTTTGGTAATTTTGAAGTTTTAGGAAATTAAGAATAATAAAAATTTGGTATCTAATGTAATATTCGGGGGTGGCATTTTCTTTTTGTGTCATTATACTTAATATTAAAAATATTCTTATATTTATATTATTTTTTTGTACAAATGTCATTCTATTAATATTATAAGACACTGTATTTTTGTAGTTTTTCTTAATTTGTACTATGTTTTGATATAATAATTAATATTCAAATATCAACACGCAAAAAGTAAATGAGACCCTTAAAGCCGGACGGAGGTAGTATAATATTTAATACTTCCTCTGTCCCAAAACAATAAAGACATTTGGGATTGGCACGTAAATTAAATAATATTATTATTATATTGATAATAAGTGTAAAAGTATTTCTAAAAGTCTAAAATTTCCTTATTTTATGTAATTATTGTAAAAAGTGAAGATAGTTTTATAAAAATGTAGGAAGTTAGTTACCAAAAATGAAAATTTAACTACTCCTTTCGTCATTCAAATATATGTTCACTTTTTTTTTTATTGTCATCAAAAAATATTCTCATTTTATTTTAAGTAAAAAATTATTCCATTTTTTTATTTTTTTTTACTATAAAAAAAAGTATAATTATTACTCACTTTTATTAAAATTTGTGTCAGGTTAAATGAATACTAACTTGCATGACGGATGGAGTATTATTTTGAAACCGATGAAAATGATTAAATAAGATTATTGTTTTTAGAATGAGAAAATATAATATTTTGTCTATATATATATATATATATATTTAATGAGACAGGTATGTCCGTACCCTGATAGACTCCCTCGTAGATGTGCGGAAGCTCAGCGAGATACTTAACCACAAAAGCGCATGCTGAGCTGGCAGTGTCATGCCCCCCAATCAGCAGCCCCAAAATTTTATCAGCAATATCCAATTCATGCATGAATCTCCCACTCTCGTCGCACGTGAGCAGCATATGCGACAATATATCCTGTTTCGCCGTCGTCGCCCCCGCCGTCGTCGCCTTCGCCAAATCAATTTTCCGCTGTTTTATAATCGACACCAGCTCCTTCCTCACAAAATTCGCCGCCTTTATCGCCCGATTGAACGGCGTACCCGGCAAGTCCACCGGAATCGAGATCAGCCCCGCCGCGAGCAAATTGAATGGTTCCGCCAGCCGCGCCACGTGCCGCGGGTCCTCGACGCTAACGAAAATCCTGCACGCCAGCCAGAACGTGTAATTCTTCGCCAACGGGAAAACGACCGCCGTCTCCCTGCCGTCCCACTCGCCGGAAAAGTGCCGCCGCGCGACGTCGTCCATGATCCCGACGTACCGTTGGAGGGCCTCCGGCTTGAGGAAACCCGGGAGCATTTTCCGCATCTTGATCGCCTCTTGCTTCGACGACGACTGCCCCGACGACGCCGGGAACACCTTGTCGACCGACGCTGGCCACCACGCTTGCACGAGCTTGTTCTCGTTCGAGAACAAGAACTTATTTCCCGCCGCGCCGCAAAAAACGGCTGCCGGCTCGCCGAGCAAGTGGGTCCGAAAAACGTGCGACGAGTATTTGGCGATCCGATCGAAAATGAACTTCTCCGGGTGGCCTTTCCACCCGGTCGAGAGAAATTCGAGGCTCTCGCCGACGACCGGCCACCCCGTCCGGCCGGGCGGGAGCGGGATTCCGGCGGCGGCGGCGCCGCCGCCGCCACCGGAGTTTTTATTTTTGTAGAACAGGAAATGAAGAAAGAGGATAATGGAGATGGTGAAGGAGGAGAGGAGGGAGACGTAGAAGAAGTCCATTTGGAATATGTCTATTATTGAGGGCGAAATTAAAGGCGTTTAGGAAAAAGTGCTCTTTATGTGAATGTATGTGTAAGGGCAATTGTTAGGCATATTTATAGGCACACAATAACATAGTGAATTATTAAATAATTGAGATAGAGATATATATATAGAGAGAGAGAGAAGAGAGAGAGAAGTCCACTTGGGGCAGCATTATTTCACTTTATTTGGTAGGGAATTAGAGAATGAATTATGTAGTCTGAAACTTAATAATATTTGTATTGGGAGTTTTGAATTTGATAAATTAATTTTGGAAAGCATATTGTGTGCTGATCCGATCGAATCAGCATAATGCTAATTTGATCTATGTCATGTAGATGATCAACATATATATATATCTTAGTAATTGTTGTAGCATCAGATAATATATATTAAGTTATAATAGACAAAATTGTCGATAATTCGTTTGTGTTGTGAAATTCAACATAAATATCTCTTTTACTTTAAAAATTGCATAGCATTCATTTCATTATACTTTAATAAATATTTAATGAAAATCTTCTATAGTTTCGAAACTTAGCGTAAATCTCCACTGTACTTTAAAAATTGCATGACGTCTTCTTATACTTTAAAAAATATTGCATTAAGTCCCTCGTCATGCAAAACATATAAATAGAAAATCATCTTCTCATCACACAAGAAAAGTTTCACGATTGTCAGATTTTATACAAACGTTTTTAAAAGAATATAATGCAATTTTTTAAATATAAAAATATTTTATGCTAAATTTTTGAAAAATTATAAACAATTTTACTATTGTAATATAATATATATTATATTATAAATATAAGTTGATCGCTCCTATAATATATATTGATTTGATCGTACCACTACTACGCTGAATTAACCACGCCACATTCCCACTAGGATCAAAGGGTTTTATAAATAAATAATTAATTAATTCAAAAGCATATACGTGTGGACGAAAGTGATTCACACAGCATGATTATTACCTTGTTGGAACGTGTACTTGGGATCCAGTTATTGCATTATTTTGAATTATGACAATTAATTTACGGTCAGTTTAGCTGTTTGTTTTGGAAATTGGATTGAAATAAATGTTTTTTTTTTCTTTTTTTACTGTAATTGAGTTATAATATAATACTAAATATTTAATTGAATTTAAGAAAAACATTATAGGTAAATTTCAATTGAAAAAATAAATAAATAAATTTGAAAGCAGTGTGCTAACCATTAATCCATAGAATATTTCATATTCTTCGATTTAACTACATGCACGTACATATAATATACCTGGAAACAAAACATCACGAAAATATTATTTTCCTAAGCGTCGAGAATAATTTTTCTAGCAGGAAAAACAAGCCAATTATTATTATTATTATTATTATTATTATTATTATTATTATTATTTAGTGTTAGAAAATTAAAGTTTTAAGTATTTATATAAGTTTGCCCTCATTCATGAAAATTCATCCGTAGGTGGATCCAATTGGGTGTGTTTATCTTTTATTGGTTTGGAAGAAAATTTGATTTGAATTTGATATTAAAATAATGTTTGGTTAAATATTTTGTAAAAAAAATATATATTTTTTTTTTCGAGAAAACAGAGAGTCCAAATAATAAAAAATCGGAGCTTTGGGTAAAAAAAAAACAGACTATATTTGTACTTGTTCTTTTGTCCATGTTACTGTAGTTACGAGAATTAGGTAAAATATAATTAATAACTAATTAAAAAATATATTAATATAACAAAATAGAAAATATGAACATTTCTCATTTCAAAGTATCTTTTTACCATTTTCGTGCGTCTCATTTCAAAGTATTTCTTTTTATTTTTTTTTTAGTAAAAGTAATCATACACTAATACCAAAATACTCTTAGCCTTTATTTAAATTACAAATATATCATTACATATACACTCAGTTTTTATGTAAAGTCAAATGACAAAAATATCAAATCTTTTTAAATATTTTCCCTAACTAATAAAATATTAATATTATTTCTTAATTTACTACAAAAACCCTAAAAAGTCCCTTTCAAAAAGGACGGAGAGGGTATATATAAGAAATAAATTTTAACCCTAATATTTAGAGTTGTTGTCTTTTATCTTTCTTCTATCTTTCATATAAATAAATATATATGTATATATATCGTCTTCTTTTCTATCATTGTGTTTGATGTACAAGTATTAATCGAAAAAAATAGATGGAATTATATTCGAATGATTTCAACTCAAATGAAAAATGTGAATTGAAAAACCAACGTAAGATGTTCATTACATTTGGTAAATTATCTCCACTTTTGTCGGGCTTAAATAATTTATAGATTTAACAAAAATAAATAAATAAAATTACTACGAAATGACACATAACTATAGATTAATATATCGACTTATTGAGTTGATATTAATATTATATATTAATTATTTATTTATTAAAAAAATATCATATATATATATACATATTTCAATCTATAAAAGCTAATAAAAATATGAATTAGAGAAGTAATAGACACAAAAATTAGCAGATTTTTTTTTTTTTTTTTCGTAAGTTTCTATTTTATCTTTTTGTTTTTACACTTATCATTTTTTTTATTTTAATATATATGATTTATAGATTTCTTTAAAATAATAATAATAAAAATAACAACTACACATAATTTTGTATAGTTATATTATCTTGTTATTATTAGAAAATTATTATATGTTTTCATGAAAAATATATATAAACATCTTTTATGTGATTTTTATAATTTTTTATTTGATTTAATATAAAAAAAAAAATAGTTCATTTGTAAATTGTTAAAAGATTACTGTGTTTATTTTGTGAAATAATTTAAATTTTTTTTTATATGAAATAGAGAAAATTGTGTAGGTAACATAAAAATAATAAATGTGTTAATTTTTTAAAAAAACATGTATGAAAAGTGGATATTTAACATAAAAAAAATACAGCTTATTGACAAAAGTATTGAATTTGTAAGAAAAAAATATTATACTAATGAATTTGTAAATATTGTCTATTATAAATATATTGTAATATTATGACTCATCATATATAATGAGTCATATTAATAGGTGTCTTTGTTCATATAATTATAAGCATGCAATTTGCCATGTAATATGACAAATGTAATAGGCCATTATCTAAATCAATTTAGATCATCAATAAATATTTTCATATTCTGTCTTAAATAATACTCTCCGGCCGCAATACTAGCCCATATGAGTTTGGGATTGAGATTAAGAAAAATAAATATTTTATCGAGAAAATAAAAAAGATAAAAAGATAGTTGGACGGTATTTTTTTAAATTTAGTTAGTAATTAAAAAGAATGAAGAGATATAATGGAATAAAGTTAGTGATATTTTTTCTAAATAAGTATTAAATAAAATATAATAATTAAATATTAATTTTTTCAATTTTTTAAGTATCTTAATGAGATAAATTTAACATATGAGCGAGGCGAGTAATATAAACGCACACGTTGTATATATATATATATATATATTAGTATACATATATCATCCAATAAGTATTGTTCACTTAGATATATAGATATATGTTTATATATTTTATAATAATTATTATATTATATATTTTATAATTTAATACTATATAATATTATACTAAATATCATTTATTTATTTACTTTTATAGTTGATCAATTACAACATAAATAGATTTAGATTTGAATATTCGTGTTACGCCCAAATAATAATAATAATAAAAATAATAGGATTTTAAAGAAAGTTAGGACACGAAGTCGGGCGGAAAAGAAGAAAATATGCACTCAGGTCGGTTGGTCCGCAGTCGGTTGATCCGGTCGATTGGTCCGCAGTCGGATAAGCAGGTCGGTTGGTCCTCGGTCGGATAGGCAGGTCGGAAGGTCCGCGGTCAGATAGGCAGGTCGGAAGCAGGTCGGATGGTCTGCAGTTGGATGAGATGGTTTGCAGTCGGTTGATTAGTGGTCGGTTGGTCCGCCATCGGTTGAGTCGGCCAATACGGAGTTTGGACCAAGCGAAAAAGGTCTGTTAATTAGTCGCCTAATTAAGTGAACAGTAGTTCAGTCGCTTGGTTGGGGCGACCATTGAATCGTCTGGAAAGACCAGAGGGTGGTCGCTTGATGAGGCGACCAAGGAATCATTTGGTCTAGCGATCAATTAGTCTCTGGATTGGTCGGTTGGGTTATGCAGTTGGCAAGATGGTTGCCGTAACTGACTAGACGACGTTTCAAAACGTTTTGTTGTGGGCAGTTGACGGCGGTTGCTGGCGACGGTTCCGAAAAACGTCTCTTCTGAGGAATATTTAAGGATTGGGGTCAGCAACTGGCAGATCATCTTCAATAATTTTTAAATGACAGCAAAGTCAGTGATTCGGGGATCATCATTTAAATTTTCAGTCTTTTATTTCCGGTTTATTTTCTGTACCATACAGTGTTTAGAGATTCCTAATCTCAGGCACTAAACATATCAAATTCGAAGATAATTTTCTTTTTTCGGATTTTACTTTTTATTGTTGAAAAAATACATCAACAATTCGTATAGAAGTTGATTAAACATATTTGCATTACGAGATCAAAGTTTGAGTTGAAATGAATGAGACAAGTTAAATGTCATTTGTAGAGATGAAAAATAAGTATTTTTCGGATTAAACTATACCAAATAAAACAACTGCTTTTATTTTATACTTGAAACTCAATACAAAATATTTTTGAGTTAACAAAGAAAAGATTGTGTATAACAAAATGAAGTCATGATTTTAATAGGAATATAGTACAATTATTGTTGTGTAAGTGAAAAAAATAACAAATTTTCGATAGAAAAAGTGGTCAACTACAAAAAAGAAAAATAAACTTTTGATGTTAATGTGATTATAAATTAAAAATTTCTTACAGCGAGTAAAAAAACTTCGAAAATAACATTTTTTATTGTGAACACAACCATAAATTGTATATCCCCTTGATGAATCATATTTATCGATGTCTCACCATAGATTAAGTGAAGAACATAGAATAGTCTATAGTGCATTGTGAATGCTAGTATACAACCTACTAAAGCATATAAATTAACGAGACTATGACACAAAAAGAGAAAAACTTAATATTGACTCAGAGATATATTGGATGAAGTTTTTAGAGAAAAATACATAAACAAAATATTAAGGAAAGTGACACATTTCCGGTAGTACAATACTTTAAGAAGAAGTCACTTATGAACTATACTTTTATTGAAATATGGAGGTAGATGAAGATGATATTACGATGGTAACTATATTTTTCAGAGATTCCACATGTTTGATGGACTATGCTTTCTTTGGTAATGTCTCGTTCGATACAACATACATAACAAACACGTATGAATTTGTGTGTGCTCCATTCGTTGGATAACAATTACAAAGAAAATATTATGTTTCATTTTGTATTTTTATTCAATGAGTGTAAAACATCATTTGAATGGCTTTCTGACATGCTTCTTTAGTCGGAGAAAAATAATCGGGATTTGTTTTACGGATCTGAATCAAACAGTCATGAATGTATTCGACAACAAATTTCCTTTGGCTAGTCATAGATTATATTAGTGGCATATTAATCAAAACGCTCTATCTTATTTTAGAATGTTAAATTCTAACCCAAAGTATAATAATGTTACGAAGAAAATGTATGAGCTTTTGTAATTCTCAAGAAGAATTTGAGATAAAATATGACAAGAGATAGTGGTTAATTATGGAATTAATGAAAAGAGTTCATTTAATATTATGTATAATGTATAAAAAAATATAGTCAACTTCTTTTAGACTTGAGGTGTTAATTATGTAATTAAGGAAAATAGTTGGTTTAATAAGATATATAATGTACAACAAAGATAGTCAATTTCTTTTAACCATGAGGTGTTCAATATTGGACTTATGGCTACATTTCTTAGTGAAAATACTAATACAACTATGAAGCTTGAAATTAGAAGTAGCACATTGACATTGGTACATTGTGTTCATAGTTATAATTATATTTTAAATAATTGGAGAGCAGTGATATAGTAATTCATACATTTGGAATGAAAATATGACATGATCAATTCACTAAAAGAAAAGAGTGAAAGAAAATATTGATAATAATTTTGTGAAAAGTGAAGAAAAAAAAAAGCAAAGAAAGTGTGGAAATTAAAGAGAATGAACGAGATAATAATAATAATAGTAGTTGTTGCAGTACTAGTACTAGTAAAAGACAGAAAAAAGTGTTTAATATATTAAAATTTTTTGAAAAATAAGCAAAATAGACTAAATAAATCTTTTTAAAAAAATTAAATGTAAATATATATAAACACTAAAATTCTGTCAATTTTTTTATATCATTAATAGATTGGTAAACTGTTTTTTTAGTCTCGTAACTGACCCCCTTATCATTTTAGTCTCGTAAGTGGAGTATGTCGCAAACTAGTCCCATAAATGAAAAATTTTCGCTGTTTTAGTCCTCCAACGCCGGAGGTGACGTGTCTGCCAGATAAACTAACATTTATGGATAAACTACTTGGAAATAAAAGGATAAACTAGATTTTTGGATAAGATGTTGTCGTCTATTTTTTTGAGTTTTTATTATATATAACCTAATGATTGTGTGTGCGTCCACTTCCTAGATTTTAGGGCGTGGGTTAGTAATTAATTCCCTCCATTACCCCACGTCGTGTCTGTTTCCTCCATGCTGCAAAAGGTTGAGATTAGAACTTAACTGATCGTAGCCCACTTTAGGCCCTTTTCCTAGACGGCTCCGCGGCCTGAGGGCGCCATCTCTGCCTTCGTCTTCGAGCCTCCTCTCATGGAGCATCATCTTCTAGAGCCGCTTCTCTTGAAGCCCGATCCTTTGGAGCCTCATCCACTGAAGCCTTGTTGTCTAGTGAGTAGAGGGCTCCGACGGCTTAGGAGGCTCTGGCTTCGAAAGGCTTTCGCCCGTTTTGAAGCGATTCGAGAGACTGGGAGGCTTTGCCTAGAGGGGGATTTGGTCTTCTCCGGAGTCCTAAAGCCTCTTCCTATTTCTACTTCTGGCGAAGCCTCTTTCATATTAAGGTGTTTTTGGACTTATATCCAACAATAGTATAGAGTAGGGTTATCCCATATTGGGCTCGCTAAGACTTTGTTCTTTTAACAAAAATTTTCAACATATTTTTTCAAATTTAAAAATTAATATATTACAAATATTTTTTATTTTTATATTACCTACACAATTTCTCATACCTCATGTAAAAAATATCAAAACACAAAACAAACACACCAAGTTCTTCTAGAAGTAGTGTTCGGACAAACAACTTGAAATTTAGAATCATCCATCGAAGTGGGCAAGGGGGCCAACTTGATCATCCCTAAGTTAGATGCTAGCACAAACGACGCCACACGTAATTAATCGAATGATCCATCCATTTGCATTGCATGCGAATGGATTGTATCAATACCCAAATAGCAGCATTTCGTGCATAGTTTAGGAACGAGGTTAACGACATCGAAACTATTGTTTATGCTATATGTAGCCACTTGGAAGTTCATGCCCTTATATATATACAAGTACTATTTTTTTATACCCGCTACATTTTGTATCTTTATGATGATATTGTGTGCTACATGTTCATCCGTTTTTTTTGCTCGATCTGATTGCCGAATGGTATGTATAAACATGCTGAAAATTCCGCAGATGTTAAACAATATATTTGAAATACAATACACGTTTTAATACTAGAATGAAAACAAATAAATTAACCAAACTTTTGTCATATGTGCTCTATCAAATTTAATTTGAATTGTTGATCTATTTTTCTGTCCCGAAGCCGCATTCGGTTTCTTAGTAGAGAAAGATAATTTAACATAATCAATTTGTCAATACTAAATTGTTCAAAAATTATTTTAGAAGTTATATTTGTTGTTTGTTATAATTTTACATTATTTATAGTGTTTAAACTTTTTAAAAAGAAAATCATTAATTTTTTAAATGATAATCTATTTAATAAAATAAATTTATTTTTATTTTTATATAATTTAAAAAATAATTAAAAAAAACATATTCATTATTAGTATTATTTTTTATAGAAAAATTTTTTTATTAACAGTAAAAAAAATTATAAAATTTAAATATAATAATATAATTAGATTAAATTATAAAAAAAACAATATAATAATTATATATACTCTTATTTATCATGTGTCCTAATTAAATAGGGACACATAGCTAGCGGTGAGCAAAATATTCGAAATCCGAAAATCTAATCCGAACCAAACCGAAATTTAAAAGTTGGTTCGGATTTTCGGATTGGATCGGATTGAATTTTTAACAAATTTCGGATTTTCGGATCGGTATACTTAAAATCCGAACCAATCTGAAATCCGAAATATAACATTTTAATATATTTTTTTATTAAAAAATATTATATTTTAATATAAAGAACTCAAATTTATTAATTATATTTTAATATATTTAATTTTTATATATTATATATATTTAATATTATAAAATAATAATAAAATTTAAAAGAAATTTAAAAATTGAAAAAATAATAATAAAAATATTTAGAATTTCAGATTTTCGGTTTGGTTCAGATTTTCTAGTTCGGATTACGAATTTTCGGATTTCGGATTTCGATTATTTCGATTCGGTTCGGATTAGTTTTTTCAAAAATTTTGAATTTTCGGATCGGTTGAAATTTGGCAAAATCCGAAAAATCCGAACTAAAAAACCGAATGCTCACCCCTACACGTGGCAAACAAAAAAAAGTTGCATTTTCATCGCATCTCGGCGAATAATTTTTTTTTTTTTTTAATGATGAGGTGAAATATCTTCAAAGTGAATACCGTTTTTTATCCTCTTACTACACCAATAAATAAATAAATAAAATCCAAACTTAAATCTAAACCCCCAAATCCACGACAGACTCAAACCAAACACATGCTAGTGTATTATTATCGAAAATTATACAGACTGAATACTAATTTGGATTTGAAATTCAAAATAAACACGGTAAACTGTTATTTTAGTTTCGTAATTTGACCCCTTATCATTTTAGTCTCGTAAGTGGAGCATATCGCAAACTAGTCTCATAAGTGAAGATTTTTCGCTTTTTTAGTTCTCCGGCCCCGGAGACGCCCGCGTGGCTCGCCGGAGGTTACGTGTCCGTTAGGTCAGTGGATTTTATTAATTTTTTTAATTTTTTTAAAAATTTATTTTTAATTTATTTTTAATTTTATTTGTCTTTTTAAATTTTTTTTATTTGATTCAATTGAAAAAAAAATTAAAAAAAATAAAAAAATCCATGTGTCCGCCAGGTTGTCGCTGACCCGGCGGACACGTGGCTTCCGGCAAGCCACGCAGGCGTCTCCGGCGCCAGAGGACTAAAACAACAAAAAAAATTCACTTATAGGACTAGTTTGCGACATGTTCTACTTACGGAAATAAAATGATAAAAGGGTTTAGTTACGGAATTAAAAAAAACAATTTCCCCAAATAAACACACTCTTACTAGTTTTAGATTTTAGCTCTGTATTGCATTATGACTAAAAAATCTTATAATATTATTTAGGCACAAATCTAAAATCTAGTAATTATTTAAAATGTTCAAAATTTAAAAAATAACGGTCTTTTATGAACTGATGAGTATATGCATATATATATATATATATAAAAAAGTAAGGCAAAGTATTTTCTTAAACATGGGTGTGTTTGTTTGGGAGTTTGGATTTTGAGTTGGGATTTGAATAGTAAAAATTTTGAATTTGAATAGTTGTATGATGTGATATAAATAAGTGTTGATATCATGTTTTGAATGTAAAATTGATTTTTAGTATAATATAAAAAATAAAAAATAGTGTTTGATTTGATGTTTTTGGGGGAAAAAATTTGGATGAATAGTGTAAATCTAATCCAATCCCCGAACAAACACACCCTAAGTCTTACTTAGCTTTCCATTAATATTTCAAGTAAAAGCAAAGTTATATCAAGATTATTTAATTTCACGGTATTACATATATATATATATATATAATTAATGCTGCTATTAGATAATTTATCTTCAAGAAGGAACAAGAACAGACACCTCCGAAAACGTAGGCAATTTTGCCGAACCTCGTAATTTTATTTTATTTTTTTCTTTTTTTATATTTGGCTTTTATTTTTACAACAATTTCATATTACTCTCTCCGTTTCGGATATTATATATATTATGATTACTATAGACACGAAAATTTAAAAAAAAGTACGATTAGTAAATAAGTAAAAATGTATTAATAAAATTAATTACTATAATTTAATATAAATAGTTATAGATTAAAATAACTAATTAATTTAATTAAAATTAAAAATATTATAAATTATAAAATTAAAATGTCATTAAAATATTTAAATTTTTTTCCAAAAATAAATGGCATAAAGTATGTGATGTATAAAAATCGAAAATGTGAGAATATATTCGGAACCAACGAAATATAATTATATATGTTGTTATTCATTTTAATAAAGGAACTTATTTTAAGAGTAAAATTATACTCTTTTTGTCCGTCTTGAAAAGTTGCATTGACTTTTTGCGTCATTATAGTTAACATTAAAAATATTTTTATATTTGTATAATTGTTTTTACAAATGTCCTTCTATTAGTATTATAAGACACTAATGAAAATATTTTTGTAATTTTTTTTTTATTTGTATTACGTTTTGATATAATAATTAATATTCAAATATCAATACACAAAAAGTAAGTGAGATTCTTAGAACCGTACGGAAATAGTATATCATTGTGATGAGTAAAAACAAAAGAAAATACTCCATTCGTCCCATAACTATGTATCTCGTCCCATAACTATGTATCCATTTACTTTTTGTACGGAGTTTTAGAAATATTAGTATTACATTGGGATAAAATAAAAATAAAGTAGAAATGACTAAAATGACCTTATTAGTATTGTGTGATATAAAGGTAATAGTATTTGTGTAATATATTAGAAATTATAAGGGTATTTGTAATATTAGATATATAGTATATTTACTTAAAAAAAAGAAAATTGATACTTTACTATAAAATAAACCAAAATAAAAAAATAAATATTTTGTTATGGGACGAATGAATGAAGTATATGTTTTAACATACACACAAAAATGAAAAATAAAACCTAATATTTCCAGTTGACTTGACATCAATATATATATATAATGTCAACAATACATCACAATATAAATAAATAAATAAATACTGTTATGTATATATAATGTCAACAATACATCACAATATAAATAAATAAATAAATAATGTGAAACGAGAAGAGCAAAGGGTGTGCGATGAAATGGCATTTTTCATCACAATATTATTAATAAAGTTGGCAATGCTCGTATCGGATTTGTATCGAATTGAGTTTTTAAATAGATCGAATTATCAGATTTTAAATCGACCCGTTTATTCAAATGGGTCAAAAAATCTGATCTGCTCAAATTTGTCTAACTCGAAAATAATTTATTTGCTCGTTTAATAATTTTCTAAATAGGTTAGAAAACTTTACACGAACTCGACCCAACTAACATGAAATCGACTCATATATTCATTTAAATCATTTCTAAAATTAAAAATTCAAAAATTAAATAATAATGCCAGACAAGTAACGAGAATTTAGCAAGACATCGAAGAGTACCGAATAAGGACAAATTGATCCAGCAAGATAAGTAAAAAATACAAAATCCAATGATTCAGTAAACAGTAAAAATATAAATACTCCTCCAGAGTAATACTTCATCCGTCATCCAATTGTATATTCATTTAACCGAGTATGAATTTTAAGAAAAATAGATGAAAATATAAACTTTAACTTTTTTGGGTAAAGAAAAAATAAAAAAATGTGGTATTTTTTTACTTGAAGGTGTGTTTGTTTGGGGGTTTGGATTTTAAGTAGAGATTTCAATAGTAAAAATTTTGAATTTGTATGATGTGTTATAAATAGATGTTGATGTGATGTTTTGAATGTAAAATTGATTTTTAGTATAATATAAAAAATGAAAAATAAATATTTGATTTGATATTTTTTTTGAGAGAAAAAATAGGATGAATAATATATTTAAAATCCAATCTCCAAACAAAATAGCAGAAATGGAAACAGGACAAAAGAAAAGTTTGAGAAATGACTTGAATGATAGAGTGAGTAATTAGTTAAAAAAAAAAAAAAAGATTAATAGTATTATTTTACATATATAAAAATACATTGAATTATATTAATATATACTTCATTTGTCCCGCTTCATTTATCCACTATTTTTGTCCCACATAATTTGTTCTTTTTTTAAAAAAAAAAAATATAATTATATACTTTAATCATATTTTAAAATTTATAATTTATATTTTTTATTTTAATTAAATTATTTAATCATTTTAATTTTAATTTATAATTATTTTTATTAAATCATAATTATTTTTATTAATATACTTCTTAATTACTTGCTAATTACGCAATACCTAAAACTTCATGCCTAAGCTAAATATGACAAATTAGTTGGGACGGAGGAAGCATATAATAAACATGTTATTGTGTGAAAGCCTCAATTTTAACCCAACATGTTTATTATTGTATATCGCAGTAGTTTTTATCCACTCTAATTATTATTACTCCCTTTATCCCATAAAAAATGATATTATTTTCTATTTTTGTCCGTCTAAAAAAATATATTATTTCCTAATTTAATAATTATACTACCTACTAACATAATTAATACCCTTACAGTTTCCAATATATTATACAAATATCATTATTTTTATATCACAGTCTAATAAACACATTTTTTGTCTTTTTTTACTATAAACCAATATACTCCCTCCGTCCCATAACTAAATATCCATTTGTTTTTTCAACGTAGTTTTAGAAATATTAGTGTTGTATTGGAATATAGTAGGAATAAAGTAGAAATAACTAAAATAACCTTATTAGTATGTGTGATATAAATGTAATGACATTTGTGTAATATATTGTAAGTTGTAAGGGTATTTGTAATATTTGGTAGATAGTACAGTTACTAAAAAAAGAAATTGATACTTTGTTATGGGACGGACTAAAATAGAAAAATAAATACTTTGTTATGGGACGGAGGAATTAATACTAATATTAAAAAAATTACGTATAAAAAACAAATGTTGTTCTTTATTCAGGACGGAGATAGTATTATTATTTTTTTATTATTATTATAGGTAAATGAAACACTCTTGTGTTTGTTCGGAGGATTCTCCCCCAAATACACTATTCATCCTTCTTTTTTTTTTTTTTTACAAAAATATCAAATCAAACACCTATTTTTTATTTTTTATATTATATTAAAAATTAATTTTACATTCAAAATATCACATCAACATTAACGCCTATTTATATCACATGATACAAATATCCAAATTCAAAATTTTTATTACAAAATGTGAAACCTAACATATTTCACGAAAAGAAATTCAAATAGTGCATTCCTTTTTGGAAATTATGGTTTAAAAATTGTGGAATTTCTTAGAACATATTTACTTTTTCAGTTTCTATATATTCCCACATGCTTTTTCAAGTTGACTTTCGTTTTACAACGCGATTTGACCAACAAGTTTTTGTGTATCCGCGGGCTGCCCATTTATTTCTACCTAACAAATTATTTTGCTTAATTAATTTAATCAAAAGATTGACCTTATTATTATCTATAGATCGGTGTGGGGTCCATTTTATCAATTTTATTATTTTTGTTAATTTTTATTTTTTTTAATATTTTGATTTTTGTAATAAAATAAAATAAATATGTATTAAATGATATTAAGTATATCATAATTGATAAAATTATAATTAATATATTTTTAAAGATAATAAAAAAAATAGGGTAAATTGTTTTTTTAGTCCCGTAACTGGACCCTTTTATCATTTTAGTCCCGTACTGTCGCAAACTAGTTCCATAAGTGAAAAATTTTCGCTGTTTTAGTCATTCGGCGTCTGAGACGCCCGCGTGGCTCGCCGGAGGTGACTTGTCCGCCAGGTGTCCCGCCAGATCAGCAACACCTGGCGGACACGTGGATTTTTTTTTTTTTCAATTTTTTTTTAATTTTTTTAAATTTTTTTAATTAGACAAAATTAAAAAAATATACAAAAAAATGAAAAAAAAATTAAAAATAAGTTTTAAAAAAATTAAAAAAAAAAAAAAAAATCCACGTGTCTGCCAGGTCAGTGACACCTGGTGGACACGTCACCTCCGGTGAGCCATGCAGGCATCTCCGGCGCCGAAGGACTAAAACAGCGAAAATCTTTCACTTATGAGACTAGTTTGCAACATGTTCCACTTATAGGACTAAAGTAATAAGGAGGTTCAGTTACGAAACTAAAAAAACAGTTTACCTAAAAAAATAAAATATAAAAAAATCGTACATCGCACTATTTGTGTATCAAGTCAATTAAGGTGATCATTTGTAATGGAAAAGTAACTAATGGTAAGTGCCTTACCAAACCAAATCCCGTTTCCATGTAAATTTTTTCAACATTATTGAGCAAGTGTCAAATTTAATTTCATCATACTTTAGTGTGAAAAACTATTTAATTATTCTTAGAAAAAAAAAAAAAAAAAAAGAAAAGAAAGTAGTAGTAGTAGTATTATTGGCAATCAGTTAATAATATTGTTTTTTATTATAGTTTGAAATTAATTTGAAATAATGCGTTAATTTGAGTTTGTATTTAAATAATATTTTAATATGATATTTTGTAAAATAAAAATATTATATTTTTAATTAACCGGTAAGTGAGATGGAAGTGTGTTAATTAAATTATAGGTTAAAATGAACTTATAATTAGGCCCGTTTGGATTAGTTTAAAAAATAAGCAAAAAGTCAAAAATAGAAGCACAATGAGAAGCCAAAAGCAAAAGAAGTTCGATTTTATGTTTGGATAATAATTATAAAATGAGCTTTTTATCAAAAAAATGTTTGGATATAATAAAGTTGAAAGTGCTTTTAAAGTGTTAAAATTATCAAATAGGATATAGTAATGTAAATAGTATATTGTTGATTAAAATTTTCTAATTTATTTAGAATTTTATAAATTATATTTAAAAATTTTAATTATCTAAACTAATTGAAAATATACTTATTAAATTTTATGTGTAAATTATATTTGTATTTTTTTATTTTTTTATAAAAATGAAAATTAAAAATATAATTAAATTTAAATAATATTATTCTACAAATTATTTTAACTTTATAAATTATATTTAAAAATATTAAATTATCTACTATATAATTCAAATTTAAAATTTTAAAATTTGATGTTTTCAATCATAAATTTTAAATTTAATTAAAATAAAATATATAAATTAATAATTATTTAATTTGTTATTATTATTATTATTATTATTATTGTAATTTAGATAGCAAAGCTGCTTCTATCTTTTCCGGAACCACCCCCTCAGGTGTTTCTAAAAAAAATCACTTTTGGAGCCTAAAAGCTGCTTCTGCTTTTAAGAAAAAGCCAATACAAACATGAATAAATATTTTTTTAGAAGCAGAAACCAAAATCACCTTACAGAAGTTAATCCAAACGGGCCTTAGGGCATAAAATATTTGGTAAGAAAAGCCAGATACGTACGTGTGTTTGTTTGGGGGGATTGGATTTTAAATGCACTATTCATCTTATTTTTTCCCCCAAAAATATCAAATCAAATACCTATTTTTTATTTTTTATATTATACTAAAAATTAATTTTACATTCAAAACATCACATCAACATCTATTTAGATCATATCATACAACTATTCATATTCAAAATTTTTACTATTCAAATCCCAAGTCAGAATCCAAACCCCAAATAAACACACTCTTATTTGACTAGATCATAATAGATTTAATTTAATGTTGAGCATGTATTTCAAATTCAATTGAAATAATTGTCAAAAGTATGAGTTCAGAAATTGGTATATAAACTGATTTGGTGAGATCATAGACTTTATTCTGTTCCATTGTTAAAATAATGATTTAAACCCAAAATGGCCCATTTACCTTAGAAAGCCCAAGTTTATGAAGATGATTATATATTCAAAGTTTTTAATAGATAATGATTACAATTTAAAATTTAAAATTTAAAATGTGATATTTATAACTATTATAGAATATACTATATTGTATGTTATATATTGGTCATTATTATAATTATCATTCAGTATCATGTTAGAACTAATCATGGTCATTCAATCACAAAATAAATTGAGAGTCAAGATTAATCCAATTGGTAAAATGGTATTCCCTTCGTCCCTAAATATAGTTTTAATTGCGTTGGACACCAAATTTAAGAAATATTGATATTATATGGATAGTGGGTAAAAAGTATGAATAAAAGACTTTTTTGCCCTTATGAGTGTATTAGTGTAAAAAGCAGTGGCAATTGTGTAATAAAAATGAAAAAGTAGGGGTAGTTTTATGGTGATATGGTTATTTATGAGAATATGACTATTATTTTGGGACGGATAAAAATAATAAACAAGACTATTGTATTAGGATAGAGGAAGTAATTAGACATCTATTTAGGAGAGATCATTTCATATCAAATGAAATACTCCCACCGTCTCATAAAAATGATATCATTTTCTATTTTTGTCCATAAAAAAAAATATATATATCATTTTCTAATTCAGTAATTGTACTATCTATCTAACATAATTAATATCCTTACAACTTCTAATATATTATACAAATGTCATTACTTTTATATCACACAAATGTCAGCCGTTGTCCCGATTATAAAGAGAATTGTAGGAGAAACAAATGGGAAGATAAATTGATTTAGAATTAAGGTTCTATTTTATATTTAAAATTTTTCAAATAAATAAATAATATAATTTATATTGTATAAAAATATAAATAAATTATAATAATTATTAAAACATCCGGGTTCGAATCCGGGTCCGGAGTGGAGCGGGTTTATAGTAAAACCCGTTACCCACCCCGAACCCGGCTGGATCTAAAACTCAAAATCCACAATCCGTCCCGAACCAAATTTTTTGGACTCGAACCCGCTCCATTAAGACCGGGTCCGGGGTGAATCCGAGGCTAACCCGCTCTACTTGACATCCCTAATTAAAATCTCATCAACTACTTATCTGAATTGTAAGTTTTAACACGAAAAATTCTTTTAGATCCATACATTTGTTAAATATGTTTTATGTACCAATATATTGTCTACAATTATATTTTAATTAGGTCTTATGTACCAATATATTTTTGCTCCGAATTCTTCAAAAGTCAAAACCAGCCCTGATTATATCTATATAATTTTTATATGTATAGGATTTATTTTATATACTTAAAATACAACAAGATGATTTGGAAGTGTGTGCGAGCGAATTTGTGATAATGAAATCACATATTTAAATGCTTGAAGTTTTTTATTTTAGAAAACAAAAATTGTTTTATGTAATTATTTATATTTTTTTAAATAAACAAATATTTTTTTATATATTTAAGGTTTTTTGTTTTATTTTATTTTTGTCCTCAGCCACCGGCCATGACCAGTAGTGTTATAGCTAGCCGAGACTTAGGAGTCCTGAATTTTTCATAGATTATTATTGTTATTATTACGATTAAAATGCATGAGCGGTTGGTATATTTATGTTATGTGTAAGAATATGTTGGAAAATTTTATCCAATTTTAATTTAATATTCAAAACTATTGAATCAACACATGTATTACCTATTATATCAATATTCATCATGAATAAAATCAATAAATTTTCATTTTCTTCTTAAAATTCAAATTCAAACCAATAAAAAAAAAAAAAAATCCCTAAAATTTTAATATAGTTTAATTGACTATCTAATTAAATTTATATATAAGTCATGATTTATTGATAAATTAATTTGTATTATTATTCAATTTTATTAATAAAGTATTATTTATAATTGTATTTTAATAATATTATCACTAAACAATTATTGTAGACTTTGTATAAAAATAGCACCAAAAGGAGATATTTGTTGAAATCACCATATTCCAATTGATATATTATTACTTATTTGAAAATTTAATCAATATAAACCGTAATCTATATATTTATTTAATATTACAATTTTTCCATGTAAAATTATATGTAATAGAGGGAAGTTTTGGATAATTACGATGTTTGATATTGTAATTTGTCATTTGTTTTGAATGAAAAATATTATTTTTCACGGTCACAAATTTACTTTATACCAGTGGGTCATCTCTTTCATAAGTGTGATTTGATTTGATTTACTCCCTCCGTTCGGTTTCAATTATCTTATTTATCTTTTGCATAATTGTATTTGACATTAAATATATTTTTATATTTGTATAATTTTTTTTCATAAATGTCATTGTAATAGTATTATAAGACACTAATAGAAATATTTTTACCATTTTCCCTTAATTTGTATTATATTTTCATATAATAATTAATATTAAAAAATCAACACACAAAAAATAAATGAGACCGTTAGAGCCGGACATATGTAGTATTTCTTTTGAGACGTGGATTTTCTATGATCGTCATTCACATGTTTTTTATTGCAATATTAATGTATTTTACCTTAATTGATATTGTTAATATCTTATTGGAATGGGCCCATTCAATAAGTTAAAATCTTGAGTAAGCCCAACTTATTCAAGGCCCGATTGTATATATAGTTTGAAGGAATTTTTTTAATAAGATATAGAAAATTATGTATGTAATGTAAAAATAATGAATGTGTAATATATTTTCCCTTCGTCCGCCTCTAAAGGTTACATTTACCTTTTGCATCATTGTACTTAACATTAAAAATATTCTTATATTTATATAATTTTTTTTGTACAAATATCTTTCTATTAGTATAACAAGATACTAATATAAGTATTTTTGTCATTTTTCATTTATTTATACTATATTTTGATATAATAATTCATATTCAAATATCAATACTTAAAAAATAAATGTGACATTTAGAGCCGGACAGAGATAGTATTATTTTTTAGGAGAAATGTGTTGGGTATTTCTGTCAAAAAGAACACACCTTTAGTATGTTAGTTTGAGGTATTTGTTATGTAAAATATGAAGGATCATGTTAATAATATAAAAGATAATATTTTATATTAAATATTAATTTTTTTGTGAAAGAATAAAATATAATATATGTATTCCTTTCATCTCTTAAAATTGTGTTCACTTTTTTTTTTTTTGGCTTCTAAAAATGTTTTTATTTTCTTATTTAGTAAATAATTATACTAGTTTTTATATTTTTATTATAAAAAAATAAAAAATACCAAAAAATTTCAATCACAACTCCACATGTTAAAATATGTGCCAAAAGAATTTAAGCAAAATTAAAAGAGGGATGGAGTATTATATGTATAGGAATTGTGTCAAAAAAGTTTAAGTGAACAAATTAAATATATATATATAAATTGTGTTTCTTTTGTAAAATTTTTTCAACATATTTTTATCGAAAAAATTAATATATTATACACATTTATTACTTTTATATTATTTATACAATTTTTTATAACTCATAGAAAAAAAAATACTTCATCCGTCCCAATACAATAGTCGTGTTTACTATTTTTGTCCGTCCCAAAACAATAATCTCATTTCCATAAATAATTATATCACCGTAAAACTATCCCTACATTTTCATTATTATTACACAATTACCACTACTTTTTACACTAATATACCCACAAGGACAAAAAGTAATTTATCCTTACTTTTTACCAACTACCAATATAATATCAATATTCCTTAAATCTCGTGCCCAACACAGTAAAACTATACTTTTTGGGATGGAGGGAGTATATATTAATACCAAAAACACAAAACAAACATACAATGTTTGATTTATTTTTGAATAATTTTCAATAATAATTTTTATGTATTATAAAAAAATGTATTATTACTTGTCAAGAGAATATGATATCAAACCAAATATGAGTTTATTCTTTTTGTATTTTAATTTGTAGTATAGGTTTGATATTTTATTTAAATACTGATTGAGTATATGATATTTTATTAAATAAAGATTTTTATAAGAAATGGTGAGAGTTGTATAGTATTTTTTTTTGTCAATCAAATTTGCATTATTATTTTTATGTCCATTAAAAATATATATAGTAAACAATTTTTATTTATTCATAAATTTATTAGTTTTATTTTAATAAATAATAATTTATTTATTTTTTCGTTTTTTTTTATTATCTCTTTATTAATTATTTAATGATATTATCTTAATATTTCCACTTTAGTTTTTATATGCTTTTTATTTTTAATATCATTATGTTTAATCTTCATATAAAATGCATAAGTTTCGCGGACGAAAAAGTAAGATATATATATATATAAGCTCGTGTGTATATCAATAAATATTTCTCCTTTTGCTCTATGAAATTATTCTTTTTTTTTTTTGTCCCACTAAATTATTATTTTTTAAAATAAATAAATAATAATAATAATTACCAATCAATACTTTAAATTAAAAACTTAACTATATATATTTTTTTATGACGTGGGAATCCGCAATCACTATCCGAAAGTGTGCACTGGATAAACCCTCGGCCGAACCTAATACTCTGCAAACTAGGCCCGACTGAAAAAAACTTAACTATATATTATAATTACAAATGCTTGTTATACATGTAGGGTTTGTTTGATAATCAGATTTGAGTTTTAAATAATAAAAAATTAATTTGAATAATTATTATATATAATATAAATAGGTATTGATATAATATTCTGAATGTTTAATTAATTTTTACTGTAACATAACAAAATATAAATGAGTATTTAATTTGAAATTTTTGAAAGAAAATTTAATAAACAATTGAATTTGAATTTGAATTGTATTTCTTCTAAAAATTAAAAGAAATTACAAATGTGAGTTTTAGATAATTAAATTTTAAATTGTAATAATTATTTGATGTTGTCCTTCCATTATACCCCATAAAAATAAATTTATTTAATTTGAAAATCGATTTTAATATAGTGTGTCCTTTTTACATTTTAATTATAATAAAAAAATGGTTTAAATTTTTATTTTTTAAAAGAAGGCTTATTATTTTTCAGAGATAAATAAAGACAATAAACGTATTTTTTATTTTTTTTAATGTGAATAATATAAATAGAAGTTGACATTATATTTAAATGTTAATTTAATCTTAATGAAATATAAAAAAAATACTGTAAAAAATAGATATTTGATTTGATATTTTAAATAAAAAAGTAAAAAAAATTGTAGGGTGTGTTTCTTTGGGGGAACTTCCCCCAAATCTACTATTTATCTAATTTTTCTCCTTAAAAACATCAAATCGAAAGACTTATTTTTTATTTTTATATTATACTAAAATTAATTTTACATTTATAATATTATATTAATACTTATTTATATCACATCATATAACTATTGCAATTCAAAATTTTTATTATTCAAATCTAAACTCAAAATCTAAACTCCCAAACAAACACACACCCCTAGTTTCTCCCAAAAATAAAATAAAATAAAATAAAATAAATACATATTTGAATTTTAAATAATAAAATTTTCAATAAATATTGGAGTGATATTTTAAATTTTAAATTAAGTTGTAGTATAATACTAAAAATAAAAATAAAAATTTATTTTAATATTTTAAGTAGAAAATTAGTATTAAGTGGAGTATTTAAATTTGAATTCAATTTCTTTTCTAAAAAATAAAAAGAAATAAATAAAATACTCATCCATCACATTTATCTTCATATTTTAGAAGTACAATTTTTGGAGGATATCATATAAAATATTGCTTAGATTAAAACTTTTATAGTTACATTTTGTTTTTATTGTTAACTAAATTTAAATTATAAAATTACTTTATTTTTTTATTATTTAATTGCTTGTATTAATTTATATATGATACAATATTTTTTCTTTAAAATTAATTTTACTACATAAAATATTTGATATAAAAAATTAAATAAATATAATTTCAAATTTTATTTTCTCTTTATCAAATAAAAAATAATTAAAATAAAATTATATTACAAATATTAAATCAAACTAATTAACTATAAAATTAAATACTTTTAAAATTTTATGTCCAAATAAAATGAGATTAATCCAATAAGAAGGGGGAGTACTAAAATAAATTGTTAAACATAACAACATCATAGGTAGGTAATGTCAACCTTTTTAGTTTAAATGATTTCAATAAATATATAATGTTAACCAAAAATGATTATATAAAATTCAATTAATGATAAAATAATGCACCCTCCGTTTCATATCTATATATCCATTTGTTTTTTGTACGAAGTTTTAGAAATATTAATATTATATTATGATAAAGTAGAAATAAAGGTAAAAAAATTAAATTAATCATATTAGTATTGTGTGATATAACGATAATGACATTTATGTAATATATTGTAAATTTGAAGAATATTTGTAATGTTAGTTAGATAGTACAATTACTAAAAGAAGAAACAGATACTTTGTCATGGGACAGATCAAAATAGAAAAAATAAATAGATTGTTAAGAGACGGAAATAGTACAATGTTTACTAGATTATTATACTCCTATAAGATTATAAATTTTTTTCCTAAAATACTCTTAATTATATGATAAAATTACTATTAAATAAATTAGCTATTAATAAAATGCAAAATAGTCTTTTTAATATTACCATTACCTTGTATTATTTATGATTTCAAATTCAAGTAAATATTATTCATTGTTACAAATAAAAATATATGGTGTGTTTGTTTGTGAGTTTTAGATTTTGGGTTCGGATTTTTAAATAGTAAAGAGTTGAATTTGAATAATTATTTGATGTGATATAAATAGAGGTTGATATGATATTTTAAATGTAAAATAAATTTGTGTTCCCTCTGTCCCATGTAATATGAACGCATTATTGTAGACACGAGAATTTAGGTAAAATATAATTAGTAAGTAATTAAGAAATGTATTAGTAAAAATAATTATTGTATAATAAAAATAATTATAGATTAAGATTAAGATAACTAAATAGTTTAATTAAGATTAAAAAATTATAAAATTTAAAATGTGATTAAAGTGTATAATTATATTTCCAAAAAAATAAAAAATTATGTGAGACATGCAAAAATAGAAAATATAGACAAATTATGTGAGACGAGGTGAGTAGTATAATATAAAAAAAAAAGGAAAAATAATTATTTGATGTAATATTTTCTTAAAAAAAAAAAGAATGTAAATAATACTACAAACCCATGGTAAAACTCACAAAAAATACAACCATAATATTTTTCTTACAAAATATTAAATTAAATATTATTTAAGTAAACACTCAAATTAATACTTAATTTCAAATCAATTTCAAATTCTAACAAAAACAAGTTTATTTGTGATTTTTACCCCCAACCCTTATGATTCATTATTTTATTTTTAATATTATTAAAAATTAATTTTATATTAAAAATATTAATATCAAAATTCATTTATACCCCCACCAATTAATTATTCAAATTGAATACTAGTACTATTCTCAATTTCAAATACAATTCCCAAACCTACCACCAAACAAATCATCGGGCCTGATTTGCAGGGTATCAAGTTCGACCGGGGATTTACTCAGTATGTACTTTTGGATAGTAACTGCGGATTCGCACATTATATATATATAAAAAAAAAAGAATATTCAAAATTTTTAATTTAAAATAGTTTAAATTTAATATTTACCAAATCAATAATTACCAATTTCCACATAGAATCTAAACCCAAATTCTCAAGCCCTTTTGTATATTTGAAAACTTTATATCTGCTATTCATTTTTTTTTTTTTTAAGTCCATCATATAATAATTTTTGTTTTTAATAATTGTACTGTCTATTTAATATTAGAAATTCTTACAACTTATAATATATTACATAAATATCATTATTTTTATATCACATAATACTAATAAAATATTTTAATCCTTTTTATTTTATTTCTACTGTGTCCTAATATAATACTCCCTCCGTCCAAGAACTATAGTCTGGGTTATGTTTGACACGGGATTTAAGAAATATTGATATTATATCGGTAGTGGGTAAAAAGTACGGGTATAGGATATTTTTGCCCTTGTGAGTGTATTAGTGTAAAAAGTAGTGACAATTGAGTAATAAAAATGAAAAGTAAGGGTAGTTTTATGGTGATATGGTTATTTATGGAAATGAAACTATTGTTTTGGGACAAACAAAAATAGTAAACAAAACTATTGTATTACGAGAGAAAAAGTACTAATATTTCTAAAATAGCGGGAAAAAAAAAACGAACAGATAGATATATATGAGATTGAAAAAAAATACTTCATTTGTTTTATAACAAAGTATTCATTTTTTCATTTTAATCCATCCTATAACAAAGTATCAATTTTTTTTTTTAGTAACTGTACTATCTACCTAATATTATAAATACTCTTGCAGCTTACATTATATTACACAAATGTCACACATACTAATAAAGTTATTTTAATTATTTTTACTATATCCCAATATAATACTAATATTTTAAAATTAGATGTAAAAAATGAGTAAATATTTAATTTCGGGACGAAGGCTGTAAAAGGATACGATCAATTACTGATCTCAAGTTGATGATAAGTCAAGTGAAGAATAGATAGATACAGATAGATACAGATAGTTGAGTGTGTGTGTGGGCCTTGTGCACATGGAAAACGTTTGTGTTGGCGTCTCATTGGTCCACGCTTCCGTATGCTTTTCCAACTCTATATAATAATAATAATATAAAATAATAATAATAATAATAATAATGATAATAAGAACAAACAAAACCAGATTACTTTTTTCAATTATGTGTTTATTATTTTGATGAGCAAATTGGTCCGTGCCATTTGGTATTCGTGTTCCCCTTAATAATGGATAACGTAATCATTTTCTATTTTATTTTTATATCTCTAATAAAATAATAATAATGCAAAGCGACAAGTTACTGTATTTTATTATTATTATTATTATTATTAGTACTGTTTTATATGTTATGTTTTTTCCTGTTTTTATTTATTATTTTATTATTATTATTTGCTTCACGACCACCACAAATTCCGTGGCAAATGCACTCAGGCCAAGTGTCATATTTCTGAGAATTCTTCTGAGGGGCTTTAATGACTTTTTCCACCTATCACCGTATATACAGGGGGTGTTAAATTGTAGAAAATTCGCTCCTAATCTTACAAAATGTGCGAAATTTCTGGTTGCGTCAAATTCTTTTGTAGTTTCACAAGCTTTCTGTTTAACTTTTTTGATCGTCCTTATTTAATGATGTTTGACTTATACGCGCTCAAATTATGAATAAATTTCAGAATATTAATTTTTAAACTCTTAAAATCTATGGTTCCTGACGAAATAGGCAACAAAGTCACTTTGCCGCCCACTGCTACTAAATCACCACCCCCAGGTTAAACTAGTGCTTGCCGTTGCACTGGGTGCTAAGGCGTGGGTATTTTGTATCTATTGAGCAAAAACATATTATAATTGTATAGCGGTATCTTATGCACGAAAATAATCAATTCGATCGTTATGGTTGGACTCTATTATGGATTTCTAACCACATTCTCCATAGGGTCCTCCTATCTCTTCCTTCTACGTGCTGAGGTTATGGAAGAAGGAACTAAAAAAAAGGTATCAGCAAGAACTGGTTTTATTACGAGACAGCTCGTGATGTTCATATCGATCTATTATGTGCCTCTGCATCTAGCATTGGGTAGACCTCATACAATAACTTACTCAATTTAACAAATTATTAAAAAAAAAAAAAAAAAAAAAAAGAAGAAGAAGAAGAATATTCTTTTTAATAATATATTAATTTTTTTATATTTAGCCTAAAAAAATATTTAATTTTTTTTAAAACAATAGATAAAAAAAAACTACTTCTTAGTATATTTATCTTTTTTTTTTTAAGATTAAATAATAAAAATAATAAGTATATTTGTTATTTCAATTATTTCAAAATGAAAATTCTAAAATTTATTTGATTTTTTGTGCGTGCATGTCAAACACCCTTAAATAAGGACAACCGATGGAGTTAGATGAAGAGTTTATAAAACTACGAGCGAGTTTGATGCACTTTTGAAGTACAAGGGATTTAGCACAATTTTGTGAAATCACATGTGAATTTTGTATAATTTAACCATATATATATATATATATACTAGCTCCTTCCGCCATATTTAACTCATTTGAACTCTGTACGAAATTTTAAGAAATAAATATTTTATTAAAAGAATTAGAAAAAGTGAAAAGATAATCGAAAGTATTTTTGAAATTTTAATTAGCAATAAAAAGAATGAAAAAAATAATATAATAAAATTACATTTCATGTAAATAAATATTAAATGAAATATGATAATCAAGTATTAATTTTATTTTTTTTTTAAATATAGTAACAGAGTCCGTTTAACGGATTTGAAAAAAAAATAAAAAAAAAAAAGAAACTTCGGGTTTGTTTCTTTAATCACCAAACTCTATGTTTTTATGTTTTCTTAAAAACTACATATTTTTTCTCTCACAAAATATTCTATCATACATTATTTTAATATCAAACTTAAATAAAAATTTTACCAATACATGAAAAAGTTAGTTGGCGAAATATATATATATTTTTTTATGATGTACATGTCACCTATATTGCTCATATGAAACATGAACATTTGAAAGTTTAATTTCAAATTTTTTATTACATAGTCATTATGATTACATATATTATTTTTCATATAAATATTTAATAAAATTATTACTTAAATAAAATACTAGCTCTAGTCTTTCTATTTTTTTATATAAATTTTTTAAAAAAATTAATACACTACTCACGTTGATTATTTTTATATAATTCTCTATACTTCATATAAAAAAAATAAAAAAAAATAAAAAATTTCACAAAATAAACACACCCGTAAAATAAGATAGTAGTACATAATAACAAAAACAAACGTTAAGAGGCATTAAACTAAAAGTAACAATATTTCATATTAATGTAGATAGATTTAAAAAAAGAAAACATAAATAATTGAAGTATTATGAGAACTTTATTAAAAAAATTTTAAAAAAAATAATGAGATGAGCAAAAATATAATGAAAAATTGATTATTATTTGTTAAAGTATGAATAAGAAAATTTTGGATAGATAAAATAATTTATTATAATTAAATTGTAAATAAATTTAACTGATAAAAATCATAGTAATATAATTTTAGCTAACGGAGAAAAATACTACTCCCTCCGTCCTAGATAAGATGGTCAATTTACTTTATATACGAGAATTTAGGTAAAGTATAATTAGTAAGTAATTAAGAAATGTATTGATAAAAATAATTATTATTTAGTAAAAATAATTATAGTTTAAGATTAATATAACTAAATATTTTAATGAATATTAAAAAATATTAAATTTTAAAATTTAAAATATGATTAAAGTGTATAATCAATTTTCCGAAAAAGAAATGACAAATTATGTGGGACGAAGGGAATATATTTTACTTATATATTTCAAATTGTTTTTATTCGGTGATAGTATTAGTATTAAATTATGATTTAGTTTTTTTTCAAAGATTTTCTAACACACCTCCTAAAAAAAATTAATATTTACATATATTCATTATTTTTATATTATCTATACAATTTTATATACCTCACATCAAAATAATTTTCTCCAAAACAAACACACCCTTTATTTATTTTAAATGATAAAATTTAAAATATACATTAAAATTTGAGCGAAAAAAAAAAGATTTTATTAAAACTATTTTTTCATATTTTTAGGCTCATTAAAAAATGCATCAAAATTAGTTCTACTTAAAAAGATTATTTATTATTTTTAGTATCACCGTTAAAATTCCAACGGAATATGCTGAAGTGAACGTAACGAAGATTGACGTGGACATAACAAAAGCCGGTGTGGTGTTTGATCTGAACAAAACACGTTTTTGTTTTCAAGAACACAGTCATATCTTCATCTGTTACTAACTTCTTTCATCGTCTTCTTCAACTTTTAGTCTTCCATACAATGCTCACTTGTAATAATATCACACTTTTAATCTTTTACAGTAAAGTCACAAGCAATCTTATTTGATTGTTGATAGCTTATTACAAAACGCTAAGTACTAAAATTTACAAAGATAATTAAAAAAAAAACCCAAATTAACTAGTAATTAACGGACTCATCTCCCTCGAAGTTGATGCTGAAATCAAATTGAAGTTGAAAATATTTATTTTTTTATTGCTTACTTAGATCTCATTTAAAAATTTGAAGTTGAAATCTTGTTCATTTGCCACAACTAATTTATTTTCCCCATCAAAAGGGCCGCTCCGATCAGGTGCCCATTTCGAAAGGCGATGATAATAATTTCATATTTTTGTAATAGTTAATGCCAAAAAGTGAAGAACTTCCGGAAGAGAAATTTTTTCTACCAAATATTCTTATATTCTCTAATTTCTTGTTGATTTCACGCTTCTCGGAGAAATAAGCCATGGAAGCTTCCTCGACAGTATTGAAAGTCCCCAGCCAAATTCGATCCTCATAGATAAATCCCAAAATATTTTTGTAGTGAATTTTCCCCATTTTTGAAAATTAACACCATACAACTTCTTTGTTCCGATGACATATTGATAACAGTGGCAATCAATTTGTAGAAAACCTTCATGAATTGTCTTCTTTCATATTATTATTCTTATTTTTTTCATTGTCTTCTTTTAGGAGTGTGGATCGGTGTGTCCGTTGGCAGTGGATGAGCTGTTGGTAGTGTCGGAGTCGTAGTAAAATTTTTTGACTAGTTTGGTGTCAAAAAAACTTTTCCAAATTTTTCTCACGGCCGTGTTCTTGAAAACACATGCATGTTTCAAACTAAACATCTATTATTTAGTATTTATTATATTTCACTCAAATTTAATTTTACATTCAAAATATCATATCAATATATATTTATACTACATCAAATAACTTTTTTCAATTTAAAATTTTGTTATTTAAATCAAAACTCAAAATCAAAACATCACAAGTAAACACATGTACTAATTTATTGAATGTAAGTGTTTGTTTTTTTTTTATTATTATTTGAAACATAAATCAGCATTATTCAATATATATCTTTTTAAAATATATATATATAGTATTTTTTTATCAAAATATTATTTAAATTCAAATTCAAATAAAAACTCAAATTAAAATGAAAATCAAATATACACATTCTCTGTGTTAATGTGTAAAATTCAGCCGTTGAAAAAATATACATTTTTATTAACTTTCCAAATCATACACCTCAATTTTGATCAATTTTTTTGTACATTCACCTTAACAATTTTTAATTGGTCTAACCTATATGTTGCAATTATTCCCCATGAAGTCTAATATGACATTTTTCTTGAAACTAATTGCAATAGTTCGAAATATGTCTATAAAAATCCAATAACTTTGCAAATTTTCAAGGCAATGTCAATCGACAATAATTTTTTTTGAAAAATTATATGAAGATCATTATTTTAAATTTCTTATACTTTAATTTTTATTTATATATTTCCATAATTGAAAAAGAAAAATTCAAAGTTTTCGGGTTATAAAAAGTAAATTTGAGTCTTTGGCCAAAATTTTACTTTTTATTGTTACATTATATACTTAACAATTTGACGACCAAAGTAAAAATAGTAGGATTTCAAATCCTAAATTAAAAAATTCATCAATTTGCATTTGATTATGAAAAATAAGCATCAAAAGAAGAAAGGTTAATTCATATACACTGAGTTCTTCATCTATGGTTCCTATTCTCACATCAATAGATATTTTTAATCACTGTTTATCCTCATCCTAGAGGATTAGGTTGAAAAAATGTAATACATATAAAATAAGATGAATCATTGCCTCACTTTAATGATCCAAAATCAAATAGCGCCTCCACCTATAATAACCAAATGTCTCTCTCGATAAATCATCCTAATATTAGTACGCTATCATTCGTACACAAGACAATTCCTACAAGTGTGCATATAGGCAGGGAACATTTCAATCCTATTAATAGGCCAAAAAAAAAAAAAAAGAAGGTAAAACACCTACTACTTTTTAAATAATATGTCATTGGGGCAAATGAGAAGAAAACTCTCTTCATAAGCCGAATTCAAATGAGAGTAAAAAAAGAAATATTGGATACGAAGGAAAGGACTTTTAGTCCAAAAATAGTGCGAGTCATTCCACAGTACAAATTGTGCCAAAAGATATGGCTCAAGTTTTTAATATATATTATGACATGAACACTCAAATGGCTAATTGGCCTAAGTAAAAAAAAAATAAAAATTAAAAGATATTCACCGAACACCTTTCGCCAAGAACTTTGTATACTTAATTTTTCACAAATTATTTGATGAATATAATGCGTCTACCATAGACCATATATGGTGATTCACTGTCATGTTTGGTGAATTAGAAAATAATTTTCATTTCCAGCTATTCTTCATTACAAAAATATTATTGTTTTGATTTTCAGATTGCCATGAGGGTATTTATAAATAGGGGAAGATATGAAATCTACTTTCTGTATGTGATTTTTCAATCTAATCCCTACAATTTTGTTAATCGATTTATTTGAGGCTAATCAGATGATTGATGAAAGTTCTACTTGTTTTATAGAATAAATCGGGCAGTTAAAGAGTTGATGCCCTACGATAATTGAGAAAAGCAGTTGACCGATTTAGTGGGATAAATTTTTTAATAATTCACTTGTGGTTTGAAAATCTGTATATGTTGGTCTCTGAATCAGTTCACATTAAAAAAAAAAAAAAAAACTCCATATTCTGTCACCGACGTCCATCGAGTAAAATAAAATAATGAAACCGGAGCGTAGAAAAAGATGAAAAAAAATTATGTGCATTCGGGTTAGTTTCAGTGTACCGTGGACAAAGATAACGCTCTACAAATTGCAGAATGCAGTAATTTTTTTCTATTTTTTATCAATTGCGAGAGTAACATACTGACAAATTTTTATTACATTATATTCCTATCTTCGATCTGAATATCATATTTTAAATATATATGCATCATAATCATATTAGTCATTCAACGTATCAATAGTATCATTCGGTCTATGCATACACCATAGTATAAACCAACCAACATCATCTTGAATGCAGAACAAACAATGCAGTCCGAGAATTTCAAACAACGGGGCAGAATTCGTAAAATTATGTCGATCATCAACACAGAAAGACGGAGAAAAAGCAGACAACTAAGAGAAAATGGGAACAATGGTGCAAACAACAATGAACATTGTGAAATAAATTTATCCTTACAAAATCCTTCATGAGAATACCATGTTTAAATTGACTCATATAAAGAAAGGTTTTATATTTAGCAAATTATCGTCCAAAATATAGTTTGAATATAAAATACTAACATATGTAAAAATATAAAATTATGTATTAATAATACAACATATATAAATATGTCATAGATGAAATAAAATAATTGAAAAACAACAAATCACATTTAAAATAATATAAAAGATAATGGTAGTTTGAGCTGCATGCAATGCATTTCATCAATCTATATTATAGGTACATCATTTCTATAGGTAACTTACATCATTTAACTCTGATGTATATATCATATTTATTGTAGTTATATATTATACATATATACATAATGGTGAAAAGATCTTGTATTTTAGGAAACATAAAGTCAAATTTATCATGTTATAATAAATAATCCGCGAGTTAAGTGAATACATCATAATGCATTTATTTAGACATTATTTGAGTAAATTACATATAGAAGGCATTTCACAATAAAACATCGTAATAATATTTTAGAGACTTTATTTGTGACCATGTATACATTATTATATTTTGAATATATACAATTTTGAAAAATAATTATTTGCAAACGTTTTTTACTTTGTTTAGGATTAACTTAATCCCAAATATATTATAAGTAGTTGAGATAATTTTTTCTAATTTGATTTTTTTTTAAAATTAAAGATCTTTTATTAATTTTTTATATTACCAACAGAATTCAAAAAATTAGAATGCTTTTGAATTTTGTATAACATCAGAAGAATACTAAATTTATTTTAAAAAATTACACCTCAATAAAAATATACAATTTAATAAGAAATAAAATTTATGTAATAGAAATAAGTAATATATAAGTTTATGTATGTATATCAATATAAATTAATTTTATTAAAAAACATTTTTTTTTTGAATATATATAAATAGATATTTGTATTTAAAAATGGATAGAAGTAAAATATTTTGAATAGACCGAGACTTTAAGAAATATTTTTTTATGAAATTAAAATTAAAAATATATTGTAAACCACATACTAGACTGTTTTATTTTTGTATTTTAATTCGATATAATAATATTCGTGTAAACAAATATAAATTTTAGAATATTTATACTTATAGTAAATTCTATTTGTTAAAAAATAAAATGTATATTTTATATCTGAATTCACAAAATGACAATGAGAATAGTATTGAATTTCTTCCTATCATGTTGTCCCATTTGCAAGAAAATTATAGGATTGCTTTTTGAGAGTGCATTTGTTTATGATTATTATTTTAAAAAAAATAATTTAATGAAATTTAAAGTAAAAGTTAGAGGAGGTTCTAGGAATATGAATGATGTTAACTGATTTTACATTTGGATAATTGATATATACTTAGTGGTGTTGGAATTTGATTTGTAGGAGAATATATATCAACATCATAGTAATCATCATCATGTTTGATGTGAGATTTAGGTTCGATTCGATATTTTTATTTGAATTTTGATTTAAATAGTAAGTTGATATTTCTTATGTGCCATGACGTAAAGTGTTCATTTTTTTCTATTTATGTTGGTTTCATATAATTTGCCGTTTTATTTGATTATCCACTTTGATCGAAATTTAAATTTCATAATTTATAATTTTTTTAATTTTAATTCAACTATTTAATTATATTAATTTTAATTTATAATTATTTTTGTTATACAATAATTATTTTTACTAATATAATTCTTAATTACATACTAATTATATTTTACTTAAATTTTCGTATCTATGAATATAATTTATAAATTATTTATTACTTTCTTATTCAAATAAGTCTATTTAAGATGTTTGATTTCTTTTATTTATATAAACTTGCATATTAAAGTAGTTGTGTTTACAATGAAAGACAATTTTAGACAAAGAAAGTATTTTATGCATACTTTAATTCAATATCAAGAACATATTTTTACTAAAATCATAAAAATAACACGTTTTTCAGCAATTATTATAAAAAAGATGATATACATATTTACACTATAAATGGAAAACGATTAGGGTACTGACTTTTAAAATTCAGCACAATACTGACAATGTATCGTACACTAAGGGTTTGTTGGTTTGAGGGATTAAATTTTGAATTGGGATTTGAATAGTAAAAATTTTGAATTTGAGTAGTTATGTAATGTGATATAAATAGTTATATGTGATATTTTGAATATAAAATTAATTTTTACTATAATGTAAAAAAATAAAAATAGATGTTTGATTTAATATTTTAAGAGAATTTTTTTTTATATATTAATAGTAGAAATTGGAGATGTTTTACAACTATCACATCCTAAGAGACGCTATGTAATATTATTATAGATATCATATTATTTATATTAGTATAATATAAATAAATCACATGAAGTAAAAACACATACAACACCAGTCACACATGGTTTGCCTAGTGTGATTTACCTATCGGGCCTACTTTGGAGAATATTAGGTTCGGCTGGAGATTTACCCGATGTGAACTTTCGAGTTACGAATGCGGATTCCCACGACATATAAAAGAACATGTGATTTTATTTTTTTTACACAACATGTGATGACTGTTTTTTTATGTGTGTTATAGTACTTTTGCATATGCTGATTGAATAAATAGCATGGTGATTATTTCTCCATATTAGGGTAGTAACCATTTTCATATAAATGATATATATGTTTTATTTTAAAAAATAAAAATAAAAATTAATAACTCAATGTAAAATACTACATTCGTTCGACTCCAAAAGTCTCATTTACTTTTTTTTGCATGTTGATCTTTGAATATTAATTATTACTCTTTTCGTCCATGTTAATTTGTTTACTTTAACCGAGTCACGAAATTTTATGTATAATGTAATTAGTAAATAATTAAAAAAAATATTAATAAAAATAATTATATATTAAGATTAAAATGATTAAATAGTTTAATTAAAATTAAAAAAATATAAATTATGAATTTAAAAATATGATTAAAATATATAATTATATTTCCAAAAAAAATAGAAAATTTATATGGAACGAACGAATATAGAAATAGTAGAAAAATTAAGTGGGTCGGAGGGAGTATATGAAAATGTAGTACAAATCAAGAGAAAATAGCAGAAATATTTTTATTAGTGTTTTATAATACTATTATAATACTATATTTATACAAAAAATTATACAAATATAAAAATATTTATAATGTTAAGTACAATGATATAAAAGATAAATGAGACAATAGTCTTGTTTACTATTTTTGTCCGTCCCAAGACAATAGTCTTATTTCATAATCATATCACCATAAAATTATCCTTACTTTTTCATTTTTATTACGCAATTTCCATTACTTTTTGCATTAATACACTCACAAGGGTAAAAAAAAAAAATTTATCTATACTTTTTACCAACAACCAATATAATATCGTGCTCAATCTAATTAAGACTATAGTTCCGAAAAAAAATGGACTATTTAAGATGAAAAAAATAATAATTAGTTCAACTTCAAAACACAAAACAACTCCTCCGTCCGTAGTGTTTTTGCTGTTGGAGATTGCGTAACGAACTTTTTTTTATTTTAAATTTATTATATATATATTATGGTGTCCATTAGGTTTGATGTTGATATATATATAAATATATATATATATATATGCAGTAATTTAAGTTATTTCACATCAGCCGTTGGCTGCAAATTTGCTGTACCAAGAATAAAGAAAAAATAAATTTCTACTTTTTTATTTTATTTTTTATTTTTTTATTTTTATGGTTAAACAAACATTAATCATCATACACAAGCAAAGCATTTGGTTCTATTTTAAAATAGATGTGAAAGTAAATATTGATTTGAATTTTTAAATGATATTTATTGAAAATCGTATTAATTAAATATGCTAGTAAAATCAACACACCCTTACAACTTTTATTACTTTCTTTTCTCGGTTATCGTATTCTATTTATTGTAGACACGTGAATTTGAAAAAAATATAATTAATAAATAATTAAAAATATATTAGTGAAAATAATTATTGTATAATAAAAACAAATTTATATTAAAGTTAAAATAAATAATTAGTCTAATTAAAATATAAAAAAAATATAAATTAAAAAATTTAAAATAAAATTTAAAGTGTATTATTCTTTTTTTTAAAAAAAAAAAGTGATACAGAAATAAAAATGTGGACAAAATAAGTAAGACGAATGAAGTATTATTTATTAATCTAAATTAACTTTTTAAAAAACAGTCATAACATCTTTTTTATTATAAATTATCACATTAAATCCTAATCTTTTATTACTTTTAAATTTTTTCAAAACTTCAAAAATATCTAAAAACGAAGTCAATATTTTTGAATGCATAATATTATATATTTATATTTCAAAAAATTGATACTCCCTCCGTCCCACTTATTATATTCATGTTGCTGTTTCTGTCCGCCCCACATCTCATGTCACTTTACTTTTTTTTGGAAAATAATTATCCATCTTAATTTTATTTTAAATTTTCTAATTTTAATTTTTTTAATTTTAATTAACTAATTAGTTATCTTAATCTTAATCTATAATGATTTATGTTATAAGTTAATTATTTTCACTAATACATTTTTAATTATTTACTAATTATATTTATCCTAAATTTATATGTCTACGGTGACTAAGACACCCAATGGGACAAAGATAGTATTATATTAGACTTTTTCAAAAAAAAAAAAATAATGGGAAAATATATTTCAAACACATGGGAGAAAATATTGATTGCTTAAATAAGTAACCTCTAACCATTGCACACAAGAAATTTCAATATTCACAACAATAAAATAATATTACATATATTAATAATTTAAAAACAACTGGGTGTAGAAATTTGAAAAGTCTTGAATAAAAAATACTTTTTAATTTGGAAAAAAATGAATTGTCAAGAAACAAAATTTAAAATATAATACTATCAGAAAAATGATATAATAAAAAATTACAAATGATGGGATGTGATACATCATTATCAATTCATTAATTCATTAATTAATTATAATTTTTTATTTAAATCTTATCACTTCCTTTGTCCACCAATATGCCTTATTTTTTTTATTTTTTTTATTACTATTATTAAAAGATAAATATATTATATTAGTGTGATAAGAGTCTAAAATAGTATCTTCACTTAGTAAGATAAAATGTATAATGATATTTTGATAAATATATATAAGAATGAAGGTAAATTGATAATTGAGTAGAAATTTCATGGATTTGTTTTTATGTATATTTGCATTGATTCACTCTTAAAATTTTGGGACTTTTCTCTTGCTGCCTCTATCAATAATTTTCACTATTTCGTATTTTTTATCGGACTAATTTTGTTTTAAATTAATTTATTTCATGTGACAGTGTTTCGAACTCTCTTCTATGTATACACAATTTGTTCAAATGATTTGTACTCAATTTTTTTGCACAATCCAAATTTTTCGCACCAATAATGCCTTTGAGTATGGATTTTATTTTTCTCGATTTTCTCTTAAATCGAAATACAGTTGTCTAACGTTTATGTCCATATACTTCCTGACAAATCAGTCGCACTGAACGTAAAAACCATCATATTTTTTATATTATCCATACCCTTCTATTGTCTGCCTCTTGTCTAGATCACTTATGGGAGAAAGCCGCACTTAATGCTATTCACGCTACAAACCATTTTCCCTCTTCTATTATGGATAATGTTAGTCATTTCAAGAAATTATTCCATCAATGTTTTGATTATAATCTCCTTCGTCCTTTCGGATGTGTCAATTTTGTCATTTTCTCGCCTTATGAGTTTACTAAGTTAGAACTTCTCGCACATCTATACTATTTCTTGGGGAATGAGTTAGAACATAACAGTTATCATTGTTGAGATCTTATCTATAATCAGTTACGTATTTTTCACTATGTCACCTTATGAAAGCATACTAAGTTTACTTCATAGTCAAAATTTTGAGTTTTCTTTGATCGTACATCTCCCTTCTTTACCTTATCATCATTTTCATTGTTTCATTCTGACGATGCGACACCGTTTCCAACATCTGAATTTGTCTTGGTTGCACCTCCTAAACCGACGCTATCTCTTGAGTCTGATCCAACACTACTACCTGAGTTTGACACTGCTCAGTCTCCTTTCCTTGATCCTGATCTACGATGCTCCACTCAGGTTAATCACCTGCCTACTTATTTACTTGATTATCATTTTTATTTTGTCATCTTGTCTCAGCATGAGCACAAGTCCTTCCATGAAGCATATAGACCTTTTATGCGGCAGACTATGTCTAAAGAGTTAGAGGCCTTGGAGAAAACACATATGTGAGAGATATGGTTGATCTTCAACCGGGAAAGAAACCTTTTGATTTTAAATGGGTATTCCAAATTAAAACACACTCAGATGTATCTATCGAATGGTACAAGGCCTGCTTGGTTGCTAAAGACTATACACAAGAGTTTTGTATTAATTATGAGGAGACTTTTGCTCTGCCTATACGTCTTACCTTTGTTTGTTGCCAGTTGGCTATTGTTTCCATTTGATGGTGACCTTTTCTTCCGTTAAATGTCAATAATGCGATTTTGCATAGTGATCTATCCGATGATATTTATATGTTTCCGCTCCATGATTTTTCTCTATCATTTAAGGTATGTAAACTTCGTCGTGCTCTGTATGGTTTAAAAATAGACACCCCGCGTGTGATTTGCAAAATTCAGCTCTATTATGCTCCACATTGGCTTTACATCCAATTATCACAATTCTGCCCTATTCATTCGTCGTGGTCAACTGGCATTACTATTATATTATTTTATATGGACGACATGATCATCACAGAGGATGATCATTCCGGTATCTTTGAACCGTAGGATCATCTACACCAGCATTTTAAGATTTAGAGTTTGGGACCTTTTTGATATTTCATAGGTCTCGAGATCTTTGACACCTCCGATGGGTGCTACCTTTCTCATGCTAAGTATGCATTGATCTACTATCCCGAGCTTGTTTCACTGACTCCAAAACTGCTCATACACTTCTTGATTTTGATTGTTGCCTTACTCCGATGGATAGAGTTTCTCTTGACGATCCTACCTTGTATATCAATTGGTGGGGAGCTTCATCTACCTAACTGTTACTTGTCATGTTATTACATATGCCATTCATATTGTCAATCAGTTTATGTCAGCCTTTCGGATGACTCATTACTATGCTATTTTACAGATCCTTCACTACATCAAATAGACGCTCTTGCATAGTTTTCAATATTCGGCTCACGCATCCCTGGTTTTGACTGTATTTTCTAATGCAAATTGGGCTGGAGGCCCTATTGATTGTCAATCGACTATTAACTTTTTTTTTTTCTTGGTGATTTTTTTTTTTTTTTTTTTTTTCTAAATGCAACAAGAAACAAATTGTTGTATCATAGTCCAATGTTGGAATTTGAGTATTGGGCCATTGTTGATACTACTATTGAGCTCCTATGGCTTTGTTGGTTGTTGGCTAACCTTAGTGTGCCTTAATTCTCTGCTGCTATTGTTAATTGCTATAGTAAAAATGTAATGATAATTTTGACCAATGATATTTTTCATAAGCATACGAAGCACGTGAAAATTGTCCATCACCTTGCTCGCCATTATATTGGCCATGACAAAGTTCATTATCTCTCCCTACTTCTGAATATCAGACTTCTAACGATTTCATCAAATCCCTCGTTCCAACTTGTTTCTTTACATTTTAAAAAATATATAAATATATTTTAATTAATTAAATAGATTTAAAATAAACTTAAATAATTTTTTAAAAATAAATATATCAGACCAAGTCAGATTTTATCCGGATCACTGTAACGCCGTCTGGCCTAACTTCCTATTTTCACCCGAAGGAAAAGTTTAAAAAAAAAAAAAAAAAACGTACACGGGCGAAATAAAGATATCAAATAAAATAACTCATAAAAGCAAAAGCGATAAATAGATGGATGTGAAAAGACAGTAAAGCCCCTGGGGAAGATATTTTAGAAATGTGACACTTGTGCGGTGAACATTTGCCACAAGATTTTGTGGTGGTCGTGCACCCAATCATAGTAACAAAAATTAAAAAAAATATTATAATTTTTTTTAAAATAAAAAAATAAGAAATTAAAAAAACAATAATATATAAATACGTACAAAATACATTTACAGTATAATCCTCAATTCCTCACCCTTCGTCTTCCTCTCTTCTCTTCTCTTCTCTTCTCCTCTCCATTCCTTCTCTGCATTCTTCTTCCCTGGCTTCATCGTACTTTTCTTCGATCCCCATCGCCTCTTTCTTCTCAGATTCCGTCCCGGAACAGCTTGATCGTCGTCGTCAAATTGGCGTCTTCTTCTTCCGCGGCTTCTTCGGAGGTTTGTTAGTTAAATTTCTACTCTAACTTTGCGTGCGCCTTCTTCTTCTTCTTCTTCCGCTGGATATATTTGATTTAGGATTGATTAATCTGGATTTGAATTCGGATCGGATTATTTCAAGTAATGCGAATATTTTTCATTAATGAAAGGGGGACACAGATAGGAAATGTTGATTTGTTGATAGCGGGTGTAAATATGGAGTAATAGTTTAAAATGGTTTTTTTTTTTTGTTGTTGATTTATTTTTGTAAAATTTTGGTTTACAGACGCAAGCGCGGGCCAATTTCGCACAAGCACGAACAATTGCTTCGATTGTCGATTATTTGTTGTTCTTAACAACTAGGAATTACCGTGTTCATCATCTCCTTGGGCAGATATACACAGGAAACGGCTAAAGGGGAGTTCTCTGCGTCATGAGGGATCATAGCCTTGGATACACGCTAGATGAAGCACTTACGTCGGTGGGGTTCGGGACATTCCAGGGTCTTGCACTAGTTTTCGCGGGGATCGGTTGGTTTTCGGAAGCTGTGGAAGTCAGTCTCCTCTCCTTCATAGGACCAGCCCTGACGACGGAATGGTCTCTGTCGCCTACTGCAGAGAGCCTTCTCTCGACTACTGTTTTTGGTGGAATGCTTTTCGGAGCATGTTTTTGGGGCTTCATATCCGACGCCTATGGCAGAAGGTACAAATTACATGATTTCCAATCTTAATTAACAGTTTTGGTGTTTACTGCTTTAGCTGTTTCGAAGTTTTCCTTGCCATGGAGAGCTTTTTGTTGTTGTAAGGGAACACGATGTTGCCAGAGCTCCTTAGAGAATCGTTCTTCAATTTTTTTGTTAGCTTTCTTGGTGTTGAAGTAGAAGAGAGAATTGTCCCTTGTTTGTGGATCACATAAGGAAGTAATGTTGTTTTCCCCAACAGGACAGCAATTCAACTTGTAAGCTTAGGAATGTTTGGATCTGGCCTTTTGAGTGCCTTTTCACCTGATTATAAAACATTGGCGGCTCTTCGCTTTTTCATGGGATTTGGTGCTGCTGGTGGGCATGTGTTTTTATCTTGGTTTCTTGAGTTCTTGCCGAGTTCTAACAGAGGTACTTGGATGCTTGTTATGACATGTTCCTGGATCTTTGGAGAAATGTTGGAGGCTTCACTTGCTTGGGTAAATCAAAATTCTTTGATCCATTTTCTCATTCTACCTTAAACTTCAGATTAAGTTGTGGTTCTAATTCCAGAATTCTGAGTATCTTCTTGCAGGTTATAATGCCAAGACTGGGTTGGAGATGGTTGCTTGGTTTTTCATCTATCCCATCTTTGACACTCTTTCTCATTTCAAATTTCACACCCGAGTCCCCCAGATACCTATTCACGGCCGGAAAGACAAATGACGCAATGAGAATTTTAGAAAAAGTTGCTAGGATCAACCGTAAGGAGCTTCCAAATGGATATCTTATTGCTGATCAAAATGTGCAGGTGGACGAAGAGAAAGTCCCTTCGGAGCAAACTACACTTCTCACTTCAAGCACCAGCAAGATAAGAAGTTTAGAGAAATCCCTTAAATCTATTTGTGAACTCTTTGCACCCGATTTATATGTAACCACCCTCCTTTTGTGGGGTCTGAATTTCGCCTACACATTCGCATACTATGGGATTCAATTGATGGTCTCTGCTTTGAGCAGCAGGCAAAACGATTGCCAGTCAACTCCTTCCATATTCAACACAATGGACACCGGTATCTACATCAACGGTTTCATCACTTGCTCGGCAGGTATCACTCCTTCACCCTCCCCATTCCAAATGCGCATTATTCTCCATTAACATTATTCTACATTGTCCTTGCAGAACTTCCTGGGCTGCTTCTTGCAGTGATTCTTGTCGACAGAATAGGCCGCAAGCCTTGCTTGGAAGTCCTTACAGTCCTATCCCTCATTTTCATGGTACCATTGCTGTGGCCACAAGGTGGACTAGTGACCACATCTTTACTAATCTGCAGTCGAATGTTCCTTTCAGCAGCATTCGAGACATTATGTGTCTATTCAACAGAGGTAAGGGAGGCTGCAATCAATCAATCACTTGTGTTGTGTCTCTTCTTGCATCAGAAATTTGATTGAAATGGGATTATAGGTGTATCCAACCTCTGTGAGGGCTAGAGGCTTCGGAATTTCTAGCGCAGTTGGGAGAATCGGGGGAATGTTGTGTCCTCTGGTTGCTGTAGGATTGGTGAGGGGATGCCATCAAACACTGTCTGTAATCCTCTTTGGGGTGGTTACATTCTTGTCTGGAATCTTTGTCATGTTCTTCCCATTGGAGATGAGGAAGAGAGGACTCGCCGATGTCGTCGCTAGCGAGCAATGAATCAAAGATTCAGGCCCCCTCAGGTGCCCCTCTTTTATAATGGGCACAATTTTCATTCAAGATTATTGTGTAGCATGAAAAATATGCCAATTATATCTGTGTAGCAGTATATATATATATTTCTTGAAGTTATTTTGATGTTATATATTATGGATGGTGCTGTGGAGCACAGTTTTCCGTTGCAGAGATGGTAGTCTGTAGCTGAAACCTTGTTTATTTGATTGAACAATGCTACATTTATTTTGTTTGTGAAGTTGCTACTACTACTATATAAGTGTTTGTTGAAATCGATTCGATTTTTTTTTATTTTTTTTATTATTATTTCTTTTTACGAACATTTTACAAGAATTGAACCTCAAACAATTTTTCTTTTTTCCTTTTTACGAACATTTTACTAGAATTATAACTTCAAACATGTCAAGGAGTGCTTAACCACTAGAACTACAGTTGTAGTACATATTCTTTTCGTCATTCAACTGTGTGTTTATTTGTCTGGGTATGGATCTTAAATAAATAGGTAAAAATATAATTTTTTACTTTTTAGGGTAAAAAAAATAAATTAAAAGAGTGGTATTTTTTTTACTAAAAAAAAAAAAAACGAGAGAAAATTTAAATAACAAGATTTGGATGAAAACAATTTAGTACATTTCTGAATGTGGCTTATTCCATGCTTGTTCTTAGAATAGAAGAAAACATACAAAGATAATTAATTTTGAGGTATATGCATAATATATTCTTGTATCTGTTTTTTTCAATATTGATGTTTATTTAAAGAAATAATAATTGAATGTGACGTTTGTGTTTGTTTGTTTGTTGTAAAAGAGCTAAAATTTGTATTTTGAATTTGGCTTTGTTAAGAACTAGGGTTTGGCTTGTTTAGCTAAATTAAAAGTCTATTTGAGGTTGAATTTGGTTCATTTAGCTTAATTTAAAAAATTATAAAAATTAAAAATTATATTTATTAGTCACAAATAATTGGAAAAAAAATATTGGCAACATAATTAATACAAGTCATTTTAAATAAATACAAAGCAAACAAACATGCAAACATCAACAACTTAATTCAAACACTCTCGTCATATAGTTAAATAACCAAATATAATACAAATATTTATTTGATTACGATTTGAAATTGATTCGAATTTATGTTTATATAGTTTTTTTTATGTAATATTTTGTGATAAGAAAATAATGTATTTTTATTAAAATTGTGCTGGATAAATAATGTATTTCAATTTGAAATCACAATTAAATACAAATTTTATAAAAATTAGTAATTATTATGTATATATATTTGGATTAGCTTTTTAATAGGCTTTGACTTCTTATTTTTTAAAAAAAATAATTTATATCCGTTTGTATTGATTTTTGTTTAAAAATAGAAGTAATTTTTAAAGCTAAAGAGTTTTTACAAACATCGATGTACCTAAAAATAAATTGTATTTTTATTTTTAATTTATATATCATATTTAATTCAAAATTCAAAAATATAATTAAGATAAAGAATTTATTTTATATATTAATAATTATATTAGATAACTAATTTTTTAAAAATATATTTCTAGAATTCTAAAACAAATTATGAAATTTAGTAGAAAAATAAATTTACATTAATAGTAGTCTTTCAATAAATACTAATAGTAGTCTTTCAATAAATACGACAGTTCAAAAATATTTTTAATTTTATTACGTCAAAATATATACTCCTATCGTTCCACTCGAATGTATACTCTTGAGATTTTGTAGTAGATTAAGATATAATAATATTTTCTTGTTAGTTGAAATATGTAAGAAGTTTTAACATTTTTGTCATATTTAACTTTATGTATAAAATAATTGTATGTATAATAGTATGTTTGTAAATTAAAATAAAAGTTAAAAAGATATTTTGGTATTAATATACGATATATTTACTAAAATAAAAAATTGATACTTTTGAAAAAAACTGGCAAAAATAGTAAAAATGTTATTTGAAACTCTTAAGAAACCTATTTTTATAATAATACATCCAAACACAATCAAATTACTTTTACTTTTAACTTCTACTTCCATTTTTTACTTCTGTTAACCCAAATCCAAGTAGACCCATAACACATTTTGACATTATTTCTTCCAAGTTCAACTACTTGCATTTCTAAAGAAGGTTATTAATTAAATACTAAAATTTAAAAAGTAAAACAAGTTAAATATAATAGAAAATAAAAGGTAATGTACATGAACTAATATATATTTTCAATTCAATAAAAAATAGTAACTTTTTTTTTTTTTTAATACTCCCTCCAGTCCCATATATTTTGGATCTATTACTTTAAATATGAGAATTTAGATAAAATATAATTAGTAGGTAATTAAAAAATGTATTTGCATAAGTAATTATTATTTAGTAAAAATAATTATAGATTAAGATTAAATAAATAGTTTAATTAAGATTAAAAAAATTATAAAATTTAAAATGTGATTAAAGTGGATAATCATATTTCTAAAAAAAAATGAAAGGACAAGTTATGTGGACAGACAAAAATATAAAATAGAGACAAATTATGTGGGACGGAGGGAGTAAAAAATTTCATCTTAATTAGACTCTATAAAAGATTTTAATATGATTAAGCTTATAAATTAAAAAATTATGTTAAACAAATATATAAATAAATATTAAAATTCAATATATTTGTCGTATTACTTTTTGTTAGTAGATGTAAAATTCTTATTTAATCATTAGCACAAAGTAATATTTTCACTGTGTCAATTGATATAAAATTAAACTTCGAAGCCACCATATTTAATGGAATTGTCAGTAAATTTGTCTTTTTTGGACAATATTTAAAATTTTCATTCTTCTTTTCACCGACTTAAAATATCAAACTTTGCATTCGTGTCAAATGTGTATTGACGACTACCAAAATAAACATCTAAATCTAACTTTATTAGTGGAGAATTGACATATTTACTCATGTGCATTTGAAATTCTAATTTTCAAGTAAAAATATTCTTTATAAGTTTCATTAACAAGATATCGAAAAATTATTTCATCAATTATTTGAAAATAAATTTAATTAAAATCAATGTCAAATTTTTTTATAGTTAATTCCGTTGGGATACTACCTTGGGAGATAAACGCCTTAAATCTCTTTATTTAGAAGATGTGAAGCAAAGAGTGAGTCCATTCTCGAGCGATTTGAGGGTATTTTTTCTTAAAAAAATATTGATTTTGTAATGTTTTTTCATTGTTAGTTATAATGTAGATAATGATCGGCTATGCGAAGAGACATCGTTAAAAATAATTGACAAAAATATCATACAATTTAATGGAAGGTGAAAATATAACTATTTCATCTGTAATCTAAATTTATATCTATTTTTTCCTTTTAAATTGTCATAAAAAAATATTCTTATTTTTTTTTCAATAAAAAATACTTTTTTTTTCTTTTAATTTACTATAAAAGAAAAAAAAATTATTTCTATTTATTTTTTTAAAGATTCGTGTCCAATCAAATTTGCATATTTTTTTTACGATGGATGGAGTATTTGAAAGGGGGATATTGTTGAGTTTAGCCTAAAACAATGGAAAATGTGTGTAAGAAAATTGGTTCTTATAAAAAAAAATCTAAGAAAAATTATTGAGATTTATTGATAATGAAACTAATGCACCTTATACAAAAGGATAAGCTAAATTGTCTAGATAATAACAACCTAATCTAATATATATGATTATATGATAACTAACAAATTTAAATAATATCAACTTAAGAATCTATTCAAAATATATTTCAACACCGCGCCTCAAACTCAAGTTGGTGATGTAAAAGCCAACTCGAGTTTGACAAAAGAAATATGAGGTGGCTGAATGTGGACGGACTTCATAACTGAATATCAGAATTCAAATCGATTATCTGTCGTGATGAGGACGTTAAATCTTAATAAATTAGAGTTTTGGTCAAATTAAATTTTTTAGTGGCATCAATCATTTGTCGCAAGCTAGCGCATGCAATCCTATGTCACAACGGTGGAAACTTTAATAAATTAAAGTTTTGGAAAAATTAGGATTTTTAATAGCCACGATCCTCTATTGTGGTGGCGGTGGCAACGATCTTCCGTCGCTGCGACAACATCAAAATAGTATTTCTGATGACGGCAATCCTCTATCACGGCGGCACCGGCGATTTTCTGTCGCTGCGGCAGCCCTAAATCCTGAGAAATTAAGTTCTCATAGGCAAAAACTTTGAATAAATAATTAAATACCAAATTAAAAATTTAATCAAAACTGAAAACTTGATGGATAGGCTGAAAATATTTCAGTATGTTGTTACCGAAAAATTCTAGCAATTGGACATCGAATGCAGTTGCACATGCAGCCAAAGTCGACGGCAATGAAATTGTTAACCATGTTGACCGGCAGCATTGACCAAATTTTTTGACAGTTAGTAACTAATACATATTGTTTCCGATGATGCTAATATTTGGTGCAAATGTTTTCTAAATTGGGAATACGATAACGGTTCAGATTTGAAAGAAAATTACATTACGTGTAAGGACGGACCCAAATAAAAACGTAGGTTCAATTGACCCCCAAATTTTATATTATTTTTTTCATTATAAAGAATAAAATATATATTTATAATTATGATACTGACTCCAAGTCTAGTCAATGAATGATAAAGTGACTTATGCCGTTTTGTTCTTTACTGATTTTTTATTTTAATTTATGTCAATTAAAATTTAATATATATATATATATATAATTAACCTAAACTAAAACTCCTCCCAGCCCCACCACCGCGCAACAATACCTATTTCTTCAATTTCCTTTTACATCACGTCTTTTTCTTCTTATTTTTATCCAAATTAAATCAATTATGTTTGCCTCTTTTATTTATCTTCTTAAACATATCGAAGAACCACCAAGTGGAATTTTGGATAGGTAAAAAAATTAGTTGATTATATTTTTATATTTTTTATTATTTTTGTTGTATGTCTTGAAAGTGAAACAACAAGTGGATTTTTATTTTTTTTATTGAACTTTTTGTATTTATAGTTTTTATATTTTAATATTGTAATTATTGTACTTTAGTGGTAGGTTATTTGAACAAAGAGCTATATTAAACCGATTTCTAAAAGGTTGAAGAGTGTATCTTCTTCCTCAGATAATATTAATACTCCATGTGATGATGTAGTTCGCAATGTTAAAGACTGTCAAATTTTCAATAGGAGTTGAGTTGTCAAATGATGATATTATTGGATATCTTGGATTCAAAAATTGATTGAAAGTTATCCAGTTAATATAAAAGATGAATTAAAAAGATGCTATTTGATAAAAGGTTCTTGTCAAACGCATGAATTTATTTATCCACAAACTAACTTTTGTAGAGATATGAGATCATTTTGAAAATAGTGGTTTTAAGAATTTAATTGGTTGGAATATTGTGTGGCTAAAGATGCAATATTTTGTCAAGTATGTTACTTGTTTACGAAAGATGGTAAATTTGGAGACTATGTGTTTACATAAATTAGTTTTAGAAATTAGAAAAAAAAATAAAGTAAAGATAAATTTTGCGACATTAAGGGGGTCAAGGTAACATACATCGTTATACAAAAGTTCTATATCTTGAGTTTAAAAGTTAATGACAAAATATTGATTATATCATCTGACAACAAAGTAGACAAGATGAGATTGATTACCAAGCTAGATTAGCAATGATAGTGGATGTAGTTTGGTTCCTTTTGAAGGGAAGTTTGGCTTGTAGAGGATATGACAAACCGGATAATTCAATACATTCACGTAAATAATTATTATTGTTGTTGTATGAAATTCAATAAAAATAAAGTAAAATTCAAAAATGGATCTTGATAAGTTGTGCCTTAGATTACATATCTGTAAACACTAAACAGGATAATACTGAAGTTAAGCAACGTAAAAGAAAAAAACAATCCAGAACAACGTCGCAGAGTTCTATTCTGGAAAAAGTATTCCGACTTCTTCTTTCCATCTTTGCATCCGACTATATACGAGCTCGTCTACATCCGTTTTGGATGGTTTGATTCGATTACCGGACTATAACAGAACCTTCAACCCCCCAAAATCAACCACTTCACTATGCTAGTGCAGCTCACGGGTTTTCGGACGCACTGTCCAAATAGTCTTGAGCTCCTGACTTCGTCACCCAATGGCCCAACAAAAAGAACCAGGCAGCCCATCGGCCCATCAAACCCGCATCAATTGACTAGGCATTCGGACACTTATTTTCATCTTCTGAGCCCAGGGGCTGAAACCTTAATTTTTAAATTTTTTTTGTGGCTCAACAATTATATAATTTCTTATATTAATTATTATATTGTAAATTTCTCATTCTTAATTTATTTATAGATAATTTTATTGAATTCTTGAAATGGGAGTGTCGTCGGCATCCACAAATAAATGCATTGATGAACTTAAATATCCCGGAGAATAGTCAAATGACCTCTTCCAATATCCAAAAGAAAGTTACTAATACTTATGCAACATAGGTAAGACAAACTATTGTTAATGAGATTTGTAGCAAATGTTTTTCACTTTTGATTGATTAAGCCCAAGATAGTTCAATAAAAGAGCAAATGTCTATAATTTTGAGAAATGTTAATGATTGTGGGGAGATGATAGAGCGATTTCTTGGAGTGGTGCAAATCACTAATACTTCTACACATTCGTTGAAAAATACAATTAATGAACTTTTTGCAAAACATGCACTCTCGTTGTCTAAGGTTTGAGGTCAAGGTTATGATGAAGCCTTATATATGATTTGTGAGATTAATGGTTTAAAGCGAAAAAATTTGGATGAAGATAAGCAATCACACTAATATTTATTATTTTTCTCACCGACTTTAATTAGTGGTTGTGACATCTTTAAAGAATAATGAAATAGTCGGTAGTTTTTTCGATTATCTTAGTATGATTGTGAATGTAGTTGGGGCATCATATAAAAGAAATGATGATCTTTTACAAAGGCATTATGAGAAACTTGTTGATTGTATGAAATATTGTGAGATTAACACTGGAAAGGGCAAAAATCAAGAAAAAAGTTTAGCTCGATCGGGGATACTCGTTGGGGATCGCATTTGAAAACAATTTCAAGAGTTTTGGATATATGATATATAGTGATTGAGGTACTTGAAGTTATATATATATGATGGAGGAGTTGATCTTAAAAGTAAATCCAACATTTTGAGTTTGGTTAAGAAAATGGTAACATTTGATTTTGTATTCATTGCTCATTTAGTGATGCAATTGTTGTAAGAAACAAATATGTTAGCAAAGAGTTTTTAACAAAAGAATCAAAACATAAGAAATGTTTTGGTTCTTATGGAAGGTGTGAAGAATGATTTATAAAATTATAGGAATAGTTATTCTTGGAGTGAGTTGCTTGAAAAAGTCACTATATTTTGTTCGAAACATAATATTTGTGTGCCTACTATGGAAGATGTCTAGCCCGGCTCGAATTAAGAGGTAAAACAGTTGATGACAATCTATTTTTATGTTGATATATTTTTGGAGGTATTTTTTCCCCTTTATTTGATATTAGCATATATGTCTTTATTTATTTTTCTGTGAATCATTGTTTACTTTTCATCACGATAGATTGTTGATCATCTCATCCAATAGATGAATACTCGCTTTACGGAGTCAAGTTCAAAATTGCTTATATGCATAGCATTCTTATGCCCTAAAGACTCATTTTCAAATTTTGATCAAAAGCGATACTTCGGTTGACTAAATTATATTCGGATAATTTCAATTCAAGAGAAAATTCAAATGGGAAGAACAATTCAATGTTCTTTACATTTGTTAAATCATTTCCACTTTTCTTGGGAATGGAAAATATTGAAGATTTGGCAAAAATTATGGTGGCTATGGAATGACTTACAACTTATAGGTTAGTGTATCGATTTATTGAGTTGACATTGATCTTACCTGTTACGATAGCTACAGTTGAAAGATCATTCTTCACGATGAAACTCATTAAGAATGACTTGCGCAACAAAATAGGAGATGAATTTTTGACAGATTGTTTGGTATGTTACATTGAGAAAGAATTTTTTTGTGAAAATTGAAAATGAAGTCATTACGAGGCAATTTCAGAGTATGAGGCATCGAAAATATAAATTGCCTTCTACTTAATATTTTCGATTTATGATGTTAAACTTTTGTTGAAGGTAAAATTATTTTATTATTTATTATATATATTTAATTTTATTAATTAATTATTTATTAAATATTAAAAAATTTTACAAATATTTTGTCTCCCGGAGGTTGAAAGCTAGTTCCGTCACTAATTACGAGATATACCTTAAGAAAACGTGAATTAGTAGATTGTATCTATTCCAAGAGAAAAATTAGGCTCTGGTACTTGTAAAAAAATTTTAAGAGAAATTATTGAAATTTATTGATAATAAAATTAAAATTTATTTATAAACCTTATACAAAAGGATAAAGCCAAATAATAATAACAAAATCTAGTACCATAATAACAACCTAATATAATAAATACGATTATATGATAACAAACAAATCTAAATAATATCAACTAAAATATCTATCTAAAATATATTTCTAACAAGTATATTAACTAAAATACCTATCTAAATAAAAGCACATGAAAGCACAACAAGAGAAGACATTTTAGTGAGATTAGTAAGTAAACTACTTAATGAGAATTATGATCTTCAATGAAGGGTTTTGAAAGCTTTTAATAATCAATGGATTAGTGAAGTGTTATTGAAGATTCTTGATGAAGGAAACAATGTGGGAGGTGAAAGAGTTCAGGTCTTTCATAGCATTGAAAAGAAAAAAAAATAATAATAACAAAACTTATGAAGAAATTAAATACTTATGAAATGAATTAAGCAATACTTACAGAAGTTTAATGAGAAGATGTGTTAAAAGAAAAATGGAAAAAGACATTTGGAGAGGGATTTAAGGATCATCACACCAAATATTTTGCCCCATTTATTTTCTTTTACTCTTAGTCTTTTCTCTTGTTCTTTCTTGTTTTTGTAATATGTTTTTCAAGCACTTCATTTGTTGAACTTTTTATATTATTTGGGTGATAGAGTGTTGTACCATATTTCTATATAACACAGACACAATGATACAAAATTCGTTTGCTTGGTAATTTCACGGAGCACAACAGTCAAATAATCTCATCTAATCATACACAATAACGCGAAATATAGCAAATAGGATATTTGAAAAGTAAGCTTGATAATATCACTAGAATATGATCCAACCTAATGATACAAAATTCGTAGCGTTTTGGTAAATAATGTGTTTGTCGTTATAGTTTATAGGGTAATGAAACTCTATAAGAACCAAAAATGGTGGGAAGCTACAAAATGGTTAAATCTCGAGATCAAGAATCAAATAAGGACAGCAGCCAAACCATCATATCATGTTCACAACAATACGAGAAATTTAATTATACATACAGAATTATCATAAGCAAGAAATTTAATTATACATACAGAAATTTAATCATGTTCAAAATGCTATCCATCACACCCACCAGGTACCTACCGTGTTCATCTCGCAAGTTATCAATAACGACAGATTATGTTCATCGAGCCACCTCCTTTCCTCAGGCAAAGAATACCCTATGTGCATTAGGTAGACGCTATAATGACGACACACAAATCTAAAAATTCGGTAAAATACTATTCTATTCCGTACTAAGCCAAATGTAGGTATGCATCCGCACATGAAGAATGGTTGTCGTTACACCTTATCCACCTAAAGAACATGCATGCAAAAAGACAGATAAGCAAGACACAGCCAAGAAGGTGGGATTTATACACCACCGCCAAAATTTATATTGACTATTGTATCGATTTAATACCCTAGGTAACAGCCTACACTTCTTGCTGGGCTATAGTACACTTAATAAGAGAGAAATTATTAATTCCCCTTGTCTACAAATCAAGCATGAAATATCTAGAAACAAACGGAATTGCCAAATAAGATAAAAGCAAGCGACTACTTTAGATATTATAATGAAGGTGCCATTAGCTCTGAACCATATCTGTTTGGCACATGAAAGTCAGCATCTTACAGAAAACCTCACCACCTAACTAGCTATATCAAAAAGACGAGAACATAAATTGTAATACGATTCAACATTCAATCTTGACAGTATAGTTGTAACATAGCCACTAATTACAGATGGAAGCATACTGAATGTATACAGTTTAATGAAGAAACATCAATGCACAGCATGTTAGGAATCGAATTGCACATTTCCACCCATCTTCTCTTTGATCTTGTACTGCAGCATAGCAGGGGCGCAATCAAGAGGTGTCTCACCTGAATAAGACAGGAAGGAAAATGTCGGCGAAATACACCACATCCAGCTCTTAGGTCACTAAGCGAAAACATTGACATCTCCCTAAATAATAAATGTAGGACCAAACAAACAGTATCCAGCGATATCTGAAGTTCCACATTACACTAGATTCATGACCGTGAAATCAAAATTTTAATAGTTTGATGAACCCTGAAATTGATGTGCACCCAGAGAGACGAATGCATAGTTACAGTCACCATTACCATTTCCTTTCAAGTTATGGACTAGTATTCTGTGTATCATTCGGCTCCAAAGATTATTCTTCCACTAAAGTATACAATGGAAAAGAAAGAGAGTGCTGAAATCAATCACCTTGTGCATTCTTGCAATCCAAACTTGCTCCATTGTCCATTAGAGAAAAGACTATCTCAGTTTGGTTGAAAACTGCAGCCTGCATTGATATCAAGTCAAAAAATGATGAAATAAAATGATGTGAATCAGGATTCTTAGAGGAGTGCGACAATGGATACCAAATGCAATAATGAGGAGCCTTGCTTGTCACAGTAATTTGCATCCACTCCCTAAACACATCAATATTTCAATATTAGTCCGGAACTCACCCCAAGGTTAAATATAAAATGAAAAAGAAGCAAAAGGGGGGTACCTGACTCAAAAGCTTCTTAGCAGCAGCCACATCACCATTTTTTATTGCTTCTCTTAAACCCTATTTATTATGCAGAAAATGGTAGATAATGATGTAACAGGAATAAAATGACACTTCGTAGTTGATTTTCCCAAAAGAAACATGTTGAGCTTTATATACCTCTCCAGTAACTTCATAATCAATGGATGAGATTTTTATGGAACTGTTGACGGCTAGGCCGGGATTGGTAAGTGTACTGCATAAGAATTCATAATGCAACACTTGACAGAGGAAGCCTAGCAAAGATAACTAGAAAAATTGATATATGATTCGACTGAGAGTTATTACTGCAGTGCTTCCATATAGATAGATACAAAGTCACACAAAGGTTTGCTAGATAAATACCTTCTCAAAGTGATTAAATTTAGGGAATCTTTCACACATTAGTCACTACTTTCTTTAGAATTGGGCGTTGACTTGGATAGAGACAATGAAGTGATAATTGGTGCCAACTTGAAATCATCACATGTGCATACCTTTGCCTGCTGTTTGATGTAGAACCTTTACTCTTAGATGGCTCCGCCTTTTTCACTTTTGATGAGTGAAGTGGGTTGTAGGGAGTTGTTAGCGGCTGCAATAAAAATTTCTTGACTATAAATTTCAGAAAAGGTTATTTGGTTAATAAAAACAGATCTTGCCTGTTGTAACACAGCTTCCTTAGGAGCAGGTGCTTCACAAATGCACAAAGGCATCCCACACTTGCATTCTGAAACGCCGGAAGAGTAATTATTGTCGGCACTGATATTGGTTTTGGTATCTGAAACTCTATTTAAATCTAATCTTGAGATCGAATCTGAAGCCACGTTAACTTCAGTGGGAGTAGCTGGGAAACCATCCTTGTTAAATCTAAGAAAAAATTTTAAACAAGTTAACATACTTAAAAAAGAATCAAGACAAGCTTCATGTCATGCAGTGATACCGGTTACAACTCACTAAAAGAGTATAAATAGAACATTCTCTACATACAATGGTTATATCACGAGGCAACCGGTAGTAGAATACATAGGCAAGGTCAAGAAGATAGCAAGAACATCAAGAGTTAAAAATTCTTACAGAGAACAAACTACACTCATGAAATTCAGTAATTTAACACTCTGAGTAAGGAGGTTCAGTGACAATGATGTCATTTAAAGATGAAGACTGGAAGGATATGAGGGGAAGAATAAAGTAAGATATAATATAGCAGAAATAGATCCATGTGCTAGAAGAAAAGTAAACATGCATTGAAACCCAGCTCATAAGAGTCGACTTGAACATTCATTCAGGGATTTGTAGGTTCGAAGATTTGTAAATATATACCAATGGGCTATGCCATGCACATATCACAATCAAGAACACTAGGGAAAGGCATTATTTACCTTGAGCCACCAATTAACCCAAAATTAGAAACAGCAATAAACAGATTGCAAACAATCGTTGCAGAATTTACATATGACTGAACGTTTTTTAATAGTCAATGCCATTTAGTTGATGAAAAGCCTCAGGAAACTAGACTGAATTTGAGGCTTTTGATGTGATGCCCACTGAAAGAAATGAGAGAACTTCATTCAATTGACGAATCAAAGTTCTACAGGAACCACTATTTTGTCCCAGCCTAAGCTGTAATTCTAGTGCAGAAACCACCTTGATGTTCCCTACTATGAGCTACTGATTATATTCCTTAGTTACAAGCCTAAGACCATTAAGCAATAATTACCTAAACATGCAAACGAAACTCAAGTCTGGGCAACAACAAGGCCCGCGTAAGGTGGGCCATGCTTTGCCTATCTGGAATGGACCCAAAAGTGGTGGCTCATGCTGGTCCATATTAAATCCCATCCACTCCAAAAAGGGCCCTGTCCTCAAGGCAGAACTCCAGGAATTCCTGGTCAATGTCATCAGCATTCATGATTCATCCAAGTAGGCATTGTCTCACGTAAGCCCCCGCCATTGAACCAGGACTTGTTGGTTGTATGTACTGGCAGCAGGCAGCAGGCAGCAGGCCAGAATCACCTCAGGCTCAAGCAGAGATCCCTGATGACCTTGTTGAGGTGCAAGACATGGAATACAGGATGAACTACACTGGATTCAGGAAGTTGGAGAGTGAAGCCAAACCATTAGAAAGCAGAATACTCAAAGGATACATGACAGCTCGATGGTGGGTGTGGTTGGAAATATTCTCAGTATATTGTTGTAAGAAAATTTTAGCAATTGAACACCGGATGCACCTCCAAGGGCGGCCGGAGTCAGGAACAAAAAAATGTTGACCGTCTGTTGACCAATCATTGACCAGCACAGCTAGCTTGCTTGCGCTTCTTTTGATGACAAGTGTTGTCTCAGAGTCAGGAACACAGTGGCGGAGTAAGTTGGATGCATTGGAAAAGTGACTAACAGACTTGATCAGAATGGATTCAATATATTTAAGTGTGGCTTTGATATTTTTGTAGTGGTAGAGAATCTCAAATTCGGGAGGTCATTCAAGTACACGTCGGGTTAAAGGAATGTATCCGGAGAAAATATAGCTCTAATATAATGTTACATTTTGGGAGAAATTTTTGAGTTAATCATTAACAATATATTGTCAAATGTGTAGGTATAGTGAGTATTATTATTTTAGAATTCTACTACCAGTATATAGCTCTATTTATAGGCATGTTCGATAACTATCTAAAATATATCTTAACAATATCAAATGTGTAGGTATAGTGAGTATTATTATTTTAGAATTCTTATTGTTATGTCACATTTATGGCATCTGAACTATTAATGCCAAGCTTACAGGGGATGGAGATAGCTAATTATTTCGTTTATTGGTTTTCCTAAAGAAATTTATACATATATAGTATATAAGTATATATATACACAAACACTACGCTAAACAATACAAAAAGTCATGGTTGAATTATTTTATTATAATGATTAGGCAATATATACACACATATAAATATAGCTGACTAAGGATCCATTTTGTTGTTCTTTGTTGACTTTAGCTAAACATATTAAAATATTTAAGCAAGAGTAAATATCATATAATTAATTATATATGGAAACAAAATTATAAGAAAATCCTTTCTTTCAATTTCTTTCATTGGGTACTTGACTCAAATTAGTATCAACAATGGCCACGGTTGCCAGGTTATTTAGTCTTCCAAGGTGTAACACCCCCACAAAGTCAAGAATGCCCAACCTCATGTGTTCTTTTGCCCTCTTTGTCACCTTCACTAAGCAATCTAGAAATGCTGTTTTTTAAATTGCAATCCTCACTATCGATTGGGTCATTCTATGAGTCCATCTCTCAGTAAATAGTGCAAAGCTCATATTACCAACATGAATCTTCCCTTGGCCTTTCTGGTAAACAATCTTAAAGCCATCACCAACAAGTATCATCATAAACACACCAAAGACAAAGCTAGCAATTTCTTGGAAATCTTTGGATCTTCCTTGGTGAAAGAGCAGCACAGATGACTCAGCATATGGTAAACCCCCAATCTGAATTCAAGCAGTCACTAGAGATCACCACAGTCACATCCTTTTTATCCTTTCCAAATAGAATGGCATCAAGGATTTAATGTGGCAGAATTGTTTCCGTGGTGCACACTCTTGAGGTAGTTCTCCAATGCTAATACACCCCCCCCCCCCCACCCCCCTTACAAATATTGTGTTTGAATGCAACTCCAGAAATGCTCTGGGTTGGACCCTTGGTTCTACACCTCCGTGATCTCTAAACTTTGATATAAATAAGCTTTGGTTTTCTACTTTAAAGTTCCCTTCTCATTATCTTTCAGAATATCCCAAGTATGAATGATTTGGCTGAGTATTTTCCTGAGATCAATGCTAGAGGCAATGTTAATTATCTATCTGGTTGTGGGTACTCTTATCTCTCATCTAGAAACTTTTCTGTATAACCTTAGGTATCTCTTCTTATATGAATAAAATAAATTTTACTTTCCAATATATATATATATATATATTTATGCACAAACTTATGAAGTTTTTTTATAAAAGAGATAAGGCCTGACCTTCCATTGTTTCCTCTCTTTTTTTTTCTATTTCATGTCTTATTTGCATCGTGATTTCCTTAGTCCTTCCCCCCTATTTTTGCCCTATCACTAATAACATGTATCTATACGTGTGCACATTAGTTATTAAGCAGCATTTATTTCTGCATTACTTAAGTGTTTGATCTTCCTTAAAAAATCACCCAAAAATGAGTCTAATAGGGTGTAGAAAGGGCATTCAGAAATTAGTAAGAAGTCGACTTAGACTTGGGACGAGATCACCCCTTAAAAACTCATTTTTCAATTAGCAACATCCATCAAATTTCTTGATGCAAAGAATTTTAAGGAGTTGGTCAAGTTGAAACCAACTTAGGTATTCATCATGGTCACACAAAAGACAACTTGAAGTGCCATTAAGAACTCGAACTTGTACCAGCCACAGGGCATAGTTTGTCAGCTAACTTGTGTGATTGAAAATAAAAGATTGAAGGATGAAATTTGAATTAAACAGATTGGCAGAGTTTTGGAAGGAAAGAAAAGATACAAACTCCTGTTGGTAACCATCCAATTTTATGCCAGATTAAACTAAAAAGAGGGTGTGATAACTTTATATATATAAGGCCTACATCAACTGTGTCGAGACCTATATTGACATCTTAACTATTACACGAATTATATAGTAATGACAAACATAACAAAGTATATACAAAGAAGTTACTTCATATGCTATATAAATATTGACTTACCCGGAGTCAGTGAATAGTTTGCACTCATAAACAAAGTAGAAAATCATTTTTAAAAATCATTACTTGGAACTTCCAATCTATAGATAAAACTTGAAAACCAATAGAAAAAATTTATTAAGAGAAAAAGAAAAGTTGGAAGGAACTAATTCAAATCCCTCTGGTAAAATAAAAACATCTTATTAGTATTTCTTTTAAAAAGTGTGCTGACCTTGAGGATCTGTAAAAGTCAATAAAACACGTTACCTTGAGCCATTGTTAAAGCAATCAGCACAAACTCGGACATTCGAGTGAATACCAAACTGTGGCAAGGCCTGAAGAAACGGAAAGAGATTAGCAATAGTTCATATGCTTGCGGAAAAGTTAGAAATCTGTTCATTAAAGCACATACCATTTGATCAGATGAATGTTCAGCGCATAAAGTCCGTCCACAACAACGGCAATGATGCTGCAAATTACATGCAATATAAAGTCCAACATAAAATATACACATTGAGAATGAAATTAAAATTGAATAGATCCCAATAGAAAATAACTTAGTCAGCGAAGTCATATACAAAAGCTTAATATTGAAAATTACTAAACACTGAACCTAATATGTCTGTAAAAATTATACTAATCATCACTCAATCATGCAGGATGAAACAATGAATCAGCTTAAGCATCAGAAATACAATAGACAATAAAGAAAAACTTTATTATAAGTAATAAAGGTTTCAAGAATTGAAGGACATGCTTAACGGACAATGTTCAGATTAATACAACAATTGATGGATCTAACCATTAAAGAAGCTTCGGAACATTATCTTGAATGATTTACGGTATTAAAGCAAATAAATTTGGATGTAACATCTACAGATGACTCTAAAATTCATGCATTTTTTTTCACAATCGGGTAGACTATTCCGCCAAAAAATTTTAACCGATCACCGTGCCATGCGATCAATCCCACCTCTCCACAAGACCAAAATCATGCTACAACTCCACATTTATCTTACTCCAAAGTTGAAGGGATCAGCTACTTCTAGAACTAGATCATAATCTAAAAGCTAGTGAAGAAGCCCACCAAATATCGACAAATCAAGATAATTGAATTCAACTCAATTGTGAATCAGAATTTAGATAATTTACCCGGCGGCGGAAGGTGGAGAAGCTGCACTTACAGACATCACAACGCGAGGCTTCCTCAAAGGGCGGTGGCTCCATCGACATTTGCAGATGATTGCAACCTAAATTTCATCGGGCAGGAGAAGGAATCTGCAGGTAGAGTTGCCTTCGGAACCGTCGGTTCGAACCGCAGGCTTTCCGGTTTTTTCGAACCGGTGGTTACGGTTGAACCGGGTTCGACCTTTAATTTTTATTTAATTAAAGAATTAGGGAAGAAGAAGAATAAAGAGGAGAAACCTATTGCTACCGTGCGGGCTGTGGAGTATTTTATGATAATAATATATTTGTAGTTAAACATTTCATATAGAAGTATTAAATTTTTATAAAAATAAAGATAATATTAATATTAATATTAATAAAAATAAATCATTATTTTTTAAATTTATATATTAAATATTATAGTAATTTTCTATTATATAATCATATTTAATTTAAGCTAATTTATTATTTAATAAATCAATATTTTTTATAACTTATTTTTATTTAATTTGAATTAAAATTTAATTTAATTATTATTAAATTTATTTATTTTAGTAATTTAAATTTTAATTAATTATTCCCTCAGTCCTCAGTAATTTGCTAATATTTTCTATTTTTTTCTTGTTTCACATCATTTGTTTTTTTATTTTTTGAAATATGATTATACACTTTAATCACATTTTAAATTTTAAATTTTATAATTTTTTTAATCTTAATTAAACTATTTAGTTATATCTTAATCTATAATTATTTTTACTAAATGATAATTATTTTTACTAATACACTTTTTAATTACTTACTAATTATATCTGCATAAATTCTTGTATCTACGTGCCCAAAATACATGGGATGGAGGGAGTATTATTTATTTCATTTTTATACTATAAATACATAATAAATATATATTTAAATAAAATCAAAATCGAAATTAATTATTTTCTAAAAACCAATTTTTTTATAAAAAAAATAGAAGATAAAAAAGAAAATTATTAAAAATGAATATATTTAAATGGACGGTCTGAATGGTAATCAGCAATTTTTTAATAAATTGTAGAATAATGAAAACATGGTTTATCCGCAGTCTTGTGTTTCTTTAGTTGATTATTTATTTAATTTGAGGAATTTTAGAACTATACTAAGAGAATTCAATTAGACTAAAGAAAATCAAGTAATCAAGAAAATAAATAAAATAATTTATCAAGAAGTAAAACCTCTAATCCAAGGATTGTATGAAAAATCAGGTAATAGATTTGATCATTGAATTAAGTAAACTAATAAATCTATTGATAAATTGGTTATAGGTATTTGATACGATCGAACACCCAATTTTTCCTAACTTTATCTGTGGCAAAGTACTACCAATTGACCACTATCTAACTAGGTACGACCGTAGTAGAAATTGTTCAATTGAAAATAGCACAAGAAAAACTCAATTCGAATATCAAATCAATTATGAAAGATATTCTATTCGGTCGTGCAACTCCTAGGCTAAGTGCGGTAACCTATTTACTACTTTATTGAATATATACACAATTACAAATGTAGTTATTCAATTAGCACACAATCAATAGACATACTTAAAACTTGGCCACAATAATAAATCGCATCTAATGATTGTGAATACGGTACACAGAAATGACACAAATACCAATTAATTGAAATATTCGATTAAAAACAAAACTATCTCACAAATCCATAATCCAAGAATTCAGTCCAACCTTATACTATAATAAGAAACCTAACCAATAAACATAACTATAAATTCAAAACAAATGATTCTGCTTGACAGATAATGACGCTGGATTGACCAGCTATTTTTTTGATCACTCCGCTTTTTGTTTATTCTCCGAGATGACTTTTTGAATTCTTTCTCTTTTCGTGATGTCAAATACGTCGAGACCTAGAATTAAGCTTTAATATTTTATTATTTTATTGCTCCACAAATTCTTCTTGATGCAAAATTTCAATTTTATTATTCAAGTATTGATTTATCAAAACTCTTTCTCGGCATGGACATGCTTAGATCAAAGCAATAATCTAAAATTTTTTTTGTAAATATCTTCAATCTCTTTCATTCATAACAAAAAAATCCAATTCGACTAAAAATCAATAGAAACTATGCAAATTTATAGTCAATATGCGCAATTAACATACAAAAAGTTAGATGAACAGTATAGTTTGTGTGATTAAATATTAAATAAAGTTCTATTACGAGGGTGTTTGGGAAATAGCTTTTTTTAAGAGCTTTTAACTTATTGAACAACTTTTAGCTGTTTGATCAGTCAAAAAGCTAATTTAGGTATTTGGTAAATTAGCTTTTTTAAAGAGCTTTTTAGACCCAAAAAGCTAATGTCTGAAAAACTTATCTACCCAACGTTTTGAAAGAGTTTTTTCATTTTAATTTTGGTTATTCTTTATTTATCCTTAAAACTTATTATTTATTTTATACATATAAATATATTTTTATAGCACTATTTATTAATTATTTTAATATATTTAATTTATTAAATTATATTTTTATTTTTGTAAATTTAAAATAATTACTATTATTAATTATTACATATAAATTATTTTATTTGTAAAATATATAAATATTTAAAACTAAATCAATTAAAAAAATTATTAATTTATTTATATATATTAAAACAATAATTACCATAATAAATATATAAATATTTAAAACTAGATCAATTAAAAAAATTATTAATTTATTTATATATATATATTAAAACAATAATTAACATAATAAATATATATAAATGAAAGATTTATTATTTTATATTTAACATCATTTCAATAAAAAATTATTATTTTTTAATAAAAATAATTTTTTCAAATCTAAATAAATAAAAATAAAAATAAATATTTTATAATATTTTTATAATTTTCAATAAGTAATAACGAAAATTCTCATAATTTTCAAACAAAAATGAACAAAATTAAATATTTTAAAAAATAACATATCAATATCCTTAATAGTCATTTTATGTATAAATAACTAATGTCAAACAGTTGTTTTACCAAACACTTTAATATCAGCTAATCAAACCACCTAATTGAATCAGCTAATTGAATCACCTACCAATTAATTGTTAAACGAATCATATATTTATTTTGTTTGATTATATGATATGGTCATTTTTTCTTGCCAAATATACCCTTAATAATTTAATATTAATTATAGTAATATAATTTAGTTTATACGTTTTTCATTCTAATTATAGCAATACAATAATATAACAATATATTAAAATTTAATTATGGTATTATCATGACATAATCGCTATGTTCTTCAAACATCAATTTTCAATTACGATTCCTAAAAAATAATAATAAAAAATACAAAATGATTTATATCAAAGTCAAAAATTTTAAAAAAAACTTTAAATACTTATTATAAAAAATTGAAAAAGTCGGACTCAGTATACATATATATCTTGAGATATTTTTTTATTTTCTATTAAATTATTTAATTTTATCCTAAAATTATAAATTTAGTTTCAGGAATACATTGTGTTTTATATTATTCTTATCATTTTATATTATTGGTTAAAAATTTTTAAAAACTAAATAAATTATATTTCCTCCGTCCCCCAAATTTATTCTCACAATTTTTTTAGTATGTACGCTAAATGTATCACATTATTAATTTTGGTAAAGTTAATAAATCAACATTTAATTATTACCCTTCATTCAACACTTATTTACAACAAATACATTAACTTTATTACATTGGGTCTCTTCATTTACTTTTATTTCTAACTAAATTTCCAAAAATACCCCAATTATCTATCACTTTTTCAATAATATATTTATTTTTTTTAAACTCCGTACCCCCGACCCAAATAGACTATTTTTAACGGACGGAAGAAATATTTTAAAATCAAAATATATTAAATAATTTTTTTTATTATATTTATATAAAATGCCTCTAAGTGTCTAAAGGGAAGGATAATTTAAATATTTTATTAAGTATGATTAAATAATATTACAGAATTAAATTATATTAATAATTTTATAAATTAATATAATTGTATTGAGTCTTTAATTATATAGTGTTAAAGTAAATATCAGATTATATTTGATAAAATAATACTATGCATTCTAATCTCATATATGTAAACATATCATAAATATAATATTTCTTCTGTCTGTTAAATTTATTCTCATTTTTCTTTTTATCCTTTCACCAAATTTATCTCATTACTAATTTTGACAAAATCAACAAATCAACATTTAATTATTATCCTCCATTCAACACTTATTTACAACAAATACTTATTGCATTCTCTCTCTTCATTTACTTTATCTTTTAACTAAAATTCCAAAAATACCCTCAACTACCTATCACTTTTTCAATAAAATATTCATTTTTCTTAATTCTTGTGCCGAGTCCAAATGGCTAATTTTAATAGATGGAGGGAGTACATATTTTCTAAGGGTGTGTTTGTTTGGGGGTTTGGATTTTGAATTTGGATTTTTGAGGATTTTCAAGTATGGATTTTTAAGTTGCGTTTGTTTTAAGGTTTGAATTTTGTAATGATTATGTTGGAAGAAATTACTCCCTCCGTCCCAGATACCATGTTCATGTTGCCGTTTCTGTCCGTCCCACATATCATGTCACTTTTCTTTTTTGGAAAATAATTACACACTTTAATCTCATTTTAAATTTTTTAATAATTATTTTCACTAGTACATTCTCATTTATCTACTAATTACACTCCTCCTAAAATACCGTGTCTACAGTGTAGCGGACACGGTATCTGGGACGGAGGGAGTATTATTATATTGAAAAAAAGTAATGTATTGATGTGATAGTTTGAAATGAATAATATTTAAATATTGTTAATTAAAAATAAACATAAAAAAGTAAAGTGATGTTAGAATTGATATTTTAAAAATAATTTTTTGGAGTGTGTGTAAGACGTGAACCAATTGACACTCCCCCCTCGTAGCTCGTAAGTGCAATACTTAGGAAACTTTCTACTTTAATAGAGATCATCGGAATCATCTCGGTTAGTAAACAAGCCACTCATTTTCACCGGTTAACAAAGACCAGTCGAACTAAATCTAGTGGCAGAAAGACTCTCGCCGGAATACCGGTTCAGGAAAATACACAAAAACCCCAAGACGCCGGTGTTGATTACACCACAGATCCGAAGTCGAGATGCCATAAATAAGAATGTTGATGATTTATTGCCTCACCTACCAATCCTACCGTTGGGTGTGTTCGTCAGTCCGTCAATCAGAGTTGGAGTTGACAGGTCGTAGAGATTCTCACGACAATTTTTGCATGAAGGGAAGCTTATGGTCTAGCAACATAGGATATAGAGTTCGGATTTTGAATTCTAATTATGTATAGTGTTTGTACAGTAAAATCATGAACAAATTCATGAAACGAACACAGCCTAAATATATATCTAGATTAATTAATCTTTTTATTGGGGATAAACTAGTAATTTAATTTTTATAAAATATGAAAAGAATGATTAACCAATTTTTATTTGTTTTATTTAAAAAATAATATTTAAATTATTTTATCTAAATAAATCACTTCAAGGTTTGTTTCTTTTGATAAATTTGAAAAAAAAAATATTTAGATTTGGTATTAAAATAAAATATGATGAAATATTTTGTAAGAGACAATACATAAAATTCATAGAAACTTGTGAATTTTGAGGATAAAAAAACATACCCAAATATTTGTATATTTCACTCTCAATAAATAAAATATATCTGTACTATACTTTTCGCGCGCAGCTTGAATTATTATTTTTTATTGTTAAAGATAATTGTATTTAAATATTTTTAAATTTTTTTTTAAAAATTTTTTCTTCAATTTTTAATCATAATAGTAGTATAATATAGTTTTGTTTCTCTTTTTTTTTTTAAAAAAAATAAAAAATAACGATGATGGCATGTGGAGGAGAGAGGGCCATTCTTGGTGCTCTTTAAACCAATTATTGGAAGCTTTGTATTTGTTTGTTGCAACTCAAACACATTAAGGGTATGTTTGTTCGAAGGAATCCTAACATATTTTTATTATTAATCATTTTTTTTTTTTAAAAAAATCAAATTAAATATTTATTTTTTATTTATTATATTATACCAAAAGTCAAATTTATATTAAAAAAATCATATTGAACATTTATTTATATCATATCATATAATTATTCATATTCAAAATTTTTAATGTACAAATTTCAATTTCAAATTCAAACGACCAGACAAACACACCCTTAAAATTAAGCTCTGGTTCTATTCCGGCCATCATCAGAACCGTCTTTCCTCGTTCAAAGGAAAAGATAATCAATAAATATTCAATACTCCAAATATCTTCCATTCTTTCTTTCTGTTTTAGTAATTTCTCTTCCGTTTTCCTATTTTCGAAGCCACCCCACCGCCCCTTGTTGTTTGCATTCATATATTTATTGTCAGTAGTTGTGGGCATGGCACTTCTTTGGGAATCATCGATCCCGGCATGATACGAAGACGTTTCTCCATACCAATCTCCTCTTCCTATAGCATTGCTTGTTTCCATCGTTTTCGCCATTTTCGGGGCGATTGTTGTATGGCGGCTGCCTCCAATTTTGCGCTGGGGCAAAGGGATTTTCAGATTATGTCTCTCAGAAAGCTTTCTTCCAATGCCTCCGTTCCTTCAGCCATTGGTTTGAGCAGCCGAAGTTTTGGCAGGAATGGGTTCAGGCTCAGGGGCTGCAGCAGCAGCAGCTCTGGACAAAATAGCAATGCCTTGAGGGATAATAATGATAGCTTTAGGCTTCATCGTCGGATTGATACCGGGTTGCGGGAAGATCCGGCGTGCGCACCTTGCGCCCTGGGTGTTTCTAATGAGGTTGTTAGGGATCAACTTAATGCTGGATTTTGTCCTGTTAATGGAAGCAGTGCTTCTCGTAAAGGGTATTTCCGGGGAGATTCGTCCGAGAAAATCATGGTTGCAGTTGATGTTGATGAAGGTATTTATTTGATTGATTTAGTTCATGTAGATATATTTCCTTCGATTCATTCTTTTTTGTCACAATTTGTTAATCTGTTAGTATGGGTATTATGTTTTTGCACAAAGTAGTCGATGTTGGTGTCTGATTGAGGGCATATTCTTTGTGATGACATTGGGCAATTAAACAAGTATTTTCTTGTGCTGCTTCTCTCCTTGCAAGGGGGTATATTTTGGAATTCACGATTTTGTTCTGTTGATTTGGTGGAGAATAGTTTGGTCCTTGCTGCTGACGTTTCGACTCATTTGTTTTATTCATAGATCACAAAATATTTAATTGGAGTCAATATGATGACATTCTTAACTTAGTTTTGCTTTCTCTCTTTGACTTTGTGGGCAGTTCTTGGGAACTTTGTGTCGGCTCTCAATCAGTTTATTGCAGCTCGGTACTCCCTCAAATGCTCAGTTTCTGAATACCATGTCTATGAATTTTTCAAGGTACTACATCCGGCCTTTAATACAATTTGCATATAATTTATGGCAATTCATTTGATTATTGCTGTATCCTGAAAGAGATAAGTATGGATATTTTTACCTCAATTTAGATTGCCAATGTATGGGCTCTTTAAGAAATAAAAAGTTTCATTCTTCACATTGACATAACCTTGATTGAGGATGGTTTACGGGGCTGGGTTCAGCTTTATAGAAAATGAGAAGACGAAAGGCAAACAATATTTGATGCATGTGTCATTTTAAATCTTGCTTAGCCAAAGCAATCAAATGCCTTGTTAAGACTATTCTGTTTACATAGGGCAAATATCAGTGCTAAAAGAAACTAGTTATCTATTTGGAATCCAATCCTTGAAAAGGTTGACTTGAGACTAAGTGGATCCTTTAGTGGTTGTGTTTCTTTTGTTTAGCCCGTATTGACGAATCTACCTTTTTACTTCTTATCTCTTTTGAAGATTCGGAAACAAATCCTATACTGTCTCGAAGGAAATTTTCACAACTTAATTTGGGGTGACACTTTGTTGGGTAGAGAAATGCACTTACAAGTTCCAATCTAAAATTCCCTCCGCAGGACAACTAAATTTGAGAAGTATTGGCCTTATCTTGCTCCATAACTTAAAAAAGCCCTTCTTAACAAATGAGAGTAGCAATTTCAATATATATTTGTTTTGTGGAGGAAAATCATGTATGATAAATAAAAAATAGATCGTAGCACTATTTGGCCTTTCCAATTGATTGATAAGGTTCTATTTGGATTTTGGACCAATATTCGAAAGTTGTGGGATTTCCCTGAAGCGTATAATTTTTGGTGTTGGATCAAAGATATAAGAAGTTAAGGATTTGGGAAGATCCTTGGTGAGCAACTTCACCTCCTTTGGAAACTATTTCACCCGCACATATTTTCTCTTGTTCACTTGAAATCAGGGACCATTCAAGGTTTTCTCTTTTTGGGATAAGGATCTCCAAGAACTTTTGATTGGGAAAGTAGACTATGGGAATATTTCTTGAAAGTGCTAGACTCAACCATTGTTTTGGATAAAGATGCTGATAATGTAATATAAAAAATCTAATTCTAATGGATTGTATTGTTGCCAGTCATTCCAGTGGCTTTCAAACTCTTGCTGCTCCTAGTTTGGCATCCCGGCTCAGTCATTTGGAGATGAGCCATCATAATCGAAACACCTTCTTGTGGAAGTTAGCAAGGGATGTTCTTCCAGACAAAGATTTCGCATCCTGTGGATGTTCGGTTGATGATGTTGTATGCCCTTTTGTTGCCTATAGAGAGAATCAGCCTCCCACTTGTTTTTTGCATTTCCCCCCACCAATTGCTATTCGGAACCACTTTCTCGGTTTATAGAGAATCTTTTGGATCTGGCCATCTTGCATATTTTTTCCTCCAATGGCATAACCTTGCTAATAAGTCTATTAGTATTGAAATTTGGTTTAGAGTTTTCAAGGTTATTCTTTGGAAAGCTTTTATTCTAAAAATGAGGATTTCTCATTAGACTGGATCAACTTGAGAACTCGTCTAACTATTGGTGATTGGTACCGTGCATACTTTTTTGGCACTAATATTCCCCTGGCTACTTTGATTAATAATCCCCAATACGTTTTTCTTTTTTGTGCAAAAAAAAAGAAGTCTTAAAGTAAATTTCTTGGGGTCATAGAGAAGCTTTCTTGGTGGAATATCAGCACAAATGGTTCAGATTTTATTAAAACGTAGATAACTGGTACTGTAGCTGTCATCTGAGATCACCTTGGTTAACATCTTCATCTTAGCAAAAGATGTTGGGTCGGTAGACTAGGCAATCCTTTAATACATTACTTTGACCCAAATTTGTCCTTCACATCAAATTATTGTGGAGAGCTATTAAAAAATGCTCTTAGATGGATTCTTGGCACCAGCTCCATATGGAAACTGAACTTCAACATTAACAAGCTCCGCCTCTACATATCCATTACTCTCTTCGTTATCTTCCATTATGTTAGCGCAAATGGTTTGGCAGATTTTTTATTTTTTATTTGTTTGCAATATGTGGAGCAAGTGGAAGCGCCTCTCTTTTAGTCTGGTTATAGATGTTTGGAGCAGGCTTTCTTCATACATTTTGGTTCTATTAAGCCCTAGATTCAGCTGCTTGGTTTTACGTTCTGTCGCTTTTTTCTATTGGTTGTATCCTTCCTATCATTTAACATATAAGTAATATGTCTCCGCTCCAAAAAAAAACAGAAAGTACTATAGTCATGAGACTCGATACTATTGGAAATGCCCATAATATATAATATTCATATAGCTAAAACATAGATGCACTTCTATGTACATGGAAAATAGACTGGATTAGTCAATTTGTATTGAAGTTGTAAAGTCATCCAGAGTTTATAAGCAAAACAAGTGAGGCAAGCTTGGCAGCAAGAAGTTTGATCCCTTTCTTTATGTTTGTGCTACAATTATTCTGAAGTCAAATGTTAGATTTTAGGAAAACCTAAAGATGTGATGCAATGTTAAAATGTAAAATCCCTCCTCAGATTAATGTGGGAAAATCTGTGAAATGCTGAACTTTGACAAGCAGATGAGTATCATTGTTTTCATTGGTAGATCCTTGAAGAGCAACACCAAAAATTAAATGAAATGATGGCAGGTGTTTCCGTACTAATCATCTCCAAGGTCATAGTGGATCAGACTTCTCTCTGATATATCCACTTTGGTTTAGCAACCTTTTTGTAGTGATTTCCACAGAAGCGGCTGTACATTTAGTGACTAACAGGATCTATGACCATTTGATATTATGATGACGACTTTAAAAGAAAATCTATAGCAATGCATGCTTCTAGGTAGCTTCATTATAAAAGATAGTTTCAGAATGAATATCACCAATATGATATAATATAGCTGTCTTGAATGCAACTTTGACAAAGATAAACAAAATTTAAAGACTCAAATTTGGAGACAGATTGCATAATAGTTAAGGAATTTTCTTTTGAGGATTTTATTTCATCTCATTCTCAACTTTATAGAATGGAAAATGAATCCTTTATTTGCTCTAATTTGAATAAGCTATATACATCGAGGTACTTTTGATTCCAACATTCTATGGCCTTTGAAGTAAGTGTTGTTTATTTGTCAACTCAAATAATCTGCTTTATTGTTTATTTCAAATGGATCAGTCAATAATTCCAACCTCATCGGTTTTGCTATACTTTTGATGACTATCAATAGCATAAGATTGACTTGTTTGATGACATTTTTTCATTCCTCCAGTCGCTATGTATTTGAGGAATGGCATCATTTTTGTGCTGTGAACTTCCTGTATGGATTTTTAGGCTGCATAATCGGAAAGCTTATGTGAATTTCTTCTGTGACACATCTGAAATTTGTTGTGTGGTTGGTTAATTGGATGATTACTTTTTTTCTTAATGGTGTTCAAGAACATTTTGTTAATGCATTTCTTGATGCACTTGTTTTACCTGCAGATATGGAACTGCTCACGTGATGAAGGTATTGATTTAAATAAAAAAATAAAAATTGATAAATTTATTTACACCTAGCATTTAAATAAAACTTGAACATATTAGCTGCATTTTTTATTTATAAGCTTTTTCCATTAGCTATTATCTTCTTAAGGTAAGCATGCAGAATATTCTTGTCATGAATGTTATGTTTTGGGATATTATGCTCTTCTGTGCTGGTACGATATATAGTTGCGCAGTCTGCTCTTAGTTTGAATACACCTTGATCCTGAAGTATTATTGGGTTTAGGGATGACGTACCTATCCCGGACTTGGCTCATTTAATTGGGGCTGGGACCAATAATCCTTATACTAGGTTGTTGGGTATGGAATAAAATTTCCAGGTGTCCAGCTTCAGGGTACAATCCTGGACCCAACCCTGACATAAATAAACTAAACATAATAATATACATTTTATATATGTATTTGTTGAAATACTTTAAATATGTTGTGATTTTATGTTTTGAAATCATCGTGGTCATATTAAGTTTCTAGATGATCATTATGTCGTATTGCTTGAAGATGGGCCGAACAAACACAAATATAAAATTTAGCTCTTTTTGTTCAAGATGTTCCTTAGTGTTTGTAAGAGAATAAACCAATATGTTTATATCTTAGTAAAGTATATATTATAATAATACATGTTACTTTTGAAGTTTGTTTGTTTTATAAATAGTATTTCTTCTGTAATTTATGCCCACTTTTTTTGTGTTGTCATCAAAGAAATATTTTTGCTTTTTTTTTGGGTAAGAAAATATTATTTTTGTATTTTTTTACTATAAAATGGAAAAATAATCATTATTATTCACTTTTATTAAAACTCATACATAATCAAATAGGCATAATTTTCGATGACAGAAATAGTAATGAAATTATTAATTAATAACTTAAACTGAATCTTAGTTTAAATTCAAATGTATAAATTAAAATGAAATAAAATTATGAAACTGGCCAAACTGAAACATTAATAGTTTGGTTCATTAACGACTCTAGCTAATAATCAGCATTTGGTTCTTATGGAAATAGGTCTTCCAGGCTCCAATAATCACTCCATCCTCTCAAGAACAAAATACTCTTCAATTTTTTATCTTTTATCTTTATTATCAGGATTTACAGAGTCTCATATTACAGAGATGTAATAGCATCTTTTCCTACCTTTTTATGCTTCTATATTAATTTTTTTGATTCACTTTTTCCTTTTTATAATTAAGTATGTAGATGTTATACACCTTTTGCAGCCGAAATTTCACTTGGAAATTGAATGAAATATTCACTTTCTTTGTGACAGCTGATATTCGCGTTCATGAATTCTTTAAGACCCCTTACTTCAAGAATGGCATATATCCAATTCCAGGTGCTCAAATGGCTTTGCAAAGGTTATCGGAAATCTATAACTTATGCATTGTCACGTATGTTCTCACAACCCCTCATTGATTTTCAAGTTTCATCGTGTATTACTCTATGCAAATAATTTTTGTCACTGCTCTATACAGCTCCAGACAGAATGCAATTAAAGATCACACAATTGAGTGGATTGAGAAGCATTATCCAGGGCTATTTCAGGAGATCCATTTTGGAAACCACTTTGCTTTAGATGGGCAATCTAGACGTAAATCCGATATGTGCAAGTACTCACTTTATAACCATGCCCCCCTCTCTCTTATTTTTATTCATTTCTCATTATTTTTTGAGAAAATGTTTACATCATTCTCTCTTGTGATTTAAAAATTGTACGAGACTCTTTTGTATATTCGAAATATTGCACAAAATCCCTTTTCTAGAGGGACTCTATGAAATATTTCCAAAAATGCAAGAGTGTATCATGCAATTTTTCGAAGATTCTGTGCAATATTTTTAAAACACGGGGGAGCATTGTTGAATTTCTAAATCATAGAGGAATATAGTGCCAACTTTCCAAATCACGGGTGGATTATAAACAGTTCTGTCTTATTTTTTTCACATTCCCAACTGTACTTATCATGACTTGATTAATGTATCACCAAGAACAAGGATGCTTTGTTGACTGCCTCAGTTTTAATTCGTCGTTTTCGTAGGTCCTTGGGAGCAAAAATATTGATTGATGATAACCCAAGATATGCTACAGAGTGTGCAGAAGCCGGGATAAAGGTTCTCCTTTTCGATTATGAGAATTCATATCCTTGGTGCAAGGTAGATACTAAACATCCTCTTGTAACAAAAGTCTACAATTGGGAAGAAGTGGAAGATCAATTAGCCTCAGCAGCTGTTGGCTAGGCGTTATTTTGACGAAATGAACATCTAACTTTGTTGCCAAGAGGTCGAATCATGAAAATGTGACAATGGTAAAAGCATCCGTATCTTGGACAACTTTTCTTCTAATGTTTGGAAGGTTGAAGCCACTGAGTTTTCGGATCGAGCAGAAAAAAATGATCCGTGCCATGGTGCTAAGTAGAAGTTCGATTTCTCCCTGTTTTTCCATTGATGAATTTGTACAGTTTATAAATAGGAAGTATTTGTAGGAATATATTTTTGACAGCATTACTTAGTAGCTTTTTCCATTCATATAATTGATTGACTACTACACGATTGCAGATGAGTTGAAATTTGTGGGTGAGATTGGTAAATTTTGATCAAATTTTGATGAATCCGATTGTATTATAGCATGGCTGTTTCTGTTTTTACATTTATCGATCTTCCATTTAATTATCAGCCTTGTGGTTACTTTTTAGATTTCTTTTTTCAATTTATTTATGTATAATATTTACGATTTCAAGTAAGTATTTTATCAACTTTTGCTTTATTAGTGAGTCTGTGGGCCACAGTATGCATAGGACCGGCAGAGGATAGTTAAAAAATCTTTTATTTGAATCTGACTTATTTAAATAAATAAGTTGATATTTATAATCTTAACATCATTTTTTTTATTAATCTCAATTTTTAATAATAAAATTTTTAAATGCATAATATATATTAAAAACAAAAACTATTTATTTATATTATGATGGATTTTGTTTTTCTATCTATTAAAAAAAATATTCAAAATCTTTCCTTTGTTTAACTATAATTTTGAAAGATTTTAGCTTAAAATTTATATTTTATATTTTATATATTTATAAAATGATCTATGAACATTTCAGATGGATTGGTAAAATTTTTAAAATATATTTAAATTTAAAGTAATATTAATTAAATAAGTCGGATGGTCCGCAAGTCGGACAGTCCACAGGTCGGATGATCCGTAAGTCGGATGGTCTGCAAGTCGGACAGTCCACAGGTTGGATGGTCCGCGGGTCGGACAGTTTGCAAGTCGGAAGGTCCGCGGTTGGATAGGCAGGTCGGTTGGTTCGCAATCGGATAAGCAAGTCAGAAGGTCCGCGGTCGGACAGGCAGGTCGGTTGGTTCGCAATCAGATAAGCAAGTCGGAAGGTCCGCGGTCGGATAGGCAGGTCGGTTGGTTCGCGGTCGGATAAGTAAGTCGGAAGGTCCGCGGTTGGACGGGTAGGTCGGTTGGTCCGCAATCGGATAAGAAGGTCGAAAGGTCCGTGGTTGGACAGGCAGGTCGATTGGTCTGCGGTCGGATGAGCAAGTTGGCTGCTGTGGAGGTCAGATGCTGCGGAGATCGAGTGAGAACAGTAGCTTGGTCGGTTGGGTTACGCGGTTGATAAGACGGTTGAAAACACGTGTCAGCAAAAGAGGAATTAGTAGACGGTTGAGAGGAAGCGTTGTAATCGTTCGGGCGACGGTTCCAGTTTCTAAGGAATCTTTAAGGATTGGGGTCAGCAATCTTCGATCATCTTCAAACGGCAGCAAAGTCAATGATTCGGGGATCATCATTTAATTTTCAGTCTGTAGCATTTATTTTTCAGTATACTTATGTACCGTATAGTGTTTAGAGATTCCTAATCTCACACACTAATTATTCAAATTCGAAGAAGATAATTTTCTATTTTCGAATTTTAATTTTTTTTATTGTTGAAAAATTTACTTCAACAAAACTAAACACTTATTCAAATTTTGATTGGTTTGTTTCTATGGTTTATTTATTTATTTTCAAGATTTCTCATTTCAAGAGTTTCAATTTGTAATTATTTTTCCCCGTTGTATATATCCTTATTGGAAATTTATATAAATATTAAAAGTTACAAAAATTTTAAAACTTTATTCGTACAAACTTATTTCATTTTTATTTGTAAAGTTTACAAGTTTTAAAATAGAGATAATTAGTTAGTTTGATTTGTGTTTGAGTTTTTTTTTTTTTTTTTTTTTCGTAAAATTTAATTTAAATAATCTTTTGATTTTAGGGATATTCACTCAAATATTTTATTCCCAATTAAATTTATATACAAAATATAATATATATACACATCTATACGAAATTTATTTTGCATTAAAAAGTAATATATTTTTACTTAAAATTTTAGGTTAAGAAAAAAAAGAATGAGCTATAGATCAATAATAATAATAATAATAATAATAATAATAATGTAAAATTACTTAGAACCAGCTTGTGGTTTGAAAGCCTTCACCATTCTTATTTATCATTTCAAAATTATATGAGATTTTTTTGTATTTTCGAAGTATTACACAAAATCTCTTTTTAAAAAATTCTATGCATATTTTAAAAATACAAGGAGTCTTATGAAAAAAAAAAAAAAACTAACTAGCTATAGATCAATAATAATAGTAATAATAATAATAATAATAACAAATTATCATAATTGACATAATTTTCTCCAAATGGATTTGTAGGGTTTGAAATTTTTGTCGTGAACCATGACCTCACGGTCACAAGTTCAACTTTTACACCACTAGGCCATCCATTAGGGACTTCTCTAGGTAATCTTGTTTGTATGAAATCTTGTGTCTTTATTATGATTGTATCAAAAAAGTTTGGAAAATGATCAAGTGTTCTTGTCTTTATCATGATTATTACCATTTTTCTTGCAGTAATTTGCTTAATGTAAAAGGGATGTAAATGAATAGGTACATAATACAATTCTATTGCCCCTTTTTTATTGTGTAGTTAAGATAATTGTATGAATGCACTGTCATGTCATGGACAACCAAAATTGACTAAGTGAATAAAATGTACACCAACAAGCAATGGATGCTCTTTGTTACAATCAATTACAATTCTAACACTTTGTTTCCATGAAACACAACCAACAAAATTCAACAACAGACAGTACACAAGCATGAAAAGCTATGGATAATTCAGTGTGTCGAATTAAAAAAAAAAAAAAAAAAAAAACACAATTACATAATGCAGGTTCATAAGTTGTAAGATCACTACAAAAAATAGAAATATTCCCCGGTTAAACTGCGGCTACGGACACGCACCATACTACGTAAATACCATTTCAAAGGGCCAGCTCCCTTCAACGAGTCATGCTGCAATTTCGGTCTATAGGAGAATTGACCATTTTTTAATAGTGAGGCAAGTTTCGGGCGTCTAGAAGAAGCCCGAGTACGTTCAGACCACGACAGCTCTTCGTGCCCATTGCTCGATGCCGGTGAAGCCGGTTGAGATTCTTCTCCCTTAGAAGACATTGTATTGGCTTGTTTTTGTATAAAAAGTTGCATAAAACATGTAAATTTTTGTCATCAAAGCTAGGGATTTAAGGAATATCCGTTGTTCTGCAACGTGCATTGAAGTCTTCTTGTTTCTGACCGGCGGAGGGGCAGCATTCTCTTGTCCCTGTAGATGGGAAATCGTCTTATCATCACACAAAAATATAAAAATCTTCGTCATGAAAGCATCAAATTTAATTCATACTTGTTGTTCTCTAGATTGCACTGAAGCCTTCTTGTTTCCGACATGCGGAGGGGCAGCAGACTCTTGTCCCTGTATATGGAAAATCGTATTCTCATCACACAAAAAATATAAAAAACTTCATCATGAAAGCTTGGGATTTAATTCATATTTGTTGTTTTCTAGACCGTACTGAAGTCGTTTTCTTGGTTCTCTCCGGCAGAGGGGTAACAACCTCCTGTTAGTATTAATTCATAAAACATGTAAAAACTATATTATAATTGTGATACCCTCGAGTTGGGCCATTGTTTGGCCAACTCCCTTGTGTGGATGAGCCGGTATTGGACCATTCAAATTTGATTAGAGGTTAAATAGATTGCGGGTGTCCTACTGAAAGAACTTTAGAGTACTTTGAGGGTGGGTGACCCCGGGGTGTGCATGAGTGAGGACAAAAACGTACTAGAAAGACTCGTGTTGACTTATGGGGTCAGTCTACAATCCCGACACGCTCGATTTCTCATGGCTTGCGGGCCGGATATCACAGTACAATCCTGACACACTCAGTTTCTTGTGGCTTGCGGGCCGGGGTATCACAGTTGGTATAAGAGCCGACTCTCAGTTTCTTGTGGCTTGCGGGCCGGGTATCACAGTTGGTATAAGAGCCGACTCTCAGTTTCTTGTGGCTTGCGGGCCGGGTATCACAGTTGGTATAAGAGCCGACCTGCGACAGCCCGCAATCATTGACCAGACTGTTGATAGCCTAGCAGTTGACGATCCTTGAGTGCAAAGTGGACGTTGCATTCTAAAGTGATGGAAGATGTGATACCCCGGAGTTGGACTGTTGTTTGGCCAACTCTCGTATGTGAATGAGTCGGTATTGAACCATCTAAATTTGATTAAAAGTTAAATGGAATGAATAAACTACTGGCAAGTGACATGAGACGTCGGAGGTTTGAACCCATGACCGCTCCACACCACCTCGTCTTGCCTTCTTTGGTCTCCATGTTCGTGGTTTTACGATTGGAGGTGCGACATTGCCAAGTAATAATTCCTCGTACCCGCGGGCATGCCATACTCGAATTCCATGTTCACTGGGTTACCTTTGTCCTTTTCCATGTGGTCCCCGTTATTGTACTGTCTGCATCAAACTTCTCCTAGCGTTGGTCATCGTCATCCATATCCAAAAAAATAAAATATATTATTTTTTTCAAAATATTACATTCAAATTTCTATTAAACAATCCGAAACAACGATTATATGACCAAACTCATTTCAAATCATAATAGACAATGGAGTGAATTATAACCCAGTAAATTTGTATGAACTCGGTTAATTTTATTTTTTATTTTTCATTTTTTGGGTTTTAATATGTATATATATATATATATATTAATTTTAATTTAAAATTTAATGAAGTTATTTAAATTAAAATTTTCATAACTTCGTACTATTTAGATTTCAACTTTATACAATTTTTTATTTATTGAAAATTATTTGAGCAAATTAATGTGTAGTAGAATAAAATATTATTATTTAAATAATTAAAGATTTTCAGAAATAGTTATAAAATAAAATTTATGGTTTTGTTTATTCAGAATTTTGCTTGAATTTATTTAGTACATAATCACCATAGATACATTATTTTCTCTCGTAAAGTATTATATAAAAGTTACCATTCAAATTAAAGCAAAAAAATCAGATAAAGTATAATTGAGTAGTGATATGAATATCCTAACTATTGTCGATGAAATTCGGGCTTCCCGAAGGCTTAAAAAAACCTCTGAATTAGTCTTCTTGGAATGGATGAACAAGGGAAAAGATAATATAAAATAATATAATTAATGTAAAAAAAAAAAAAAAAAAAAAAAAGAGGTAGAATTTGAAGGACGAAAATAAATACTAAATTGCATAATTAAAAGGGAAAATAATATGCAATACAAGAGGAAAATAAAAAACAACAATAAAAACACAAACAAACAAAATTAGAGGAATCATAATTTTTTGGATGTGTATAGACGTCTCCTTTTTCCTTCATTCATAAATCCCCTTTTAAATTTTACATCGAATTTTCTTTCATTTTAATCCATTAAATAGTTCTTTGGATTTGAATTTGATTTTTATTTAAAATTTAAAATATGTTTGAATTTATATTTTTTTTTTGTCAATAAATTTGTTTAGATCGGGAAGTTTTAAAATAATAATTGATTTGATGAATAATGAATATAATAATATAAATATATATTAAATTTAATTGATAAAAAAATAATAATGGTATGATTTAATTAGACCGAGTAAGAGACTGCGTGAGTCTTGCCCCATTATCCAAACCTACATGCCCAAGAGGTTTGGGCTTCTTCTCATAGCCACACATTTTTGGGCTTCTTAAGTTTTGACCTTTTCTCCAAATATATTACACTACTTTCATCTTTAGATCCCATCTAAAAAAGTTTCAATTTATACATAGGTATCATTGGAATTCAATTGTTTTTGCCTTGTTCATTCTTTTTCACATAGATTCAATAAATAAGTTTATAAAAATCTCTCACAAGAAGCTTAAATAAGAAAACAATGGATCTTTTTACTCGAAAAATAGATTTTTCCAACTTTTTCTTAGATTTTTTGGACTTTAGAAAGAACTTCTTGTAGTATTAGACTTCCACTTGAGTTGGATGTCTTTTTGCCTTCTCGGGCTTTTAACTTTTCTATTAGACTTCCATAATTTCCAATATTATATATATTCATAGGGTTTTTTTATACCATAATTTCCAATAGTATATATATGCACACACATTATTTCTTTCATAATTTTATTAAACCCTAGAAATAGAAATGAGGTTCAATAAATGGACATCAATATCAATAGTGTGTGGAGACAGCCAAACAGAGAATGGATAATCAATCCATCTTTTCCAACAACTTGAACCCATAGGCCTCTAGAATATCCAGACCTGTAAATATACAATGTTAAGATGATGATGTGTGATTTTTTTTTTTTTTTTTGAGATTTCGAAAAATTACTCATAATCCATTTATGGTAAAAAAAGTTTGTATTATTTTTTTCTCGTGATTTAGAAAACGTATGGAAGCTCCTAGTATTTTAAAAATTATTGCACATAACTTTTTTAGTCTCGCACAATTTTTAAGAAATTTTGTGATTTTTTCTAAAATACAAGAATGTTTATGCGGTTTTTATATAAATATAACTGCAAAAATAGTGCAGACTTTCCAAACCACAATTATATTATAAACAATTTTGCCCAAAGTACATTAAAAATTTTAATTGTAAAGGTTGTAAGAGGAGAAATAGGTGAGCATAGTTTACCTGGAACATATACTTCTGGATCTATAGGCCTTAGCACGCCCTTTGATCTTAAGTTCTTACCAAGCAAGAGCTGAGAATGCAAAGAAAGTTCCAACAAGATTATTTTCCGTTTTCTAGTTTTTAAGCATCCAATAAAAAGTGCATACCAGAGCTCCAATGGCCACAGGAATCCCAACTGTCAAAGCCATTGCAGTATACTGCCTGTCTTCAATGCTTCTTCCAAACTCCAGCAAGGTTGCTCTGTGGTTCTCCGAAGGCATACCATTTGGGAACTCCACTTCCACTTCATGGTGCAAAAGCACCATATCCTATGAACGCAACAAATCGCCTCCCTTTTTAATAGAATGTGTTTGTAATATGCAACCAAAATTGAACCTTACCTGTTCTTGACCTGAATATGACAGCCTTTCTTCCATGCGCATACATGCAATGTCGAATGCAGATTTGCATGATACTGGTACCTCTTCCTTCTCATGGAAACCCAAAAATCTATTCACATAAAGCATGTGTAAGAGACGTAGCATCGTAGCAATCTAAATCATTATATGAAAAAAGTTATCTATATAAAGCCTACAGCTAATGTTTTCATTATTTGTCGGCAGAATAACATAAAACTCACATGTAGTTTATAAAAATTTTGGGAAAAACCCCGTTATTTTAAAACTGCATGCTGCATCAGACTCTCTTATGGTTTTAAAACTCTATAGTTAACCCCCTCTTTCGTATTAGTTAACTATGATTCAGTAGTTATGGAATTTTTTAAGAACCTTCGTAGTTATTCGTTGTTAACTAATGACATAATGGGGATTCAACGTAAGGCTTTTGAAACTATAAGAGAGTCTAACGCAATTTTAAAACAATAGGGGATTTCATACAATTTTCATGAACTACAAGGTGGATTTATGTTGTTTTGCCTTTTTTTTTTTTTTTGCAATTGCATAATTTGAACTTACAGAATAGTTTTGGCTGTTTTTAGTGCTCGGTCCCTGTCTGTGCAGAGGCCACAAGCAACAATCTGGTCTGCAATGAATTTCTCACTTACAACTGGATCTTCCAAGTTTTTTCCGGAATGTTGGAGAAGTTCTAATAAAAAGGCTCTAAATGTTGGCTTTGCTTCACTCTTGAAAATGGAGGATTCTTCAGTATTAAAGAAACCAATTTTTGCTAATGTTCCCATTATTTCTCCAAAACCTGCAAAAAGAACATCATTTCAACCTTAATTCAAATAGTTCTATTACACTAGTCGGATGATTTTATGTCTTCCTTCTGGCAACCAATTAACCATGCTAAGTTTCAGCTTTGATTTGTTTTCATGAATTTGAAGATTCCTATATGATCACTGGATATTCTGTGTGTATATTAATCAGATGAAGTATAGAAAAGACACTACCTTCGTATCTGAGGGTTCCACGGAAGACGGTGGATGCTTCATTTTGTATTCCATAAAGGTCTCCATAGACTAAAGAGTCCCGGTTTGGAAGACATTCCAGTGCAAAAGCTGGTAAGTCTGGAATCCGAATTCTTGAAGCAGAATCATAAAGCTTGTCCCCTGCATATATGGATTAATGAATCACCAAAAAGGATATAAGGTAGACCAATGATTGCTCTATTCAAAGATAAATAAAGGCAAAAGTTTAACTCTGGTGATTTCCAGGCAAAATTTACTTCAGAGCAGTATTCTGCTTGTTTGCTCACCATCAACATGTAGAATGTCTCCGTTCTGTTTGTATGTGGCTGGATTGCGTCCAGCTCGTATAGCTCCTGCTGGACTCCAACTGAAAAAGTAGTAATGATTATTATGCTGTTTGCAGAATAGGTCGAAAACATCTTAATACATGACATACATGTTAATTCAAGAGCACATCGGTATGTTAGTAAAGGAAGAAGCAAACATAAAGAGGTAATGGAACTAAAATAGGTTTGCAATTCACTGCAAAGAAGATAAGTATTCATTTGAAGAATAAATTCAGCTCATTTGATTGCATTCGAATTGAATCTTAATATGCTAGTATCTTTCTATATAAATGATTAAGTTCATGAAAACAAAGTATATAATTCTTTCACTTCACTCTAACAGAATTACTCATATCTTAGTTATATTAATATGCCTTTGCAGTTACTTTTTAATCGTTTATAATATTTTTGAATCACTTAAAAAATAATTTGCAATCATGTTCATGCAAGCAATAGTGACAGTTAGGGACAAGATGAGAAACAAGGTCATGCATGGAATAAGAAACTAAAGAAATTTCTATTGAAGTCGAATTCCAAACTAATCACCTAAATTTGTAAGCTAATGGGTTATTGGCAGCAGCTGGAGCCGGAAGACCGCCACAATAAGAAGTGAAGGACTTGATCTTCCCCCCACGCGCATGGGCTTGATTGATCATCTTCATTGCCATCATGTGGTCTGGACAAAAACAATTTCAGTACATCTTTGATTAATGTTTATTTTCTGGAATGTAATTTATACACAATCTAGACATTTTATTTTAATAGTCATAAAACGATATAATCTAATTTTAAACTTAGCTCAAATCTTTTGAAACCAAGTTCCTTGTCAAGTTCAACTTGGTTAATTGATCTCGGAAAGACTCCAGGAATCTATTACCAACATTTGAACAGATGACATGATTTTTCTCTGAAACATCAACATGTCTGAGTTTCACAACTCACCTATCCCGGGGTCCAATCCCATCTCACATAGAATTGTAATACCAGCACGCTTGGCAGATTCATCCAACTTGGACATGGAATTGTCAACATAACTAGCTGTGACAAGATTTTTCCCAAACTGCATCGGTAGTTAGAATGAATGTAGATGATAATGAAATTCGAAAGTGACACTATGTGAATCTGAAAATTGCTGTTGTTTTTATTAGTAGTAGTAGCAGTAAAAGTAATAAAAAGGACTACCTAAAGGCAAGTTTAATTAGGCATGCCAGATAGTTAGGTTTATCTGCTGCACCTGAAGAATAATAATTATATTTACGAAATGAGAATCTGACCTGAATGCATGCATTTGCTATGGTACTGTGGCAACTTGCAGGCAGTAAACTGATTACTACATCAACCTGCAGACAACTGTGATGAAATCATTCATCCCAAATCAAGAACCAAAAATCCAAATCAAGACATGGAACAACTTCATAAGGTTACCTGTGATATGTAATTGCAGAGTTTTTCCTCATTGCTAATATCAAGTTGAACTGCAGTTGTATTTGGAATTCCTTCAATTATCTGCTCCAAATGATAGTTCACATGAAAATTTCATGACATCTTCAATAACCAGGAGGCTAGCAGAAAATCTAAGTAATAGATTCCAGTATGTTAGTCCAACCTCCTCAGCATCTTTTAGAAAAAGTGAAGCAACAATAACACGAAAAAGTGTCCTCTCTTTTGAGCCATCAATCATGTATGAGTTCAACCAGTTTTTTGATGAACTACTACGCCCAATAGAGGACAAAAATTCTGCAGCTGGTCGACATACTCGTCCAGCACCTAAAATCAGGACAACAGCTTCCCTTTTTACTCCATTTTCCTCCATATTATCAGTCTCTCTAAATTTCCCAACCTTGAAAGATACTCTATTATCTTTACTCTCTCCTTCCCTTGGATTGGCAAGAGATGTTAGAGAATCAGTAATTGCATCTAAGACTGCTTTATCATCTGCGCCAACCTGTGAGAAAAGTGTGCAGCTGTCAATTAAGCAGGAAAGAAGTTTTTGGCATTTCAAATGCCACCCCACACTATATCTTAAAAAACTTTTTATCAGTGTGGGACCCAACCATTTATAATCTTATAAATCCTCAGTGTATATTCACTGTTTGGACGTTATTCACTGATTATTTTTTATATATCAATATCCAATATATTTTATTGAACTATAATTTTTAAAATGATTTAGCAAGTATTTAAAATCAAATATATCTCAATACTTATACAAATATTATCTCATCATCTTATTCAAAATCTAATGTTGTATTGTTTTTTTTTTTTTTTTTTTTTTTTTTTTTTTGTTAATAATGGTTTAGATGTAATGTTTTGTTTATTAGTTGCATAGTTTAAAAGAAAAATGGTCAGAAGAACACACCCACAACATCTCTCCAAAGTTCAAAGTACATACACCCTAAAAAAACGTGTTGCTTCATTTGGATACAAAACAATAAAATCAAATCATGAAACCTTAATATGAGACTTGACATAATACATTCAAATTAAGTAGATATTTTGATGTGATGTCTAGGACCACCTCAGATTATTCTAATGATTCTGCTTATCATGTATTGGTAATGATTTCTTTTACTTTACAGGATAGAATAAACATTGCAGAGACAGAATAAGCATAAAGCATCAAAGAAAGAAAGCCACATCTTGCAATAAATTAATAATAATAATAATAATACCTCGAGTTCTGAATAAGACATAGCATCTGTGCTTTGACCGACTTGACATTTAATCAACTGGAAGGAGCCACCTGCTGCTTCAATGATATCCAATGCCTCATTTATCAGGAATTGGTCAAACAAGTGCCCGCTTAAAGAGATCTACAGGATTAGCAACAGCGATGCTAAGCAGAAGCATTAGAAATATGAATTGGACTATTTAAATGAAACAGTGATTTAATCAAGAAAAAATATAATTAAATTGCAAGAGAAAATAAAAATAATCAAGCATCATATTGTGACAAGGATCTGGTCTTTATTTCAATGTTAAAAGGGAAACTTTTCCACCCTCTCAGTCAAGACAAGTAGATTTGAAAGGTATAGAAGAAAAGACTGAAAGAAAAGATGATGACACACACACATAATCAAGTAAAAATTACCAAAGTACTGTGCTTCTTTTTGGCCAGCTGCAAAGATGGTTGAGCTTGTGATGAATCCCTGCCAAGGAAGAAAAAGCAATCACAAAAGGCCAGAGAAGGAGAACCATATATATCAATTGTTTGGAGACTAACTCGAGGCGAATGAACAAGTTAAGCAAGCAAAAACTTAATCACCACTCTAGCTGACAAACAACAAAACCACTATGTCCCATGTACCATTAAAAGCATAGAACGGGAGCAAAGTACAAATGGAACCTTATAAAGACAAAGTCATCAAAACCACATAACTAAACTCATAGATAACCCATTATTCTAAAAGACACTTCTCATGATTTTGATTCCATCTGTTTGCTCAAAAATAGAATGTAATGCAGTTGAGAATGAGCATGGTATATCCCTATTACAAGAAAATATATTTATATTTTTCACATTTATTTTTCAACTTTATAGTTCTAAAATTATCATCAGTGTCAGGACTATAGTTCTTCAATGCTAAACACCTTTTCTATTTATTGTATAGCTGTATAGGAATGCTCACTCTATAAATAGAGTCTCCATTCCATGAAAATTAATGGTCCATATATATTTCCAATATGATTACGGCCTTATGTATTCAAATTTCCATTAAAATTGTTAGATAAGAAAGCCCTATGAGCAAACACTCTGGGGAAGATTGAATCTACAACTTACTCCAAAGACTTCCTCATTCTTGGAATGTATTCATATAACGAGGTCAGTGAACCACCATGAACAATGCAAGCTCTCTTTAAGTGGGCAGGTAAGTCATCAAAGGAGTTTGAAGAAGCCAAGATTCCAATAAACTGGGAGAGAATATCTCCAAAGTGCTGGGAAGCCTATAATCAACCATACAGTTAGAAGTCTGTAAAGCCGATGTGCTTCAATATATTTCAGAATCAAATTTATGGAAAGTCAAGCAGTAAGTCATGGAACCTCTCTTGCAAACTCAGTTGGGAGAATGTCAACAGCTGAGCAGATGATGCCATTTCCGTCCATCTCATGATGGTATGAATTATCATGAGGATCATATCTGGATTCCAACTTTCAACACATTATAAACAAGTTCAGAAGAAAAGAAAAAGTTAACACCCAACTAAAGTGAGGGGAAATAAAAGTTGTCATATCAGAAACATTAGGTTAACTTGACTTTACGGTACAAACTTGAACACTTTGCTAGATATCATGGTCATGTGCATACTCATGGTTCTCTGTAAGGGTAACAGTTAAATTCATGTTGAAGGAAAGTGAAAATGCAATGCAAGAGAGAAAGTGAAGCCCGGAAATTCATGGAGGGAAGCCAGGTCAATATATTTACCTAAAGAAAGGTAAATCAATTGATGTCGTTTGCTTAATAAATTCTATCGATCCACCTATATCACAAGTTATATCTGCGATTCCAACAAGTGAGCACTTTCCCTTCATCAGGTCTTGCAGTTGTGTGATAGTCAATAGCCGAGGAAATCGTTTTTCCCAGTACATACAATTGACTGAAAGAGAGCATAAGAGTTCAACATTAATCACATAATTTTTCCCTGATTTTATATTGAGACAAGGATGCGGAGGGATAATCCAAATTACAATGCAATAAATTAGAGTGTTAGATGCAGACTAGTGAAAGAATACATTACAGATTTCTGTGATTCCTAAATCCAAGGAAGACTTGAAAAGGGCACTTCCTTGCCTCATTCAATATGACCATCAACTCATGTAGGAGTGAATTATGGGAATTAAAAAATTCCCATGAATTCAGGGCACCAGAGACAGAACACGAAAGGTTGAAGTAAAACAGTAAGACGTATGGCAAGAATCAATGACTTGACTAGAGTAATGTTTGTGACATAAATGGGGTTTAGAAAATATATTTTAGCATGTTCTGAAAGTACTGCTAAACAACTAACTGCTAGAGGAGTGCAACACATGCAGAAGAAGAGATTGAGCTACAGATATATGATTGAGTTCAGCCCTTCTTATTGGAATTAAAAAGAATCCATGTTGATGCAGTAAGACCAGAAAGATTCTAAAAGTCTTAAATGCTGAGTTGAGCAACATCATTAGCCATACTATGCCAATGATTAATAGAGAAAAACTAGAAAGCAGGGGAATGACAGAAATTCCTGCTAGAAAACCTTTAGAAAGTTGATTGACTCTGAAGCCATGGCATTTCTTTCCAAGGCAACATTGCCAAATAGCCCAGACAATTTCACGCAATCTAACAAAATGAAAGGAGGAGTCATGAAAGGAGAAAAACAAGCAACAGGAATCTCTGAGAAGAATAAGAATTAGTTTTGTATTACTATTGCTCAAATAAGGATTAATTATAAAAGATATGTAACAATTTTAATGTTTTCAACCTTCAGATTTTATATGAAGAAACCCTAAATATATAGTCTATCAGCTTAAGATATTTCTCCCGCAGTTTGAAAAATGAAATATAAAAGATATTATAAACTGTTAGTCAATCAGGAAATAAATATAAAAGATATTTCTCCCGCAGTTTGAACGATGAATTTCATCAGCTATAATAATCAAAGCAATAATAACACAATACCAGAAATGAATTCATTAAGAATACTTGCACATGAGTAATGGATACCAACCAATTACAGATGTATATGGGGCTATTTTCTCATGGAAAACAGATCTGTAGTTGTCTGGATGTGCATAATAGTCAGCCTGACAAGATGGAGAAGAAGAAGAAGATTCTTATTGTGCACTCTTATTCTATAATAACATAAATTAATAGGAGCAGCTCTTTAATACATGCATAACTAAACAAGAAACAGCGAAAGATGTTACCTAGAGCTTAAGACCTCACCTTGTCAAAGACATTGGAAGGATCTTTATGTTCCACCATGTATTTACTAGTTACCACACAACCATATACTTGAAATACTCTTTTTGAAGTTCTTCCCACTTTCTTAGAATCATTAGCCTACAAAACGAATTTCAATATCAGACAAGTAAATATATGGGATGTATACACTGTGAGGAACACCTTATCATGTAAACAGGAGAGATGGAGAACATAAGTAGAAGAATTAAAAGATTAGCAAATATATGGTCAAGGATATAAAGCACCAAACTTAAGCAATGGTTATAATCTGCAACATCATGTAGAATATCATTGATATTTTCATTTTAAGAGAATTCAATGATGGTAATGAAATGGGAGTGTTGAGATCGTCTCGTCTTATAGAAGGATCCTATGCATATAACAGATTTATTGCAGAACAAACAGGACATAGCCGCGGCTATATAAAGTGAAGTAACCTAAATCAGGGCAATCTACTGACACTAACTCCATGAAATCTATTGCAAATAGAGTGCTAGAAATATGCTTATGAAGCTGAAGACACAATATGATACAAATGGGCTCTTGGGTGCACCATTCTGAAAATTAACTCATAAAACTCACTGTTGAGTGTGCCAAGAATGTGTAATTATTAGAAACAATTTATTTGAAACTTTTGACATTGAGCTGTTAAATGTTAATTACAAACAACTCCCTGGATTTGGTTTTCAATGAACTTATGTGAACTGAAGTGCTTTACTCAAATAGAAAATTATTATGAAAATTCCATGCATGGGTACTATGAGAAATATTAAGCAGATAACACACAAAATATGTGGTCTGTGCAGAATTCAATGAAATTACTGCATCAAATAGTTCTGGAAGTCTGCCTGGATCCACGAACTTGTGAGGAAGAAGCTTGAATATTTCTTGTGCTCCTTGAGAGACTGCATAAAGTAACTAACTTTAAGTACAAACATAAGCATAGTGTCAAAAAATAAATAAATAAATCATGAGTTTAATCAGTACTCTGTGTGTTCAAACAAGTATCATGACATACTATTGCCATCTAAGGAGTCGTTAGATTGACTGGGCCATTAAAGGAATGCTTGATTTTTTTTATCAACTAAATTAATCCAGGGAACTATGGTAAAGAGTGGTGAAGAAAATGGTACTGATTCAAGGTATCCTAATTATATATTTGTTGAGGTGCATACATATCCAGGAGTTCTCAGGCAAAAAAAATTGTCAAGGCAAATTAGCAGTTTGTCATACCATTTCCAGAGCCAGTGAAAACAAAAACTAGGGGACAAATCTTGGATGGGAGTCCCATTGTAGATATCTCTTCCCCCACAGAAATTACTGCTGCTTTTGCAGCAGCCAAAGAAGAATACATGTATGATCCTCCCAAAGACAGAAAGGGTGTTGAGTATCCCAGACTAAGATACCCTGCAAAAATCAAATAAACAGAAGTGATCATATGCTAGCCTCATGCTCTCAAGTCTCAAATTAGATTCTGGTATTAATATGGGAGTATAGTTAAAAATAAAAATAAAAAATAGAAAAACTCAGAATTAAATCAGATTAAAATTTAAACATGTTGGCTACCCTCGTCAGGGGTAACATTAAAGTTCAAGTTGTGAAACCCAAAAACACAACCCCAAAGAGTCATCTTCAGGGCATAAGCATTTGAGGACATTGAATATTTCTCTTGTTGCTCATATAAAGCAAATAAAAAATCATATGGTTGCTTCCCACATCAAGCATTATTGTCCTTTGATAAAAATAAGTGCGCCAGACTGCAATGGAGCAGGAAATTGATTCATGTATGTAAGCCTTTAACTCTCTCATAAAAGTATGCAGAAATATCTATAAAAAAGTATGCACATCTGAAACAAAAGTAAGTAAACCTCTCAAGAAGCGTTACGATGCTTACTCTGCCCTAGGCCATGCAAGAAATCAATCATCCCAGCTCTTCCAGCGAATTTTCCAAAAGCCAGTAATCTTCTACCGTGATCTCCAGTTATAAGCTCATAATCAAATAAAGTGGCCCTTTCTGCCAAAATCTACAAAATATGAAGGTTATGCTTGAAGCAGAGGCCAGCCAAAAGTTTTTTTATTTATTGCACAGAAACACACCTTATCAAGAAGAGGCATATTTTCTTTCTGTGCCTTGTGAGTGTGGGAGAAAAATGTGTAGGCTCTGTCAGAAAGTATCATCTCCAACTGCACCAATTGAAGCTTAGACTGATTATCATAGTATTTAGCACAAGGATTGAGGAGGGAACCAAAGGGAACAGCAATCTAAACCACCTTTGGCTGTTTGATACCCAAAATTGTGCCACATTCCGATAAATCCTCTGATATCTCACAACCTACATCCTCGTAGAGTGTGTCATGATGAATACGCTTTGTTGATGGCTGCACGATTATGCGAGAAACTCCAGTTTCACCCCGGCCTCCATGCAGAAGCCGAGCACAGTGTGCCGGGGTTAAGGGGACCCTCCTTTCCCATTTGTTTGTTGACTCAGACAGAATTCCAACAACTCCGTTCCCAAGCATGGCGTAACACAACCTGAGCAAACAAGAAAATCAGAGCTTAAGTTCTTAATTTCATATGTTTTACATGTAGATGCCCAACTGGATCTGTCACCATTTAAAGAAAATGTTCTTGAAGCATAACATTATAACGCAAGAATTGCACCTCAATTGCTAACCTTCACCTCAGACTACTATTAAGAAAAATGAATGAACTCAAAACCCAAAGTGAACTTAATCACAGACCCTGCAGACCCTGCAGTAACGCAGATAGAAACAGCTTAGTTATTCAGGGATGAAATCAAAATAAAATTGAGAACATCAAATGTCCACTTAAATCGAACTTGTAAACTGCTTGCTTAAAATGATCTCAGTACACCGTCGGCCATGCTTCTGAATTCTGTACCAAAATTCAAACGTACTAAAGATGTTACCTATATTCTAAAACTCCAAAATATTTATAACCATCTCTTGACATGTTCGTATCATTACCCACAACGATCAACCGTTTCCAAGTCCAGGCAAAGAAAACTTTCCAAAATTCAAGCTCGTAGGAAAACATAAAATTCTGATGATTAAAAACCACCCATCACTCGGAGCATCACATCGGCAAACAGAAGCACAAATTACTGAATCATTGCAATTTTCCAGTACAACAAAAAGAAGGAAATTACGAATGGCTACTCAATTAAACATGCATGGGCAAAAAGAATCACGAAACATCAAACTGCACAACAAGAACACCTTCCAAAAAGAGTACTCTGCTACAATTCCGGGTCAGCATTAGAAAGACAAGCTGTACTTATGTTTTTCAGAGGATCGACCACATCATCAGCAACGATCACGTACCAGAAAGACTACCAATAGACACCCCCAAAATGAACTCATACGAAAGGAACAGCATTAAGAGGAAAAAGAGTAAATAAATAAAAAACCATGAAAAGTAGCAAGATTGACTGGTTTACTTGCAGAAAGTGAATCCTTCAGAGATGATCGGATCAGTTTTCCGATTCGTATGCGATTTCCTCGTCCAAATGTCTGCGTCAGCCGCTTTTCTTTGAGCAATCCAATTATGCAAATGTAAAGTTTTTAGTTGTTTTCACCACACAAATACACACATGGGTGTGTTTATATTACCAAAAATTTTGCACATGTTTTTGTTTCTATATTACGTTAAAAATATTATTTAAATTAAAATTTATGTTAAAAAAATTAAATTCAAATCAATATTATTTTTATTTTAAATTATAAAAATGATATTTGAGTGAAGTAGTTTTTTCTATTATTTTTATTATTTTTAAAAATAAATAAAATTTACTTTATTAAAAAATATGAATATTCTTTTTTTGTATTAAATAATGATTTTTATGTATATATATATTGTATAATTGTATTAGGTGCATGTACCAATAAGTGAACAAATTTGCATTTTTCATAAAATATGAGAGATTAAATAATAGTCATGCAATTGTGTGTTTATTTTATCGGGTACGAATTTTCTTTTAGAAAAATGTAAAAATAAAAATTTTTATTTTTATTTTAAAGAAAAGTGATATTCTTTTACTAAAAAAATAAAATTGAAATAAATTTAGATGAAAAATAAAAAAATAAAAATACATTTGAATGACTTAGCGTACATTAAAGTTAAACCACCTTGTTTGGTATCTTCAATTTTATTTCCAAATCTATTTTTATCTATTATTTTTTTATTTGAAATAATGTATTTAACATTTTTTTTAATTTTATTTTTTTTGTATTTTCAAATTTAAAATACTTCAGTATAACACTTTTTAGGGTTAAATATATATATATATACATTACTTATATTTAAAAAATAAATAAATAAAGTATTTGATTGTGGGTATTGAATTTAAATTTGAATTTTGAATATTAAAATTTTGTTATTAAAGAATGTTAAAATTTGAATTTAGTGATTTAGTTAAAATTAATGGTTTTTTTTATAATAATAATAATATTAAATATAATATTGAAAAAACATATATTGATTAATTTTTTTTAAAAAAAAATATCAAACTCAAAATCACATATTTGTTAATAAAATAAATAAATAAATAAACAGAAAACTTGTTCAACCTTTAACTAAGCTATACTCTATCCGTCCGTTAACTTGTCCTATAAATGTTCTTCTAATAGTATAAATATTTTTGCAAATATTTTTAATTTTTATTATATTTTGATATAATAATTAATATTAAAGATAAATAAAATTTTTTTATTTATAATGATTTTATATATAAATATGATCTGTTAGAGTGTCGTGTATTGATTGGATACGAAACGCTGTGGATAAAGGCGTGTAGAGGATGTACCATATGATATACGACGTGTCACATGATAGATAAGGACTTTCCCAAACTAGAAAGAATTTATGTTATTTTATTGTAATAATAATAAATAATTTTGTTCAAAATTTGTCGTTGCATTATATGATATGAATGTATGATTGATTATTCATGGGTTGGGCTTTGTACTACTTTATTTATTCATGGATTGAGAGGATAAGTTCGGGGAAGATTGCAAAAACTATTCCACCCTTATACCTTATTATTATTTTTATTTTATATTTATTTTTTTGGTAAAATATATTCCACATATTTTTAAAAATTGCTATTTTTATCATTTGACCGCGCGTGGCCTCGCGTGATTGCACGTAAGGGCGCGTGGTGTGAATTTCACGCGCAATAAAATGATATAAATAACGACTTTTGTAAACATATGGGATATATTTTGTCAATGAGATAAATACAGGACAAAATTGATAATAAGATATAAATGTAGGATATTTTTTGCAATTTACTTTTTCTTGTCGACGTGGAGATTTATGTTTTTTTTAGACAAATATTTTTTTAAAGATTTTGTAATTTTAGAATTTTAAAAATAGTAAGAAATTAGTAATTAATATAATATTAGTGTATAATCCGCTACTACATGGTTAATTATATAATATGATATTTAGTTTAATTTTATATTTTAAACAATAAATTTTCTTTTGACAATAAAATTTGGATATAAAAATAGCCAAAGTTAATTGATAAAAAAGACAAACTATAGGCATAATTAATATTAAAGAAAAAAAAAAGCTATATTGTAAATAAATATTCACAATTCATAATAAAGTAAAAATAAAAATAAATTTAGAAGAAAATTATACCTATATGTGAGAAAAATTATTAATTTTTATGTTATAGCTTTTATTTCGTCATTGATATTTTGGCCCTAGATTTTGGTTCAACTCATTCCATTATTTATGACCTATTGCTCATAATCCAGATTCATTTTTTTTTATAATCTCTTGACTTACATATTTAAATTGTTGTCATTTCACTACCAAAAAAGCGTTACATTGTCTCAGAAAATTGTCTCAGCGAAAACCACCGAGACAATAGTGTGGCATAGAATTTTTTTTCGAGACAAATCAGTATCTCAACCATAGTTTGTGATATTATAGCGACACGTTATCTTGACCATAATTTCGAAGATTAGTTCATAACAATACATTGTTACATCTTTCTCTCGAAACACCACTTAGAGTAAATATTGTCTTGACATAGACACGGAAAAAACCCCCGAGATTTAGAATTGTCTCGAAATAAGCCGCCAAAATTTTTTCAAGAGTATGCATTGTCTCGAAATGAATTACGGAAAAACTTGTGAAGATATGTTGTCTCGAAATTCATTACGGAAAAAATTTTGAGAGCATAAATTGTGTCGAAATAACTCACGAAAATACTTCGAGAGTTTGAATTATCTCCAAATAAGTCACAAAAAATATTCAGAGACTATGAATTATCTCGAAATAAATCACAAAAAAGTACCCAAAGATTTTCAATTGTCTCGAAATAAGTCACCAAAAAATTCCGAAAGTATACATTATCTCGAAACAAATCATGAAAGAACTTCGTGAATACATGATTTTCGGATGCTAGTGCACTAGAGTTCATATGGCTGGTATTTGAATGAAGTGAAGATTCAGACCTACGGAGATCAATATTCAAAGCAATAGGTGAGATTTTCCATGATGGCTTCTTCGATGATGCGGAACTTTCTTGGTATTCATGACGGTTAGAGCTACTCATGTCGATCATGTCCCTCTTAGTACTTTTGAGGTTACATTTATTAATTACCATCCAATTGGGGTTGAAATTTGGAGCATCAAATTCATTTCAGACACCGAAATCTCAACGTGTTCTTTTTACTTTCAATAATATACAAATTTCTTCTTTTTTTTTATTTTATTTTTTCGGGATAAAATTAATAGCATTTTTTCTTGTGCAAAATTATACTTATTTCTATGTATGTTTTTTTATACAAATCCAATAGTATATATATATATGACATTATATCCATACACTAATTTATATTAAATTATATAATGTCTATAAATTAATTTCTTTTTAAGAAAAAATATCCTATTTAATTATTTAATGTGACCTAATTTAATAAATTACATCTATCTAAAATTAATAAAACTTAGAATATACTCTCTCCGTCCGCTTACAAAATTTACATGTTTTTATTTTGGGACGTCCAATTACAAAGTATACATTTCATTAAATACCCTATTTTTTCCACAAATACCCTTATTTTACATCACATCATTACGTTTACACAAAAAAGTAAGGGCAAAAATGTCATTACACTACTTTTAACTGCTCACTATAATTAAAATATTATTATTTCTTAAACACCGCGTCAAAAGTAAATATAACTCTTCTAAATGGAGGGAGTATAAGTTACAATCAATCTAAAGTAAACAAATATATATATATATATATAAATCTAAGTTTACATATAATTAAAATGCAAAAAAATATTTATAGATAAAATATATCGGTATTTTTTCACGTATTTATTTTTCACTCCACTCCACGTTTTCATTTACTTTTATTATCCATAATCACATTTACTCATCCATTTATTTAAACTGTCTTAGTGCTAAAAATCCTCATCGCAGCAAGCTATACCGATCTGCAGCAGCTTATCAACGGTGGCACTTCCATTCTCCGACGCCACCGCCATCTCCTTGTCGGATTGGTCGGACTTTTTGGCGGCGGCGTTTATGAGTGTTGCCGCCTCGGTGATTAATTCTCTTGCAGCGACGGCGTAATGTGGTTGATGCTGCCAGACGGGAGTGGCTTCCAGTTGACCGAGGTTGGACTTTTGTTTCTTCGACCGGCGGAGAAGGAGGACAAGGAGGATAAGACCGAGCAGACAGACGGCAACAATTAGAGCGAGTTTGGTCGGAGAGCCCTTATTTCCGGTGGAGGCAGTCCTGGCATGGGGTGTCTATCGGCCAGCGACATAGTGCTTTGTTTCTTGCATTACATTAAAAAATAAGAAAAAAAATTAAATACAAATTTACATTAAAAAAAAAAAAAAAAATTCCCTCTGCTCTCGGACTACCCTGTTGCCGCCGGACAAACTTGATGCCACCACTGAATCGATGATTACCACGGTTGTTGGAGACAAACTAAAATATAAATCCAACTATAACAACACGTACCACACCATGAAATTAAATTACACAAATCTAAGCCCCTTGAACTTAATACCAATCCGTCCTACTACATAAATCAAATGGACTCAAAATTAATAGCAATCAAAATTAATAGCAATCCGTCCTACATAACATGTTAAAATCTATGCTACACATTCTTATCTATACCAATTCTTCCTACATCACATATTATATTCAAATGATGTTGGCTTTGTCAATTGAAAGAAGCATCAATTGACCTTACAAAGTAAAATAAACACACATACCATAATGAATATTGAAATAAAAAAAAAATTGAAATTGCTCAAATAATACTTTATGTAATTTTTCTTGCCATTTTTTAACGCTTTTCGCTGGAGTACGAACATAAATATCGAATCTCATTGTTCTTACTTGAATACCTTGACGTAGAATTTGATTTACCTCATAGAAATAAATTTCTCTTTTCATATCAGACGCACGATATTTTATTTCATTGACATCATCTTCCCAACACAACTATTTTTACATGATTCACACTTATAACACCATTTATAACACTATCTACATGAATTGTTTTTGCTTCTTGAAAGTTTGAGAACAATTTATTTTCCACAACATATTGAATGGGGCAATTCAATATGGCAGGACCTAATATTGAGAAAATATAAATAATAATCTTCATTTTTTATTTTTTATTTTTGACATAAATAACAATGAGAGATTGCCAAATTTAGTTTCGATATATAAGTTTATATGTTCATGCATATCCATTAAGTCATATTTTTGCCCCTTAAGCATAAGACTTATAAATTAAAAGAAAGCCATCATTCATATCATAACGAAGCCTTTGTAATCTTGTCGTTTATGTAATACTCAGTCCTTCGAGAAAGTAAGAATTATCTATACTACAAAAAACAGTAAATTCTAAATTAGTGGTACGTAACACAAATACTTCTAAAACTTGTCATGTTGTTCTTCGTTCCATATGTGGAACAAAATAATTAACCACGTTCGAGGAGGGTGCTAAAATGTGGATTTTTCAAACAAATAGATACAATAATATGTGAAATTTATACATTGATCAGGAACTAATTGCCTATATTAAAGTTATAAGTTAAAAAAAAAATAAAAATAGTACACCTAAAAATGCATTTATAAAATTGGATGTTTATCGAACATTGCAATTTTGACAAAAAATCTGTCAATATTAAAGACAAATGAGCAAAGAAATACACCAATCAACACGGCTGATCATCACCATCAAATAAGAACATTTCCATTTAAAAATTAAACACAAAAATTATAAAAATTAACAAAAATTTCGCCAAACCAATAAAAATAGACACTAATTCGCTCAACCCTTGGTTTTTCCCCAATATCTACTTCCTATTCCCTCTGTTCCTTATGAAATGGGTCCTTTGTAATTTTGTAGTATATTAAAAAATGGTATTTTAGTGGTTAGTGAAATATGTAAGAAGTTTTAACATTTTTGTCATTTGACTTTATTTATATAAAGTAATTATGTGTGTAATGATATATTTATAGTTTAAATAAAAATTAAGAGTATTTTAGTATTATCATATAATTATTTTTACTAAAAAAATAAATACTTTTGTACGGAACGAACAAAAATAATAAAAATAATATTTTAAATTAGACAGATGAAAGTATTAAATACTTGAAATAAAAATAGTTATGAGCCATTGTGCATATGTCTTTCATTTCAGTAACCTTCATTTATTTAAAGGCCACACGTAGGTCAAATATCAATCTTTTTGAATTTTTTGAGATTTTTTTTTTCGTATGAATCATTAGAATGGCTTTTAATAATGAACACCATAAATTCTTAAAATCTTACCCCAAAGAACATGCTTGTTTGTCAACACTTGCTAAACAACAACCAATTTTTTATATTCAATAATATTATTTGTTATGGTATTATTTTATTAGTAATTTTTTTTAAAAAAATTTAATGGTATTTTTAGTAGTTTTAAAATAAAAATAATACTATAATTAGAAATTTTAAACTATATATTTAAATATTTTAAAATTTTATATTTTAATAAAAAATATATAATTTAAATAAATAAAAAATATATTTATAAATTAACATAAATTAATTTTATAAAAAAAATAGAAAATTTTAAATGTAAAGTAAAATATTTGTTTATTTAAAAAATATTAAAATAGAAGAATTTTGAGTGATTTCAAATTTATTACTATATGTTATGAAATTAATCAAATTAATTTATATTTATTAAATACTATTTATTAAAAATAAAATAGGACATTTTAAACTAAAAAATGCCTTGTTATATAATATTTTATTAAATACCAACAAATATACTATTTTAATAAAATTTAACAAATCACAAAATTTAACAAATCACAAAAATTTAACTATTACATTCTATTCCATATTTATTTATCAAAAATTTTAATATTTTATTATATATTTTTATTTATTTAATTTTTAATTTAATTAGAAATATACTTCTAATTATTTTTTTTTCTTTATCATTTTTAATAATTTATTTTTTAATTTATTTTTTCTTCAAATAGGTTAATTTTATCGCACAACAGGAGTAATAATTTAATTATATATTTATTAAAAAAAAAAAAGACAGGCCCAAACCCTACCCCAACACAGCCCTATGCCCCTACCCACCTCACCTCTCTTCTTCCTCACTATTTCTTTCTTTTTCCCAATTTTCTCTGTTCTCCTTCGTTTTTCCTTCTTCTTCCCTGTTCGTATTCATCTCTTTTTTTCTTCTCCTTTCCCCCTCCTCTTCTTTCTCCCCTCTGCGGCTGCTGCTCTAGCCGGTGGTGAAGTGTATTGGGTTTGTTTTTAACATCTTTTCCCATCGTCTCTTGCCCATCTTCCTTTTTTCTTGTTCTGCCCCCGCTGATACTCCCACCGGTGATCGCCTTCGCTGTCGTTTCACTCTTCTTTAGCCCGCCGGGACGTTGGCTTCACTGTCACCTCATCACGTAGTTTGTGTGTTGAGCATTTGCGTGAGGTCAGAGAAGTGGTTGAGTTGCATCTGTTCAAAATTGTGAGTAAACAACTCTAGCCGTTCAGAACTGCAAAAATTACTTATTTATCTATTTCAAAAGTTTTTCCATCATTAAATTGCATGATGATGAGCAGTTATTCTGGCTGAATAGGTTATAGTAATGTTGTATTCATTAGTGATGGAACCTTTCTTATAATTTTATTATCTGTTGAAGTTTGGTGGTAGAGAGATGCTTCAGTTGTTTCTATTCAAGTGATATCAATGGGAAAAGAAGAATCTTGTAAGTGGGGAATATCTTGATGAATTAGAATCAATCACTTGGTCATTGATGGCATCAGGAGGTCAACCTGAAGCCCGACTTTGGTTTTGTAAACGTAGGATAGGACCTCACACATCTTTGAACATTAACCTTTCGAAAACATATGTGGCTAAGCTAAATGTGTAGTCTGCCCTCCGCAAGACTGCAACAATTTAAAATTGATATTCAGTTGGTTTACCAAAGTTAGCGGAAGAGCATACGTGCTTGGCATGTTAGCTGTAATTTGTGGTTTCTTGAAAATTGTTAGATCAGCACTAGGTCTAGAAATTATAGTAGTACAGAATCATCACCGAAGTATTATTTCATCGTACTACCAAGCATAGCTAAAATATAATGCTAAGAGTAGAAGTGATAATCTGAGATGATGTGCCCAGCACTTACTCTCCCCTTTTGGTGGCGTAGTTTGTCTTAGATCAATTAATTCATCAGATTTTTTTTAGGTTTTCATATATTGGAATGATGTTTCTATTCCATTTTATCATACTTTCATTTATTAAGTGTGGAACTTGCATCCATGGAGATATCTCCCTCTTAATGCGTTAGGTCATAATGGGGATATGTTGTCTTCAATGTGTAGTTTTAATTTTATTTATTGTTTTGTGTATGAGAGTTGGCACTTATAAGATGACTTAAGCATTTACAACATAGACATAAAGGCTTATCAAAGTCAATTAAAACATTAAAAGACAAATTATGTTCTTGCAGACTATGTATTTGTTTAGTCTTTTAGTTTGAAGTCGTTTTTTTTTTTTTTTAAAATTCTATTTAAATGTTAGATATGCAGAAGTGTGGCTATTACTAGTGGATAGAGTATATATATTGGATGAGTATGTATATACTCCCTCCATCCCGGTGCAAGGTTGCCGTTTACTTTTTGTAAGTAGATTTTTGAATATTAGTATTATAATGAGTTGTAGTGAAAAAGACGAAAAATACCCCTATATTATTGTGTAATATAAAAGTAATGGCATTTTTGTAATATAGTGTAAGTTGGAAGGGTATTTATTATGTTAGGTATGTAGTACAATTACTAAATTAGGAAATGATAACCTTGTATTTAGACTAACAAAAATGGAAAATGACAACCTTTCAGTGGGACATAGGAAGTATTATATTTTTAATAACATTAATCGGAAAGCGTGTATATTTTTTGGTTAGGTGAACACACACGTTTTTCTTAATTCTATTATTGTTATGGGGAAGTTCTATGTTTGCACTAAGTGGTTGGGCAGATAATAATTGTTGTAATACTATGTGTGTCGTTTTGATTGTTTCAGGAGCATATGTATGGTCATTGCATGATGTTGTTTGCAACAGTTTACATGACATACATATCAATGTTACATGAAGTTGTTCTGAAGATAGAGATGATTTGAGTTATGTTTTTCTCTTACCTGTTACTTTGCTGGTTTACTGATGTATTCTTCACTTTGTGGTGCTGCTTATAGGCAAAATGTGCTGAGCTTGGTATTTCTTGCTGCTGTTGGGACGTTTTAGTTGCAGTTCTTGGGTTCTTTTGGGTCTTTACTTTCTCCGTCCTCCATTCAAATTTGATTTTGAGAATCTTCACACGTACCCAGAAGAAAAATCTATTATGGGTTATGCACAATTAGTCATTGGCCCTGCTGGCAGTGGAAAGGTTGCCCCTCTAATTTTATGTTTGTATTATTTTTTTTCAACCTAAGGATCACTTAGTCTAGGTGTTACAGAACCACAAAACATGCATATTCAATTATTATGACTATTCCAGTAAATGTTTAATGTATTATAAATGAATGCTTGTTCTAAAACTGTTGTGTCACTCACCTCTTGTTGCAGTCTACTTACTGTTCTAATTTGTATAAGCATTGTGAAACTGTTGGCCGAATGATTCACATTGTGAACTTGGATCCTGCTGCTGAAGATTTTGATTATCCTGTAGCTATTGGTGAGTGATTGGGCAATATATATATATATATGTATACATTAATGTATTGAAAGTTATACTATTGCTTAGCCATATTCTGGCTTTTCTCAACCATTAAAATTTCATTGTAGATATTAGGGAATTCATTTCGCTAGAAGAAGTCATGGAGGAGCTGGGATTGGGTCCAAATGGTGGCCTTCTTTATTGTATGGAGTATCCAATTGTGCTGTGAAACCATCCTCTATCTTCTTTTCAATGTCACCTTTCATTATATCTGTGCTTAAAAATCAAGCTTTAACTATTTTCATTTAACGGAGATGTGAGCTGATAATCAGTTTTAATCCTCGTTCCAAGATATTGTATATGTGTTACACCTTAACCAGTACTCAGGCAGCTGGAAGACAATTTGGATGACTGGCTGACTACAGAGTTGGATAATTACTTGGATGATGATTATTTAGTTTTTGACTGCCCAGGTATACAATCACTGGTCTAGTATCTCTATTTCCAACACACTTCTTTTTTCTTGTTTTGAAAAATAGAAGTTTATTTATAGATGAGAGCTTAAGATAAGATACAGAGGAAGCTTAGAAGTAAGAAGGAACTAACTTGAGCTAGATATAAGCTAACACTAAGGGGCGTAGAGCCAGGCATCAAAGTCAGCACTAATAGCAAAATGGTATGCCAAAGGGTTCACACTTCTTGGAACATGATTTAACATCACAAGGGAGCATTTTTTGAGATGAAACCCCCAAGTTTGTTAATATCAGAAATAAAATTTATTCCTGAAGTTGCTTGGATCCAACGTCAGATTGGTCTGATACTAAGAATTTGATTCTTGTTGTTTTTAACATTTTTACTAGTGAAATTTTGAAATTCATATTATGGAAATAATTTTCAGTGAGAAGTTCTTGGTTACACATTCCCATACAAAGATTCACATCTGTTTGCCTATTGATTGCTTACGTCACTATCCTTAACTGAAATATTGCTTAATACATGTACCGACTCCGACTTGTAAGATTTTATTCCTCTTTTAATTTCCTTGTCAATGGCCATGCTTGTCAATGATGTGATGGCTCCAATGCTTCTATACTGCTTAGATGCTAAAGAAATCATATCTCATTTATGTGTATTTTCATGTCCATTTTGTATGTTTTCATATTATTTTCAAGTGTGCTCACTTGTTTTTATACAGCTCTGCACTCTTTTCCTTTCCTTTCGTTTTATTTTTAATTAATTATATCTTGCTAGCAGTTTTGATGCCCTGACCCCTACTTACATACAGGCCAGATAGAACTCTTCTCTCATGTGCCTGTTCTTAAGAACTTTGTGGAGCATTTAAACAGGAAAAGTTTCAATGTATGTGCTGTATACTTGCTTGATTCACAGGTATGTCGGTTTTTATTGTAGTTTGCCTTTGTCCACTGGCATGATACTATTATTTATTATTATATATTCACAGAATGTTATGTTTTGTCATGTATTAGTTTATAACAGATGTGACCAAGTTTATAAGTGGTTGTATGGCTTCACTCTCTGCCATGGTTCAACTGGAGCTACCCCATGTTAATATTCTCTCTAAGATGGACCTTGTGACAAACAAGAGGGACCTTGAAAAGTTAGTGCTGTTTGCATTTCAGAAAGTTCATATTCCTTATAATTTAAAAAGCTTGTCAATTTGTCATTCATCTGTATTTACTTTACTATTGTCAAATTGATGTTGGTTCTTTTTACCTCTTAGTTACTTAAATCCAGAGCCTCGGACACTGTTGGCTGAGTTAAATCAGCGCATGGCTCCACAATTTGGGAAACTGAACAAAGCTTTAATTGAATTGGTACGTTCAACAAGATGATATCTATTTATTTGCAAAATGCAAAGTAACACTTTATCTCTCAAACTGGAAATTTATCTACAGAAAACATTGCAATAACATAATTGTTAGGTATGATTGTTCAGAACCTCAGTCACTTCTGTAACAGTGCATAAGTATTAACATGAATGTTTTCCAATTATAATTGATCATTTTCTTAATGAACCGTGTATGCCTTTAATGTTTGTGTCAGTCTACTTAAATGTCTTTGCAATAATTTGGTATAGCAACTTTATACCTCTGCTTGGATTCTTGTAACAACCTCAACGTCGTAGTCAAGGTTCTGTTGTGGTTGTAAGTTTCAAATGAAGTTACTACAATTTCAATTGCAACCAGCATTGTGTGATTAACTTGTAATGAACTTGGCAATTCTGAAATTATCTAGTGTTAAACTTGGTGGAAGAAGTTCAACACACCTGGGAACTCAAGCAATGCGTTCTTAACTTCTACATATTGTTTTATCAATTTTTGTATGTTTGTAGCGTGTACAGATGGGCTTTTTTGCTTGTTTATGTAGATGACCACCGCTGCTCAACTTCTTCAGTAGGTTATGAAGGTTTTCTAACTGCCTTAGCTTTCTGTGGTATCAGGTGGATCAGTACAGTATGGTGAGCTTCTTGCCTCTCGACTTGAGAAAAGAGAGCAGGTAAGTTTAGTCCTGTATCACGTTACATTATAGTTCAGATGTAGTAGCAGGTATCATAAATAAATTGTTTGTCTGCTCGGTAATCCTACCTGTGACTTAGTTCTTAATATTATTGATTACCAAAAAAGTATCTTAGTATATTAATCAAAAGGGCTGAATTTTCTAGGTAAAATTAAGTCCAACACTAAGTTGAGTTAAATAATGGTACGTTCTGTTACCTGTATGAGAAAAGCATCTAACAACTGAATAAATTTATATACAAACAACTTAGGGTATGTTTACTCTCAAGGATGGTATAATATTAATATTACAATTATCAAATAAACAGTCTATAACCTTTAAAACTAAACAGTCATAATGCATCAAGCATTCAACGGTTAGCATTCAGTTTTACCAAATGTGTCTTTAGTTGTCTACAATTTAAAATGTCAACTCCTGCCTTCTACCATGCGTGGATCAATTACTAATACTAGTCAACGTCATAACATGAATATGGTTATCCTGCTTGATGTAACTATTATTCCTTGATTGAAATACGAGTTATCCCCAGGCCAGTTCATTTTCAGTTCAACAGGTATTTGAGCAATGAATGTGTTCTTTATGGGTAATTTTTTTCTGGTTAGTTAAGTCACATGTTTTATATTATTTGTTTGTAATATAAGTTGATCTAGAATTATTGGGGTATGTTTTCTTGTTTATCTTGATGTTTAGGCTTTTTTGGTGGTTTAGAATTTGATTTACTTTGAGCTAAAAATAGAGATTGAATGTGATATTTTTATGTGCGAAATAATTTATACTGTTGATTGCATATGGTGAACGGAATGTTGAAAATACAATTGAACAAAGCCAAAATCTTTCAACACTTTGTCCAAATTTGCCAAATGATGATTCATGCGATCACTATACTCTACCTCCATATATCTTAAGCACAATTTTAGCGTCGGTTATGACTATTGTAGGCCTTGAACTAATCCGATATTTTTCCTACTCTCTACACGCAGCATTCAGTACATTCTGTCGCAGATTGACAGCTGCATTCAGTATGGAGAAGATGCTGATGTGAAGGTTAAGGATTTCGACCCCGAGGATGATTGAAGTCTTCATGTTTCTTGTACAGCATCGGAGTGATGCTTCTTAACTGATCATTGTTCTACTTCTGCCGGTGTCGTCTGCCATTCATTGGTTGTTCTGGCTGATCCAGAGAAGATTTGATATCCTTGGCAATGTTACATTTTATTTTTCTAACGGATGAGGAAACACAAGTTTTATAGCCTCCAATTATTTTGGCTTCTGAGTACAATCTATATATATATATATATATTTAAGATATGAAAACATTATCAATTAATAGCAAATCAATTCATAAAATCATAATGTGAGATGGTGTTAATATTTATTTTTGGGTTGTTTACTATACTTATACACAATTTATTTATAATAAATAATTTTATTCATTCATATTTTAGTACTCATATTTTAATGGATCACTACTTTTTTATTTACTACTACTTTTTATTTACTCGACATTTTTACCAATCATTTAACAAATTTCTCATAGTATCCCTACCTACCTATTTTAACATTAAAATATTATAATAGATCCCTACTTGATATTTTATTCAAAAAGACCGTTAATTTTGATCTCTACTAATAGTTCAGCGGACTCTTTATTGTTACTATGTCCGAGAAGATATTACTCGTTGATGTCAATTAGACGATTTGTAGACTTTTGTTGCTTCAACTCATTTTTATTTTTATTTTTTTGATGACGTGGGAACTCGCAGCCGCTATCTGAAAGTGCACACGGGTAAACCCCGGTCGAACTTAATCTCCTGCAAATCAGGCCCCGACGAAAAAATTACACTAGACGAACCATGTGTGACAGATTTTGTTTAAGGAAGAATGTTGAAAGCTAGTAGACCTATCATCCTTGGGCCTTAATGGTTGGGCATGAGCCCATTTATGATATGATATGATATGATATATCTTTGGGTTACCTTTGCCACACTTGAGCTACCACTATACATATTCTTTTGTTTTTTTTTTTTTTTTTTAGACCTTAATTAGGGTTCCATCTACCTTGTTATAATTACTCATTCTCTTATATGCTCTTTATCCACAATTTCTCCATGATTTTTTTTTTTTTTAATCTTTTGTTTGTATTTCTCCTACAATTTGTGTTGTTTGTCGGTGTTTGGGAAAATAAAGCATAAAAATGAGATGGTAGAAAATCCAAACAAAAAAAGTCAAATCAAATCAAATAACACAGAATTCGAACATCGCATTGCACATGAATTCAACCCACCACCGATAGCTTAAAGAGAATTGATAGATCAAGAAATTACCTCAATCTTGACTTTTAATATAGTCTAAGTTCAAACATGCAAAAATAATGGAGTCCAATCTATATTTAAAATAGGTGAAGTTGTTTTGTTGTTCTATATGGGACGAGAGACCTTTAATATCACTATATTTTGGTTGAAGAAGTCAATGTACGAGACGACGAGAAGCGCAACATCTTTCAACTATAGACGGTTTGGATGATATCGATGGTTGTATTGTTTTAATCTTGACTCAACGTTTACTTTGTAGTTATACCAGGGCCGTCTCGAACTTTTTTGGGGCTCTGAGCGAAAATAAATTATAGGCCTTTATAAACATATGATTAAAATATATATTTAAAATAATGTCACTGATTGACGTCGATTTGACAAGAGGTTGAACGTGGCTGTCTGGACAATATCAATTTGAGGAAAGAAGATGAAATATGGTATGTCCGAAAGTTTGAAAAACAAAGACTGAAAGAGAATGTGAGGCGGGTTTGGTATGAGTTGGTGGACGCAATGCGACTGTGAGGTAAAGTGTTGTGTCGGATTAGGGTTAATGATCGAATAACAAATAGAAAACGTAAATAAGACACAGATTTACGTGGTTCACCAAAAACGAGTTGACTAGCTCCATGGACAGAAACGGAGAATAGATTTTATTGCAGGATTTGAGCCGCTTAGCCGCATGGCCTGGCCTTATGGCAATAAAATTTGTTCTCCGACTCTGTCTATGGAGGTAGCCAACTCGTTTTTTATGAACCACGTAAATATGTCTTATTTACGTTTTTTGTTTGTTATTCGATCATTAACCCTAATCCGTCACAACAAACTGGTATCAGAGTCTGGTCGTTTCGATCAGGGTTTTGTTTATTTCCGCACTGTTAGGGTTTCGTAAGTCGATCAACAATGTCTGCTTTCAACGTAAAGATTGACAAATTCACCGGGATGAATAGTTTTGGCTTATGGCAGATCAAGATGCGATCTTTGCTGAAGCAACAGGGTTTGTGGGCGCCGCTATCTGGAAAACTGAGGGGCAAATCTAAAGCAGAATGGAGAAATCTGTCATCTGGCATCGTAATGATGCATCTGGAAGTGGGATTCAAGTCAATGTGGAGATGCCTTGAAGCTAGTTTGCCACTTATTCATCTGACATCGTAATGATGCATGTGGAAGTGAGATTCAAGTCAAGATGTAGATGTCTTGAAGCTAGTTTGTCACTTGTTTATCTGGCATTGTAATGATGCATCTGGAAGTGGGATTCAAGTCAAGGTAGAGATGTCTTGAAGCTAGTTTGCCACTTGTTCATCTGAGATTGTAATGATGCATCTTGGTAGTTGTCCGAGGATAAGCAAATTTGAGGCAGAATAGAGGAGTCTGTTCATCTGGCATTGTAATGATGCATCTGGAGTGGGATTCAAGTCAAGAAGTGATTTATTGATATGCCTTGAATTTAGGGATATGATTTGGATATTATATTAAGTATTATATCCTAGAGATATGATTTGGATATTAGATATTATATGCTAGATTTAGATATATGATTTGGATATTATTGACATAGACTTATGTTATAAATAGACATGTATTCCTATTCTAACAATTATATCCTAGAGATATGATTTGGATATTATATCTAAATTATATATTATCTAATATCCAAATCATATCTCTAGAATATAATACCTAATATCCAAATCATATCCCTAGATTCAAGGCATATCAACATAAAGAAATTTAGACAACAATAAAATTTGAAAAGATAAGGTGAAACCGTAGTTAGAAAGAATGATATATAAAAAAAAATATATGGTTAGAATTATATTAAATTGAATAACTATGAAAAAAACATATAAACTAAAAATTAAATTTTAATTTTAAAATTTAATAATAATAGTAGATAATATTTTTTTTAAAATATGGATCATTTATTAATTAATAGGGGTCCTGAGCAATTGTTGATCATGCTCCTGCTGTGGACCGCACGCGAGTAATAGCATTATAATTTGTACAATGTTGTGTTTCTCTGTAGTCTATGTATAAGATGGCTTTCATTTTTTAAATTATATGGTCACTATATATTATAATTACAATTAGTTTCGAATCATTCTTCCTATTTCTTATATAAGTTGATTAATCTATTCTGAGATGAATGATACTCCTTCAGTCCCAAAAATAAGTATCTATTTGCTTTTTGCAAGTAGTTTTAGAAATATTAGTATTATATTGGGATATAGTAGGAATAAAACAGAAATGACTAAAATAACCTTGTTAGTATGTGTGATATAAAAGTAATGATATTTGTGTAATATATTGTAAATTGTAAAGATATTTGTAATGTTAAACAAATAATACATTTACTAAAAAAAAAATAAAAAATAATACGATATTTAATAAATTGAAAATGAATAAACATCAAAATCGGTCCCGAAATGCAGAGAGCTATATGGTACAATCTCGACCGTACAGCAGCACACTGTACGTACCAGATGGAACCGTTTGATGATAATAAGGAGAAAGTTACATACGCACATGATTACTTAATTTGTTGTCAAATAATGATAATGATAATGATAATGATAATACCCAAACTTTAAAAAAAAGAAAAAAAAAAAAAAAAGAAGCTTCATTTCATTGATGTGAACGTACCAAGAAGAGGATAATGCTTGCTTATGTCTTTTTAGAGTTTAATTTTATTTACTATTTGCTTTATTTTATTTTTTTATCCTAATAGTAATTTTAATGTTCTCTCTCTTTCCATCTTGGCTAAATTGTCTTATTTAATTTAGGTACGAAATTTTAGATGTTGTGTAATTAATAAGTAATTAAAGAGTATATTAGTGAAAATAATTATAATTTAATAAAAATAATTATAGATTAAAATTAAAATTAAGATGACAAATAGTTTAATTAAAAAAATTATAAATATAATTATATTTTTCACGACGAATGGACAAACTAAATGGGACGGAGAGAGTATAGTTTTTAATTTTTATAGTAAAAAAATTATACTATTATTTTATTTTAAAAAGGCAATAATATTTTTTATTATAGTTAAAAAATATAGATTTATATAACAAGTATATATTATATATTGTGTTAATATATGTATATTATATTTTTTATTAATATTTATAAGAAATTGTACTACCTAAAAACACTAAGGGTGTATTTGTTTGGAGGATTGAATTTTAAATACATTATTCATCCCATTTTTTTTCCTGAAAAAAAAAACAAATCAAACACCTATTTTTTATTTTTTATATTATACTAAAAATCAATTTTACATTCAAAACATCACATCAATACCTATTTATATCACATCGTACAACTATTCAAATTCAAAATTTTTACTATTCAAATCCCAACTCAAAATACAAACCCTCGAACAAACACACAGTGAACAAATATGAAATACTGTATTTTTATCAACACTCATATGTTGTATAGTAAGAAATTAAAAAATATATTAGTAAAAATAAGTATAGACTAAGATTAAGACAACAAAATGGTTTAATTAAGATTTTTAAAAAAATTATAATATTTAAAATTTAAAATATGATTAAAGTATATAATTATATATCTAAAAAAAAAAATAAAAAATTATGTAGGATGAATGAAAATAAAAAATAGAAAAAAAATTATGTGGGACGAATTGAGTATTATTTTTTAATCTATTACCCTTTGGAGTTGGACGGATGGAGTATTTAACACTATTGTCTAAATTATTGTGCTGAAAATTAAATATTACACTGTATGAGACAATATATATTATCTTTTTATAATCGTATAAATTGAAAAAGATACTAGTATAAAAAAAAATGAAAAAAAAATCTTATTGAATGAACACACACTGTATACTTTATTCTTGATAATACTTACCATTTTGATTTTAAGTATCATAATACATCATCTCCAAACGCATCCGAGAACAGTCAAGTGCGATATACTCCCTCCGTCTCACTTACCGTATCCATTTTTTTATTTTCGTTTGTCCCACTTATTCTGTCATTTTCTGTTTTTGGAAAAGTATTATACACTATAATCTCATTTAAAAAATTTTAATTTAATTTTTTTAGATTTGAATTATATTAATTAGTTATTTTAATGTTAATTTAAAAGTATTTTTATTAAATAGTAATTATTTTCACTGATACATTTTAATTATTTACTAATTACACTTCTCCTAAATTTTCATGTTTGTAGTAAACGGGACACCGTATCTGAGACGGAGAGAGTACTATATTCCCTCCGTCTCATAACAAACTATACATTTTTCTATTTTAGTCTTTATTAATTTCATTTTTTAGTAACTATATTGTCTAACTAACATTACAAATACCTTTACAATTTACAATATATTACACAAATATCATTATATTTATATCATACAATACTAATAAGATTATTTTAGTAATTTCTACTTTATTTTTATTATATCCCAATATAATACTAATATTTTTAAAATTGCGTAAAAAAAAATAAATAGATACACAGTGACAAGACCGAAGGAATATAAAAAATGGGGGCATAATTTTTTTCTAGATTATTGATTGATTGATTGATGTCGGAAAAAGTGCATTTGCATTTGCAGTCAAATAGACTCTCAGTTTGAGGCTGTGCTTCTACATGTACTATAAAATTAATGGTTTGTTTCTTTAATTTTTAAACCTCAAGTTTTTATTATTTAAATTTTGTACTCCTTTCGTAATCCAATTTTGTGCTCATTTGATCGGATTTTAAAAAATATATATAAGAATAGAAATTTTTACTTTTTTTGGTAAAGAAAAATAGTATTTTTTCTTAAAAAAAAAGGGAAATAAATTTGGATGACAACCAAACAAGGAAAGTGATAATAGATTTGAACGACGGATAGAGTATTTTTTTTAACAAAATATTTTATTATACATTATTTTAATAATATCACCAAAATTTTCCCAAACTTATTTCAAAAAACATACCCAATTACTCTTTTCTTTATTGCCAATTCCACATAGAGAGAGAAAAAGAAAGAGAGAGAAAGAGAGGCATCGTTAATTAACTAATTAATTAATTGCTCAATTATTAATGAAGTGAAGTGATTTGAAGTTGGAGAAGGATATTTCGTCCACTGCCAGCCAACCAAATGCCAGTTTGCAAATGTTAGTTAAAACATACACCCTCGTATATATTATTTCCATTCGGTTCCAATGTCTCATTTACTTTTTTTTTTACATATTGATATTGAAATATTAATTATTATATCAAAAAATATAGTACAAATTAAAAAAAAAATTGCAAAACTACTTGCATTAGTGTTTTATAATACTAATAGAAATATATTTCTACAAAAAATTATATAAATATAAAGATCTTTTAATATTAAAAATACGATGACACAAAATATAAATATGACTCTTCTAGAGACGGACGAAGAAAGTATTGCTAATATAATATTATATATATATACACTACAAAAAAATATCATTTCTGTAACGAGATTTTTCGTCTTTAAATTCACTTTTTCCGTTACTAATGATATTAGAGACGGAATTAATGATGGAATTATTGATCTTTAGTGACGGAATTCCGTTACAAATATAATATTTTTTTTTTGTAGTGATATATATATATATATATATATAAGACCATGACAAGTATATGCTTGTATTTTTTATGAAATCTTCTTGATATTATTTTTTGAAAAATACAATTATAGATTTTATAATCAAATAGCTACAAATCGAATCAAATAGGGAAAAAATAAATTAAATTTTTAATCAAATATTCAAATATTATTGTTATAAATATATTTAAAACTATAATCAAATAGAATCTTAACTAAAATTTAATTGAATCAAATATCAAATCGAATAGTTAAATAATTTTATCATAACTACAAATCAAATATTGCAATATTCACTTCAATTCAATATGTACATACACAACCGTTCTAAGAACTAAGCCCGGGTCAACTCAAGCCCAAAAAATAAAGGGTGTACTGATTTTATTTTCGTAAAATTTTCTATCTATATTAAAACGATTTTTTTTTGTTTTTTTTTTTTCAAAAACAATATATATTTTAACATCTAGTATACATATTTTTTTCTTTTTTGGTATTTTGTGTTTTATATAATTTTGATACTTGATTTATATTCGAAAAAAGTAAAGTTGTTTTATTTAAATTTTGTATTGGGTATAGAAAGCTATTTTGAACCTTTTTCGCAATATGAAGTACGTAGTTGTGGTGGGCACTGCTTTTAAAATTTGCATACTCATGAACAAAACGTAGATCAAATTAAAATTTCACTATTGAAAATAAAATGGTAAGAGATTTTGTTGGTAGATCAAACTTAAATAATGCAAATTATAAATTAAATTTCAATTACAAAATTTATATTTAAACTTAATTATCTATAATTTATGTTATATTGAAAATATAAATAAATATAGAAAAGATTCATACTTATTGCTGAAAAAGAAAAGAAACTCTTAGTTTTTTATTATCGTTTTTTCTGTCCGATCATCAGTCTCCAATTCGGAATCTTATTTGTCTTGATGAATAATGATGTGAGTGCAGGTTATAGTTTTATGCATATAGTTTTTGTTAATATTATTTGTATACATTTTTTCTCACTCCAAATTAAGTTCCCAAAAAAAAAAAAAAAAAAAAAAACGACACTCGATAAGTTAATTAAGGTTTTAATTTTTTTTTTAATGTAATAATAATAATAATAATAAAGGTAAAATGGGGCCATTGACAATACTAAAGAAAGATAAGAGATGGCTTTGGACAAATCTGAAGTAACAAACAGACATGATTTTCCAGAAATGTTCTTTTCTAGAGTATGTGGCAATTATATATTAATTTCTCTTTGATTTGATTTTATTTAAATGTATATATACAAAAGGCCCCATTTTATTTAACAACACCTTAAATAGCATACCTACCGTAATCGGATTATTTCATCCCAATTTTGTCTTTGTAAAAAAAACCAGAGTGAAAAATAATAATAATAATAATAATAAGATTAAATTGCATAAAATTTACTCGTAGTTTTACAAAATTGCGCAAAATTCTCCGTACTTTTAAAATTGCGTCAAACTCACTCGCAGTTTCATAAACTCTGCATCTAACTCCCCTTGGTCATCCTTATTTATCTGTTTTTTACTTATAAGTGCTCAAACTGCGAATGAATTTCAGAATACTCATTTATAAACTCCTAAAGTTATACGTATATTCATTTATCTTATATTTAGTCTTAAAAGAACAGTAAAAAAAACACTTTTAAAATCAGATAAAAATAACTATCTTATTTAGTATATTTACTGTTTTTTTAAGGTCAAATAATAAGAATAATGACTATATTCGTAATTTTAAGGGTTTAGAAATGAAGATTTTGAAACTTATTCGCATTTTGTGCTCGTGCAGATCAAACAACGTTAAATAAGAAGGGTCGATGGGTTAGACGTAGAGTTTATGAAACCACAAGAAAGTTTGACGCAATTTTAAAAGTACGGAAAATTTCGTGCAATTTCGTAAAATCACATGTGGATTTTGTGCAATTTAACCTAATAATAATAATAATAATAATAATAATAATAATAATGCCAAAGTCGCCATCAGTGTTGAAAAAAATTAAATGCACTAATAATGGTGATTTGAATTTGCATTAATTATCTATGCTTTGAGAATACAATTAGTTTAATGTTCCTAAATTATTTCACAATGCTAATTGTCCACAAATAAATGAATTACCTTTTTATCCCAATGATAATCAATAATTAATAGTAAAAATTGTAATTTCATTATAAATTTATAATTTTACAATAACATATATAAACAATGCAAAATACTCCATCAGTTCCACTTTAATACAATATTTTATTGGTTAATGGATGTGCATAAGAAGTTTGTGATGTTTTTGCTATTTGATTTTATGTATAAATTAATTGTATATGTAATTTTATGCTAATTTAGATAAAAATTATGAGTATTTTGATATTATTGTATGATTACTTTTTATTAAATTAGAAAATAAAATACTTTTGACTGAGATTGACGAAAATAATAAAAAAAATTACTTTGAGTTGAGACCGAGAAAATGTATAAATATAAATAATACATAGTTAATACTCATTAAACATGTTTTGCTAAAACAACATAATTATTTAACAGATTGGATCAAGCTGAAAATGAATTTTCAGCACAATGCTGAACACTTATATTTTAATTTGTATAATTATATTAATTATATTATTTAATAAACTAAATCATGTAATTAGATTTTTAAGTGCTTCAGCACAGTTTCTGCGTTCTGATTATTTAAATAGTAATATATATGTAGATACAAAAGGAACATATCATCTAGGGGATCTTAAGCAAAAACAAATTAAGGACCATTACAATTGTGATTTTTTTTTACATTACAAATAAGAATAAATTCTAATCCAAACGCTTGTGATACTCAAATGCTTTGAACATAATCTTATATACTCTCCGTCCCATGTAATTTGGATGTGTTACTGTAGACACGATAATTTAGGTAAAGTATAATTAGTAAATAATTAAAAAGTATATTAGTAAAATTAATTATAAATTAAGATTAAAATAACTAAATAGTTTAATTAACATTTTAAAAATTATAAAATTTAAAATTTAAAATGTGATTAAAGTGTATAATTATATTTTCAAAAAAAGAAAGGACAAATTACGTGGAACAGATGAAAATAAAAAATATGAAGAAATTATGTCGAACGGATGAAATATTTAATTTATTGCATATTATAATATTAAAAAATCTACACAAAATCTCCATTCTGTGTATAATTAACATAGCATTCAACTCACACCTTTGTGTGAGTATTATAAAGGAATACACCCAATTATTTTTATTTATATTTTTATTTTTTAAAAAACCATAAATCTCTTCGTAGGTATGATAATTTATTTGAAAGAAAAAAGATTGTCATACTGTTTGATATGCGAGCATGTATTTTATTAAATCAAGGATGTTATACATTAATATAGTCCCTCCGTCCCACGTACGTGTCTGCTATATTGTAGATACAGTATTTTACGAGGGATGTAATTAGTAGATAATTAAAAATATATTAGTGAAAATAATTATCTTATAATATAAATAATTATAAATTAAGATTAAAATAACTAATTAGTTTAATTAAAATTAAAAAAATATATTAAAAAATTTAAAATGAGATTAAAGTGTATAATTATTTTTCAAAAAAGGAAAGTGACATAGAATGTGAGATGGACAGAAACGGCAACTTGAACATGGTATGTGAGATGGGGGAAGTAATATTTATGTTAAAATAAAGTCATGATATATATACTAGTACCCGCAGCGTGCTACGCCGCGCTGGTGCAATATAATTGTTATGTAAGGAAAAAACAATGTATAGGGTTTCTTGAGAATGGCCTTATAAATTGGATTGATATATAGTCCAATTGGCCTGATAATGGTAGCAGGGTCTTTACAGAGGTCGGTCAAAAGAGGAAGTCGGGTGAAGAAAGATGAGACGGCTGATACGGAGGTCGGTTTAAAGAGGAAGTCGGGCGAAGAAGGATGAGACGGCCGATACGGAGGTCGGTCAAAAGAGGAATTCGGACGAAGAAAGATGACACTGCCGATACGGAGGTCGGTCAAAAGAGGAAGTCGGGCGAAGAAATATGCGACGGCCGATACGGAGGTCGGTCAAAAGAGGAAGTCGGGCAAAGAAAGATGGGACGGCCGATACGGAGGTCGGTCAAAAGAGGAAGTCGGGCGAAGAAATATGAGACGGCTGATACGGAGGTCGGTCAAAAGGAGAAGTCGGGCGAAAAAAGATGAGACGGCCGATACGGAGGTCGGTCAAAAGCGGAAGTCGGGCGAAGAAAGATGAGACAGCCGATATGGTGGTCGGTCAAAAGGAGGTCGGGCAAAAAGAAAGGTCTATTAATTGGTCGTTTAATTAGGCGGCCTGTTAATCGCCTGATCGGTTGGCTGGTCATTTGGTCAAACAGTAGTTCAGTCGCTTGAGGGGGCGGGCGGTCAGTTGGTCGCTCAATCAAGCGACCACCATCTAGTCTCTTCACTCGGCTGAACAACCATTTATTCGTTCAGACGATTCATTGGTTGCCCAATCAAGCGACCATCATCCGGTTCCTTCAAACGGCTGAACAACCATTCGTCCAGACGATTCATTGGCCGCCCAATCAAGCGACCACCATCCAGTCCCTTCAAATGATTAATTGGTCGCCCAATCAAATGACCACCACTGTTGTCAGTTATACTGGGATATTGGGTGTTGTTGAGGTTTGTGTTTTTCCAATTCCATTAGTTAATTTGTAGTGATTTAGTTGTAGAAAATATATTGATATGGAAATCATTTTGTAGATCGTAAAATTTACTTTAATATAATAATTTAGTTATAATAGTTTAAATCTATGATATATTAAAAAAATGCATTTGAAACTAATGCAGGGGTTTTCGAATTTGTTGGGCACACAAAACAAAAAAAAAATTTAGTCCGACTGGATGGTTGATCTTATAGAAATAGAAGACATCCGAATTTGGGCCAGTCTCAAGTGGTAACCGACCAATTCCCTCAACCACTTCATTTTTATTTCAAAATATTTATATTTATATTCTTTATTTATTTAAATTTATATATTCATATTCAAATTTGAAATATATATCATTTTGTAGACAATTTTTTTTTAAAAAAAAAATAATACAGGAAAAAAAAGTATAATATAATATAATTTGAAATTTATTTATTAATATATTTCTAATTTTTAATAAAATTTTTAAAATTACTATATTATATGAATATGAATATATAAGTTTAAATAAATAAATAATATGAATATAGATATTTTGAAATAAAAAGAAAGTGACTGACCTATTGGTGGGATTGAAAAAAAAAAGAGAGAAATAAAGAGAATGAATTATATAAATAGTTTTTTTTTATAACTGTGCAACCAACCAATTTAAAAAACTTTAATTTTTTTAATGTAAATGTTGATGTCGATTTTCAACAATAAAAAATAAAATTTGAAAATAGAAAATTATCTTCAAATTTGATAAAATAAAATGTCTGAGATACTAACTGGTCGCTAGACCAAACGACTCATTGGTCGCCCAATCAAACGACCATCATCTGGTCCCTTCAATCGGCTGAACAACCATTCGTCCAGACGATTTATTGGTCGCCCAATCAAGCGACCACCATCTAGTCTCTTCACTCGGCTGAACAACCATTCATTCGTTCAGACGATTCATTGATCGCCCAATCAAGCGACTACCATCTAGTCTCTTCACTCGGCTGAACAACCATTCATTCGTTCAGATGATTCATTGGTCGCCCAATCAAGCGACCACCATCCGGTCCCTTCAAACGGCCGAACAACCATTCGTCCAGACGATTCATTGATCGCCCAATCAAGCGACCACCATCCAGTCCCCTCAAACGTTTCATTCGTCGCCTAATCAAACGACCACCATCCGGTCCCTTCAAATGGCTGAACAACCATTCGTCCAGACGGTCAATGGGCCTGTTAATGGCAGTGGGATCCTAAATGGGTCTTAATATAATCCAAATGGCCCAAATGTTATTAAGAAATGGGTCTTTTTAGGAGAAACCTGTGATTAAGATGAGACGGCCGATACAGAGGTCGGTCAAAAGGAAGATGGGGGAAGAAAGATGAGGGCCGATACGGAATCTGACAAAAGAAAGTCGGACGAAGAAATATGAGACGACCAATACGGAGGTCGGACAAAAGGAAGTCGGGGGAAGAAAGATAAGATGGCAGACACGGAGGTCGGACAAAAGGAAGTCGGGGGAAGAAAGATGAGACGGCCGATATGGAGGTTGGTCAAAAAAAAAGTGGGCTTCTAAAGGCTCATTTGAAGAAGGCCAGGTAATCGGTCGCCTGATTTGGCGACCTGTTAATCATGTGAGTGAATGGTCGGTCGTTTGGTCAGACGGCGTTTCAGTTGTTTAAAAGGTCGGTCGGTTGGTCGCTTGATGGGGCGATTAAATGAATCGTTTGGTCGACTGATTGGTCGGTCGTTTGGACGGACGGGTGTTCAGCCGTTTGAAGGGATTGGATGGTGGTCGCTTGATTGGGCGGTCAGTTGGTCGCTTGATTGGGTGATCGATTAAATCGTCTGTACGGATGATTATTCAGCGGATTGAAGGGACTGGATGGTGGTCGCTTGAGTGGACGATCGATGGATCGTCTGTACAAATGGTTGTTCAGCCATTTGGACAAGGGCAAAATAGATAATTTAGACAAGGACAAAATAGGTAAGTCAGGTGTCAAAACCGCATATATTAATAATAATATATATTTAAATTATTTCGCAACGTTAAACATGCCTTCATTGACTTGTCAGTCTTCAAGAATTACCCAAAAGAGGAATTTATGGCTACTCATTAAATGAATTTCGTTAAATTAGTTCGATGATATTAATTATGCCTTTCATTACAAGATTATTACACTCGGTCATTCAATTGTGTGTTCATTTAACCTAACATGAGTTTAAAAAATATATATATATAAGAATAGAAATTTTTATTTTTTTTGGTAAAAAAAATGGTATTTTTTATTAAAAAAATAAGAATAAATTTAAATAAAAAAAATAAAAATAAATTTGAATAATAGAGAAAATATTATTATTATTATTATTATTATTATTATTATTATTATTATTTATTTATGAATAAAAGAAATAAACAGTTGGAGCAATTTCTGGAGTGAAGAGACTTGAGGACATTTCACAAATTTCCATAAAAAATAAATAATATATAATGTTCATAGAAACTTTATGTAGGCCTTTACCATAAATGCACTTTATTATAATGATTCTGATTGGTTTCATCATACGATGCGGACATCGTACCTTTCTTTAAATATATATATATATATTTTTTATTGTTTATTATTTTTATTTATAGGTTAATTCTTCTAAAATTTTTAATTTACAAATTATTTTTCTTGTCAGTATATTTGTTCTTTTTAATTCTCTATTTATAATTTTATATATTTTTACTTATAAACTTTCAATTTGCCCTATTTTATTTATAGTTCTATATACCTATTGTAATTTAAAACTGTACAGGCTAAATCCGCACAGATTTGTTTTTGAATATTCTCCAAAATGTTTCATACCAGTGGAGTTCACTTAGGACTTATAAAGTGTGTAATTTTCTTCACAATTTCCAATGTAGGACTTGAATTTCACAACAAAAACCCTTATTTATGTAAACAATATTAATTTTTTTTTTTTTTTGCAAAATAACAATGAGTGGTACTAAATGTTCGAATTACATGTTCATTAACTTATTTATACATTATTCAATCGAAGATTAATATTTAAGCCTTATCACATAAATGATATTGCGAACATGTAAGCAATGTTCTAGGTGATAGTTTCGATATAAAATTATATGAAAATAAACAATTTTCCCACAAGAAAGCACGCTCATTTGGACAAAGTAGAAATGTTCTTACAAAAGAGAGAAATATGCATACAATATGCGAGAAACACACAAAGAATTTGGGAAAACTCTCCTATCTATTTCGCGCAACCTATGGTAAAAAATAAACAATCAAACCAAAACACCATCTATTGAATCAAATGGGTGTACCTGGGTTTACTTAAAACAACTTAAAAAATCAAATTAGGATGTCCACAATTGCAAAAGATATCGATAAATAACTTAGATCTCTTACAAAAACTTTCAATTTCGTTTCAAACGAAATGAGGGAAATCGAAAGGTTTAACATTTATAAATAAAAAAATAAAAAAAAAATTGAGGGGCAAAAGTACTATTTTACGAGGAACCCAAAGCGTAATATGGTCCAAGAATGAATCTATACAATATATTATTACTTTCAGAAGTAAGACTTTTGAAACACATTATTGTCTATTTTGTATTAATAATTTTTTGGAGATTCTTCTTCAGATCTATCTTCGAGTAGTATTTGAAATTATTGAAAATAAAATAAAATATGCGTATCTACTAATAAAGTTTTATAATCCTCTAATTTTACTACAATTAAGTTAGGAAACAATCTTAATGTATATGAACTATATATATATATAATTCACTCATGACATATTTATTAGTAATATTTCACATATACAGTATAAAACACACTTCAAAACTTTAATTTTCACCTAAAAAAGCATATAATTAACTTGAGTAAATTCTTTTATCCAACAAAATCATATCATAAATATCTTAATAAAATTTTTTAACCTAATCAAATTTTCCGCCCATTAATATTAAACTTACTATCACACACTATACAGAAAAAAACAATAAATTTGTTCTTTCTATCATCTCTACGTTACCGAATATTTACCGTATATCTTCTTTAACTCTAAGTTATAATAATAATAGATTTTAACATATTCTAGTTAAGTTAAATTATTTCCTTACAAATATCATTCACTTAATAATAGGTGATTTTAACATAAGAGAAGTAACATAAATTCATGATTTTAAGTGCTGCTGCAGCAACTAATATCTTCTCCAGTATTTCTACTATCCGTTCAGTTTCAATCAATAAATACAGTTTCAATTAGGGCTGGCAAACGGATCAAATCGGGTCGAGTTCAGGTTCAGGTCAGCTTAAATGAGTTACAAAACTCTTGACCTGAACCTGACCATTTAATTAAATGGGTTGATATTTGCAACCTTAACCTGGCCTTTTATTAATCGGGTCAACTTGAATTGACTCATATAACCCGTTTAAATATAAAATATTTAAATTTAAATTTAAAATTACAATTTATACTAAAAAAAAATTTAAATGCATAGTATATATACATATTAAAGCAAAAAATTATTTATTCATATCATGAAACCGATATTCAAGAATTGAATTAACAAACACTACATAATAATACACAACACAATCCTTTATTTTTTATTGTTTATTTTTATAAAATTGGCCATAAATATTGAATTGTATCGATAAAATTTAAAAAATATATTTAAATTTAAAATAATATTAATTAAACAGGTTAGACGGGTTATTTTCAGGTCGAAAATGTAGACCTTAACCTGACCCATTTAATTAAATGGGTTAAACGGATTTGACCCAATTATTAATTGCATCAAAAATCTCAACCCAAACTCAATTATTTTAGGTCAGATTCAGGTCGAGTTATCAATTCGGGTTAATTTTTGCCATGCTTAGTTTCAATGCTTCACTTACAGCCACCCGAATTTATTCTTCCAAACACATATTTTCAAGATGTTTTCGTGTTATTATTATTTTTACACCTCTGCATCCAAAAAAAACATATTCTTACTAGCGTTTACTTGTAAGATTTTTGTTTTGGGATTTGATTTTGAATAGTAAAATTTTGAATTGAAATAGTTGTTTGATGTGATATAAATATGTATTGATGTGATGTTTTGAATGTAAAATTAGATTTTAGTGTAATAGAATAAATTAAAATTAGGTATTTGATTTGATATTTTCTAAGAGAAAATAAAAGTAAAATCATTGGTAAAATCTTACAGAGTAAATAGAGTAATATATTAATGCATTTGAAAGCAACACATAATTCAATTTTATTAAATATAGGGCGTGTTTGGCAATTAGCTGATAGCGGTTAGCTGTTAGCTGAATCAATTAGCTGGTTTAACTAGCTGATTCGATTAGCTATTTGTATTAAAATGTTTGGTAAAACAACTGTTTGATATTAGCTGTTTATACGTAAAATGACAATTGATGACATTTTTATTTTATTTTTGTTTATAATATATTCAATTATGTTCTTTTGAGTTTAAAATGTTTAAAATTTTTTGTTATTAGTTATTGAAAATTGTAAAAGTGTTATAAAAGTATTTATTTTTATTACAGTTATATTTAAAAAAATAATATATTTTATTAAAATATATAAATAGTTTTTTCTATTGAAAATGATGTAAAATATAAAATAATAAATTTTTCGTGTATATATTTATTATGTTAGTTATCGATTTGTTCATTATATTTATAATTTTCAATAAATTTAGTTTATTTAATTTATTTTTAGTATAAAATTTATATAATGTAATTTTAATATAAAAGTAAATTATTAATATTTATATTTTCTATTTTATGTTGATTTTAATAAATTTATATATTTTACTATTAAAATAATTTTTATATAAAAATTAATTATTTTAAATTTATAAAAGTAAAACTATATTATAATAAAATATTCTAATATAATTAATAAATAATCAAAATATATTTATTTGTGTAAAATACATAATAAATTTTTAAGGGCATATAATGAATAAAATATTTTTACAGAAAAAGTTATTTCAAAACGTTGGGTAAGTTAGCTTTTCAGAAATTAACTTTTTTGGTCCAAAAAGCTATTCCAAAAAGCTAATTTACCAAACACCTAAATTAGCTTTTTGACTGGTCAAACAGCTAAAAGTTATTCAATAAGCTAAAAATTTTTCAAAAAGCTATTTGCCAATCACCTCATAGTTATGACTAGTTTCTAATCAATACATCATACAGTCTAATGCCTGTAAATAAAATTAATTAAATACACAGTTTGTCATTGTAATGGAATGCACACATTATAAAACAAAATTTCATCCATCATTTCCTTCCTTTAATTCAATCCTGTCTAATAAATTTCTTCTCTTGCATTCATATATATAATCCTACGGCTCAATACAATAGTTCTGTTTATAGTTTTTATTCGTCTTAAAATAATAGTTTCATTTTCATAAATAATCGTACCATTTTAAAACTACTTTTATTTTTTTATTATTATTCAACAATTGCCACTATTTTTTACACTAATACACTCACAAAGGACAAAAAAATCTTTTACATATATTTTTACCCACTAACAATATAATATCAATATTTATTAAATATCGTGTCAAACACAACAAAAACTATAGTTTTGGAAAAAAAGAATTACTTTATTTAGCAAAACTAAAGTTATTCTCTATTTTTTCAAAATTGTTTTTGTACCGTTCATAAATAATTTGTTTTTTTTAAAAAAGAATAAATCAATGTTAAAATATACTTACTCCGAGCTAATTATATAACAATATTCATAGACAAAAATAATAATACTATTTTAATATAAAAGTAAAATAAATAAATAAATAAAATAAATAAATAAAGTGAGAGTATTATAGGAAATTTATTAAAGAATTACTAATAAATTGCTTGTGAATAATACTCTCTTAATTTCAGCTAATTTGTTCACTTTAGTTGAAGTACAGAGTTTGTATTGCATAATTAGTAAGTAACTAAAAAATATATTAGTAAAAATAGTTATGAATTAAAATTAAGGTTAAAATTAATATGACTAAATAATTTAATTAAAATAAAAAATTATATATAATGAATTCTTTATAATGCGAACAAAGTGTATAATTATATTTCCAAAAAAAATAAATGATAAATTATACATGAAGGACCAAAATAAAAAGAATGGACAAATTTTGTCGGACGAAGAGACTGTCATTTACAATAAATAAATTATGCATAAGTTAACACGAGAGAGAGAGAGTTATTCATTTAAATATTATATTCAGATCTTAATTTCTATTTAAATGGTTACATTCAACATATTTTTATTATATTAAATACTTATTTTATTTAATCAATTTTTATTATTCTATATATCTATATATATTAAATAAACTCAAGTGTAAAAATATCAATTTAATCAACGTGTAGCTAAATGAGTTTGTTTGTTTAGTATTTGATTTGAAAAATTTTTTGACGTGAAATATAAAAAACCTTGTTCAAAATATGACTATTGATTTTTGCAAAGAGATAAAATATATATATATATATATATATATTAGAAATCGTGTTAAAAAATAAATTGGGTAAACAAAAAATGAACTTGGATTTCGATGTTATCAATATAGAGTGAGAGAAGCGAATAGATTTATAATCAAAAGGTTATAAATTTAAAAGAAAATTATATTATTTTATCTATAAAATACTATACAAACTTAAATATGGAATAAATAACCTTTAAAATAAGCATGGGGTTTGTTTGTTTGTTTATTTTGATTTAAAGAGTTTTTTTTTTAATGTAAAATACAGAGTATTATATAAATAATATAAAAATAATAAATCTGTATACTATATTAATTTTAAAAAAAAATATATTCTAGTATTTTTTATTTTTTTTTTTTTTAAAAAAAACTCCCTCTATAACCTCTCTAATTATTTACTTTCTCTTGTCAAAAACAATCACGCAACAATACGCTTTTTTTTTTTAAATAATAAATAAATAAATATATAGTCATGCCACTGTGCAATGAGCTTAAGGTCATCCAAAACCTTTGCGTCAGCCATTTTGTAATAAAAAATTACTTTTTTACTTCATTTTTTTTTTCCGGTAATAAAAACTATACAGTAATAATAATAATTTAATGTAAAAATATAATAAATACTCACTCCGCCCCAAAACTACAATCTTAATTGAGTTGAATACGAAACCCAAGTCCCACATTGGAAGTGGTAAAAAAAATTACACACTTTATAAGTCTCAAATAATTCCACTAGTATGAGGTTTTTTCGAGGATATCCAAAAACAAATCCGTAGACTCTGGGGAGAAAAATAGGGGTTTGTTTGTCTAATAACTTTTTATTTGATATTATTTTTAATATATTTTATTTTCTCAAGTCAATATTCAATAAAAAAAAATATTATTTTTTATATTAGTAATATAATTTTTTATACTTCATATAAAAAATATATCAAATCAAAATACTAAATAAATAAATCCAAAATTTTTATAGTTTCTCTACACAAAAATCCAAGAGCACTCTCTTTTTTTATTTGTTTCCTTATTATTATATTTTTATATTATTAAAATTTTAATTTCAACATAATAATATAAATATTAATATATTTAATTTAATTTAAAAATAAAGGAAAATATTCTTTTATAGAAATATTAATATATATATGTATGTTTTTTGGTGAAGGAGAAGGAAAAGAAGCATGATATAGAATAAAAAAATGAATGACATAAAAAATTTTTTTAAAAAAAATATATTGTAATTTGAAATTAATTAAAATTTTATGTTAATTTAAATTTTTATTTAAATAATATTTTATATATAATTTTATAAAACAAATTATGGAGCATATGTTTATTAAAAACGAGTAATATTAATTTTAATTCAAAATTATAAGGGAAAGACACTATCGTTATAATTTCTTTGCTGGGGATGACTAATCATAGTGTCTTTTGTTGCCATGTGTAGTTATCCTCCCGGCAACTTGTCCTACTCATCACCCAATCCATCATCCATTTAGCCCATTCATTTATTATTATTATTATTATTATTATTATTATTTTGTAGTCTAAATTGTACAAAATCTATATGTATTTTTATAAAATTGCGTCAACTCTCCTATTTTAGGCTAAATATAAAAAAAATAAATATTTTTGTAATTTTAGGGGTTTAGAAATTGAAATTATAAAATTTATTCGTAATTTGAGCGCATTTATGTCAAATACCGTTAAATAAGAACCGCCGAGGGAGTTAGACGCAAAATTTATGAAACAACGAGGAAGTTTGACGTAGTTTTAGAAGTACGAAAAATTTTGCACAATTTCGTTAAACCACATGTGAATTTTGTACAATTTACTCTATTATTATGTATTTATGTTACTATCTCAAAAAATAAACAATTGAAAGTATTTTTCTTATTATTGTTATGAAAGTACTTATTTTTTATTATAATAAAAATAATTATACATTAGTGTAAAGATATTTAATTTTTATTATAAATTACAAATATCTCATTAGTACATATGGCAAAAATATCAAATTATTTTACATATTTTTACTAACCAAATAAAATATTATTATTTTTTTAATATAATATAAAAACTCAAACCGATACTTTCGTCCGGAATAAAAGGAGTAATAATGAAATTATTCGTATTCCCTTCAACTCATAATAGTTTACATATTTAATTAGTGACACAATATTTAAGGTACGTGAATTTCGTAAATTTATTATAAAGAGTTATTTTATTAATGTGTATTTAAATACTTTTCTAAAAAAATATCTCTCAATAAAATATATATACAATATGATATTATATGTAATGAAATAATTAACTTAAATTATATTTATTAAATATATTTTAAATAAATATAATTTAATAAAAATAAAATTATGTCAGTTATTTTGAAAAATGTGTCAATTGCCATAAAATAAAAGAATATTTATTTAATACTAGAGTTAATCCAACAAGCTAAGGTTTCTTTTTTCTTTTTTTTTTTTAATACAAATTTATGAGGATCATATTTATTACTCAAATCCACATAAAAATATATAACAGGCAATATAGATTTTATAAAGTATTATTATTGTTATCAAATTTATTTTAAATGTCCATTGTAAATTCATTTATAATTTATTATTATTATTTATTTTAAATAATATCTATGAAAAATCCAAAAAAAAACCGATGGAGATTGGAGATAGGTATTTAATGTTAAGCGTCTGAAAAATTAAGGTTTTTGTTTTTACAAATAAAACTTTTTGACACGATTATATATATATATATATATATTATTTTTTATAAAATTTAATATTTAATGTAAAATATTATTTTTATATTATTGATACAATTTTTTATATCTTACATTAAAAAAAAAAAAAAAAAAAACCGAATAAAAACACTAAACAAACAAACCCTAATTATCATAACTATATTAATAATACTCCTATAAATTGCATTATACTTTTTTATATTTTAAAAAAGCGTTGTATAAAACATCTTTTTCTACTATCTCTCCGTTCGGCTTTAAGAATCTCATTTACTTTTTGTATATTGATATTTGAATATCAATTATTATATCAAAACGTAGTACAAATTAAAAAAAAATACGAAAATATTTCAATTGGTGTCTTGTAATACTAATAGAAGAATATTTTTACAAAAATTTATACAAATGTAAGGATATTTTTAATGTTAAGTATAATGACGCAAAAGAAAAATGTGACCCTTAGAGGCGGATGGAGCGAGTATTTTTTATGCGATGAAAAAATGATTTCTAGTCTATATTTTTTTGCATGACGAAGGATTTTATAGAACGATTTTTAAAATATAAGGAAACATCATACAATTTTTAAAATATAAAGAAAATTTACGCTGAATTTCGAAATTACAGTAGAGTTATGAAAATTTTGTCTAATAATAATAATAATAATAATAATAATAATAATAATAATAATACACAAGTTATGAAATATAAATAGTAGTTGGTCAGTCCCAATTCAAATAAGCTATTTGGGATTTATAGTATATTAAAAAAATAATAAGTATTTTATTTATCAATGAACTTGAGTAAGATATTTTATATTTTTGTTATTGGATTTTATGTATAAAATAATTATATATATATCTAATAGTATACTTGTAATTTAATTAAAAGTTTAAAATATTTTGATATTAATGTATAATTAATTTTTTTTAAATATAAAAAAATACTTTGAAATAATATAAACAAAAATAATAAAAATAATATTTTTAAATTAGAAGGGATGGAGTTTTATTTCAGGGTAACAAAACTTTTTTTTTCTATGTTTTTACATTTTTTTTTAAAAATAAAAAATATAAGTAATAAGTATTTTATTTTAAAAAATATTATACTCTCTCTGTCATTTAAATTTATTATCACTTTTCAGTTTTAATTGTCATCTAAATTTATTTTATTTCTTTTTTAAAATTAAAAAAAATCACTTTTTCTATTTTTTTTACCCAATTTTTATTTTAATATATTTTCTTAAAGCAAATTAATATTAAAAAAAAGTCAAAACACAAAAAATATCCGAAAAGAACACACCAATTCTTTCATAATAAAATAACAAATTTTAATAAATGAATATTTTCTTGATCCTAAATTTTTTGCCATTATTTTTAATTGGAAGGTCTCAAAACTTTTTCAAATTTCTCTTATTAACGTAGCGTGTCTTGTTTTGGTTTGAAATTTGATGTCATACTTCATCTGTCTACATAAAAACTAAATATTTATTTTTGACGCGATATTTAAAAAATAATAGTATTTTAATTATAGTAGGTGGTTAAAAATAATGTAATGTCGTTTTTGTCTTTACTTTTTGGTGTAAAAGTAATGATGTGATGTAAACTAAGAGTATTTTTGAAAAAAATTGAGGCATTTAATAAAATATTTATTTTATAATTAGACATCCCAAAATAAAAATATATATACTTTCTGACTAGACGAAGGAAGTATTTAATTTAAAAAAATGTATTTGTTTGAAATTTACTAGAAAAATAAAATAAAAACTCAATCAATAAATAATGTGCTAAAGATTAAAAGATACATTTTAATATGATTCCAAATAAATGTCTACATTCACAGATAAAGGGTTTATGGGCAATTTCATTAGTAAAAGGGAGTCTCAAATAAACACTGTGCCCAACAAATTAGCAAATAAAACAAATTGTTGACATATTTTAGATATTTAGAGATTTATATTTAGATTTGATGTTATTTATAGATTAAATTACTTAGATTTGAGTCTATCGAGTCTGTTTTGTATTGTCTATATATAGACTCCTTATTTATGATCAATAAAACAATTTCATTATTTTCTCTCAAAATTTCTAACATGGTATCAGAGCCTATTTTTCTCATGCCGTAGATATAGTCTACCAACCCGTGTTTCTCCGGGTACATTCAACCTGGATTGTACTCAGAGGTTTTGTTTTGTGATTTTGAGATAATGCATTTGCAAGTCTGTCTTTTTGCAAATATGTCTCGTCTGCGATCTGTCATATGTTCGTTGTCTGTCTGTTCTTGTGTGCAATCTGAAATCTGTCTGCGATTTGCATCTGAAATCTATCTGCGATCTATCTGCTATCTACCATCTGTCAACTGTCTGTCTGTTGCCTGCGTGCGATTTGACATATGTCGTTGCCTGCGTGCGATCTGTTATTTATTGTTGCTTGTTTGTTGCCTGAAATCTGTCTACGATCTGTCATATTTCAGTTGTTTGTTTGTTGCTTGCGTGTGATCTATTTGGTGTTGCGATCTATCTCGTTTTCGGCTCTGGTGGAGTCATGTCGTTTTCGGCTCTGGTGAAGTCATGTCATTTTCGGCTCCGGTGGAGTCATCTCATTTTCGGCTCCGGTGGAGAGTAATCTCGGATTCGACTCTGTTGGAGAGTCATCTCATTTTTTGCTCCGGTGGAGTCATCTCGCTTTCGGCTTTGGTGGAGAGTCATCTTGTTTTCGGCTACGGTAGAGTCATGTGGTTTTCGGCTCCGGTGGAGTCATCTCGTTCTCAGCTCCGGTGGAGTCATGTCGTTTTCGGCTCCGGTTGAGTCATGTCATTTTTTGCTTCAATGAAGTCATGTGGTTTTTGGCTCCGGTGGAGTTATCTCCTTTCGGCTCCGGTGGAGTCATGTCGTTTTCGCATCCGGTGAAGTTATCTCATTTTCGGCTCCGGTGGAGTCATCTTGTTTCCGGCTCCGGTGGAGTCATGTCTTTTTTGGCTCCGATTGAGTCATCTCGTTTTCGGCTCCGGTGGAGATTCATCTTGTTTTTAGCTTCGGTAGAGAGTCATCTCATTTTCGACTCTGCTAGAGAGTCATCTCGTTTTCGGCTCCGGTGGAAAGTCATCCCATTTTCAGCTCCGGTGGAGTCATCTCGTTTTTTGCTCCAATGAAGAGTCATCTCGTTTTCAGCTCCGGTTAAGTTATCTCATTTTCGGCTCCGTTTGAATCATGTCGTTTTTTGCTCTGGTGGAGATTCATTTAGTTTTCTACTCCGGTGGATAGTCATCTCGTTTTCGGCTCCGGTGGAGCATCTCGTTTTTTGCTATAGGGTGAAAAGTCATCTCGTTTTCGGCCCGGTGGATAGTCAACTGTTAATTTTATTTATGTTTTTCTTTGCGTTTATATTCAACTCTCTTATCAAACTCTAGTTGTTTTTGTTATACCATTTGAGTTTGAGGGGATGTTGAAATATTTTCGATATTCAGTTTTAGATATAGTAGATTTATATTTAGATTTAGATTTGATTTTATCCATAGATTAGATTACTTATATTTGAGTCTATCGAGTCTGTTTTGTATTGCTTATATATATAGACTCTTATTTTAATGATCAATAATACAATTTCATATTTTTCCCCAAAATTTCTAACACCAATAAGCAAACTCAAATCAATAATAGCATCAGACAGCCCAAAACCAGAACAAATAATTTGTGTGTGTTCTTTTATAAAAATTTTATTATTTATCAAAATATTTTTTAAAATAAATATCAAATCAAATATTTAATTTTTATTTTTATATTATACTAAAATTTAATTACTATTTAAAATATCATATTTAATATTTATTTATATCACATTGTACAATCATTTTAGTTCAAAATTTTACTATTTAAAATTCAAACCGCCCAAGACAAAGACACCCAAAAAGAGAAAATCAATCATTTCCTGGCTTAACAAAAAACCTTTAAATTTCAAGCCATGGAATAATAAATCTCTATCTTAGCTTAAAATTATTAAACTCTAAACGAACATTTGATCTATCGAACATTTTGTACGATCTTTATTATAAAAAGGAATTACCGTCTTACCATAACAACAGTCGGGACATGTTTTCCGTTCGATCACTACAATGTCATGAAGATTTTCGACATCTATTCTCAATCATGAATCAATGAGGGCATAGGACTTTCCACAACCAATCCAATCCAATGACTTTATAGACGACCTAAGCGGAGTCAATGGATCGTATATTAATTTGTTGTGAAATTGACGGACAAAATATAATAATTTTTTAATCAAAGAATATGCAAATTTTATTTTATTTTTTTTAGATACTGTCTTCATCCCACTTAAATTGTCTCATTTTGCAGAGTTTTGTGTATTGTGTAATTAGTAAATAATTAAGAATTATATTAGTAAAAATAATTATGATTTAATAAAAATAATTATAAATTGAGATTAAGATGACTAAATAATTTAATTAATATAAAATTAGGAATTTTCAATTGTGATTTAAGTGTATAATTGTATTTTTTTTTTAAAAAAAAGACAAATTATGTGAGACGGACATAAATAAAAATAATAGACAAATTAAGTAGAATGAAAAGACTACGATTTAACATGGTTTGGATAAGTTTTTGTGTCCAACAACAAGGTGAAAGTTTGCACAAAGTTTTTTTTTTTATCCAAAATTAATATTTTTGTATAAAAGTAAATATAATTGTGTAAGTTTTATACAAATAAAAAAATATAAAAGATTTTGGGTAAGTTTTATACAAATAAAAAAAAAAGTAAAAGATTTTAAATAATATTTTTTTAATAAAATAAATAAATAATACTATCAATCCTTTATTTTTATAGTTTTTGTAAGAATTAGATAACAGTTTGTCTTTAAAAAAAAAAAAACTACTTCATCTCTCCCAAAACACCTGGCAATATTTTAATTTTGATATGTCCTAAGCATCCTATAACATTTTAAAAAAGAAAATAATTAAATATATTTAACTTGTTCCCCACATTTTATCATCCATAGCCTCAAATAAATATAAATATTTTTCTCTCATCGTACTTAATTATCAAATTATTCTATTTAATATTATCTACCTAAATTTTGGTGTCAGACATATTTGGACGGAGGAAGTATAAAATAAAAATTTAATTATTTATTTTATTTAAAAAAAAGATTATTTAATATATTTATTTTATTTGTATAAAACTTACATAATTATATTCATTTTGCACCAAAATATCAATTTTGGACGAAGAACATATTTTGTGCAAATTTTCATATAACACAAAAGAATTTCACACAATAATTAAATAAAAAATTGGGTATGTTTCTTCAAGGGTTTGGCCCCAATTTACTGTGTATATACCGTGCACCATAAATTGGGCGTCAAACCCCCCTTTTTTTTGTTTTGTTTTTTTAAAAAAATTAAATTTTATTTAATATTTATTATAATTAAATGAATATATATATATATAATATATATATATTATTTTGTAGAAAATAAATTTTTTTATAATATAAATAAATAAAAATTTAAATATATATTGGGTATAATATAAATTCATAATAAAATTATACAATATAAATTTTATTAATTCAATTTAATACACATTTATATTATTTTATTTATTATTCATCAAATCAGTACAATCAAAACTCCTCAGACCCCAACCAAATCCAAACACAAAAGAAACAACAAAATCCAAACTCATTCCAAAATTTAAATAAAAACCAATCTCAAACTCAACTTTCCCCAAACTCCCCTAAAGAAACATACCCATAATTTATACTTTTTAAAATGATAGCATATTTTTATTTTGTAAACAAGTAAAAAAGAAAAATAAATAGTACTCCCTCCATTCACAAACTAATATCCAATTTTTTTATTTGGAATGTCCAATAATTATTATCCTATTTCTATTTTTATACACATAATATACTTTTTTATCCTTACTTTATCTATCATTTTCTTTTCTATACATAAAGTAAAAGACAAATTCGTCAATTCATACCAAAAATTAATTACTTAAAAAACGTGTAAATATCAATTAAGATATTAGAAAATAGACGGAGGGAGTATAAGTATAATGAATACGGAAATAATAATAGTTTATTAGTACTATAATTTTAATTAAAAAGTTAGTAAAATAAAATACAAGTAAACAGAAAGGAAGCAGAATGTATGAGAGTGATATGAAAGTAATTGAAGTGAATGGGGAACTAATTAAATAACCTTTTTTGGCATTTGTAAGAGGATCCAAGTTTGTTCTTTTTTTTTTTTTTAATTTTACATCCCAGATTTTATTGTTTGAATTTTTTACGACTCGCTCCGTCCAATTTTTATTATCCTAAATATATTTACACAGTTTTTTAGGTGATTGTCTTTTTGTTATGAATTAACAAATTTGTCCTTAATTGTATGGTAAAGATTAAAAGTAATAAATGAATGGAAGGTAAAAATGTAAAATTTGTGTTTAAAAAATGAAATAGGACAATAGTTTGTGGACGGAGGGAGTATAATTTTACAAAGTATCAATTTAAACTATCTTTTTTTTTAAAAAAAAAAAAATAACACAAACCATCAAATTCAATTCAAATTGAACATAAACAGTAGCACATCATTTTTTGGATTAATAGATTCTATTTCTAAACATTTTTTAAAATTTTATTAATTTAAAAATATTGTTTTTCTTAGAAATATTCAAATCAAGAAGAGGTCATCTTCCTCTACACTCTACACTCATCTAGGCTGAGTTGTCGTCTTTTAATAATATAGCTAGCTGCATATATAGATATATATATATATATATAAATAGCTATTGTGTCTTATTATAATATTATTATCACTACATAATATGACCTACCTACCTATTCTATATTTATTATTCCAAGTATTTAGACTTTTATTTTAATATTTAATTTTATAATTTTCATTAAAAATATAATGCATTTGTTTATATAAAATATCATATTTATTATTTTATGTAAAAAATAATAATAACAAGCACAAAAAGCGTACTGAAACAACATATATATTTATAGATTTTCGTAAAATGGGTATATATGGTTTATTATTTTTTAAATAATTACATTTCACATATATTTAACTCAAAAAACTATATAGATAATCACTATTTTTTTAAGTATTAAACAAAAAAAAAAAGTCTCATAAATTAAAGGGTCAACTTACGTTTTTTTTTTTTTTAAAAAAAAATCACTTTTTTGGTTATGGGTTCAGATTGTTATACAAAGTATTACTTCCTCCGCCCCACGTACCATGTTCACATTGTCGTTTCTATCTGTTCCACATGCCATGTCCACGTTGTTGTTTATGTCCGTCCCGAATAATTATTTTTACTAATACATTCTTAATTATCTACTAATTACACATCTTCTAAAATACAGTGTCTACAGCGTAGCAGACACGGTATGTGGGACGGAGGGAGTATTTTTTTAAAAATATGTTTAGTTAATAATAATTAAGTTATAATATTTTGAAAAACATATATTTAAATGTGTATTTTAAGTGTTAAAAAAAAAAAAAAACAACTCAATTAATATAATTGAGAGAATATATATATATATATAATTATGCCACGTTAGAATTAATTAAAAAACATTCATAGTAATGACATGAAATTAATTAAATTAAATGGCGAGTAAAATGAAGGGACTCTCGACATGCATTGCATTTAAATATATACCAAAATAAATTAAACCAATATTAAATTAAAGCCTCTATTAAATACATAACATAAAATTCTCTATAAAAAGCCTTGTTCACTTCACTCTTCTTCCTCACCAATTGCACATTATACATACATATATATATATAAATTCTCCAAATTCTCTTTGGTATCAAAATTAAATTTAAAATAAAAAAATCCCATATATCACAATGGCATTATTATCATTATCAATTCCAAGAATTGCTTTATGTGTTGTGTCCATTTTCTTTCTTGTTCTTGTCGGTGTGTCGAGTGAAACCCTCGAAGATCATGTAATAAAACAATGTGGGTTCACAAGATACCCCTCTTTGTGTGCCCAAACCCTGCAAAATGATCGATCTTTATTACATCCTAATGATTTCTTGGATGCCCTCGTCAATCGAACGATTTCTGAGATGGGTCTGCCAGATTCCAATTTCGAGATTCTCAGTTACCATTTCATCTCCCCCGAAGCTCAACACGCCCGCGCCGCCATGGGTACGTTTCTGATATGATCTAATTCGATTAATTTTCAATTTCGATGCTGTTAATGATTGATTTTGTAATCATTTTGGTTTGGGTACAGATTACTGCCACGAGCTTATGGGAATGGCGGTTAAGAGACTGAACCAGGTCCGGGAAGCCCTCCGCCGGTCGCCGGAAAATCACAAAGCCGACGTCCAGACGTGGCTGAGCGCCGCCCTGACCTTCCAGGACACGTGCAAGGACTCCGTCGAGGGTCACGTGCCTTCGAATGTTTATATGGCAGAAATTTACAGGCGTATGGGTTATCTTTCCGAGCTGGGTAGTAATCCGCTGGCGCTGGCCAATCGGATTGCGTCCGTACAGGAATCTCCGGCGGCGGCGACGGCGGGGACAGGGCGGCGGGTTTTGGGATTGGGTGGGGAGGATGAATTTCCGGCGTGGGTTTCCGGGAAGGACAGGAAATTGCTCCAGAGTGGGGCGGCGCCGCTCATTAGGGCGAATGCTGTGGTGGCGAAGGACGGCAGCGGGAATTTTAAAACGGTGGCGGAAGCCATCGCCGCCGCGAGAGGAAGCCGATTCGTTATTTACGTTAAGGCTGGAACTTATAACGAGAAAATTAATACTAATAAAGACGGAATTACGTTAATCGGCGACGGAAAATACGCCACAGTTATTACCGCCAGCGGTAGCGTCGCAAAAGGGTCTAACCTTAGAGGCACTGCAACTTTCAGTGAGTTTTAACTTTAATATTTCGATTCTTTATTTTTTGTTAAAGCTTAAATTTATTTTTGTGTTTCTTTTGTGAAATTGTTAGGAAAAAAAAAAATTTAATCCAAAGATATATGAAATGGTGTAGAAATATAAAAATAATAAATATGCTTTAGTGTATATTTTTTTTTTTGAAAAAATTGTGTGAGAAAAAAAAGAAGAGAACAATCTACTGCCTTTGTTCCTTAAAAAAGGTTACTGTTTATATTTTAGGTATATTTTTTTAATATTAATATTATATTGAGTTGTAGTAAAAAAGACAAAATAATGACATTTGTGTAACATAGTTTAAGTTAGAAATATATTTATTACACAATATTTTAGTATTAGTATTATATTGAGTTGTAGTGAAAAAGATAAAAATACCTGTATTTATTTTGTAATAAAAAAGTAATTATATTTATATAATATAATGTAAGTTAAAATGATATTTATTATGTTAAGTTAGATAGTATAAATACTAAATTAGAAATGATGAGCTTGTTTTGTATTTTTGATGAATGAAAATAAAAAATAAAAAACTTTTTAATGGAGAGCGAGGGAGTATTATTGTTTGGGAAAATAATAATTTAAAGTAAATTTACTTCTGCTTACGTCAGCAATTACCGGCGACGGGTTCATAGCGCGGGACATCGGATTCCACAACACGGCGGGTTCGGCGGCGGAGCAGGCGGTGGCGCTGACGGTGGCGTCGGACCACGCCGTCTTCTACCGTTGCAGCATCGCCGGCTACCAGGACACTCTCTACGCCCTCTCCCTCCGCCAATTCTACCGCGAGTGCGACATCCACGGCACCGTCGACTTCATCTTCGGCAACGCCGCCGCCGTCTTCCAGAGCTGCAACCTCGTCCTCCGCCGCCCGCCCGGCGGCGGCTCCTACAACGTCATCCTGGCTAACGGCCGGACGGACCCCGGGCAGAACACAGGGTTTTCTATCCACAACTGCCGCATCGCCGTCGCGTCGGATTATTCTCCGGTGAAGAATTCGGTGAAGTCGTTCCTGGGGCGGCCATGGAAGGAGTACTCGAGGGCGGTGGTGATGCAGTCGAACATCGACGGCGCGGTGGCGGCGCGTGGGTGGGTGGAGTGGCCCGGCGCCGGAGGTTCGATCTACAAGTCGCTGTATTTTGCGGAGTACGGCAATATGGGCGCCGGCGGCGGGACCTCCGGCAGAGTCCGGTGGCCGGGATTCCACGTGATGGCGGCGGAGGAGGCGGCGAGATTTAGCGTCGGTGATTTTATTGGCGGGAACATGTGGCTGCCTTCGACGGGTGTGACATTCGTGTCTGGGCTCCAATGAGTTATTTATTTATTATTATTTAATAATATAAGAAAATATAGTAGTATATATATGATTAAAATTAATATATATATCTATACCTATATATGCGTATGTATGTATTAAATATATTGCGAGCCCAGAGAAGACTGTGACGTGGAACCAAAAGGCTGTCTGTGAACTTTTCATGTTTTGTAATAAGTTGGGTGAAAGAAAGAAGGGTAATTTAGACGAAATGTAATTAATGTATATGGGTTAAGATAAATATGATTGAAATTGTTTTAACTTTTCCGTCACTGGTTAATCTCTGTCAATGCATATAATATACTTTATCGTCCCATCAAAATTACTCTTATTTTACTTTTTAATTTGTCCACTTAAATTTATTTATTGTATTATTTATTTTGATATTTAATGGAGTATTTAATTATTATTTTTTATTTAATATTTATTTACAATAAATATTTTTTTTATTATATTATATTTTTTATTTTAATTTTAATTAAATTTCTAAAATTATCAAAAATTATTATTATTATTTTTTTACTTTTATCACTTTTCAATAGAATATTCCTTTTTTAAAAAAAAAAATTGAGGAAAATTAATGAAATTGTTTTATTAATCACGGACTTATACAAAGGCAATCAAAAACAAATTCGATAGACTCAAATTTATAGATTAGACAAAATCTAAATATAAATCTCATAAATCTAAAAGTGAATATCTAAAATATCTCAGCATCCCCTCAAATTCAAGTAAAACAATATAAATCAACTTAATTTTGATAAGAAAGTTGAATATGAACGAAAAAAAAAACATAAATAAAAATAATAGTTGACTATCCATCGGATAAAAAAATGAGATAACTTTCCACCGAAACCGAAAACGAGATGGCTCTCCACCGGAGTCGAAAACGAGATGACTCTCCACCGGAGCCGAAAACGACATGACTCCACCCGAATCGAAAACGATATGATTTTCCACCCCGAAGCAAAAAATGAGATAACTTTCCACCAGAGCCGAACACGAGATCACTCTCCACCGCAGTCGAAAACGAGATGACTCTTCACCGGAACAAAACACAAGATGACTTTCTACCCTGGAGCAAAAAACGAGATAACTTTCCATCGGAGTTGAAAACGAGATAACTCTCTACCGGAGTCGAAAACGAGATGACTCTCCTCCGGAGCCGAAAATGATATGACTCCACCGGAGCCAAAAACGAGATGACTCTCCATTGGAGCTGAAAACGAGATGACTCTCCACCGGAGCCGAAAATGATATAACTCCACCAGAGCCGAAAACGAGATGACTCTCCATTGGAGCCAAAAACGAGATGACTCTCCACCGGAACCGAAAACGAGATGACTCTCCATCGGAGCCGAAAATGAGATGACTCTCCATCGGAGCCGAAAACGACATGACTCCACTGGAGCCGAAAACAACATGACTTTCTACCAGAGCCGAAAACGGGATGACTCCAGCGGAGCCTAAAACGAGATCATTCCACCGGATCCAAAAACGAGATGACTCTCCACCGGAGCCGAAAACGAGATGACTTTCTACTCCGGAGCAAAAAATGAGATAACTTTTCACCGGATCCGAAAACGAGATGACTCTCCACCGGAGCCGAAAACGACATTACTCTCTAACGAAGGCGAAAACAAAATGACTCCACCGGAGCCGAAAACGAGATGACTCCACCGGAGCCGAAAACGAGATCATTCCACCGGAGCCGACAACGAGATGACTCTCTACCAGAGCCGAAAACGACATGATTTCACCGGAGCCGAAAATGAGATCATTCCATTGGAGCCGAAAATGAGATCATTTCACCGGAGCCGAAAACGAGATAACTCTCCACCAGAGCCGAAAACGACATGACTCCACCAGAGCCGAAAACGACATGACTCTCCACCGGAGCTGAAAACGACATGACTATCCACCGGAGCCGAAAGCAGTTGACTCTCCACTAGAGCAAAAAATGACATGACTCTCCACTATAGCCGAAAACAGTTGACTCTCCATTGGAGCAAAAAACGACATGACTCCACCGAAGCCGAAAACAAATAGATCGCAAACACCAAACAGATCGCACTCATGCAACAGACAAACAACAGACATATGAAAGATTATAGACATGTTTCAGATTGCATGCACGCAATAGACAAGCAGCGGATAGATGACAAATCGTAGACATATTTCAAATCGCATGCAAGCAATAGACAGACAACGGACATATGACAGATAGCATGATCTCAAAATCACAAGACCTCCGGGTACAATCCAGGTTGAATGTACCCGGAGAAACGAGGGTCGGTAAGCTATATTTATGGCATGAGAAAAAAAAGACTTTGATACCATGTTAAAAATTTTGTGGAAAGATAATGAAATTATCTTATTAATCATGGGGCCTATATATAGGCAATACAGAACAAACTCGATAGACTGAAATATAAGTAATCTAATTTATGGATAAGACCAAATCTAAATATTAATATACTAAATCTAAAATTGAATATCTAAAATATCTCAACATTTTAAATCTCCGCCGAATCCAAATAGAATAATTTTAATGAACAGGGGATACGTATATATATGTTATATTTATAGCATTATGTGATTTGTGATGGTTATTCATTAAATCAAAACAAAGAATTAGTTTGTTCACTTTGTGTTGATTAAGAACAAAAACAACCAAATCTCCTTCAACCCACAATACTGGTAACCTAGGAATAACTCCTCCACAGGTATACGTCGTCACAAACTCGTACTGACAACTACCAAATAGCAAGGCTGCTCAAAATATTGATGTTTCCCCTGATCGGAACTCCGATTTCTCCTTCCTCCGGCGAGATAAATGTGACAGACACTCACTTAACATATGGAGAAGGGAAAGTTTGGGGTTGAGAGGATTGATACACTTTTTCTCTCACTACACACTCTCAGAACCCTCACTGTGCATCGTTCCAAAATCTCGAGCTGTGTAAGACAACCACAACTTGGTATCTGCATACATGCAATTAATTCCCTTAGTATAAAAAAGAAATGGTGTGTTTCTTTACGCTTCTGATCAAAAGACGAAAAACCCAAAGAGTCAATTTTATCTTGAGAATACACCATTATAGATAAGACAAATAAAACACAATCCAAAGTTGAGGTTGATAAGACTGCACAAGCTGGGTCAATAGATGTTGTTTATAGGTTCTGACTACAACATCAGCATAAAATTGTTTTGTCCATATGCCAAAAATAGGTAATTGGGTATTTTTCATTTAACAATAATATAAAAAATGCTCCATCCGTCCCGAATAATATGTTCATGTTATTATAATTAAGAAGTGTATTAATAAAAATAATTATTGTATAATAAAAATAGTTATAAATTAAGATTAAAATAATTAAATAATTTAATTACAATTAAAAAAATTATATATTAAAAAATTTAAAATATGATTAAAATGTATAATTATATTTTAAAAAAATAACAAAATATGTGGAATAGACAAAAATAAAAAATATAGACAATTTATGTGAGACGAAGAGAATAATATTTTATAATAAATTATTTATATAAGGTGAGTGAATATAGTATATTATATATTTCCTCCGTTTCACTTCAATAAGGTTTTTTTGGAGTTTTTATTAAATTAAAATATAATACTATTATTTGAGTAGCTAGTGTAAGTGTGTATGAACTTTTGATATTTTTGTTCTTTGACTTTATATTAAAAATAATTGTATCTTTGTTATTTAAGTAAAAGTTAAAGGTATTTTGGTATAAATGTATTATTATTTTTTTCTAAAATAAAAAGTAAATATTTTGAAGTTAGACAGAAAAAAATAATAAAAATTCTACTTTGAATTTGAATTTAGACGGAGGGAGTATAATGTATTAATATGAAAATATATTATATTTTCCTTGTCCCATATATACATACACTGTCACAGAAACGTATATCAGTAAAAATAATTATAATACAATATAAATAATTATTGATTGAAATAATTATTTAGTCTAGTTAAAATTGTAAAAAATTATAAATTATAAAATTAAAAATATAATTAGTATGTAATTAGTTTTTTTTTTTAAATAAAAATGACATAAATAATGATGGACAAAAATGACAATACATACACGATACATTTTGTAATATTTATAGGGAATCATGCCCATTAGCGGAGCCAAATAGGGGCTCGGGGGTCACCGTGACATTGACTATATTATTAGTCATGTAAACCGTTTGGCTACTCAGATTCAATTGATTTTTACTAATTTAATATTTTTATATTAATCTTGAAAGAATTAAAATATATTTTTTTACTATCAATTCTACTAAAAATAATAAATATATCTGAATTTTTAATCTAAATGTAAATTTTTTAGCTCCCTACAAAGAACAATTCTTGCTCCGCCACTGGTCTTCGTGCGATCAAAAAAGATATTGATGAATAAACCCACGAGAGTGATAAAATTTAGTTGAATCGATGCTTTTGAATTTATAGATTGATCATTGCTATTAATTTGAACAACTTAACTTATGCAAAATGGGTTTACACATTTAAAAATTCAGTGTGTTAACTATTTATTTATTTATTTTTAATATATTGTTTTTTATAAAATATCATATTAAGTAATTACATTTAGTCAAAAATTATTGTAAAACACACTCAAGTCTCCTCAAAATACCCAAGAATCGCATCACTCATATAATTTATTTAATTATTTTTATAATGATAGCCGGGTGAGTTTGGTTATAATTTTAAAACCACACTATTGAGTTCGTACATATTTTATTGTCACAAAATATTTATTACATTATATTATTATTTAAATTAAAATTCAAATAAAAAAATCAAATTCAAAATCAAACTAAAAAATATAGCTTCAATTTCAATAATCTCCAAAATTATTTTAAATTCTTATCAATTTGGGGTATGCTTGGTTTGTGTTTTGGTTTTAAAAAATATTATTTTTTTTGAAAAAAATGTATAGGAAATTTTGTACAAAAGAAACAAGCCCTTGGATGAAGTGATTAAAGCGCTTGACTACTTGTTCATTGGATTTGGTTTTTAATTTAAATAGTGGGTGTATTTGTTTTGTAAGATAGTCTGAGTGATAGATATATATAAAATTGTGTAAATAATATAAAAATAATAAATTTGTACAAAATATTAATTTTTTAAGAAAATATGTTAGTTTGTTTTGAAAAAAGAACACCTAATGATTTTAAGGTGATTCATTGCAGACAAAATAATGCTCCATTCGTCATTGTTAAGGTATATAGTTATTTTTACACAAAATTTAATAAATATTCTCAACAAGAGTTGCACTTTTTATTTTTGGATGTTCACTTATTAGTTACATTTCCTTATTTAATAACTATTTATCACATTACTCATTACAAATATTTTTTCAATAATACTTATTTATACAAATACCATTTCATTACAAATAAAATTTATTTTTTAACCTAAAAACCCGCTAATTATCATTCTAATACAATATTTATTAATTTTCGTGCCAAAAGTAAGTATAACTTTTACATCAGGGAAGAGAGAGTATTATTTTAATGGTAGTTGATAAATATTGTGTAAAAATTATTTTATTTTTGTGATTTAGTTTGATTTAATAGTATCAAAGAAAGTTTAAAGTTAAAAAAATAAAAATTTATATAACATATGACCTAACACAAATGAAATGTATGAATTAATAGTATTTTCTTCTTTCATACTCCAAAGTATTCGTTTGAATGAGACAAACAAAATTGTTAAAAATAATATTTTAAACTGAGATAGAAAAATGTATAATAATAGTTTATACAATCTATTAGGATTGATTTTTATCACAAAAAGATATACTATATTATCTTATAAAAATATAAAATAAACTAACACGTGATAACAATCCTCAAATCTATTATTAAATCCATGCATATTAATTAAATTCAAACTATAGATTAAGAAGCTGTAGATTTCTGTATATGGCTAATATATATATATATATATATATTGTAGGTGACTTCCGTTGTAGAATTATAACATTTGGAATTATTCTAAATCAGTATCGTGTTAATTTTTTCGTATAACGCAGTTAAATAATTATTTAGCATCATTCGATTATTCAGATATCACCGATCAATTTTTTAACTTTTTGGACTCTTAATAGTATTTTCTTAATTCTTATTATCGGTGCTTTATAAACTCTTGAAATAATGTTATAAAAAATTAACAACACAATATAGAAAACAACATATACTTCTATAAAGTATAGATATATTTCTAAAGTGCATCAGATATATTTATATAAAACACAATATATACTCTCTAGAGCATCATACATAATCAAGTACCAACTTTCCAGTAAAAATAATCAATATATAAACATTAAACTAGCCCCACTTTTACAAAGAAATATTTATTTCATTTGCACTCTATAAGGGAGAAAGTATATAAAATTATGAAATTAATTGATGCAATATTTAGTTTATTTTATTATTTTTATCTATTATTATGGTAGAATTAGTATAGTAACTTTAATTAACTATTAATATTACAAAAAGTGATTATTAATTATTATTTTTTATAGTAAAAGAAATAAAAAAAAAATGATTTTGGTATTCTTTTTACTAAAAAACAAAAAATATTTTTTGATAATTTAAAATAATAATAATAATAATAATAATAATAAACATAAATTTAAATAATAGATATTATATAATCTAATTGCTCCAAACAATATGCATAATAAACAAAACACCTCCATGACTGTTTATTATTATAGTCAGTTGAAAGAAATAAATATTCTAAAAGATAAGGACTTATTTGTTTGTGCAATGAATTAATAAAAAAATTCAATTGAAACAATTATTTAATACGATAAATAGTGATATTTTAAATAATTTTTTTATATAAAAAAAAAAATACACTTACAGACAGTGAAATTAATTTTTTTACTAACTCAGAAGCTCTAGGAACATACATAGGAAGTTATGTTCTGATTTTTTATTACTTTTTTTTATTTTCATTATACAGTGAAAAAATAACATATATTAATATAAAATATTATTCGATTAATTATTTATTAAAATAAATAAATATATTATAAAGATGTGGTTATGACCTTAGGGCTATCAATTATCAAAACAAAAAAAAAAATACATATATGCAAAAACAAACTTCTATTAATAATACACCAACACTAACACTTATAAGTAGCTGTGAACATATCATTAAAGAAAGAAGAAATCAAAGTAAAACCCGAACCCCTACGGCTGCATGCAATAGCAAATAAAATCGATTATGGTCTCGGGAAATTTTGTGCAATTCATTAATAGCTCTCTAAGATAATGAGAAGTGTTGAAACCAATTTTATATGATGGTATTGCGAGATGTAAAATTGCTTTTAAGGGTCTAGCCTCTCAGGTCAACATACCTTCTCATGAATTTTACCATAATGATCACCAGCAGCTCAGCTCATAACGAGTCTCTCCCCAGTGTCGATCAACCGAGGATCGGTAGGATTTTGGTAATATGTTCTAATGGAATGCTATCTGCAGCGCTCTTCTTGAGCTCGGGATGGTTGAATTCATTACGAGGGAAGATGATGAGTTGGTCATTGCTCTGGTTCTTTACCGCCCAACCAGAATTAGCAACGTGTTGCTCAATGAACTTGTCTAGCGAGGGGCCTTTGATGTTCACAAACTGAAAATAAAAAATAAAAATAAAATCCATGATCAGAATGATCTCAAAGAAAATGATCAAACATTTTACGAGGGTACCCAGCAAGGAAAGAGCTTATAAATAGATGATAACTATACCTCGCCAAGACTGGACCTCGGAACTTTCTGGAAGGTGAGCGAAAAGACGTGAATTATATATGCTTGCATTGCTTGCTCAAAGCCTGAATACATTAAGGTGCGTGAGTTATTCACATACATTACAGACAACCCATGAATGCGGAAACAAAAAGGGAACCAAAAACAAAAACACTTAATCCACCTAACAATTTGATACATATAAATTAAAACAATGTGGAAGGAATGACGATCTAAATTAAAATTTTCAAATAAACAAATAAATCGCCAAACAGCCCTCAAATTTTAGTCAATTTAAAGCTAATACTTTCTATACCAATTATGAATACCTGGCACAGCATCTAATATGTTACGGATCTTAGCAACTTCATCCCAAAACTGATCGAATCTGGTGGTCTGTAGACAAAAAAAAAAAAAAAAAAAAAAAAAGAAAAAAACAAAGAAGACAATGGATAATGCTGTATCTTGCTTAAACAACTGTAGCACAGAGTTTCAAGAGAAAAGGGGTCACGGCTAGCACCTCCAAATAGTGTGAGAGAACAATAAGAGTCTTGAATTGCTCCTCCATTTGCTGATGCGTTGTGATGTGGGCCATGAGAAACAATCACAAAATTAGAATAACAAGAACCTAAATATTCAATGATTAAGCTACTGAGTAAATTAAATGCCCGGTGGCGAGCAAACAAGAAGTACAATTATTGTGATAAAGGCATGGCTCGGGTAGCACTGCAACCGAGCTTGATTGCAAGAACCTGAGTTCAAGCTCAAGCACGCTTGATTTACTCCATTAAGCATTGAAACTCAATTCAAGCTAAACAAAACTATATTATAAAAATAATAATAATAACAATTGATCAAACAAACCATGACATTTCAAATTAAAATTATCACCAACTAAATATTGTTTCTTGAAAATATTAGGGAAGACACATTTCAACATAACTTAAAAAACTATATATTATATATAGAAATAGATACCAACTAGATACTCAAGACTCCACTCAACAAGATTATAATGCACTCACGATGCCAGACTTAATTAGGATACAGGACATTCAGCATAGGCTTGAACAGCCTACGTCATTAACCAGCTCTAGCCATAGTCATGAAAATACAACATAAACATGTTCAGACATTAACCACAAGAGTATTGCAAAATGTTTGATTCACATAACCTAATTAATGGAAAATCTGAATCATGTGTAAAACATTTTCGTCAACAAAGCAACGACACAGAAATTTTATACCTTTGACAAGAAAGCTTGTTTCCAAGATCATGAATATTCCAGTAATTCATCCGTAAAAAATTCAATTTAACAGATAGGGTAAACAGCAAACATATCTCTTGGAGAAAACAGGAATCAGTCTCTCAGTTCCATTAACCGGTGATTAATAGCTAAATCAACAACCTCATATTCCTTCTCTAGGTAAAGTTTTTAAAAAAACAAAACGCTCGCAAAACACTGCAAACAATAAATGGAGGATCAATTTTTGCCAAAAAGAAAAAGGCTACAGTATATACCACTCTTTCAGGAATTAAAAAGAGGCACAGGCTGAAATCAGGAGCTGGCATTGCCATCAGAGCCTGTAAAACATAACAAAAAAATTTACGAACCACCATTCAAACGAAAAAACAATGAGAAACTCAAAATAGAAAGTGAAGAAATAGGTTCCCGTACTACCAGGGTATGATTCTTACTTTGATCAAAATACGAGCAACAATTTGAGTGCTCATTCTCTCTGGTTCAAACTGCATATTTTGTTTTCACACACAGTAAAACCAAACCATTAATTGAATCAACAAAACACCACCGAAACTGGAAAATAAGCAGAAATGTAATACTCCTCCGGAGAGGGAGCTCAAAACTTGCCTGGTAGAGACGCAGCAGACAAAGATTGGCATTCAAACTGTAAGTTCGAGATGACACCTACATATTTAACATCACGAGAGTAAAAATTCATTCAGAAAACACAAATTCATCTCTTTAACCCAAAAAATAATAATAATTAAAAAAAACAAACACATCCACAAGCACAAACACAAAATACATAATCTTCACAGATTTAAAAATGGAATCATACTTGTTCGTTAACGTAATTTTCAAGATCGGGCAGGATGTCGGGGTTGTAGGGGTTAACGGCGACTAGATTCTCGACCGTGTACGACATCGTCGACTGCTGATTTTGGTTCGCCGCGTTCTCTATCTGTTCCCTTCCCATTTTCGCTTTCTTCTTCAATAAGCACTGCAAAATTACAGACACTGCTTCGCCGGATTATTAGATTCGATGCACTAGAAAGATTGGTTCTGCAAATTAGGGTTCTTGGGGGAAGCAAATTGACTAATATGCCCCTATTTGGGCTGAGTCACAATTCTAGTCCTAGCCCATATTAGGTTTGGGCCCGTCCAACTTGTTTTTATTTTCGGGGCTTTACATAATTGGGTCCATTTAAAATTACGGGTGACGTGTTAGACAACCTCCATCAAAGAAATCCATTTTGGATTTCTCATCACTTCCGCATCACATTTTTTTTTAAAATTTTATTTAAATATAAAATACATATATATTTATATTTATATCAAAATTATTTATTTTTAAAATAAAATTTTAATAAAAATATATCAACTTACAAATTATTATGTAGAAAAATAAAATTTTATATAATATAAAGATATAAAACATATAAAAATAAATAATACTCCCTCCGTTCACACATAAAGTATACAATTACTTTTGGCGCGGTGGTTAGTTAAAAGTATTGTAATAACATTTTTGTCCTTATTTTTTGGTGTAAAAGTAATAATGTGATGTAAAGTAGGGGTATTTGTGCAAAAAAGTGAGATATTTAATGAAATGTTTACTTTATATGTGTTTCTTTTGGTTGAGTTTGAAAATTTTTTGTTTGAATTTGGTATTTAAATAATATTTGATGAGATTTTTTGTGAGATAAGGATACCTGCGTATTTAATGAGGATTCAATCCAAAAAAATTTATCTTTTTTAGAAAACACATAATCTAAATAATAAAAATGGGGAAAATTTGGGTAAAGAAACAGATATTACTTTGCATTTTAAAATGAATGTATACTAATTATGGAGAGTCGTATCGTTAATATAAAAATGATACTTAACGTTGAATTCTTCATTGCATATATATATATATATATATATATAAACTAACCAAACACGGGCTAGATCTGATCTTATTGTGTCCTAATTAACAACAATGTAGTAGTTGGGGGGACGAGTTACGGATGACACATCTTTATAAACAAATAGCACAATATTGTGGGTGCTATGTGAAATAATAAAGCCATATATTGTGTTGCATGTGTTGTACTAGACTATATGTGATATATTTGTATTATATTATTTTATTCGTCCCATATTAAATGTTCATACTTTTCATTTAGTCCGTCTTATATAATTTATTATTTTTTTAAAAATATAATTATATGTTTTAATCATATTTTAAATTTTATAATTTTTTTTAATCTTAATTAAATTATATACTTATTTTAATTTTACTTTATAATTATTTTTAGAGAAAAAATCATTTTTGTTCCAATATAAATATCTTATCAATTTTGATCTCAATATAACCAAAATTCATCATTTTTTGTCCCAATATAACCAAAACTCACCATTCTTGGTCCTAATATAAATTTTTTTATCAATTTTAGTTATAATATAACCAAAACTCATCATTTTTTGTCTCAATATAATCAAACCTTATTTTTTTTGTCATACCGTCAACAAACCGACGGAAAATGCTGACGTGGACTTGCAAAATTGTGCAATTTCTTCGAATATAAATATAAGGTTTGATTTCTTTTTACGTCAACATTTTCCGTCGGTTTATTGACGGTAGAACAAAAAAAGATAAGAGGTTTGATTATATTGAGACAAAAAATATGAGTTTTGGTTATATTTAGACTAAAATTGATAAATTTTTTATATTGGTACCAAAAATAATAAGTTTTGGTTATAATTATACCAAAATTGATAAAAATTTTATATTGAGACCAAAATTGATAAATTTTGATTATATTAGAATTAAAAATAATTTTTTCCCTTATTTTTATTATACAATACTTTATTTTTACTAATATACTTTATACGAAACAATTTATCCGAAACGGATAAAATACTATATATAATGTTCTCTCTATAATATTATGTATTATCTATTAATACAGTGTAACCCCACCCGTAGGTTAGCTGTAGGACATTGTAAATCTGCACCAATTAATTAAGAGTATGTTAAGTAGCTAGTTGTTTGTTAGTCAAAATTAAAACAGGTGAGATTAAAATATTGCACCAAAGCAAAGTACTTAAATGTATATTATAATATTTAATTTGATAACAAATAAAAATAAAAATAAAAATAAAAATAAAAATAAAAATATGATGTTAATAAGTAGTGCCATATTGGAAACGTAGGGTTTAAGCACAGGAAAAAAGGTACTAATTAAATAATCAATTAATTAATACTTGCTTCCCAACAACATTAAAATTTGTAAAAGCAATTTCAAGAAAAACCGTCACATGTCCCACTCCCGCGTATTATCTTAAACCATCAAATCTGCCCACTGGTTTTTTGAATGGTTTCAACCCTTCATTTAAGGGATAAATGAAAATTAAACGACGTTTTTGTGAATTTGATTTTATTTAACTTAATAAAGTCACATAAATTTATATAATATTTAATTTGGTATTTGTTAGTGTTCATTAACAATCAAATTAAGATTTTTATATTTTAAAATTATATTATATATCTGTTCAGTAACAATCAAATTAAGATTTTTATATTTTAAAATTATATTATATATCTGTTGAGAACTTTTGTTTGTTAAAAAATAATTAATGACCTATATACCTAACAATCTAAGTTTTTAAGTGAGACAATCATTCTGATCATATAATATAGTATAGTCATTCCTAGACTTTTGTTATTTTTTTCTACTTACATATTGATGAAAGTTTAAACTTTTCCTTATTGCATAAGGATATATTTTATAATTTAGTGTAATCACCTAATTATTTAGGGTGTGTTTTTCCATTATTTTCAATTTTTTTTAAAAAAATTAATATATTACATACATTCATTATTTTTATATTACTTACACAATTTTATATATTTCACATAAAAAAATTATTTTTTTCAAATAATTTCACTAAACAAATTAACACACCCTTAATTTTTTATTAATATAATTGTTCGATAAATATTATTAAAAATTATATATACATATAATACTATACAATATACAATACATTCTCCATCTATTGATATAAAGCCAATAATTTAATAAAAAAATTATTATTTTTATATTATTAAGGGTCAAGGGTGGGCTGCCCCACTCCAACTTCACTTTTACTTTATTTTATTAATTTTTTTATTTTAAAAAAATAATATATATATATATAATCTATAGAAAATATTTAAAATAAATAAAAAATTATAAAAATATCAAAGTATTGATTTTTTTTTTAATAAAAAAGTGCATTAGGTTTTTTTTTCTAAAATATAATATATTAATATTTACTAATAAAAAAGATTGTCTTTTTTTTATTTGGATTATATTTGATGTAATAATTAATATTTAATATTTGTATGAAAAAATAAATATAAAATTATTAAGTGGATAATAGTAGTATTATTTTACAAATAAAAAATTTATTTTATAAATTTAAAAATTTTGCCCCCCTCTATTAATATTCTAATTCCGCCACTGTATATATAAATATATATATATATATATCAATGTAAAATCCCAAACAAATACACCCATTATGTTTATATTCTCATGGATATGTAAAATATTTCAAACTAAAGTATTTATGAAGGTAAAATCATGCTATAATCCGGGGAGGACATAGTATGTAATAGGAGTATTTCATAATATTAACTTAAATAATAATAATAATAATAATAATAATAATAATAATAAGGTTGCAGATCGCTGAACCGGTCAAGTCAGCATGATGCTGATTTGATCGGATCAGTATATGTCATATGAGTTATCGGTATATATTTATACATATTTTAACATATATTGTATTATAAGATATCATATATTGACTTATAATATAATATATATTGTATTATAAATATATTGAAATACGTATAAATATATATTGGTCATCCCTAAAATATATAATTCGATCAAATAAGCACTGTATTGACTTCATCGGATTAACAACAGATTTATGCCCCAATAATAAACCTCAAAGAGGTTCATACCTCCTAGCAAATGAATATGCAAGAACTCCAACCGCTAATTACTTTATTTATTTATTTAAATCAGTTGGATTCGACTAATTAGCAGTATGATTTGATCTGATATAGGGGCCATTAATCTGATGTTAATTTGACTATGTCAGAACAAATTGGGTGTGTTTGTTTGGGTGTTTGAATTTTGAGTTGGGATTTGAATAGTAAAAGTTTTGAATTTAATAATTGTACGATGTGATATAAATAGGTGTTGATGTGATGTTTTGAATGTAAAATTGATTTTTAGTATAATATATAAAAAATGAAAAATAGGTGTTTGATTTGATATTTTTTGGGAAAAAAAAATGGATTGAATAGTGAAAATCTAATCCAATCCTCCAAACAAACACACTTGCATGTATATAAAGCGCAACATAATTGTATTATGTTGGATACATATTTATTGTGTTGAAATTAATAATATATATTGTATTATGTAGAATTATATCATATATTATCGTAATATGGATGGTATGTATTATCGCATTGTCAAATATTTACTGTTATTTTGTTCATTTTTACTGAATATGTCAAAATAATACCATATTAGTTTGACATAATCAACATAGAAATCGAACCCAATCTATATAATATATATTTGAGGTCGGTGTGAGTCCACACGATCAATTTTTTTTTTTTAATTTTTTAATAAAAATAATTATATTAATTAATATAATTAATAGATTACCATTAATATTATATATGTATTATTGATATAATTAATGGAATTATAACTAATACATATAATTATTAAAATTAAAAAATTATTATTATTATTATCTATATATTATATAGATAATTTAAGATATTCATTGTATAATATAATATATATATATAAGAGATCGGGTGAGGTCCACTCCATCAAATTTTTTTTATCAAATTTTTTTGATTTTTTTAATAAAATAAATATGTATTAAATGCTATTAAGTATATCATAATTAATAAAATTATAATAAATACATTCGTTAAAAATAATAAAATAATTGATTTAATTTTATGATTAAAGTAAATTATAATTTTGTTTATTTATACCCCTAATTAAGGCTATTGAAAATGTAATAACTTTGGAATGTAATTTTATTTATTTTTATAATTATATTAATAATCAATAAAATTAAAATTATCAGTAATTATATTTTGTAATCTTAATATATATAAAAACGCAAATAAGTTTCATAATTCTATAGTTTTTCTTTATTTTTTAATTCTTAAAAAAATTTAAAATTAATTTAATATTTTCTTAATTTTTATTTATACCCATAATTAATGGATAATAAAATTTTCCAAAGTTTTCATTATAATTGATATTAAATAATTATATTAATTGATATAATTATAATTGATATAATTTATGAAATTATAATTAATAAATATATTTATCAAAAGTTAAAAATTATTATTATTATCTATATATATATTTGTTTTGCGTGCCCACCAAATTTGAAAACTCCTGTATTAATTTCAAATGTATTTTTTAATATATCATAGATTTTAAATAGTATAACTAAATTATTGTATTAAAGTAAATTTTACGATCTAAAAAATGATATCCATATCAATATATTTTCTACAACTAAATCACTACAAATTAACTAATGGAATTAGAAAAACACAAACCTCAACAACACCCAATATCGTCAGTATAACTGACAATACTTGGGTGTTTTGACCAATTTACACATACTTGCATACAATATTACCATAAAGTACAAGTGCTTAAAATAACAAATATTATACTAATAAGGACATTTACGTAATAACAGGTAGTATATATATATAAAACAAATCAGTATGGGGTTCACTTCATCATTACTTTTTAGTCATTTTTTTGATTTTTTAATAATTTTTTTTAATATAATAAATATGTATTAAATGATATTAAGTATGTTATAATTAATAAAATTTTAATTAGTATATTTTTAAAGATAATAAAATAATTGGTTTAATTTTATGATTAAAGTAAATTATAATATAATAATATTTTCATTTATACTTCTATTTAAGAAAATGTAATTTTTATTATTTTTGTAAATAATTATATTGATAATGAATAAAATTAAAACTACGTAATTATATTTTGTAATCCTAATATGTATAAAACGTTGATAAGTCTCATAATTTTATAATTTTTTATGTAATATTTTCTCAATTTTTATTTATACCGGTAATTAATAAATATGGAATTTCACTAATCTTTCAATGTAATTATATTAAATAATTATATTAATTGATATAATTAATGAAATTATGATTAATAAATGTATTTATTAAAAGTTAAAAATTATTATTATTATTATATAAGAGATCAATACGAGGTTTAGTACACCATATTTTTTTTATTTTTTATTTAAAAGGAGATTCACTCCATCATATTTTTTTTGTCATTTTTTTTAATAATATAATACATATTAAATTGTATTAAGTATATCATAATTAATAAAATTATAATATTTTCCCTCAATCTTACCACAATGTTTTTTTTTAGCCACCAAATACAATTTTTTCCCTTTATTTTAGTTCCTTTAAATAATTTCTATATTAATTTCTTTTAAATAATAATATTACAATAAAATTGATTTATTTTTATTTATAATATATGTATTATATTATTCATATTTTTTTCATTTAAATTAAAATTTCTTATTTATTTTAAATAAAAATATAAATATTAATGATTTAATGGAGTTCTTATAATTTTATTCAAATATATTTGTGTATATATAAATTTTCAATAAATCTATATAATTTTATTTTATTTTTCTTTATTTTTGATATTTTTATTAAAATAAATTTATATTAAATATTCATAATTAATATACCTTAATTAACATATTTTAACAAATTATAATTAACACAATCAATAAATATTTTATAATAATAAAAGTTGATAAAATTATTAAGAATATGATACTATGATATATATATATAGAATACTTATCTATTCAATTTCAAATTAAATAATAATTTTGAATTTTAAAAATAAATTTGTTATTATACATATATATATTAATTACATAACTACTGATTACATAAATTCTAATTTTTATTTTTTAAAAGAAAATAATAGATGTGTTCTTTTAATAAAAATTTAACGGAGACATAAAAAAAATATAAACATATTTGATGAATAAAAAAATAAAATATAAAAATATCGTGCATCACACAAGTTTTCCACTAGTATATATAAAGATAGTAATCTCAAAAAAAATAAAAAATAGAAAAATTATATGAATTTGTAGATCTGACTTAAAATAATGAATCTTGTTGAACTTACTAATAACAACCAAATTGAGATAATCTACCACATGTCTTGTATTTTCCAATTAATATTCTCTCGTCTCAAATATCATGAAACGGTTACGGTAGACGCAGAAATTTACGAGAGGCGTGATTAGTAAATAATTAATAATATATTAGTAAAAGAAATAATATAATAAAAATAATTAATATAATTAAAATTTAAAAAATTAAAAATTATAAAATTAAAAATGTAATTAAAATGTATAATTCTTTTTTTTTTAAAAAAAAAAAGACGTAATATGTGAGACGAATTAAAAAAAAATGACATTATATGTGTAAAAAAGAGAGTAATATTATAAATTACAAATATATATATATATATATAATAAATAAGAAGCGGATAGATAAATGTGGAGCCAATCGATGTATATATGTAATGAAACAAATTAAATTAAATTTGATATATATATATGGATAGATATGGAGCAATCCTCTGATGATGCTGTCTGTTCTTGGGAACTCTTTCTATATATTGTCCTCGTTATAAATTGTTAATATACACGTTACTTACGGCTCAACTCAATAAATTTTAATATAAATTGAATAGGCTCAATTACATAATCACTATTTAAATACAAGTCTATTGAAGTTTTGAGGATTTTTAAGAATAGTAAAAAGAATTATATTTGATCTCGTATTTTATGAGAATAAAATATTTAATTCGATGTTTTAAAAAAATTAAAAATAATAAATAAATAGGCTAAGCAATTATATAATCAGCACCATAGTTAAATAATAAAATTATTGAATGAATATTAAAATATAATAAATAAATTCCATGTGACAAAAAAAATTATATTTAACTAAGAAAATTGAAATTTAACAACTATTTCTACAAAATTCAAAATTAAAATACAAAATCAAATGAAAAAAAAAATATACTATTTAACTAAGAAAACCGGAATTTTAAATCCGAGCTTATATACACATCCTAAGAGATAATTAAATGAATTATTTAATACTTTACCTCAAATTTTCAATCAAATTCAAAATTCTTTTAACATAAAAAATCTACATAAAACATATTTTTAAGAGTTAATTAGAAAATACTTTTCATCCCGTGCTATAAATACCAAAATTTCATTAATAATATTCTACAAATTAAACATTCTTATTTACAAATTTTAAAATTAGAAAAAAGAAAAAAAAATCTAAACTTTCTTCATATACATATCAAATGCACCGGTAAATATCTATTCTTCAATTTCGAGTTTTACTTATCTTTTAATAAGACTATATTTTAAATTGAACTAATGAAATAAATTGCCAAACACACCCTAAATATATTAAATATGACTATATTTTAAAGCCAAAAATATATATAATTATACATACTAAAAATTGTATTTATTATTCTTTTCATATGTGTTTTTTTTTATTTATTATTTAAAAATATTCTCATGATCTTTTTAGTAAAAAAGTATGAATACATATCTTAATTTTTCTCCTCAAACTTTCTACATATTTACAAAAATATCACTCATTAAATATACTAATTATAAATCCTAAAACACATTTTCTAACCTCATAAACCCAAACATTTTCTCGTGATAATTATAAAAACATATGTTGATTTAACTTCATTTTTTTCTTTTTTTATTAATAACTACGACTTATGCATATGATATTTAAATCCCGTATCCTCTACTTAAAGGTATCGAGGGGTATGGATTTGGCCTCTCTTGCATGGATTTGTCGAATCCACTTGAAGTAGTGATAGAAACTATTAAGAGTGTTGATCTATATGATTTTGTACCTACTTGTGATGATATAAATCATTTACCCATTATTGATTATAAATGTATTGTTATTATTGTCTGTATGCTAATAATCTTTTTTGAAAATATGAGATTTTTAGGAAGAATCAAGACACCTAAAGTTAAGGGATCACTTTATACAAAAATATACTTGAACTGGTTGCTTAGAGCAATAATTTTTTATGCCGATGTGAGGTATGTTCACTTATGTTATGTCCATATATGCTGCCTTTTGATCCAATTACTCCGGGAGATGACTTTTTTGTGCTACAGTTGATATGTTTCACGTTAGTTTTTAGTGATAAAGTGTAGTTTTTACTGGTATTTAAAAGTGTAATTCTTGTAATGATTAACGTCCATTGAATCTAACAGATTATTGGGTAATATCTGTTGCATTCCTATTTTCTGTCCACTTTTAGACAACTATGGTAGACGAATTTAAGACATTTTCTTCATGAACCAATAATTTTCGCATTTAGTTTGATATTTAAATGACATTATATCATCAGTATGTCTTCATGCATGGTCGGGATGCTAATTGCCGCAATCATTTTGATTATGAAGACGTTTTGTTGCCTAAAGATTGATTTCTCTATATCTCATTTCCTTTTGGTTAATTTTCAAAATATTTTTCAAATCAAAATTTTAAAATAAAAATAGCACAAATATTTTTGAGTCATTCATATTTGTCATTCCTAATAGTAGTAGTACAAAAATCCATAAGCTATCACTATATTTCACTTTATAATTTAGAATATAACTTTGGCGAAAATGAAAATCCTTATAATTTATGTACTCAGCAATTCCTACGTAATTCAACATACATCTCATATATCAAAATATTTTTATCTATTTCACTCACTAATTGATTCTTGGACAACCTTTAAAATTGTAGACAGTTTTTCATAACTTGTTCTTCCACGTCTAGATCATTTAAAAGTGTGTCTCCGTAGACGCTTGGAAGTTTAGAAATAAATTGTTCAAAATTGTGTGTGTATTATCAAAAGTCATTTGCACATTACATGCAAGGTCATCCACTATGTACGATGATATTTCAGCTTGCAAGCTTTGTATTACCTTAAACCAACCTAAATTATTAGTGTTTAAATATGAGAAGTTAAGGAATGTCATACAATGTGGATGTTGAATCCATCGGACTATGGACGTTGATATTTTTGGATGATACACTTGACCACTTTGCTTTACTTGTTGGTAATACTTGAAATGATTATACTATCCTACTTAAAAAAAAAAAAAAAAAAAATTATGTCAAAAAAATCTTTGGTATGTTTCTTGTCCCTTAGAAATTGCATGTTTGATGAAACAATTTGAGTGAAAACATCATTTTGGCCCCATTCTTGACCCTTATGTAATTGCATTATTGATTAAATAACGATTTTATGGTTAAAAAATTATAAGTATATTGCTTCCTATGTGAAAATCAATGCATTTTATAGTATTTTCTCTTTTTTCACTATATGATGAATAATTGATAGTAATATTTAAACACATAAAAAATTATAAGTATATTGCTTCCTATATGAAAAACAATGCATTTCATAGTATTGTCTCTTATTTCAGTATATGATGAATAATTAATAGTAATATTTAAACACATATCTGTTGTATAATGCACTTCTTTGTGACATTCTTTTTATAGTCAATTTTGTTTTTTTATTTTAATTTCCAAAGAGCATTTCAATCTATTTATATTGTTTCTTTTTTCAAGTACTTTTGTGATAGAAAATATTCTTAGTTATATATATATATATAAGTAGCTCATCATTGCTTGAGTATTGAAGTCAATTAGCAGCACATGAGAAGATAAGTTTGGTAATAAACCTCTCTTGTATGATTTGTACCAATAGGAATCCTTGGAGGTGAAATAGCATCTGTCACTTTCATTTCTGATATTAAATAACTTCTCATATATATATATTATTATTCATACTTTTGAAAGAAAAATTCTTGACCTCTTCATCGAAAGACAAAACATTCAAACAAAATTTCAGCCTACATAATTTGTTGCCTACGGTTAAGTTGGGTTATATGTTGTTAGTATGTAGATTGATATGCCTTTTTATTTTTTTATCTATATTTTCACAAAGTGCTTACTTACATTCATTTTTATTATTATTATTATTATTATTATTATTATTATTATTAATTCTTCTATATGTTCATTGTATTTTTTAAAAAGATATTTTCAAATCTTACCGGATCAAATTTTACTTTAACAATATGTTGTGATCATACCATTTTTTTTTGGTAAGCAATAGATTTCCTATTAGTAATTCTAATTTTACTTGTTCTCCATATGCTTGAGATTGTACGCCTCGAGATGCCAACATTTTTGCACATTCGTTGATCCTCCACTGTTTCAACTTTTCATCTTTACAATAACCCATAAGATATTATGCTCCAATGTCTTCATTTTGACTGTAAGATTGATAACTTTTCTTTTTACCTTATTCGATAAAATATATTATTTCAACACATGATGTAAAAAACAGTAAAGAAGTAAGAAAAAAAAAATAGAAGAGAAATGAATACATGTCATCTGCCTTAGACTTTAAATATTCTTCGACCAGAGATTATCGTCTCCCTTATACATACATAAATATAGGGGTGAGCAAAAAATCTAAATTGAAACCAAATCGAATTTTTTATTAACTGAGCAAATTCAATTCGAATATAAATATTACATATTAGATATCTATTCGGCTTGGTTTGATTTCTATTTTTAATATTTTTCTATTAATCAAACCAAATATTTTTATACAATCATATTCTTTTTAAAATTTTTATTATATAAATTAAATTATTATTATTATCATTTATAATTTAGTAAAACTATTATACTTCTCATAGTTAAACCAAAACCTGTTTGTAAATTACACTTTTTAATTTCACTATCCGAATTTTAATTTTTTTTCACCCCATCCCTCCCACACCACCGCACACTACACGATCATGTATTTGTCTAATTGTCTTTGCAGTGAACAACACAAATTGTTGATTGATCTTCCACCTCTCATTCTCTTTAATTGCACACACAACCGTTCAAAAGTTTGATATACATATAAATTTAATAGAATCTTTTTATGTATGTTTATTTTTATTGTCGATTATGTATGTTTGCTCGCTATCTACAATCAATTTCTATAGATGTATTATATATCATGTGTGTTTATTGTTCAATACTACACCGATGCTGAGTAATTTACAGATGTACACAAAATTGACATGACTCTTAATTAAATTTCACATTCATTTCTCATACAAAACTTTCATAATTTTGTCTTACTGACATATGAAATGTTATATATAAATGATATTTTCTTAAATTTGATTGTATAAGTGATTTGTCTATGTCTAATGCTCGTGTGTATAATACATATATATATATATATCTTTCTTGAATCCTGATTATTGCAACTATTTAAGATGAATTTAATAAGTTGGTTATCAAAGATACAATACATTCATTAATTAGTTTAGTTATTCACTTTATATTTCTACTCAACATAGCATGGATTGCTAGTGAAAAATGTGCAATTTTTGTTTTAAAGTTTTTTTTTATTATTATATATATATCTTATCATTTTACTGTTAAGTTAAATAATTTTATTTTACACTAAAAATATACTATGTTTTATTTATACAAGTTTCATGAAGTCAATAGGTTCAAAAAGAAATTACAATCCTATGAAATATTCTATGCAAAAAAACTCAATCTTAATCATAATTGAAAGATTTTCAAAATCAAGTGGTAGATAATTGTCATGGTCTTAGTATCAAAATCTTTATCTATTATTTAGAACAATTTTGTAAGCATTGAATTTAGAGATAAAAGCAAAATGCAAATATAGCTCTACATTGATTACATGCAAATCTAAGTTAGACACAAGTACTAGTGCTATGTTAAACCATTTGAAAATGTGCAAGACAATTATAAATGAAGTTGAAGATGAGGAGCACATGAATAAAAAGTTTGAAATAAACAACAATAATTATCAACCGAAAAATAAAAAATAAAAAATTGAATGAATCAGTTGGTGTTAATTCATTTTTTCACGTTTGATCAATAACATTGTTGCAAAGCTCTTACTAAAATATGTTATTGTTAAGGAGAGACCATTTGGAATTATAGAATCAAAAGCATTTTGTGATTGCATGAGTATCATTCAACATCTATTAACAATTCCATCAAAAACATTTATTAGATATTGCATTAAATTTTTTAACATGAAAAAGTTAAAAATTTTCATAAAGAAATTAAAATGTAGTATTTGCTTCACAATGAATATTTGGATATCTTATCAAAATATGAGTTTTATGTCATTTAAACCTATTTTATATATGATGATTGAAATTTACACAATTTTATTTATTTATTTATTTAGTTTTGAATTTTCCTCCTATTCTTAGTCACTCTAGTTATGCAATTTGAAAATAAAAAATAAAAAAATTGAGGATTGATCTGGTGGCTTGGAAAATTAAAAATATTTTTACAATACCGATTCATAATGCAAGTGCAATTGATGTGGTTTGATATATCTAAAAGATAGGTTGAAAAGGTGAAGAGACGTGATACATGCATATATCTTGAATCTCATTGTTAAGGATGAATTGAATAAGATAAATGATTTAATAGAATGAATCCTGTCTACTATTCTTTATGTGAGGTCTTCAAAATTTACACAAACATTTAAAAAATTGATAGAAAAATAAATATTAAATACAGATGCTATTTGTTCATTAGATATTGGTATAAGATGAATTCAACATATAAAATATTAGATTCCGCCTTACAAGTAAAAGTGAATGATAAAGTGCTACCTAAAAAAGATAATTGATTATATGCAAGGACGGAACTAAGTGAGGTAGGGGCACCTAACCCAGCTCCCAAAATATTTTTTTTAGTTTAAAAAATAATAAATTTATATTTTTTTAATAATTTGTCTTCCCAAAATTTTAATTTTAGTTTTATCGATTTTAATTTAAAATTACAAAAGAATAAAGCCTAACTATCGACCATAACAAATAGAGTATTTTTTTAATGTTTTTGCTATTTAACTATATATATATATATATTGAAATATCAATTACTTTTAGTATCAACAAATTATGTGAGAATATTTTCATATATAATTTACTTATTATCAATTAAATAATAAAAAATATTGTATATAGAATTAAAACTTATGAATAAACAAATAATTACAAAAACCACTTGGAATTTGTCATTCTTAATCAAGCTAAAATTCACACAAAAATCTCTAAATATAAATTTGAAGTTAAAAACAAAATTCATGTCAACTGAATTGCTAGATTTGAAGTTGTGTTTTGATGTGGAATTGATGGTTGGTCCCATTTTTCTTAAAATATTAAAATAAAATATCTATATATATATATATTTAAATTATCATATTAAACCCATATTTATATCACAATGTCTATTTTATTCAAAATTTATTATTTTCAACTTCTAATCCCATATTCAAACACAATTATGGTGAAATATGATATTAATCATAAAAATAAGTGTGATATTTTCCACAATAAACTCAAGTACCAACATAGGCACTTTTACAAGAGTTTTTTTTACCCAAAAATGTACCAAAATAAATGTGGTTGCATACAAGAAACTTTGTGTGTGTTTCTTTGGATTTTTTTTTTCTTTAAGTTTAAGTATTAATTTAAATCATGATTTAATATGGTATTTTGTATGAATAAATATATATCTTTTATTGAAAAAAATGGAGAATGAGTAGTAAAAAAATTATAACAAAACCTAAAAAAAAGAAGATTTTTGATATAGATATCGAGCATATTGTGTTGCATTCTTTTTTAAATTTTACAATTTTTTTTTTTTGTTTATTTTCAAATTTCATCTTGTATATGCAGTATGTTTCTATGAATTTTAATTTTTTATTTAAATAATTGCTATGTTCTTCTATCACTATTTTTATATTGCTATTCTCCAATAATAATAATAATAAAAAAAACAATATTATTATATAAAAGTCAAAATCTTATTACAAAAACTCAAATATTTAATCTGAAATAATATATTTTATATTTTTGACACAATTTACATATCACACATAAAAAATTATTTTATCCAAACGGATATGAGAAAATAATAATTTCTGTCATAAAAAATATTTATTTATTTTTTATTTTCCATTGAAATATATCTATATTATAAATTTTTAAGTAAAAAATAATGCTACTTTTTTTCACTTTTTAATTATAAAAAGTAAAACTACACATTGCATTGAAACAAATAATATTACTAGTAATTTTATTTTTTTTCATGAAAGGAGTATATTTTTATAAATTTTCAAATTTTGCGTCAGATGCACGTCGGTATGCGAAATTTATGGGGACGGTGAGACTCAAACTCAAAATCTAGCCTAAACTCTAATACCAAATCGAATGTAGAATCACAATCATTAATTATATATACACAAATGAGAATCCACAACACGTGTTTCTTGGAAAATAATTTGTTTGGTTTAGTATGTAAAATTGATTGTCTATGTTGCTATAGTTATTTTTCATTAATTATATAATTAATTGTTGATTGAATAAGTAATTACTCATATTATATTGTAGTAAAAGAAAAATACAGGACAACTAAGTTCAGCTAATCAGTCTCATTAATGTAAAAGAAAATACAAGATATTCAATATGAATATATCTTTCTCTCCAAAAAAAATTTCATATTCTCTTTCTTTCATTTCATTTTTTTTAATCATTTTAATACAAAAAAAAATATTTTTATTTATATCAAAACTATTTATATTTAAAATTAAATATAAATAAATTTATATTTATATAATTGCGTAGAAAATAAAATTTTATAAAATACAAAAATATAAAAACAAAAAAATTAATATAATTATAATAAATATATAAAAAAAATTAAAAGAAAAAATGAAATATCTGCTGCAGAGATATTCAACAAAATTTTCTTTTTAATTTTTTTAATATATTTCTTTTATCTAGGTGAAAGAGGGAAGTGGTAAAAAAAATAAGGGGTGGCCTTAGTTGATGACAACTCTTTAACAATAATAATAACAATAATAGCATTGCTTCTTGTCGTTGTCCCTTATTTGTAGGTAATGCAATCGTATAAATGTTAATTACTATTTTTTTTATTGTTTCTGTAGTGTATTTATATTTTTGAGATAAAGTAATTATTGAATATAATGTGTATATATAAAAAAAGAATCGTAAAAATGCTAGTAAAAAAATAGTAACGGTGTCTTTGCTTCGATTTTTATTAATCTTTTTACAAAAGTATCATTTCTTGCTTTGACCTATGTTATATTAATCTTTCGAGTGTCGAAACTCGAGGACGATACAAAATAGAAATGTTCTGAAAAATCTTTTGTATGATCTGTTTGTACCTCTTTTGCACATATTTTGTTTGGATATGAATTGTCAAACGTTGAAAATCGTTCAAGAATAAAACAAAACAATGTAGCAGGCCTATGGTAGCACATTTATAACCCTAATGTTGGTAAATCAAACATTACACTGATGCAGTGTATTTGTTTTATAGGCAGACTGTGAGACAATCTTGGAAGAGAGTGAAAATTTGAGTTTGAATCTAATGAGTAAAAAATTGAGTTTGAATCTAACGAGAGAAATAGTGTGTTATCTCTGCATCTTTTTATTTTCACTACTCTTTGATTTGAAAAAAAATTTGAACGTTCATGGTGATTTGAAGTTTATCTGAAGAATGATGAAATGAATTTTCAATAGGATAAGAAGATCAACATGTACCCGTTTACTCTCAGTTAGACTGATAGTTTGTTAGAATTAGAATTGCAATTTCGAGGAAGGTTGATACCTGAGAGAAAAGCGGGAATAAGGGCAGCACTTCCTTAAGGTAGCCAAGCGAGCTTCGCGGATTTCATAGTTTCATCGAGGTCGTCATGAGATGTATCGCTTCGCGGTAGCCGCACAACACATAGCTGGAAGTCAGAGGGCCCATACTATTTGGAGAAGTGTTAGTTGCTTTGAATGGAAACGCCGGTAAACGGCGGCAGTAACGCTAACTGTCCTAAGGTAGCGAAATTCCTTGTCGCATAAGTAGCAACCTGCACGAATGGTGTAACGACTGTCCCGCTGTCTCCGACATGGACCCAGTGAAATTGAATTCTCCGTGAAGATGCGGAGTACCAACGGCTAGACGGTAAGGCCCCGCGCACCAACCCATGCGCCAATCGACGGTTCCGAGTTTGTTCTATTCGAATGAACTAATCCGCGACCAGCAAGTTTTCTGAAAGCGAACTTCTTGGAATTATTACTTTGAAGCCCCAGATGGACTAAGGCCTATCGTAGAAATGTCGATTATAAAGACCTAATCCGCCTTTCCGTGCGATATCTCTTTGCTTGTTCCAAAATGGTCTTATGGTATAAAAAAGACTATAGGAGATGATACCTTGGGGTTCTTGTTTTTTGAGCCATTGCGTCATTTGTATTGAAATCGCCTAAATGCATGTAGTTACACCAAAATGAATTAACAAATTTTGTGTGTTATTTGTTTTCTGTTTGTTCTTAGCCAATCATAGGCAAATATCTGTGACACACAAAAGTTATAACCACGAACAATACCTAGGTGTTAGAAATTTTGGAGGAAAATAATAAAATTGTGTTTGATCATCAAAATAAGAGGCTTATATACATATGCAATACAAAACAGACTCGATAGACTCAAATCCAAATAATCTAATATATAAAAAGACAAAATCTAAATATAAATCTACTACATCTAAAATTAAATATCTAAATATCTCGGCACGAGGGGTGGACAGGGTTTGGGTATTTGCAAATATGCAGGGATTTGATATTTGAACTGAATCGAACAAATATCTGAAATCGAAAATCGTATCCGAACAGAAAATTTTGGTTAACAGAAAATATTTGCAAAAAATTACAACCAAACCGAAATTAAGAAATATTATATTTTAAAAAAAAAATTCCAATTAAACAAAAATATTTACAAATATTTCGAACCTTCAAATCGAAATCGAACCAAATATAATTATTAATACTCCATCAGTCCCATTGGAAGGGTGGCGTTTGTTTTTTGCACATAGACTTTTTAATATTAGTATTATATTGGATTGTAGTAAAAAGACAAAAATACCCCTATTAGTACGGTGTAATATAAAAGTAATGGCATTTGTGTAATATACTGTAAGTTGAAAGGGTATTTATTATGTGAAGTAGGTAGTACAATTACTAAATTAGGAAATAGTAACCTTATTTTTGGACGAACGAAAATAAAAAACGGTAACCTTGGACGGAAGTATAATTTTTAAAATATAATAATATAAATATATTTAGATCTGTCAAACCAAAACAGTCACTTTTTTTTTATTATTTGTCATAAGAAAATAGTTTTATTTTGTTTATCAGCAAAAAAATTATATAATTATTTATTGTTTTGATTATTATTTTTTTATTATAAAAGATAAAAATAATATACTTAACATTAAAACTAATTGTCCAAATCAAATAATATCATAATTTTTACATGACAGAGGGAATATAAAAATGTATATATTTATGTGATAGTAATTTTTTTAATTTACATTTTTATTATGCTTGGATCTCCAAGTTCAAACAAACCCTTCTTTTTGCACAATTTGTAGTAATCTAACTGTTAGATCCTATCAATATTCTGAAATTAAACGTGTAAGAACGAAAATAGTACTCTTTCCGTCCCATTTACCATATTTACATTTCTATTTCCGTCAATTTTATTTATTTTGTCATTTTTTTTTGAAAAAATATTATAAACTTAAATTTTATTTAAAAATTTTTATTTTTATTTTAATTTTAACTATATTAATTAGTTATTTTAATTTTAATTTAAAAATATTTTTATTAAATAATTATTATTTTTACTAATACATTTTTAAGTATTTAATAATTATATTTCTCCTAAATTTTTGTATATACAGTAAACGAGACATGGGACGGAGGGAGTTAAAAAATAAATAAAATAAATGACTTCTTGAAAATTACTCGCATTGAAAAGAAAAAAAAAAAAAAAATCCTCTTATAAAACAAGCAAAGTAATTGGTCTGGTCTTTCTCATCAACTCATTATTAATTTGCATCATCAATAATATGAATACAATTTAAACTTAAAAAGAAAAAAGTTTTTATGTTTGGTGCCCAACAAATTTGAAATTATTACAATTGAGGCTCAAGCAAAATTTGTCCCCACAACTACCTGCACAATGCCAACCGTTAAAATTTGTTACATCGATCTACTGTGTATTTGATTTGAGTGTTCATAAACTACACTATCTAATAATTAAAATGATTACAATACATGCTTAATTAATTTAACGGACGGTATTGTTTGGGGATCTGGATTTTGAATTGGGATTTGAATAATAAAAATTTTGAATTTGAATAGTTGTATGATGTGATATAAATAGGTGTTGATGTGATGTTTTGAATGTAAAATTGATTTTTAGTATAATATAAAAAAAATAGATGTTTAATTTAATATTTTGGAAAAAAAATGGAATGAATAATAAAAATCTAATCCAATCACCCAAACAAACATACCCTAAAAATATACAGTACTATTTATTTTCACATAACATTATATCAAAATAATATTTATATCAAATTTCAAATTAAAACTCTAATTCCAACCTACAACCAACTAAACATAAATGTTTAATAATAATAATAATAATAATAATGATAATAATAATAAATAACATCGGGATAAGGTGTGTGGGTGGAAGTTCTGTGCGATGGTTCATGTCTTACCCGATTTGACTAGAGGTAACAAAAACATATACGAAATGACAATTCGACACGAACGCGACACAAAATAATTAGGTTTAGCTTAAGAATTTTAATCCGATTATGTATATAAATTGACACGAACCCGACACGACAACCTATTTATAATATATGAATATTAATTAATCTATTTATTATATATATGAAATAATTTTAATTTAATATTTAAAAAAAATTAATTTAAATTGAACACAATCTGTATACCCATCTGTCTCATAAGAATGATACAAGTATCCATTTTTATTCGTCTAAAAACAAGAGTATTATTTCATAACTTTAATTGTACTACTTACCTAATATAATAAATACTCTTACAATTTACAATTTTTTGAATAAATGTCATTACTTTTATATTACACAATACTAATAGAGATACTTTTTGTCTTATTTTTTTTAACTACGAATCAATATAATACTAATATTTAAAACTTTACATGCAAAAAGCAAATGATACTCTTTACACAGGACGTAAGTAGTATCTTATTTGTAATAGTTTTTACTACGTTGTGTATGTATGTACGACAGTATTTTATTGACTTAGTAACTTTTATTTATTTTTTTTTAATTAAGTATTTGATTTGTAAAATTTTAATTTTTTTTTTAAAATAAAAAATTAAATGGATAAAAAGGTCAATTCCGTGTTAGTCAGGTCAGATTCGGATCATCTAACTTGTTTAAAAATTATTAAATAGGTTAACAAGTTATTTTCAGGTTGAACAAATTTGAGCGGGTCGGATTTGAATTGAATCAATGTGAACACTCTTTGTGTTGAATGACACTGTAACTTAAAATTCTTTCATATTAAAATGTGTCGGATGCAGAATGACCGTCTCTCCTAAAAATTCGAATTTTTAAAAATATACTCTCTCCGTCCAGCTAGAAAGTATACATATTTCTATTTTGGGACGTCCAATTACAAAGTAAACATTTCATTAAATACTTTATTTTTTTCCACAAATACCCTTACTTTATATCACATCATTACTTTTACACCAAAAAGCAAGGGCAAAAATGTCATTACACTACTTTTAACTACCTACTATAATTAAAATATTATTATTTCTTAAACACCGCGCCAAAAGTAATTGTATAATTTATGAGTGGACGGAGGGAGTACTTTATTAATTTATATATTCGCAAATGGGAATCTTTAATAAAAGGAACTTATAATTGTTCAACTATCCGAAAGGGAGCATTATCGATCCTTTGTAATAATGCTTCATTCCGATACCGTTCTATGCTTTTTAATTTGTTTAGAATATTATGAAATGACCAAGTAAAGTGCATTGTATTGTATTGCTAGTGTGAGCATCATTCAATTATTTTTATTTTTATTTTTATTTTTTCATTGATATATGAAATTTGAAATAAATTATATATATATATATACATATAGTATTCAATCATTTCATAACAATACATGGAATTCATATATCGTAAAAGTATAAAAACTATCCACCATGCTTTTTAATTTGTTTAGAATATTATGAAATGACCAAATAAAGTGCATTGTATTCTATTGCTAGTGTGAGCATCACTCAATTATTTTTATTTTTATTTTTTCATCGACATATGAAATTTGAAATAAATTATATAGTATTCAATCATTTCATAACAATATATGGAATTCATATACATTGACGGAATCAGCTTTGCGGCTCCGGGGGCAAAATTGTTATGTTTATTTGTTTCGTTTTTTTTACCGTTTATTTTTAGTTTCATCCTATTTCGAGCCTGTTTTTTATTTAAACGGTTGTTTTTGTGTGCACGAAAAATAATATAAGAATTTTGTCGTCGATTTATTTATACCAACTTGATGTTATCTTAACTTTTTTTATTTTTATTAACATTATAATGTGATTGTGAAAAAGAAAAAAAAAAGAACGAAAACAATATTTAAGATAAAAAAATTTATTTTTTATATAATATATTTATAAATAAAAACATTATATATTATTATAAATTAAAATAATAATATGAAAATTTATGTAAAGTATTAATTCTAAATTAAAGAGGAGGGTAAATTTGATTACTAAATAAAAAATTTTAAAAAATTATACTTAAAAAAAATTTGAAAAGTCAGTTGACCCCAAACCCCAAGATCCTTCATTGTTCATATATCCTAAAAGTATAAAAAACTATCCACCATCATTGTAGTAATATATCACGACCTCATCAATATATGTATATATATATATATGTATGTATATATATGATAAACAAAAAGAAGTCTAGCGTGAGAATAAAAAAACATAAAATAAAGATAAAACTTCTTTGTATGATTATTTTTGGCTGTCGGCGACTTTCTACAAATAATAATAATAATAATGAGTTTTATTCTTTCAATATATTTTTTTATGCGATTTTTAATATATATTCTATTTGGCAGATGATAAGTTTTTTATTTAATTTTTGCACATAGATTTATATAAATTAATATTTTATAGATAAATAGTATAAGAAAATAATATAGTATTTATTTTATCCTTGAAAATTAATGTAAAAAGTTAAAAATATATATATTTTTGCATTTAGTTGAAAGTTATTATTATTTTTTTAAAAAAGTAAATATAAAATTTTGTTTTGAACAAATTAAAATGACAAATGAAAAGTTTACTTGGAGTATATTTTATACATTCACTAAAAATTAACATTCAAAATAAAATTTTATTTTTTATATTAATAATACAATTTTTATATTTTAAATAAATAAATATATATATGTATATTTCAAATCAAAATACTAAACAAACAAACCCAGATTGCCCGTAAAAATTAGCTTGTAATTGTTTAAACAAGATGTTTCTAAATCGAATATGTTGTATTTATTTATATTGCTATTTTAAAAAATAAAATGGATATTGCTATATTTTAATTTGTTTGGTTATTATTTGAAATCGATTTAAAATATTTCATTGATTTGAATTATTATTAAATAATATTTTGATATAATGTTTTATGAAAAAAAAAATACTCTCTCCGTCCAATTAGAAAGTATACGTATATTTATTTTGGGACGTTCAATTACGAAGTAAATATTTCATTAAATACCTCACTTTTTTTTCTACAAATATCCTTACTTCACATCACATCATTACTTTATACCAAAAAGGAAGGGCAAAATTGTCATTTTACTATTTTTAACTACTCACTATAATTAAAATACTATTATTTCTTAAATACAGCGCCAAAAATAAATGTTTACCTTGTATGAACGGAGGGAGTATTATATTTTTATTGAATTATAAAAACTAAATAATACTATATTAATTTTAATTTAAAATAATAAAAGAATAATATATTGAAATACGAGTAGTTAGTCGCTGGTGGATATTCTTCATAACCTCAAAATTAGGAATATATATATATATATATATATACATTTAAAAAGAACAGCCTAACTATTCTGTCCTTTAGAATTTGGATTTGGATATTCCAAAAATGTTTAGTGGATTAATATTCTTTTCCTATTATGAAATTGGAGCATATGAAAAGTATGCAATGCAATAATGAATTATGCATAATATTCTGAGTAAAATGAAAATATATTCCCTCCGTCCTATAATTAGGTATTTATTTGCTTTTTACACGTAGTTTTAGAAATATTAATATTATATTGAGATATAATAGGAATAAAGTAAAAATGACTAAAATAATCTTATTAGTATAGTGTGATATAAATGTAATGACATTTGTATAATATATTATAAGTTGTAAAGGTATTTGTAATGTTAGGTAGATAGTACAGTTATTAAAAAAAGAAATGGATACTTTGTTATGAGACGGACTAAAATAGAAAAATGGATATTTTGTTATGGGACGGAGGGAGTATAATTCTTGATTTTAAGTGTCATCAATCACATCATGATAGAAAATTTAGCTCTCTTGTTTTAGAATTTAATTAGCTTTTTTTATTTAATTATACAATAATTATAATTTTTTATAAACATATATTATTTTATTTTATAAAAAAAATATATTTAAATTACTATCTATACAAAAAAATAAAATAAAAAATAATCATATTGTGAATATTTAAAAAAGTGTGAGCTTTTGCGCATATATATGAAATTCTATATTCCAAAAATACTATTGGAAAAGTGTAGGGAAAATAAATAAATAAGATCTCATTTGAGTGTAGAGGGATTATTTACTATTAATAAAATATTTATTAATTTCTAATCTTATCTTTTATATTATTTAATTTATAAATTATATTTTTAGATATTTAATATTTTAATTTAGATTATCATATCCAATAATTATTTTTATAAACATATCAAAATTGAAATGATCTAACAAAACTAAAACACTACTCTACATGTACCTTAATTTACTACACAAGTATTTAAGAATGCTTATAAATGTTATACAAAATAATGTAATATATATATATATATATATATTTTCAAAATATAAAAATAATGTAGAGAATAATTGTATGGTAAAAAAAATTGAAATGAAACTTCAAAATAATACACTCTAATTTGCAATTTAATTTTTTTTAATCCATTATGATTTAAGTTTTTTTTTTTTTCTCTTCGCACGTGTGAATTATTTAGCTCTAACATTGTTGTGGTGAAATAAAACATATATTTTTATGTAATATTTTTTAAATAAGAAATAATTATATAATATTATATCACTAATGGTTGTATATGATATTCTATGTATAAAATATGTCTTAATATAATATATATATTTTATTTTTTTAAAAAAAACTACTCATAATTAATGATTTTTCAACTTAAAAAAATATGTATAAAAAAAAGTCTAACATCTACACTATCAGACCATCTCTTACGGGACTACAAAAACTTTGTTTTTTTTCTATTATATGAAAAGAGGTGTTGATTTGAAGTTTTTTTTTTTTTTTGGATGATGTGGGAATCCGCAGCCGCTACTCGAAAGTGCGCCTTGGGTAAACCCCCGGCCGAATCTAATACCTTGCAAACCATACCCGATGGGGAAAGTCACACTAGGCGAACCATGTGTGGCACGTGGACCTGAGTTGTCGGGGGTTTAATATGATGTTATGTGAGAAAAAAAAAAATAATATATTTTTATTGAAAATTGTATTAGGTGAATAATATTGATTTTTTGGTTTGAAATGATAAAACAACAAACATAGTAACTTTTCTAAATAAATGAATCCTAAATCTCTTGGGTTTGTTTTGTAAGATAATTTGAGGACTTTTTTTTTTTTTTTTTTAACAATGTATGTGGAATTGAATATAAACATAAAAAATAATGCATATGTGTGTAATATGCTACTTCCTCCGTCATTCAAATGTGTGTTCATTTGATCGGGCATGAGTTTTAATAAAAGTGAGTAATAATTGTTAATTTTTTCTTTTATAGTAAAAAAATACAAAAATGGAATGATTTTTACTTAAAAAGGAAATGAAAATATTTTTCGATGACAACCCAAAAAGAAAAGTGAATATAGACATGAATGACGGAGAGAGTAATATTTTTTAAAACTTGTGTATTTTATTTTATTTTTGGTTAAAGAACACAACGTAGAATTTCTAACAATGGATGAATTTACATTTATTCCATATTTTGTTTGGTTTGTGTTTGTGTTTGTGATTGAATTTGATTTATTTTTTTTACTTTTATTTTAAATTATATTTCGATATAATTGTGTATTTATGTGTTGAAATGTTTTGCTAAAAATAAATATTAATTAAATAATTGATAAATAAGATATTGTTTTAAATAAAAAGTAAATATTCAATATAATATTTTATATATTTTTTTCATAAATATTACTTTCATATGTTATTCAAATTTATTTTTACTTTTTTTTTTGTCATCTAAATTTATTCTCATTTCTTTTTTTTTAGTAAAAAAATACTACTTTCCTTTACAAAAAAAAGTAAAAATTTATATTTTTAAATATTTTTCTTAAAACTCATGCCCGATCAAATGAGCACACAATTGGATAACGGAGGAAGTATATATTAAGTAGTACAGTATTTTAGTATAAATAAGCTTTATTTTACTGTAGAATGGTTGAAAAACAATTCGAAAAATACTGGTTGTTCGTACACTACAAAAAAATAGTTTATTCGTAACGAAATTCCGTTACTAAAGTTCACGTAGCTAACGTAATTCCATCTCAAATTTCGTCTCTAATATCATTAGTAACAGAAAAAGTGGATTTAACAACGAAAAAATCTAGTTACAAAATTGATATTTTTTTGTAGTGGTATATTTTTGTATATAGTCATTTGGAGCCAACATATATATATATATATATGAATATTGTAACTCACCTTTCATCTACAATTTTCTATTTCCGCAAATATTTTAACATGGTATCGGTATCAGAGCCTTAGGTCTCGAGTTCGAGTCCCATCGTCCCCATTTTACATATGCATGTGCAAGTTTTGTATATCCTCATTTACACCTGAGGGGGCGTGTTAGGGACTCCATTTTGCAGATATATAAATTAATAATGTATTTACCTAACAGCTTAAGCTTTTAGGTGAGACGGTCATTCTGCATATCCGATATAGTATCAAAGCCAAATTAGGGTTTATTTTGTTCCAGCCGAGCCGTCTCCTTGTTTCGTCGTCAACCGCCGCTCACCGGACACCACCATCGCCGCCATTGCCTCCGCCTCGTCGAGACCAACCCGCCTTCAAAATCTCGTCGCCTTCGGCGGCACGTCGCGACCACACACGCCAGTGACGCAAATCAGTGTCGGACACCCATCTTTGCTGCTGCCTTCCCGCCGCGCGTGAGGGCGCGTCCGGCGGTTTCCGGATGCCACCTCTTGTTTCGATTTATGACATCTTGGTATGATCGGTTTTGCCATTTGATTCGAGTTTATTTTGCGAATATTACTGGGTTGGCTTCCTCAGTCTAATTTCTCAATGATTCTTTTGTGCGCTATACTATTTTTGATCTTCTCGCTTCATAGTATGGTTTTTAATATGGATCGTGTAGACGCTTTTCGGAATTATTGTTCTTCTTTCTTGTGATAATTATGATCTGTGGGTTGAATTCATGAAAAACTTCTTTATTGGTAAAAGATTATGGCGCTATGTTACTGGTGACTTTACTGGACCGATTGCTCATGTTGTCATCTCTATACTAATAAAGAGCTCATGGATTATCGGGAGGCCTTGGATGATTGGGATAGTAAGAATCACATTATTCGTACTTCGATTCGGAATACATCTTTCAAGTCCATTCAGCTTCAACTTCGTCGCATGGACACTGTAAAAAAAAAAGCTTGAGATTATTTGTAGTATCGATATCATGCCATTTGGGATATGCATTATTATCAGCTTATTGGGTCATTGAATATGCTGACACATGACTCGAGCCAGAATATGAATGAGTTCTTTTCCACTATGCAGTCTCTGTGGGGTCGCATTGACGAAGCAAATATACAGATTAAGCACTTTTGGTTGATTCAGTTTTTTACGTCCATAATATGAGTCTGTGCGTGCTTCTTTGCTTTATCGTCATCCCTTGCCTTCATTGAAGACAACGATGAAGGAGATTTTGTTTGAAGACAGTCATCTCAAGATTCTCAAGGCGCCTACCCTAGATTCGGCCTTGACAGTTTTCTCTTCTACTCCTCATCGCAAGAATACTCGCAAGGATGCCCGGCCACCTCAGTCTGATAAATGTCACAGTTGCCTGGATGTTGATCATCTTTATATTTACTGCCCTAAAGTTGAGTGTCGCTACTGTCATCAAAAGGGGCACATCCGTCAGTATTGTCCCAAGAATCCGAAGAATGGTCAGTTCTCTTCTTCCGACTCTTTCTCTATCATTGCTACTGCCACTAGCGTATCACAGTCGCCTCAGCCACTTCTCACTCTTGAGGACCTTCGTCACATGCTCACTTAGGTTCTAGCGGTCCACCCTCATTTAGCCTCGACATCAAGTAACAACACATGGTATATTGATTCTCTGTTGTAATCACATGACACCTCATCATCACCTTTTATATTTCTTCCAACCTATCACTTCACCCCCTCCTATACTTACCGTTGATGGCACCTCCATGCGCATTATCCACACTGGACATATCTCATCATCTCACCTTGATGATGTTTATGTTATTTACAAATTAGCCCTAAACCTTCGCCTGTCGGTAAGTTGGTTGAGCAAGGTCTTACTATAATTTTCTCTACTTCTGGTGTGCAATTTCAGGACACACAGACGGGTCAGATACTTGGGACGGGTCGCAAGACAGACCACTTGTATAAGCTTGACCACCTTCGCCCTGGCCAGATACTATTACTTTCCGTTGTTTCAGTCAGACTTAGTCATGTCTCCCTAACTAAATATAAGTCTTTTGCAAATACAAATTAATTCATATATTTTTGTATATAGTCATTTGGGACTCACATATATATATATATATGAATATTGTAACTCTCTTTCAATCAATAATACAAATTTCTATTTCCAAATATTCCAACCCTGGCGAGCACATTTGTTGAGTTGTTGGTTGAGATTCTTATAGTATGTTCTGTTTAGTGAAATTATTTGAAAAAATCTTTTTATGTGAAATATATAAAATTATGTAACTAATATAAAAATAATGAATGTGTGTAATATTTTAATTTGTTTGGAAAAAATATATTTTTGGGTGTTGGTGAAAGAACACACAAAATGTGAGTTATTAATAAATTAAGAAAGTGTTTTTGTTTGTGTTTTTTACTTCTTTTTTTTCTTCGTATTTTCGTTTTTATTATTTTGGGTAAAATATTATGTTGCGAGTAATATATTGTGATAAATAATGCAATGTATAAATTAATACAAAACAGTGAAGAAATCACCTTTCGAACCTTAGGGGGTGAAATGTCGATTTTCTCAGGCGGCAGGCAAATTCATTATAATTGTTATATTTTTACATTTAAAATAAAAAAAATAAAAAAAAAATTTAAAAAAAAAAAAGAAAAAGAAAATTGGGGCTCGGAGAAGTAGCTTCGTCCCGAATACAAAATAAAAAATTTGGTTACATTTTGATAAAAAAATACATGATCCCTTAAGGCACTGTTATTATTATTTATTTGGTTACACTTTGATAAAAAAATAATAAAAAAATGATCCCTGTCGCACTTTATTACTCCCTCTTTCGTGTAAAATTATATTTCATCTATCCCACTTTTTGTATTTATTTATTTTTTATTTTTTTTTGTCCTATTTATTATTCTGCCACTTTTATTTTTTTAGAAAAAAATTATATATTTGAATCACATATTAAATTTTTAATTTATAATTTTAATTAGACTAATGGATTATCTTAATTTTAATCTAAAATTATTTTTATTATACAATAATTATTTTCACTAATATATTTTTAATTATTTACTAATTATACCCCCTCTAAAATTTTGTATCTACAGTAAACGAGACACGATAGACGAGACATGAAAGAATCATTTAACTGGTAAGAGTTTGAAAAAAAAGTAAGTACAAATATAATTTTTTTTCTTTTATAATAAAGGAAAAATAAAAAAATATAGTATTTTGTTACTTAAAAAAGAATTGGAATAATTTTGATGATAACAAACAAATAAAAAAAGAAAAATGTATAAATTTGAACGACAGAGAGATTATTATATATGTGTTTAAATATAATTCATATATATTCATAACAAATCAAATTAACTTTTTAAGTACGCTTAAAATATATAGATTTGTTTTTTTGAACTATTGTGCTTATTTATAATAAATCGAATCTAATTTTAAAATAATGTCTAAAATATTAGTATGTTGATAAAATATCGTGAATATTAATTCCTAGTAAATCAAATTAACCTTTTAAGTATGCCTAATATATATATATATATATTACTAAAATATTGTGTTTATTCATAGTAATTCAAATCTAATGTTTAAATTATGTCTAAAATATTATTTTAGTTGCTGAAATATTGTGTGTATTCATAGTAAATCAAATCTAATATTTAAATTATATGTCTAAAATATTGTGTTTATTCATAGTAAATCAAATCTAATATTTAAATTATGTCTTAAATCTTATTTTAGTTGCTGACATATATTGTGTTTATTTATAGTAAATCAAATCTAATTTCTAAAATATTGTTTTTGTAGCTCATTGTGCATATGTATTCATACTAAATCAAATTAACATTTAAAGTATGTCTAAAATATATATTTTATTGCTGAAATATTGTACTTATTCATAATAAATATGTTTTTAAAAATTATGTCTAAAATATTATATTTTTCCGTTTTAATTCAATGTATCATTTTTCTCTGTCTCACTCATTTTTATTTTTTATTTTTATTATAATAAGTAGCTAATACACAAATTCTAAAATATTCTTCATTTTTATAAAATATTCATTTGTTATGACCAAAATAATATTTTCTTGCCCACCAAATATATGCACATTTACATTGGATATATAGTTTAGTGATTATAATATTATAATAAATTGAGTCTGTAAATAGTTGTGATACTTTTTAAATAAGTGTAATATGAAATTGTATAAATTAAAGAGTGCATAAGAATTATTTTCTATAAATAAAAAATGTATATTTTTTTGTGACAAATAAAAAAAATAGACATAAATTTAGTGAATGGAATGAGTAATAAATTAAATGAGATAAAATTAATATTATTATATATATTTTATGTTTTTTCACTTTTGTTTTTTGGTGGCATTATTTTTCATAAACATTATTAGAAAATACAATATATGTATATATTAATATATTTTTTTTTATTCACAAAGATTAATAATTTAATACAAAATAATATTTTTTTATATTATTAATACAATTTTTTATATCAAACACATTTATTCAAAAATATAATATATATACATATTAACACAATATATATAATATATACTTTATTCATTTACAAAAAATTAACCACTTAATACAAAATATTATTAATATTTTTTAATATTTAATATAAAAAATACATTTATCAAAGACCAGTTTGTATGCATCAATGTATTTTTATCATGTAAATTTAAATATATATATATATATATGTATATATATTAGTATAGCATGTAATACAAGTGTTTGTTTTCGAGATTTTGTGGAATTTCCACAATTTGTACAAATTTCTCTTCTCTCCCCTCGTTCCTCCAAAATATTAAGGGCGTGTTTGGCAATTAGCTGATAGATGTTAGCTGATTCAATTAGCTAGTTTGACTAGCTGATTCGATTAGCTGTTTGTATTAAAATATTTGGTAAAATAACTGTTTGATATTAGCTGTTTATACATAAAATGACAATTGAGGACATTTCTATTTTATTCTTGTTTCTAATATATTCAATTATGTTTTTTTGAGTTTAGAATGTTTAAAAATTTTTGTTATTAGTTATTGAAAATTATAAAAGTGTTATAAAAGTATTTATTTATATTACAGTTAGATTTAAAAAATAATATATTTTTATTAAAATATATAAATAGTTTTTTTTATTGAAAATGGTGTAAAATATAAAATAATAAATTTTTCGTATATATATTTGTTATATTAGTTATCGATTAGTTCATTATAATTATAATTTTCAATAAATTTAATTTAGTTTTAGTATAAAATTTATATAATGTAATTTTAATAAAAAAATAAATTATTAAAATTTATATTTTTTATTTTATGTTGATTTTAATAAATTTATATATTTTACAATTAAAATAATTTTTATATAAAAATTAATTATTTTAAATTTATAAAAGTAAAACTATAATATAATAAAATATTATAATATAATTAATAAATAATCAAAATATATTTATTTGTTTAAAATTTATAATAAATTTTTAAGGGCATATAAGGAATAAAATATTTTTTTACAGCTATTTCAAAAGGCTAAGTTAGCTTTTTCAGAAATTAGCTTTTTGGACCCCAAAAAGCTAATTTACTAAACATTTAAATTAGCTTTTTGACTAGTCAAACACCTAAAAGCTATTCAATAAGTTAAAAACTTTTCAAAAAGTTATTTGCCAAATCAAGTATTTATTTTTTTATTTTTATATTATACTATAAATTAATTTTAAAAATCAAAATATATCAAATATTTATTTTTTTTATTTTTATATTATAGTATAAATTAATTTTAAATTCAAAATATATAACTACTCCAATCCTAAGCTAAAATTCAAATCCCCGAACAAACAAATGATTATAAAATTTATAAAATACAAAATAAGATGCGATATAATATTATTAATTATTTAATAGTGACATGTTCACCAAATTGAATTATAATTATATTGACTGTTGATAGGTCAATATATATAATAGTATATGGAGAGAGAGAGAGAGAGAGAGAGAGAGAGAGAATGGATGGAATGAATAATAAATATGATTATATTATTAGTATAGAGTATATCCAAGTAGAAGATACAAAAAGTGAAAGAAAGAAAGGGAGTGGATAATACTCCTATTAAAAAAAGATAAAAAGAAGGTACTAGCGAGTGAGTATTAATATAATCTAATCTAATCTAATTCCATGGAAATGTCGACACCATTGGAGGGGAGAGGGTCCACCAAATATATCCTTCTACTAGTACAGTACTAGCAGTATCACCGCCCACCCACTGGATTCCATTCAATTCATGTCTCTCTACTATTGTATTTTAATCAATTAATTAATTGGTTAGTAAGAAAGAGCAGGGGGGGTGGGTGTTGGGTTGGGGCCTATAAAAGGAGCCTAATTCCTTCCTGCACTCTTCACATTGATTCGTTCGTTCCACCGTCCGTCTGTTGAGTTTCCTCGTTTTCTTCGCCATCATCGCCCTTCTCTCTGTCTCGCATTTTGTGTTGTCTACTTTTATTTCTCTTCTGGTGTTTGTTGTTCATAAAGTGAGTGAGTCAGGCAGGCCGGTCGGTATTCAGGAATAAAGCCCACACTGTTTCTCTCTCTTTTTTTGTTTGTTTGATTGATTGATTCAGTTCAGTTCAGTTCAGGTACCTCTCTCTCCCTCCCTCTCTCTCTCTCTCTCTCTCTCTGGGTGGGGTGGGGTGGGTGGCAGCAAGCAATCAAACAAATAGGGAATCTTACACTGCTGTAACAAACTACTCCACTTAATTACTAATCTTATTGTTAAGATTTCGTCCTCGTCTCCCATACACATACACATACACATACACATACCTTACCAACCATTTCCAATTTAATCGCTAAATTAAATGACATCTATCTATCTATCTGTGCTGTGCAATTAAGATCTTTCTTTCATTCATTCATTAATGGTCGATCTATCTATCTAGATTTATTTAATTATAATAACTAACTAATTAGTGCTGAATTATTAGTCAGTCAGTGAGTCAGTCGTCTCGTTAGAGGTGATATTCATGAACCCATAAACAGCACCAACTGATTCTCTCACTTACTCACCACGTTACAGTACTGTAGTTTTCCTCACCGACCGACTCCCCATGTCGAGGTTCTAGATTCTTGCCACGTGGACTGCCACCCTTGTTTATCACGCCACTCCTCTCTCTCTCTCTCTCTCTCTCTCTCTCTCTCTCTCTCTCTCTCTCTCTCTCTCTCTCTGACACAGATGTAATTAGAGGGTTAGGTAAGCAATTTATTAATTAATCTAGGTGTCGCTGCACCGTCATCCTCGTCATCTTCTCCTCCTACGTCCTACTATATATATCCATATTTATTTATTTATTTATTTAGAACAGACCCACCCACCCACCCCAAGCAAATCAAAATCGTACACTAGTGTTTGCGTGTGACGGCGACTCTGCTCTTAATTATCTATCTATCTTTAGGTTACGTTGTTGAAGAATCAATCAAGAATGGCGGAGCGTGTTCTCACTCGCGTCCACAGCCTCCGTGAGCGGATGGACGCCACCCTCGCCGCCCACCGCAACGAGATCCTGCTCTTTCTCTCCAGGTACCACCACTAACCTAATCATCTATCTCTTCTACCAATATTAATGCATGCTGAATTAATCAATTACTATCAAATTTATCAGAGTTGAAGCGCACGGGAAGGGAATCCTCAAGCCCCACCAGCTGGTGGCCGAGTTCGAAGCCATCTGCCCCGCCGACAAGGAGAAGCTCCAGGACCACGCCTTCCAGGAGGTCCTCAAGAGCACCCAGGAGGCCATCGTCCTCCCCCCCTGGGTCGCCCTCGCCATCCGCCTCCGCCCCGGCGTCTGGGAGTACGTCCGCGTCAACGTCAACGCCCTCGTCGTCGAGGAACTCTCCGTCCCGGAGTACCTCCACTTCAAGGAGGACCTCGTCAACGGAACGTACGCCCTGTCCTAACAATTACTACATCATCTTCATCTTCATCTTCATCGAATTCCTTACATATTTGCAGCTCCAATGGCAACTTCGTCCTGGAGCTCGACTTCGAGCCCTTCACGGCGTCCTTCCCGAAGCCGACCCTCACCAAGTCGATCGGCAACGGCGTCGAGTTCCTCAACCGCCACCTCTCCGCCAAGATGTTCCACGACAGGGAGAGCATGTCCCCCCTGCTCGACTTCCTCCGCCGCCACCACTACAAGGGCAAGACCATGATGCTCAACGACAGGATCCGCAACCTCAACTCCCTCCAGACCGTCCTCAGAAAGGCCGACGAGTACCTCACCACCCTCCCCCCCGAGACCCCCTACGCCGACTTCGAGCACAAGTTCCAGGAGATCGGCCTCGAGCGCGGCTGGGGCCACTCCGCCGACCGCGTCGCCGAGATGATCTCCATGCTCCTCGACCTCCTCGAGGCCCCCGACTCCTGCACCCTCGAGAAATTCCTCGGCCGGATCCCCATGGTCTTCAATGTCGTCATCCTCTCCCCCCACGGCTACTTCGCGCAGGAGAACGTCCTCGGCTATCCCGACACCGGCGGCCAGGTAGTACTAATACTATAATGATAATAATAATCCATCAATGGATCGATCAGATCGATTTGTAGGTCTGAAAGTTTCTTCCCAGGTTGTCTACATCTTGGATCAAGTCCCGGCATTGGAGAAGGAGATGCTCAAACGCATCAAGGAGCAAGGACTCGATATCAAGCCGCGGATTCTCATCGTAATTACTTCCATCTGCATCTGCATCTTAATTTTAACAATGCTGGATGGATGGATGGATGGATCATCGATTTTGTTGAATTCAGGTGACTCGGCTGCTCCCGGATGCTGTCGGAACCACCTGCGGCCAGCGCCTTGAGAAGGTGTTCGGTACAGAGCACTCCCACATTCTCCGAGTTCCATTCAGGACGGAGAATGGAATCGTTCGAAAATGGATTTCCCGCTTCGAAGTGTGGCCGTACATGGAGACCTTCACTGAGGTAACTAATCATATTCGATCGATTTTCATTACTAAAGGCGAATTAACAATGCTTACAAACTCTGTTTTTCCTAGGATGTTGCTAAGGAGATTACCTCAGAGCTGCAGGCGAAGCCCGATCTGATCATCGGGAACTACAGCGAGGGCAACCTCGCCGCCTCTTTGCTAGCTCACAAGCTCGGCGTCACACAGGTGAATCGAATTTGATCTTTCTGCAGAATGTTAAAGAGTTTGTATCTGAAATTGTGTGATTCTTGGCAGTGTACCATTGCTCATGCTCTGGAGAAAACAAAGTATCCGGATTCGGATATTTACCTGAAGAATTACGACGAGAAGTATCACTTTTCCTGCCAGTTTACGGCGGATCTGTACGCGATGAACCACACCGACTTCATCATCACCAGTACCTTCCAAGAGATTGCCGGAAAGTATGTCGATAATGCACGACTTTTACGTGCTTCTAACCTCGATCGATGAACGCTGCTTTTACTAATGCTAATGAAAACTGCGTTTCCTTTCGTGTTACCAGCAAGGACACTGTCGGACAATACGAGAGCCACATGGCTTTCACAATGCCGGGATTGTACCGAGTCGTGCACGGCATCGATGTCTTTGATCCCAAATTCAACATCGTCTCTCCCGGGGCTGACATGAACCTTTACTTCCCGTACACCGAGAAGCAAAAGCGACTCACTGCTCTACACCCCGAAATCGAGGAGCTTCTCTTCAGCGACGTCGAAAATGAGGAGCATCTGTAAGTTTCCACTCATCGCTCAGAAATGTCGAACAATCTGAAGCTCTAACTAACTAATTTTGATTCCACAGATGTGTGCTCAAGGACAGGAACAAGCCAATCTTGTTCACCATGGCGAGGCTCGACCGTGTCAAGAACCTGACGGGGCTTGTGGAGCTGTACGCCAAGAACCCAAAGCTGCGGGAGCTGGTGAACCTTGTTGTAGTCGGGGGCGACAGAAGGAAAGAATCCAAGGACTTGGAAGAGCAGGCGGAGATGAAGAAGATGTACGATCTGATCGAGACCTACAAGCTGAACGGCCAATTCAGATGGATTTCTTCCCAGATGAACCGTGTCAGGAATGGCGAACTTTATCGCTACATTGCTGACACAAAGGGCGCGTTCGTGCAGCCTGCTTTCTACGAGGCTTTCGGGCTGACTGTTGTCGAGGCCATGACTTGTGGTTTACCAACATTCGCGACGCTGCACGGTGGTCCGGCTGAGATCATCGTCAATGGCAAGTCGGGATTCCATATTGATCCCTACAATGGCGAGCAGGTTGCCGAGACACTCGTTGCTTTCTTCGAGAAGTGCAAGAAGGATCCATCGTACTGGGAAAGTATCTCTGAGGGCGGCCTGAAACGAATCCAGGAGAAGTATATTTTGATTCTCATTCCTAGTATAAGTTTACGAGGTCGAATTTGCCTGTGGATAATGTGGTAAGAAACCAATCCTTTTCTTGTTTCCTGTCCAGGTATACATGGCAGATTTATTCAGACAGGCTGTTGACCTTGGCCGGAGTCTACGGTTTCTGGAAATATGTCTCGAAGCTCGACCGCCTTGAGATCAGACGCTACCTTGAGATGTTCTATGCGCTTAAGTATCGCAAACTGGTATGAGTAAACTCACTCTTCCCATCTTTCCTTTACGCCATTCAATTTGATCTTTCGACTCAAAACATTGTTGTTGTTGTTGTTAAGGCTGAAGCTGTTCCGTTGGCTGTCGAGTAAAAAGACGGGGGCGACGATGACAATGAAGACCTGCTGCTGCTGTAATAAGAATGGAAGTTTCTGGTGTTGCCATTGCTGCTGGAATATTGAGACTCTCTGTTTTGTTCTCTTTGCCTTTCCCCAAATTGAGTGTCGTTGTTTTACATTTCCCCTGTCAGTTTTTTTGGTGTAATCCTTGACATTTCTATTGTGCAATAACAACAGTCCATACTATTTGGTCTCTATTTCATCTCTTGCATTCGTTTCAAATATCTTCACTGGAATGATCAAGATTGGCTCTTTGGGGTCAAATGGAATCAAGAAACACCTCCAAGAACCTGACCAAAGTCCAGAGCAGAATGGTTGGCCTTCTTGTTCTTCTTCTTGTTGCCTGTGCAGCAATACTTGTGGCATTCTCATTGCTGAGTTTCCATTCAAGAAACCATCACAGTTGTCGTCGTCGTCGTCCTAATCAACAATCGGACAGAACTCTGCAAACGTTTGTTAGAAAGGTCTGCGCCGAGACCCTCTATCCGTCTCTGTGTTTTTCAACTCTATCCTCCATGCGGCCTTCAGATTACAGCAGCCATGGCCTATTCATCCAGATTCTTGAGTTCTTGATCAACCAAACTGCCGATCGGGTGGAGAGAGCCCGAACAAGCCTCGTATCTCATTTCTCGGGTATAGAGCTGAACACCCCGGAAAAGAATGCTCTCCAAGATTGCATGGAACTGCTCGATCAGACGAGGTATGAACTTAACGAAACCATCCACGAGTTGGGCATGAATCACGGGTACGGTAGTGTCAAGACACTTCTCAGCGCAGCGATGACGAATGAAAACACCTGCATCAACGGGTTTCTGGACTTGGAACAGCTCTATCCGGATCCACATTCGAAGGGCCGTGTCGAACATATCCAGAGCCTGCTGATTCCGGTTTCTCAGATGATCAGCAATAGCTTGGCCATCACAAGGCACGTGGAGGGCCCAAAGAGCAAACAACAACAAATCCTCAAGAAAACCAAGGATCTTGTCAAGATCACAACCGGAAAGTACAAGAATCCGAGACCACATGTGACGGTAGCCTCTGATGGGAGCGGAGACTACAAAACCATAGGCGAGGCCATTGCAAGGGCGCCATATATGGGCCCCAAAACTCATCGAATCAAGATCAAGGCAGGAGTTTATCATGAGCATGTCGTGATCTCGAGAGATAAGACCAACATTATGCTGATTGGGGATGACATGAACTCGACAATCATCACCGGGTCGAGAAACTTTGCAGATGGATACTCCACCTTCGAATCAGCCACATTAAGTAGGTCAAGTTCTCAATTCCATTTACTATAGATTGCCAAAATAATCAATTATTCGAATCAGTTGTGTTGCAGCTGTGGAAGGAGACAAATTCTTGGCCAGAGACTTAACCATACAAAACACAGCGACTCCGGAGAAGCACCAAGCAGTGGCTCTACGAGTAACATCCAATGCGGCATTCTACCGTTGCAGGATCATTTCCTATCAAGACACACTGTATGCCCATTCATTGCGCCAGCTGTACCGCGACTGCTCCATCCAGGGAACCATCGACTTCATCTTTGGGAACGCGGCAGCAGTCTTCCAGAACTGTAGGATACTCGTGCGCCAACCTATCCCTGGCCAGAGGAACATGATCACAGCTCAAGGGAGAGAGGATCCTAATCAGAATACAGGGATAATCTTGCAGAGTTGCACCATAGAGGCAGCCACAGAATTCATTCCCTCTAAGAGAAGAAGCTTTTCGACTTACCTGGGCAGGCCGTGGAGGAATTACTCGAGGACAATTGTTGTTAATAGCTATTTGGGAGACCTGATACACCCCCGGGGATGGTTTGCGTGGAATGAGCACAGCAATTTGGATATGGTGGAGTACATTGAGTGTGGGAATTCCGGACCTGGCGCAGATACCAAGCGGAGGATTTCATGGGCCGGGTACAGAAAGAACTGCAGTGAAGACATAGTTACACAGTTCAGTGTAGAAGAGTTCCTACATGTGGCAGGTGGCTGGTTTGAATCAACTGTTTTCCCACTTTTCAGCAGTTAGTAGAAAGAAACACCAAGAGGGAACATGTCATGGTTTCTACAAGAAGTACATACAATATTACGCCAATTAAAGAGAGAAATAGAGAGAGAAAGAGTAATTTGGCAACTCTTTCATAATTTGAGCCCAAGCCCTGTCAAGTGCCAACATAAGCACAAGTTAAGACTATTCTACTGCTGATCCTTAAGGATAAGTTTGGAGTCCACATTACAAGATCCAAACATATTAAACTGCCTAAAGTGACGACAATCTAGTCAATCTGAGATCGATCACATTCAACACAACTAGACCGTAACATATTAAACTGCTTGAAGTGATGATGATCTAGTCAACATCAGGGAATATGCCTAAATTGTTTGCGCCTTTCATGCATGAATCACTACCAATTAGAGAATACCAACTACAGTATGCCCTTGGGTGATGATATGTTTCAACCATTGCACGCAAATCTCCCTCAATCACACTTAGGGAAAATATCCCAAAATTTGAAGAAGAGTTGGATGAATGATTAAAAAAACAAAGAAAGAAAGAAAGATCACAAAAGAATATATGAGCATTGAACACTATATTCAGTCGATGGGATGAGGATTATGTTTGGTTAATATCCATATAAAAAATGGCCAAGCACCGGACACCTGAAGAGAATAAGCCCAAAGGATTTACCTAAGGTGTGTAACCCAAAAGATAGCTGCATAATTCAAAAACCTGAAGAACAGGAGAATGGTACTATTCCGCAAAAATTAAAGGCATAATCAACCAAGCATATATAGTTCAATAAGGTATATTTTCTAAGTTAACTCAGTGCACCAAATATCAAAAATAGCGAAACTTGTAGGGGTTTAAGTTTACCATACTGCCCTAATTACTCCCATACTGATGCAACCTTTGTTCGCATTGATTACAAATGGAATAAAGTTGATAACGTGTACCACAAAATGGTATTCGCCTCTTATTTTACAATATTATAGAGCATAAGGGAGTATATTCACAAGAGGCACAAACTACATAGTTTGGTGGAATACCGCAACCAACTTAATTGGGGTTTTCAAAGAGTTCTGAACTCTCTTCCGTGAACTAACAACAATAATAACGCAACCCTTCATTCACACAACAAACCCCTTCATTATCAGTAATTGGTCACCTGTCACCATACAGCAAGGTTCAAGTTGCATGGAAGAATATTCAAAGTCGAGGCGTATCTGGTGCTCAAGCATACACAGGATAAGTGAACCTTTACAACAATATAGCATTGAAAACTTAACACGCTCAGCTACATGATCCGCTGATTTAACAGCTCAAAGTTGTGACACTATGAAGTCATGATCCGTGCTACTTTACCCAGAAACCACTTACAATTTGTAATCTTCAAAATTGTAATTTCTCTAACATGTTTCAAGCATCTCTCAATATACTCATTACCTGAAAATTTAATCATCTTTTAATCTTCGTAGAAGTTTCGATGCCCAGCGTCTGACTCGTCGTTTCAGAGTGTAACCAACAAAAACTCCAGCAACAAAGCAAATGGCACAAATCTTTGAGCATGTCCAAAGTGATACAAATTGCCTGCATTAAAAGGATTAACGTTGAATTGTGTTCTCTTATGTCCTCCTTTTCCACTTAACACTACAGAAAACTGAAACAAATTCAAACATCACACATTCTCTACGTTTGAAGATCAGAATCATTAGAGCTGTGGAAGAAAACTCCATTGAGAAGCAATATAACAAATTCAAAAGGCTGATAAGGTCCCATGGTAAGAAAAACAAAAGGGTCACTATAAGCGCAATTGTAGTATATTCAAATTGCCTTGGCATTCATTTCAAATACTACTCAGATACAAATGCGTCCTTGGTAAATAGCCTGCAATATGTCTTTAATTCAAACTTGGATAGGGGTACGTTTGAACAATTCGACAAACTACAGATAAAAGGAATTCTAATAGAAGCTTGACAGCACATCTTATGTCAATGTTAGTCTAGTTAAAATTTATTTGTTTTTGACACAAAGTTGTGTGGAATACAAGAAGTGCAGCATCAGCTTCTTTCGTGATGAGACATTGTCATGCTTCACTAATGTAATCAGGCGAGAGCATATTTTAGAGAACAAAAGTATAGTCACAATATACGGAATCAATCAGCCAATGCTACTGCGACCAAATTTTGTCAGTCAGAAAGTATGTGTTTCAGACTATTTAGCCTTAACTGGTCATTTAAACAAAATTCTGTAGCAGCACAGCAGCATCAACCCAATGCTCATTTTCATTCTGATCGGTAAAGACAAAATGGCAATGGGCAACGACTCTATTTGAAATATCATGAAGCCCCAAAATAAGTATCCCAGTAAACCATTGCAAGTTATCAATCCATGCATCGAATGCTTATTCAAGTGACAGTCATTTGTGAGTCGTGTATATATAATTCATTCATCATTGGGCATAAGAATCCTCATATACACAACCATATCACCAAAATTGACAACAGCATCAAACCAGACACCAAAACTTGACGCGTTGCCTTAATTAAACCAGAACATTAAGTCACAGTAATTTAGTTCATTCTATGACTATCCATCCTGTATCTATAATTAATAGTGATAAATACAAATCTCGTCCTATTGCAGTTGCCATATTTCAAATTTAAGGAAATCAATGTTCAATATCACTTCCCCAAAGATATCAAGTCCAGAAGCAAAGAGGAATAAAAAGTCAAGCCAACGTCCAATTTTTTTGTTGTTTTTTAAACGCAAGCAAATAGAGGAATTGCTGTAGTATCGCAAGGCATGAAAGAGGGTAGTCATACCTCGAGGGGCGAGCCAGCAGCAAGCGAGAGTGGTCCGTTGAATACGAAGAAGAAGAGGAAGAAGGGAGAGAGTCGAGGGGCTTGTTAGTTTTCTCTAAGGAAGAGGCAAGAGAGGTGAGTTTTGCCTTGGATTCCTGCGCCTGCGCGACGGCATCGCTGTATGCTTTCCGCAGTCCTTCCATGGTCGATCGGAAATTTCCGTAGGTTTGGGGTTTGCAATACAGCGGGGGTGGGATCCTCGATACCGTTCAACACCCGGGCCGGGCCCCAGCCCAGCCATCAATAAACCCATACATGTGTAAAATTATACTTCTCCGGGCTAGTACATACTTATAAGTGAGAAAAGTGAGGTTAAAGCAATAAAAATTCCACAACTCATACATGTGTTATTGTGTTATATAATTCCAATAGGGTGTGTTTGTTTGGGTTTGGATTTTGAATTAGGATTTGAATAATAAAAATTTTGAATTTGAATAATTGTATGATGCTATATAAATAGGTATTGATATGACGTTTTGAATGTAAAATTAATTTTTAGCATAATATAAAAAATAAAGAATAAGTGTTTAATTTGATGTTTTGGAAAAAAAAAATGGAATAAATAATACAAATCTTCACAAGTCCCTCAAACAAACACACCAATGTAAAACCATCCATCTATTGAACATATCGTAGATATATACCCAGTAAGTGTACAACATTTTTCGTTGAATATTATTATATAAATGATGTGTTTCATTAAAATTTTATTAAGAAAAATTCTCGTGGAAAAAAAAATAATAACGAAGGAAAAGAGTACATTGTTCTTGTATTGATTCGTTCTTCTTAGTTTGGATTTAATTTGAGATCTTTAAGTGACACATTCCAATTCCTTTATCAATTTATTGAATGTTTGTGTGGGTAGAACCTTAGTTAATAAATGTAATTGTAAAATAATCGAATTTGTTGCACGGGTAGAACCTTAGTTAATAAATATAATTGTCAAATAATCGAATTTGTTGCACATCATTTTCACCATTCTTTTGAAGGTCGTGAGTAAGAAGAATTTTGGTAAAATATATTTTGTTGTATCCTTTAATGTATCTACCCTTTAATTGGACAATACAAAACAACATTGTTGGAGAATTTTTATTTCAGACATTAATCTACAATTATTTTAATACTATGAGTCATGACCTCAGTCAAACGCTTCATGAATAATCAATACTTTGGCATTTGATGATGTAATAATTGTTGTCTATTTGATGGATTTTCAGGATATTATAGTATCATCAAATTTAAATATATAACTAGTTTTTTATTTTGCTTTGTGCAAGTCAGACAAATACTCGGCATCGGCATAGCCTAATAGTTTGTTTCCCCTTCGTGGTGTTGCTTCGTAAGAAAATTTGGGGTTGGCGTGAAGTGAGTTGTGATTTGACCATATATATATATATTTCGTTGATTATCGTACTATTCTTTATTTTCTTCAAACTTATTTGTTTCTAACAACTAATACTCCTTGCGGGGGTGAAATTAGGGTTTTCTTCTCGAACAATGAATTGGAACTAAATGGTTATGTAATTTTCCCCAAATTTGTATCAATTGTGTTTTTTTATTTTTCAATTTTTTTTTATAAGTCATTTTTTTAAAAAAAAATTTTTTTTTTGGAATAGAAGAGATGAAAAAGACTATCATGGAAGTTTCCAGTGCTTGCTTCAAGAAAACATAGATTGAGCGAGTAGCAATTTTCCGGTGGTAGCGGAAGATTCCGGCACCGCCGTATACAGTTTATTATTAGCTAACAATCAACCGGAGCAGTAGCCTCCGAGCTACCAGAACCGGCCGCTAATGGCGGCGTATGCGACTGAACTGCCGCCATGCCATCGTGGAATAATAAATACCTGCCGTCGTTTTTGAGAATATTTCTTCCAAAACAAACGGGAAACCATTTGCATTTGATCGAACAATACTCCATTCTAGAATCCATTTTCCATGGCCGATTGTCTATTGGATTTTTTTTCCAGCTTTACAAAACTGATTCCGGCAGCTTTTCAAAATCTCTCTCTATCACATATTGAACACGTGCGTATTTAGCTCATGTTTGTATAAATACAACAATATATTATTGGATTGAAACAATACGTTCGTTTTATAGTTAACACGGTCGAGTTTGTTCAAAATTATATGTCATACGAGCTTTTGTTATAGTGATGATTTATTGTTTGTAAGAAACTAATTTTTTTAATTATTTTTAAATGAGTCTAAAAATTAAAAATTAAAAAAAAAAGAATTGATTATAACTAATAATCCATCAGTCCCACGTAATTTGTCCCTATTTTTATTTTCATTCGTCCCACATAACTTGTCCTTTCTATTTTTGAAAATATAATTATGCACTTTAATCGCAATTTAAATTTTATAATTTTTTTTAATTTTAATTAAACTATTTACTTATTTTAATCTTAATCTATAATTATTTTTACTAAATAATAATTATTTTCACTTATTTTCTATTTTTACTAATTATTTTTTTTTCATCTTCAGTTTAGTTTTGTTTTATTTTTTAAAAATAAAACTATAATCATACTGTTTTTTACTAAAAACTTCTTTTCGATTATATTTTATATTTTCACAAAAATTAATATTTAATATAAAATACTACCTCCGTCCGACTTTAAAAAGTCTTATTTACTTATTTTTCGTGTTGATTTTTTAGTATTAATTATTATATGAAATGGTAGTACAAATTAAGAGAAAATAATAAAAATACATCTATTAAGCACCATTTGGATTTGCTTCTGGCAGGAGCTTTTGACTTCTACTTCTAAAAACAGTAGTTTACACCTGTTTGCATTGGCTTCTGTCCAAAAGCAGAAGCAGCTTTTCAAGCTGAAAAGTGCTCTTTCCAGAAGCACATTAGGGATAGCTTGTAAAATAAGCAGAAGCACTTTTATCCTTCTTAATAATAATAATAATAATAATAATAATAATAATAATAATAAATACAATACAATAATATAATATAATATAAAAATAAATAACTTATATATTATATCTTAATAAAAATTTAAAAATATAATTAATTTATTATTGTTAATTTATGTATTATATTTGGATTAAAATTTAAATACTGAATTTAAATAGAAGTATATAAACTTTTTAATTATACTTAAATTACTAAATATAATTTATAAAATTTTAAAATAAATTATAAAAGACAAATTATTTAATAGTATATTGTAAATTTATATTTAATTCATATATTATCCTCAAATTAAAATTTTAAAATATAAATAATCAAAATTTAAAAGTATAATTTTTATACTTTAATTTAAAATCTTTAAGTACAATTTTAAAATTTAAATTAAATTATAAAAGTATTATAGAAAAATACTATTATATTAACTGCATGTCCTTTTAAGTAATTTTAACAGTTTAAACACAAAATCGAACTGCTTTTGCTTTTGACTTCTGCTTATTTTTTAAGTCAATCCAAACAGACCCTTATAATGATGCAAAAAAATTATATGAAAAATATTTTTAATGATAAATACAATAACATAAAAGATAAATGATGAGTATTATCTTTTATATTACCTGAATTATTCTCTATAATTTATATAAAAAAAACAAAACAAAAAAAAAAATCACATGAAAACACTAATCAAATAATTATAAATAGAAAAGTTGTCCCGCCTTGTCAGCACTAGTTTCAAGGTGTAATTTTTTATAGAATTCTGTAATAAATTTTTAAATTAAAATGATTATTTCATATTATATTTTAAATATAAAATTAAATCTTAATATAATAACTAATAAATAGATTTAATATTTAATATTTAAAAAAAAAATGATATAACAAAATCAAAACCAAAACATTACCAATAAACACACCATCAGTGATTTTACAATGCATATAAGAAAAAGTAGCAACTGAGTCTGAGGCATAATATAACTAACTGCAGCCACCATCACCATATTCATAATTTCACCGTCCCCAACAGAACAAAAAGAGTATCGCTCAACTACCAAAATTTTTTACGACTCACTCCCATTCATCTTTCAGTTTCCATTCTTCTTGCGCTTTTTCGACATCGAAAGGGCATTCGACACACTTTTCCCTTCCAGTTTCTTGGTCAGCTTCACCACACTTGCCATGCCTCTTCGGGCAGCTGCCCGTTGTTCCGGTCTTCGGCTCATCATCTTCCGATCAAGCGGCCAATATGCGTAGGGTTCAAGTTTGTCTTTTCTCTTCAAGTCACCTCTTGCCTTTTTGCTAGCGTATTCCTTCCCAGTGTATGCCCACCCCGCCTCTGATGTTGTCTTTAGCCGCTTTTTCGTTTTTCTTGAGCTGCCAGAAATTTCGCTCCTCCCATCATCTGCCTCGCCAGTTTCCAAGGAGGGATCTCGCTTCTGTTTCCTCTTACCATCCTCGCGAATAATTAGACGCCCTTCAGAATCTATCTCGAGTTCATCTTCCAAATCGGGCTTCCTCTTTAATGGCTGTGATAGTCGAAGTGCAGATCTTGTTCGTTGACTATCAAGTAAGTCGAGGGGCTCGTCGTCCAATTGGTTGAAGGAGTCTTCTTGTAAACTCTTTGCAGCTTTGCGGGCCCGCTTGGATCTGGTCATAGATACCAAGTTAGTTCAAAAACATTTAAAACGCCAAAGTCCTTAAGGTTGTGTAACGCATGTTCTACACAAATATCTACTGACCGTAACAAAGATGCCTTGGATTGCATTGCAGAGGAAAACTTGCTCCGACGAGTAGAAATGCTCTTTCCATCAGCAAACTCACCGTCGCTGTTCCTCGTTTCCACATCATCGAAATCAGAAAATATCCTTGTGTGATTCCATCGACTCATTCTCGATGTAGTCGCTCTTGACTGAATTGACCTATCTTCTGAGGATTTTGCAGATTGTTTCCTCTCAGTTCGCTCCTTAAGCTGCATGCATTCAGATAAATAATGCCATAAATATACGTGTATATACATATTTCTTCAAGGAATTTGAAAATCTGAAACCTTTCGAATATTTGTTAGGAGTTTCATATGCTCCTCAGGCATGACTTCTTTAACAGCATCCAGACCACATTTCCTCACGAGCATTCCCAGGAGCAATTTAACCTACAGACAGGATTACACATATAAATACATGCACACCTTATGACACAATTGACAACTTACAATCTAAGCACCAAGAGAATTTTATATGAGCTCGGAAGCCCTTTTTCTATTGGATGCATAGAATCTAAATCACATTCATTAATATGATCTACCAAAGCGCTAAACATTTACCTTTGCCTTGAAATGGTTTCTGGTACTATCTTGCCAATTCAGCAACCCTTCCACCATGCTTCGCAAGTATGTTTGCAGGCTATCAGTTGGCGATTTTGCAACCAATACTTTCAGCAAACCTAAATTAGCCTACAACAAATCCAGCAATCAATACAGCAAATAAAGAACAGCTAATTGCAGGAGTTGAGTCTAATTTTTATTTTATTTATTTTTTATGCGGGGCTACCAACCTTGATTATTTCTTTGTTTTTCCTTTGTAGTAGGAGAAGAGCAGATGGAAGAACATTGTAAGCAGCAGAAACAAGATCAGAGAACTCGTAGGCCAGACGAGCTAAGCCTGTCATCGCAGCACTGATCATATGGGGGCTCTCACCCGCCAGGCCACCAGCAACCTACATGCAAATAAATCAAACAGATTTCTCAATGTAAGGGGTTAGATGCACGTATTGGTGGCCACAAAACCACATACCATGTTAAAAAATTGATGCAACTTCTCCTTGCCACCATTCTCGTCTCCACAGATACGACCAATCTGTACAAGTATATCGGAAGCCTGGTTTCTTGTTTTCTTGTTTGCCTAAAATGATATAACCAAATACAACCATCATAAAAGTAAACATTCCTGATTGAGGAAGTCACATAAATGATAGAAGTTAAAGAATAATAACTTAAACATTTTCAGAATCTTCAGTCATAACAATTATAGGTTTAAGAGAAATTTAGTGGTTCCAGGTGAAAGATAAAATATAAATGCATATATATAGGTTTAACAGATTAATCCACAGCTCATCCAAAGAAGCCGTAAACCAGACTATTATAGAGAGACCAAGGACAGAATAAAACAAACTAAGAGATGGAGCATGGATGGTGCAATTTCAAGTTTCCGACCCATGATTCACAACAAAGATTCCAGCTATCATATGAACACAAAATATTTCTCATGATTCTGATCTTGCAAAGTCAAGTGTATTCACCTTGTGTATGAAGGCGTGTTTGGTTTGGATGTATTTTAAATGAAAATAATTGATTCATGTAGTAGATTTTAACACACACACGTGCACACAAGTGAACACAACAAAGGAGAAATGTAGTATTAGAAGCTCCACCTTTTGAATTTTAGCATCAAATAAAAATACAAATTAATCAACAAATAAAGTTTAGAGTCGTGAATGATCACGCTGTACCTCTTTTAGAGCTAATATAATTTCAGTAAGAAAAGAAGCAGTTATGTCTTGCCTCCTCTGTTCAGATCCTTCCTGCAGGCACAGGCACACAAAACTAAGTGAATGTGTTCAAATTGGAAACGTGTTTCACCTCTCCTACTCGACTGATCTAAAAGAAAAGATAAAACAAATACAGCTTGTTACCTTCAAAACATAAATAATCAAGAAGTATAAGCAGTCAAGTCTGTGGCGCTTAGCAGAAAAATGACAAGAGGGCAGCACTTCAATCATCAAATTGAGCATCTCTCCGAGTCTTCTTGAAATGAAATCGTCAGAACCCTGTTCACATCTTGTTGGTTATAAAATCTAGAAAACTCAACAGTAATAGTATGGGCAGCCTTTTTAGCCCCCTAAAAGAAGGAGAGTATACATGTCATAGCTGCACTAGGAACTTTAACAAAATACAACAAGAAGAAAGACCTTATTCATACCCACAAAAATACAACTGCATCTAGCATGCATCAAAATTTCTCATGCAGCAGCATATATCTAACAATGCAACCAAGTTATAAATAGGATACCACTTGTCAAAATTAGCAACTACTTCGACACCACTATTTTTCTGTGGAAGCAATAATATACCCAAAATATCTTGGAGGGCAGTAGAAAACCTTAAACACGTTTTTTTTTTTAAAAGAAAAAAACCACACTAAAAATACCTGGAAGATTATAGACAACACTCTATACGCCCTCTTCTGGATCAAGCCATCAGCATCCTAAGAACATAAAATCATATGCCCGAATTTCGTTAAGAATTTTTACATCTGAAGGTTTAGCTATCTTCCATAATATGCACGGTGATTGGTGAAATATAAGAATGCAAATGAACCTTCAATGCAGGTTGTATGGCAATAAATAGAAGATCAATTTCCTTTGAGTCCAACCCAGGTAGAAAGGAAACTGCAAGGTCAAACAGTCGAGCCCTGTATGCAAGAAAAAGATTATATAAAATTGTTGAAACTGACATCTAGCATTCTTAACACAAGCATGTATAAAGACAGCAAAAGATCAAACAACTCACCTGCCTTTTGACCGTGAACCATCATCCGATGAGTCAATCTGCATCATATTTGAATTTTTTGTATCATTTGAATTAGCAGCCTCCTGGGTAACCTTTAAAAGCTTCTGCATGGTTCTCTTGAAAATCCATGAGACCACTTGTCTATCAGATATAGAAGCAAGGTCACCAATAGTAGACTGCCAGAAGAAACAAGTAAAGCTATCATACAAACCGTTGGTGCTAGCTTTCACAGATAAAAACCACTGAAAGAGGCTCCCTTAATGTAATTGGATCATGTACCCAAGTAACTTTGACAAAACCAAGAACTATTTCACATTATAGCTACCAGTCAATTTTATTTTTATTAGCCGATTTTTATATTTTCCAAAATACAAGTATTTATGGACATCCGACAACCAATCCAAACATAAACTAGAAAACAGGCACAGTACCATATTATGAAAATAAGAAGACATCTGAACGAAGGTAAGGAAACAAAAGTATATATCACATATGTGAACTATGTAGACAGGAAATTTGATCAACCCATTACTAGAATTTTCCTTCTAATTTGAAATACTACCTTTTCAGTGTATACTGCAAGCTCCAGTAGTAAATTTTACAAATTAATACATACAGCATGCTGTAAGTATGCAATCAAACAATTCTTTACCATGAACTATAATCTACTTTCATGAAATAGTTCGTGTCTTGCCAACAATATGTACCACATCAGAAAAAAAATATAACAGCATCAAAATTGAAGAGTTCTCTTGCTCATCGGCAGCTAAAATCAAAATCATTCTGAAATAAAGATTGCTTGTCTAGCACTTGAAGCAGGAGGCATCGTAAGCAAATAGCAGGTACTAGACTACTGAAGCACAATAGGCTATATGCTGCATAACCACAGAGGCCATAGAAAATGCAAGTTACACAAATAATAAAGTTGACACGGTGAAGATCGATAAGTTATTTATCTGAATATACATAACCAATTGGTTTGCTGCCATAGAAACTACAGAATTACCTGCAAAATGCCCGCAGTATCTTTAGATGAATCTAAATAAACTCCTGTAAGAGCTGAAAATAATTCACGAGCAGATGATTTCAATGAACTCAGGTTTGATTCAGCAACTTGTGCAGTATAATGGGCAATAGCTCGTTCTTCTGCTACTTGTAGTTCAGAATTTGTACTATTATCCTTTCCTTCAACAATCTTCTTGTTCTGCTGAATAAGAATCTGCAAGCTGGAGCATATGATACCACGAACATCAGGCTCTTCTTTAAGAGTAGCACATAAAGCTCTCTCCAGATATTTGAAACTTTCAGAAGTATCAACTGGGAAATTGCAAAATGATGGTAGCAATGACCACAGGGAGTACACAATTCCATCAATACTCCTTGCAAATTGCAATTTTCCTTCTTGCTCAAGCTGGATTGAATATTGGCTAGTTAGCAAACAACATAACCAGCAAGTGCTAATAAAATATTCCAAGAGAGATCCATACCGCTGCAGACTTCTGCTTCATTTTTCCTACCAAGGGCAAAATTGACTTGGAAAAGAACTGCAAATGAGCTCCAACAGTGTACTGTTTCAGGATTGGGAATAGCCAAAGATTGCTTTCAGATAGATCTTCATCTTCCAAATTCAGTGGTATAAGACTCAGAAAGGCCTCAGGTCCCATAGAGCTAAGCGCTGCTCCTACACACTGGGTCAACTGCAAGAAGCCATTTGTTGTATCAAGAAGACCAATGTATATTAGACAGGAAAATTTGTTTAAATATTAAGGTGTACAGGAGTGCATTATCTTTGTCATGTAATGTGATTAAATGAACACCAATGAATCAAGCTTAAAGTATATAAGAATACCCAGATTAGCTTTCAAGCCTTTACAGGACTTTCTCGAAGAAAATTTCTTTATATATTCATAGCATTATTAATAGCATTCTTTTTTGGTGCTCATAAGTTACTATACCTCATAAAGTTAACTGAACAAAGGTAAAAACCAAATCGTGGGTTTGTTCACTTTGTATTTTGGGATGGATGTGTTTTTTTATGTTAGGTACGGGGAATTATGTTGGTAAGATAAAAAAAAATATATATTTTGTGTTTGACTTTTTGTGAGTGGGGTAAAATATATATATTATATATTGTGTTAATGTGTGTATATTACATTTTTTAAATAATATTTATTGAGAATCGTTCCACCTAAAAACACGAAGTGAACAAACCTTGTATGGTTTGAATTGATTCTCTATAGGGATGTCAACGGGGCGGGTTCGGGATGGGTTTTGCAGGCCCCGAGACCCGCCCCGCTAGAAAATATTAGGCTCCGAGACCCGCCCTGCCCCGCTTCCACCCGGCCCCAGGACCCGCTCCGCCCTGAACCCTCCGGGTTCGGGGCCAACTCAGCAAACCCGTTTTTTTAAAAAATATATAATAATAAATATTTTTTTAACAATCGAATACTAAAACAAATAGCATTAAAAGCACAAAAAAAAAACAATCAAATATTGATCCATAAAAATAAGATAAATAAATAAATAATATATTTTTATTATATAAATATACATATATTAGGTTAAAAAATTATTTGGAGCAGTCGACTAATTGAATTTTATATTTAAAATTATTTAAGTAAATAAATAATATATTTTTATTATATAAATGTACATATATATTAGTTATAATAATTTTAAAAAATATCCGGGTTCGGGTCCGGATCCAGGTTGGGGCGGATTTTTAGTAAAACCCGTAACCCGCCCCGAACCCGGCCGGATTTAAAATTTTAAATCCACAACCCGCCCCAAAACATATTATTTAGACCCGAAACCGCCCCATTAAGAGCGGGTCCGGGCGGGTCCGGGGCGGGTCCGGGGCTAACCCGCCCCATTTGACATCCCTAATTCTCTATATTCATTTAAGTGTTGTGATGGGAAAGAAGTTCTTGGTTTGATTTCAACATAATTGTTTATTTTAAGTACTAGAACAAATTAAGAAAATAGGCTTATACTTTTGGTTCATCAAAAGAAATCCAATTTAACCCTGAAAGATGTCAAATTCGAAACTCATTTCATATCATCTACTGAAGATGCATTCAAGGATAGTGATATTACATCACAGCAATCACATATGCTACTTGAGACGACTAGCAAAAACTTTCTAAAGAAAATACTGAAACATGTGACCCAATCAGTTTTTTGTGAAAGCATGTTAATAGAGTTAGAAACAGCAGAACTGAATTATTTAATTAAAATTATCTATCCATCAATAATGATTACCTGTTTCCTGAACACAAAGTCTTCATCTGGCAACTTTTGCAAATCAGCTAAGTTCTTTAGTGTACCTTTCAATAAGTAAAATGAAGACTTGCCTGTAATTCAGGAAGAAAGTTAATTCAGAAATTTAAAGAAAAAAAATGCCATACATGCTCAAATGATGAAATGAACATAGACAAAACTTTAAGGAATAGTTAAAATGTTCTAATACAGCAGTGTATCTACCTAATTTGTTAAACATGGTTGAAGCAATTTGAAATGACATATCCCAGACAGCTTCATAGTGATAATCAAGCAGACTTTCAATTGTCGAACAAACTTTTTCAATGATTGTGGGGCCAGATTTCCTTATAGCTGCATTGGCATTTGTGATAATCTCATCCACACCTTGTTTAATCAAGATCTCATCAATACATGAATTTATTAAGCTTTTAAATGTTTCCATTGATGCTACTGCAGCCCCCTCATGTTCAGAAGCCAAAACCTCTGGACAGAAAAAAAAAAAAAAAAAAAAAAAAAAAACATTATTCATGTGCATATTATCCTTTGATTTAATCAAAGAAACTCATGGAAAAAACTGAGAATAACATGTTTAAATAAGCAGTTACTGAATCTCCAAATCATCTTTTAGTCTATAATTAAGAGATGACAACAAGAAATTATTAACCTTTAAGTGCATTAAAAATGACGGGAAGCTTGACCACACATATTTGCCTGTTGCGAGAATAAACTAAATTCATCCCAATATTCAGCAGGCGTGTAGTAAATGTCATACTATCAGCAGATGATGGATTTGCAGAAACTGAAAAACCTAAAGAGCATAACAAATCAACCAAGAGTTCTGCAGATATGTCTCCAGCAGAATGGAGGCACAGAGCATTCAGCCCATCTGTTATGCGTTTGGTAACGATGGGATGTTTCAGCTCCAGCAAAGATTTGTAGTGCTTCAAGATTTTTGTTGAGGAAGTTGAGGCCATATAGGGCAGGCAAATTTTAAGGGCATCAAGAATGTATAGAACTTCCTGTGCAGCTTTGGACCCTTCTGAAACACTTGCATTAGATCCCCCAGCAAGCAAAAGAAATCTCTCAAAGACATTTACAATGACTTCACTTGCTTGTGAATGCAATGGTACTAACATTGGTACTGACTGAAAATACTTCAGGACTTCACGCAGACATAAATGTGATTGCTTCCTCACCTGCATTGCACCATCCAGACTCGTGCTTAGAAGGATAATCAAGACACCATATAGAAAGATAAGAAAAACAGATACAGTTTAAATGGAATACTCAGTGACAGACAGCTTCCGCTCACCGATTCCTCATCCACCTTCACATTAAAAGGCCTATTATTACATTGTCCACTCTCCACTACATAATTGATTCAACAGCGAATAGTGAAATGTAGCATCGTTCTTCTATCATTTATGTTATTAATAGGTAATATTGTCTATCAAAAGTACAAAAGCTAAACCCAAAATTATTTAACGTATTATTGTTTGTAGTTTAGAAAAATAAAAAATAAAAAAATTAAGGGATAATGTTGGGTTCTCTTTGCTTCAAATAAAGGAGAGGATTTTAATTCCCAAACAATCCAACAGAAGAAATTCATACAGTTGCACCCAAGAAAAAATTATCTTTAGGCAAAATTTCAAACAGGTGATTCCAAAGTAAAAAGAGATGAAAACTACGATCGTTCGAGCTTTCTTCCATGTCTAATTAAATTATGAAAATATATAACCCTCTAATACACAAGTTGGAACATATATTATCAGCGCAACAAAAACTAACCTACCCAGATAAAAACATATACATATTAAAGATACGATTTTTCCAACCTTTCCCCGATCATCAGTTACATAACTAATGAGGACGCCATGCAACTGCGACACATCTTCCCAGCCAATCTTATCCCTCACAATTAACAATCGAGACGCACACTTCAATGCGTGCACAACGGAATTATCCCCAACGGTTTTCAGACTGAGAAGCCGATTCAGAAGCTCGGATAAATAACTGTATTTCGTCTTGAGGACAGCGGGAGAAAATCGGTCGATAACTAAAGAAAGAATGGCAATCAAGGCGTCCAGGAGGTGGCACGGGGGATCGACGCTTGATAACAGGCGATCGAGAGAGGAGCACGTTGCTCCAAAGTACGCGATGGGGGTTATAGGAAGGTTCTGGTCTTTGAGTTCCTGCGACATGGCTCCAATGGCGGTGCAGATGTGGAGATGGTTCTCTTTCTTCGAATTGCTGAACTGCGACAGGACGGCGGAGCAGAATTCGTCCACCGATGATTGGTCCTGAGGCGGCGCGGCCATCTCGATCCCTTCCATTATTCGCCGGAAGATCAGCCAATGTGGAGGGAGCGGATTAAGATTTTTAGGGTTTTGCGGAGAAGCAGATAGATACGACGGCGTTTAAGGGTTTTGTTATTAGCTTGGCTTTCCATGTTTTCATTTGGACGGGATTTGGGCTAGGGATGGCTGTGATTTACAAATAATAAAAAAAAAAATTAAATTAAATTAAATTAAATTTGTGTTTATTTAATTTGAAATTGATTTTAAATGGGAGTATTGAATTATAATTTTTGTTTAAATTGTATTTTAATATAATATTTTGTAAAAAAAATATTTTATTTTTACTAAACATTGTGAAAAGTTAATAGTAATATTTATTTTGATTTAAAATAATGAAATAACAAACCATAAATTGCGTGTATTTTTACTAAAAACATAGAAAATTAATATATAATTTTCAAATTTAAAATTTTTACAAATCTGTTTTTATATTTTATTATTTTTTATCTTTTATAAATTAAGTTTTTTATTAGTTAAAAAATAATTTATTTTTATATATTTATATTTTTATTTAGATTTTATATAAGTATTATTCAAAGATATTAAGTGTGTTTGTTTTGTAAAATATTTTGAAATAGTATTTTTTATTTGAGATATAATGAATTATATAAATAATATAAAAATAATAAATGTGTGTGATATATTAAATTTTTTGAAAAAACATGTAAAAAAAATATAAAGTTAACACACCCTCAAATTTTAATTCATTGTTATAATATTTAGAATATTATCATAAAATAAATATGTAAAATAGTAAGATATTAAATATCATTTATAAAATTTATAAGTTATATAACTCAGTCCTCCAATTGTGTTTTTATTTGGTCGAACACCAATTTTTAAAAAAATAAAGAAAGAAAGAAATTTTTACTCTATGGTAAAAAAAATATTAAAAAATTAGTATTTTTTACTTAAAAACAAAAACAAATTTATAACAAAATAAAATGAGAACTAATTTGAAGGGAATATAATATATATGGAAGATTCCTAGATTTTACAAGCATAGAGAATGTGTTAGTTAAAGTTGTTTTTTCTCTTTTGTCTGTAAAGTAAATAAAGAGAAAGATGAGCTGTGTTATTACCGACCTAAAAAAAAAAAAAGACATATACATTTTTTTAAAAATATTAATAAATTATATATATTTTTATTATTTTTATATTTTTTATATGATTTTTTGTATCTCATATAAAAAAATATGTATTTAAAAATCGTAAAACCACCTCATTTATAAAATAATATAAAAAATCATATCATTTATAAAAATTAAATATACTAATAGAATATATATACAAATTAATACATCAATATGATAATATATGTGATAATCAAATTTATATATTTAATATTACAAAAATAAATATATTTAATTTTAGTTTCATAATTATTAAATTAATTCATAAATAAATAAATAAAATTTTAGTAAAAAAATTCATAGTCATAGGCATAAATATTTCAAGTTATCCTATTATAATTTAAATTAAAAAAAATTAATTATGTATCATAAAAATAGTAATTATAAAACTAATACATGAAAATAATATAAATTATAACTTCACTAATAAAAAGAAAAAAGTCATAAAAAAAGAAAATTTAAATCCAAAAAGATAAATATGATAAAATATATTAAAGTAATTTATAAATAAATAAATAAAATTTTAGTACCAAATATTACATGAATAAATATTACAAATCATTCGGCAAACAACTTTGATGTTTAAACAAAAATATAAAATAATAAATTTCGATTTACCTATTATCACACTTTTAACCGCATTACCCTTTTCTTACTTTAAGGGCGATAACATGTATATCTATCTATATATATATAATTAGTTTTTCTCCAATAACATTGAAAATCACTAAAAGAATAAAAAATTAAAATAAAATATAGTTTAATATAAATTATAATCAATTGGAAATAATGTTTAATAAAATAATTGTTTAGAAGACAACCCTTTTCGAATCTCAACTTTATGTCCTAAAAGAAAAAAAAAGCAACAAAACAAACAATTTGAAAGTAACAAAGAAAAATCTAAAAATTATTCAGTTGAACCCTCCACTCCAGCAAACAACTTCTCATATTTAGAAGAAGGACAGTATTTAAGATCCCCAACTTTATGGGTGGACAGAAAAAATATAAAAAAATAAACAATTTAAAAAAAAATAAAAAAATCTAACAATTATAAATATATATAATATTATTAATAAAGAAGAATGACAAAATAACTAAATATTACAATAAAAACTATTATTTCAAAAAATATATATAATAAATATAATATATAATATTATAAAAAGAAAACAATAATTCATTGTAAATACATCAATAATAATAAATTTCAATATTTTTATTCTCACCCTTTAGTCGCATTACCCTTCTCTCACATGTCTATATATATATATATATAAATCAGTTTTTCTCCACTAACATTGAAACCACCACTATCAAACCACTGCTATCCTACTATTTCAAAACTGTCATTTACATCATCAATCATTTATTTTTATTTTGATAATTAAAAAAAAGATTAACTCTAAATCTAAAAATAAAAATTAAAAAACTGTAATTAAAAAAATCAAAAAAATCTCAAAATTCTGAAATTGAAGGATTATAGAAATTTACAAAAAAAATGGGATCCAGTTTTGAGCACTTTTATATATATATATGATATGATATATTAACAACAACAACAAGAACAATAATAATAATAATAATAATAATAATAATAATAATAATAATAATAATAATAATAATAATATCGAGATTTTTTTTTTAAGGAGAAATTTTGTAATGTACAATATTTTTATAATTATCTATGAAAATTTAATAAAATCATAGGCTTTAAAAATTTATGTATGGTATACTTCATGATTTTAATTTTTTTTAAAAAATTTAAATTAAATACTTCGAGATTTAGGGCGTGTTTGGCAATTAACGGTTAGCTGTTAGCTGATTCAATTAGCTGTTAGCTGTTAGCTGATTCAATTAGCTAGTTTGACTAGCTGATTCGATTAGCTGTTTGTATTAAAATGTTTGGTAAAATTATACGTAAAATGACAATTAAGGACATTTCTATTTTATTCTTGTTTATAATATATTCGATTATGTTTTTTGAGTTTAGAATGTTTAAAATTTTTTGTTATTAGTTATTGAAAATTGTAAAAGTGTTATAAAAGTATTTATTTTTATTACAGTTAGATTTAAAAATAATATATTTTTATTAAAATATATAAATTGCTTTTTTTATTGAAAATAATGTAAAATATAAAATAATAAATTTTTCGTGTATATTTATTATGTTAGTTATCTATTAGTTCATTATATTTATAATTTTCAATAAATTTAATTTATTTTTAGTATAAAATTTATATAATGTAATTTTAATAAAAAAATAAATTATTAGTATTTATATTTTATATTTTATGTTGATTTTAATAAATTTATATATTTTACAATTAAAATAATTTTTATATAAAAATTAATTATTTTAAATTTATAAAAGTAAAAGTATAATATAATAAAATATTTTAATATAATTTAAAAATAATCAAAATATATTTATTCGTGTAAATTTTATAATAAATTTTTAAGGGCATATAAGGAATAAAATTTTATTGAAAAAACTATTTCAAAACGTTGGGTAAGTTAGCTTTTCATAAATTAGTTTTTTGGGTCAAAAAGTTATTCAAAAAAATTAATTTAACAAACACCTAAATTAACTTTTTGACTAGTCAAACAGCTAAATCTATTCAACAAACTAAAAACTCTTCAAAAACTATTTGCCAAACACCACCTTAAACATAATAAAAAATTTGAAGAAATATACCCAATTTTTTAAAAAAATTCAACAAAATTATGCAGAATTGTATTAAATACACCCTGAAATATAGATGACTTTTTCCAACTATTGCTTTTGCTCTAAAAATAGATTTGCAGCTTAGTAGTGGGGTCCATACAATATTTTAAAAAAATAAAAAATATTCAGGAGTTGCCACGTGGATAACTTAGGCTTAGGCCTTTCACTTTCAAGCCACAAAATAACGATTTCTAGACGCCGCGCGCCTCACTCTTTTTTCTTCTTATTTTATTACTCTCCGCTATTGTCGCAGTTCAGCAAATCGAAGAAATAGCACCATTCTCCATATCTGCGCCGCCATTGGAGCCACGTCGCAGGAACTCAAAGATCAGAACCTTCCTCTAACCCCTCCATCGCGTACTCTGGAGCAACGTGCTCCTCTCACGATCGCCAGTCCGCGCCCCCTCTTGGACGCCTTGATTGCCATTCTTTCTTCAGTGATCGACCGATTTCCCCCCGCCGTTCCTCAAGAAAAAAAATACAGTTATTTATCAGAGCTTCTGAATCGGATTCTCTGTATGGAAACCGTTGGGGATAATTCCGTTGCGCACGAATTGGAGTGTGCGTCTCGATTGTTAATTGTGAAGGATAAGAGTGGCTGGGAAGATGTGTCGCAGTTGTATGGCTTCCTCATTAGTCATGTAACTGATGATCTAGGAAAGGTTGGAAAAATCGTATCTTTAATATGTATGTTTTTTTATCTGGTTTGGTTATTTTTCGGTTGGGGGATAATGTATGTTCTAACTTGAGTAATAGAAGCTTATATATTTTCTTTTTGATCGGAAAAGCTTATATATATTTTCTTGATTTAATGAGACATGGAAGAAAGGTAGGACGATCGTAGTTTTCATCTATTTTTACTTTGGAATCACCTGTTTGAAGCTTTGCCGAAAGATCATGTTTTCTTGGGGTGCCACAAGAGCTGTTAAATGTTCGAGCCTAACTCGAACTTGTTAGAGGTACATGCTCGACTTGTTAAAATTTTGAGTTACTCAAATTCAAAACTCGAGCTTGAGTTTGAGTTCGGCTCAAATTTTATACATATTATATATATTTCTAATATATAAATTAAACATATCTAATTTTATTTATAATTTATTAAAATAAAATATTCAAATTATATTAATGAATACAAACTTTGATATAAAAAAAATATATACTCTATTAATATATAAAATAAAATAAATATGTAATCACTAACAAGCTCAATCAAGCTACCCGAGCTACCCGCAAGCCGAGCTCGAGCTCAACTCATTTAACAAAGTAATAATTTTTTGGTTCGAGCTCAGGTTGTTTATCTCTATAAATGAGTCGAGTTAGTTGTTAACGAGGTGGGTTGAGCTTGGCTCGCGAGCTAAGGTTAGTTTAATAACTCTAGGTGCAACTGCAGGTGTTTCTTTTGTTTGGGAATTGACGTTCCATCCTTATTCGAAGCAAAGAGAACTCGAAATTATCTCCCCATCTTTTTTCTAAACTACAAACAGTAATACGATAAATGATTTTGGATTTAGCTTTTGTGCTTTTGATAGATAATATTTACCGAGTTATAGCATAAATAATAGACGAACGATGCTATTTTTCTCTATATGCTGTTGAATGAATTAAGTAGTGGAGAATGGACAATGTAATAATAGGCCTTTTAATGTGAAGGCTGATGAAGAATCCATGAGTGGGGAGCTGTATGTCACTGAGTATTCCATTTAAACTGTAGCTGTTCTTCTTATCTTTCAATATGGTATCTTGATTATCCTCACTAAGCACGAGGCTGGATGGTGCAATGCAGGTGAGGAAGCAATCACATTTATGTCTGCGTGAAGTCCTGAAGTATTTTCAGTCGGCACCAATGTTAGCACCATTGCATTCACAAGCAAGTGAAGTCATTGTAAATGTCTTTGAGAGATATATTTCTCTTGCTGGGGGATCTAATGCAAGTGTTTCAGAAAGGCCCAAAGCTGCACAGGAAGTTATATACATTCTTGATGCCCTTAAAATTTTCCTGCCCTATATTGCCTCAACTTCCTCAACAAAAATCTTGAAGCACTACAAATCGTTGCTGGAACTGAAACATTTCACTGTTACCAAACGCATAACAGATGGACTAAATACTCTATGCCTCCATTCTCCTGGAGACATATCTGCAGAACTCCTGGTTGATTTGTTATGCTCTTTAGGTTTATCAGTTTCTGCAAACCCATCAACTGCTGATAGTATGAAATTTACTACTCGCCTGCTGAACATTGGGATGAAGTTAGTTTATTCTCGCAACAGGCAAATATGTGTGGTCAAGCTTCCTGTCATTTTTAATGCACTGAAAGGTTAATAATTCCTCATTTTGTTTCTTGGATCTATAGTTCTCCCTTAGTTATAGACGAAAAGATGATTTGGAGATTCTGTAACTAAGTATTTAAATATGTTATCCTCTGTTTTTTTTCCTATGAGTTTCTTCGATTATATCAAAGGATAATATGCACATGAATAATATTCTGTATTTTCTTTCTATCCAGAGGTTTTGGCTTCTGAACATGTGGGGGCTGCAGTAGCATCAGTGGCAACATTTAAAAGATTAATAAATTCATGTATTGATGAGAGCTTGATCAAAGAAGGTGTGGATGAGATTATAACCAATGCCAATGCAGCTGTAAGGAAATCAGGTCCCACAATCATTGAAAAAGTTTGTTCGACCATTGAAAGTCTGCTTGATTATCACTATGGAACTCTCTGGGATATGTCGTTTCAAATTGCTTCAACCATGTTTAACAAATTAGGTAGATACAATGCTTTCTTAGAACGTTTTCATTTGTTCTTAAATGCTTTGTTCTACGATCATTTCATCATTTGAGCATCTATGACATATTTTTTCCTTAAAATTTTTTAATATTAACTTTCTTCCTAAATTACAGGCAAGTCTTCATTTTACTTACTGAAAGGAACACTCAAGAAGTTAGCTGATTTGCAAAAGTTGCCAGGTGAAAGGTTTGCTTTCAGGAAACAGGTAATTGTTAATGATGATAGATAATTTCAATTAAATAATTCAGTTCTTCTGTTTCTAACTCTATTAACATGCTTAAAAGACTTATTGCGCAACATGTTTCGGTATTTTCTTTAGAAAGGTTTTGCCATTCCTCTCAAGTAGCATGTGTGATTGCTGTGATGCAATATCACTGTCCTTAAATTCATCTTCAGCAGATGATTAGAAATAAGTTTCGAATTTGACATCTTTGAGGGGTAAATTGTATCTCTTTTGATAACCTAAAAGTACAAGCCTATTATCTTAATTTGTCCTAGTACTTTAAAGAAACAATTATCTTGAAAGTGAGCCAAGAATTTCTTTCCCATCCCAGCACTTAATATGAATATATATAGAATCAGTTCAAAACATAGTTTTTGTCTTTGTCTAGTTTAACTTTACGAGGAATAGTAACTAGGAGCATCAACAATCACAATGCTAATGAATATATAAAGAAATTTTCTTCGAGAAAGTCCTTTAAAAGCTTGAAAGCTAATATGGGTATTCTTATGTACTTTAAGCTTGATTCATTGTTGTTCTCAAAAATAATTGATAAACATCTAATCACATTACATGACAATGATGAATGCACACCTGTACACATTAATGATCTTTAACAAAATTTTCTGTCTGATATACTGTTGAGTATCCCACAGTGGAACTAATATTGGGGCTCCCCTACCTTATAGTGAAAGACTACTCACTTTAATACCGATTGGTTTTAAGTTGGAACGTCGGATCTCTTCTTAACATGGCACACCAGAGCCATAGGTCTTTTGTTTGAGTCTCACCGTCCTCATTCGTTGTCGTCTACATGCAAGTTTCATATGGTGGAGTATATCCCCTTGAATGTGAGAGGCCTATTGGTTGACTCTCGTTTGTAGATAAATAAATAAATAAGTAAATGGTGTTTATCCCTAATAGCTTAAACTTTTAGGTGAGACAGTCATTTTTATTATCTAACATATGCATTGGTCTTTTTGATACTACAAATGGCTCTTGCAGTTGACCAAGTGTGCAGGAGCAGCACTTAGCTCTATGGGACCAGAGGCCTTCCTGAATCTTATACCACTGAATTTGGAAGATGAAGATCTATCTGAAAGCAATCTTTGGCTATTCCCTATCCTGAAACAGTATACTGTTGGTGCTCATTTGCAATTCTTTTCCAAGTCAATTTTGCCCTTGGTAGAAAAAATGAAGCAGAAGTCTGCAGTGGTATGGATCTCTCTGGAAATATTTTATTAGCACTTACTGGTTATGTTGTTTGCTAACTAGCCAATATTCAATCTAGCTTGAGCAAGAAGGAAAATTGCAATCTGCAAGGAGTATTGATGGAATTGTGTACTCCCTGTGGTCTTTGCTGCCATCATTTTGCAATTTCCCAGTTGATACTTCTGAAAGTTTCAAGGATCTGGAGGGAGCTTTATGTGCTACTCTTAAAGAAGAGCCTGATGTTCGTGGTATCATATGCTCCAGCTTGCAGATTCTTATTCAGCAGAACAAGAAGATTGTTGAAGGAAAAGAGAATAGTACAAATTATGAACTACAATTAGCGGAAGAACGAGCTATTGCCCATTATACTGCACAAGTTTCTGAATCAAACTTGAGCTCATTGAAATCATCAGCTCATGAATTATTTTCAGCTCTTACACATGTTTACTTAAAGTCTTCCAAAGATACTGCTGCCATTTTGCAGGTAATTCTGTAGCTTCTACGCCAGCAAACTAATTGGTTATGCCTATTTAGATAATTAACTTATCTATCTTCACTGTTTCAATATTTGAGAAACTTACTTTTTCTATAGCCTCTGTGGATATGCAACATATCTCCTATTGTGGTACAGTAGTCTACTACCTGTTATTTGCTTAAGCTGCCTTCTGCTTCATGTGCTAGACAACTAAGACAAGCGATCTTTATTTCAGAATGTTTTTTATGTTAACTGCGATTGAGTTAGAAAACCCTTCTTGAATTTTGATGCTCATTTTTTTTTTTTTTCTAATGTGGTGCATATTGTCAAGACATGAAATATTTCATGAAAGTAGATTATAGTTCATGGTAAAGAACCATTAGATTGTGTATGTACGGCAGTCTATATTAATCTTTTGTAAATTAACTACTTGAACTTGCAGGATATACTGAAAGGATATTTCTTTAAAATTAGGACAATTCTAGTAATGGGTCTATCAAACATTAATTTTGTTTGGCTGTGGTTTGAAATTGATTTGAAATAGGGTGTTGATTTGAGTTTTTGTTGAAATAGTATTTTATTGTGATGTTTTGTGAGAGAAAAACATATTTTTATTAGAAACTGTGTGGAGTAAATAGTGCTGATTTTAGTTTCAAACAACAACCAAACAAATATAGAAGTTTCTTACCTTCATTCAGATTTCTTATTCATAATATGGTACTGTGGCTGTTCTTTATATTATGTTTGGATAGGTTGTCGGATATCCATGAATACATATATATTGGAAATTGTAAAAGTAGGCTAATAAAAATAAAATTGGGTGGTAGCTATAATGCTAAATAGGTTTTGGTTTTGTCAAAGTTACTTGCTTACATGATCCAACTACATTAATGGAACCTCTTTCAGTAGTTTTTATCTCTAAAAGCTAGCACGAACAGTTTGTTTTAATAACCTTACTTGTTTCTGGCAGTCTACTATTGGTGACCTTGCTTCGATATCTGATAGACAAGTGGTCTCATGGTTTTTCAAGAGAACCATGCAGAAGCTTTTAAAGGTTACCCACGAGGCTGCTAATTCAAATGATACAAAAGATTCCAATATGATGCAGATTGACTCATCGAATGATGGCTTAAGGTCAAAAGTCAGGTGAGTCGTTTGATCTTTTGCTGTCTTGATGCATTCACATTCATGTGTTAAGAATGCTAGATGTCATTTCCAACAATTTTATATAATCCTTTTCTTGAATACAGGGCTCGACTATTTGACCTTGCAGTTTCCTTTCTACCTGGGTTGGACTCAAAGGAAATTGATCTTCTATTTACTGCTATACAACCTGCATTGAAGGTTCACCTGCATTCTTATCTTTCACCTATCACCCTGCATATTATGGAAGACAGCTAAACCTTCAGATATAAAATTTTTTAATGAAATTTTGGTGTATGGTTTATGTTTTTAGGATGCTGATGGCTTGATCCAGAAAAGGGCGTATAGAGTTTTGTCTATAATCTTTCAGGTATTTTTAATGTAGTTTTTTTAAACTTGGTTAAGGTTTTCTACTGCCCTCCAAGATATATTGGGTATTGTATTGCTTCCATGAAAAAATACAGGTTTGGAAGTCTTTGCTAATTTTGACAAGTGGTATCCTATTTATAACTTGGTTGCGTTGTTAAAGTTCCTAGTGCCGCTATGACATGTATACTCTCCTACTCCTTTTAGGGGGCTAAAAATGCTGACCATATTAGTACTGTTGAGTTTTCTAAATAGTATAACTGAAGAGACATGAACAGGGATCTGACGATTTCATTTCAAGAAGACTCGGAGAGATGCTCAATTTGATGATTGAATTGCTGTCGTCTTGTCATTTTTCTGCTAAGCACCACAGACTTGACTGCTTATACTTCTTGATTATTTATGTTTTGAAGGTAACAAGATGTATTTGTTTAATCTTTTCTTTTAGATCAGCCGAGGTGAAAACCAGGTTGTTCAATTAAACACATTCACTGAGTTTTGTGTGCCTATGCCGGCAGGAATCCGAACAGAAGCAAGACATAACTGCTTCTTTCCTTACTGAAATTATATTAGCTCTAAAAGAGGTACAGCATGACCATTCACGACTCTTGTTGATTAATTTGTATTTTGATTACACTAAAATTCAAAAGGTGGAGCTTCTAATACTATATTTCTCCTTTGTTGTGGGAGCATGTCCTTTGTTAGCACTTAGCACTGTTTAAGGGTTTCATACACCAAAAGATTTTTGTATGTTGCTGAGTGTGTTTTTATAAGCCATATACTTGCTTTGTCGATGCTCCAGAACTTAAATATTTATGTTATTTATTTATTCTATGGGTTAGTGTATATAATTGATGCTTTATAGAGTTCAACAGTAGCTTTCAAAAAATTTGATGAATAGTAAGTTGGAGAGACTGATCTTATGGCTTCTTTTATGAGCCGTGGATTCATTTGTTAAATATATATATGTGGTGGTGGTTAGAAGTGAGCACAGTGCTGATTTGACCAAGTTAGCACACCAATTTGAAACAATTAGTATTTCATCATTAGGTGGTGTGATGTGGAAAGCTCAACAGCTTTTTCATAAGAAATATGAGATCGATTTTCAACAAACAATGCAAAGTGTTATATAGAAGCATATGTGTGTTATTATACACTGTATTAATATTTGTTGTGTGAGTTTATATTGTCTTGCGCTGTATAATCTGCTTATTGTGTTGAAATCAAAATATATTTTGCTACATGTAATTATATAATGATTTATGAAAATATGTGCTATCGAATATTGTTATTTTTTTTATAAATATGTGCTGATTGAATCAAATCAACACCATGCTGATTTGACCCAACCGACACATAAACCAAACAATATATATATTTTTTAAACCTATATATATGCATTTATATATCATTTTTCACTTGGAGCCACTAACTTTCTCTTCAACTTATACAATTATTATGACTCAGAGTTTTTCTCAGCTAGATATAGCATTTTCTTAACTGAAGATTATGAAAATGTTTAAAGTTTTTCTAGCCAATTATATGACTTTCTCAATCAGGAATGTTTACTTTTCTAATGGTTGTATCTGGTTATATCTTTGTAGGCAAGCAAGGAAACAAGAAACAGGGCATCCGATATACTTGTCCAGATTGGTCATATCTGTGAAGATGAGAATGATGGCAAGGAGAAGTTGCACCAATTTTTTATCATGGTATGTGGTTTCGAGGTCTCAAATACGTGCATCTGCCCCTTTACATCGAGAAATCTGTTGGATTTATTCACATGTAGATTGCTGGTGGCCTGGCTGGTGAGAGCCCCCATATGATCAGTGCTACGATGACAGGCTTAGCTCGTTTGGCCTACGAGTTCTCTGATCTTGTTTCTGCTGCTTACAATGTTCTTCCATCTGCTCTTCTCCTACTACAAAGGAAAAACAGTGAAACAATCAAGGTTGGTAGCCCCACAAAGAAAAAAAGGAAAATTAGACTCAACTCCCGCAATCAGCTGTTTTTCATTTGCTCTGTGTGTTGCTGGATTTGTTGTAGGCTAATTTAGGTTTGCTGAAAGTATTGGTTGCAAAATCGCAAGCTGATAGCCTGCAAGCGCATTTGCGAAGTATGGTGGAAGGGTTGCTGAATTGGCAAGATGATACCAGAAACCATTTCGAGGCAAAATTAAATATTTAGCTCTTCCATAGATCATATTAATGAATGTGATTTAGATTCTATGCATCCTCCAGAAAATGTGTTTCCGAGCTCTTATAAAAATTGTCTCTCGGCGTCCATGTATTTACATGTACTCCTGTCTTTAGGTTAAATTGCTTCTGCGAATGCTCGTGAGGAAATGTGGTCTGGATGCCGTCAAAGAAGTCATGCCTGAGGAGCATATGAAACTCCTAACAAACATTCGAAAGGTTTCTGATTTTCAAATTCCTCAAAGAAATATGTATGCACACATATATTTATTATTTATCCGAATAGATGAAGCTTATGGAGCGAAACGTGAGGAAACAGCCTGCAAAATCCTCAGAAGATAGATCAATTCAATTAAGAGCAACTACGTCAAGAACGAGTCGATGGAATCACACAAGCATATCTTCTGATTTTGCTGATGGAAAGGGCATTACTACTCGTCCAAGAACGATTTCCTACCCAATGCATTCCAAGGCATCTCTGTTAAGGTTAGTAGAATATTTCTATAGAACACATCACGTCGTACTTATGGCCATGCATTACACATAACCTTAAGGACCGTTGCTTTACATGTCTTCGAACTAACATGGTAGCTACAACCAGATCCAAGCAATTGGCTGACAAGCCCCTCGACTTACTTGATAGTCTGCGAACAAGGTCTGCACTTCGACAATCACAGCCATTAAAGAGGAAGCCTGATTTGGAAGATGATCTCGAGATGGATTCTGAAGGGCGTCTAATTATTCGTGAGGATGGTAAGAGGAAGCAGAAGCGAGATTGCCCCATGGAAACTGATGAGGCAGATGATGAGAGGAGTGAAGTTTCTGGCAGCTCAAGAAAAACGAAAAAGCGGCTAAAGACAACATCAGAGGCCGCGGGGGTGTACACTCACAAGATATATGATAGCAGAAAGGCAAGAGGTGATGTGAAGAGAAAAGACAAAGTTGAACCTAATGCATATCGGCCGCTTGATCGGAAGATGATGAGTCGAAGGCCGGAACAAACGGCGGCTGCCCGAAGCGGCATGGAAAGTGTGGTGATGCTGACCAAGAAACTGGAAGGGATAAGTGTGTCGAATAGAATGGAAACTGAAAGGTGAATGGGTGGCTGTGTGGAGTTAACTAAATGGGAATGAGTCAGTCAAAATTTTGGTAGTTGATCATTCAATGTTTTTGGTAGTTTAAGAATAAGGCCCGTTTGGATTGGTTCGTGGGGGCTGGTTTTAGCTGGACACAATTTTTGAAGCTAAGTTTTTTTCAGAAGACTTGAAGTTGAAAATTGATTTTTTTTAAAAGCTGATGGTAACTTCTGAAATTATTATATTACGAGAATATCACATAATTATCGAAAAATAAAATTCGCTATCAAAATAATTTATCAAAATAAATTCGATAATCACGAAAATTATATTGAAATAAATTCAATAATCAATTTATGAAAATAAATTTGATAATCTTAATAATTTTATCAAAATAAATTCGATAATCACGTCGAGTCGAGGTATAAAATCTCTTTGTAAAAACAAATACGCTCTGGTAGTGCTTCCGATGTTCGTTTCTAAATTAGATGACACTCCAATATTCGAAGTTCTGATAAACTAAAATGAAGTTAGCACGCATCGTGTTGGGAGAGAACTCACTGAAAACTTTACTAGAAAACTTTACCGGAGATAGGAGAGGTATTGGTGTTGGTGTGTTATAGAAATTGGTGTGAGGAGGGCCTTTTATAGGCACCTCCATCCTTGGGGCAATTAATGCCCGAATCGAAACCACCGTAAATGATAACAATTAATTTTTGGTAACGTTCGATCATAAACATCAAACTTAATTCCAATCATATATATTATTTGAATTTTTTAAATTTTAAATAATTATTTATCATACATGCATACAATTATAATTTTTAAATTCGGGTGGTAGGCGTGTCTATGGTTTATTGTTACCGGCATGTATATGCCTAACCTCAACTCACTGAATAATCGATTTCGAAAATTATGAATTTAATTCAAATTAAATTTCATCTATTAATTAATTTGGTAAACAATTTTTTCAAAATTTTTTAGAAGAACTTTTAGTTATTTGACCAATAAACTAACTAATTTTGGTGTTTGATAAATTATTTTTTAATAAATATTGTAAATTTAAAGAGTCATGAGAACTCCTTAGAATGTTGATAGAAATTATTAAATGATTTACTACAAAAAGGAGTTCTCGAAACTCGTTAAATCTACAATCAAAGAGTTTTGAAAACTCTTCAATTTGTCAAAATTAATTTGAAAAAAATTCTTGATTTAGGATATTTATTTAAAAAAACCCCATCTATATGCATTTAATTTTTATTTTAATATAAATTTTATCAATTTTGATATCATATAAACAATTTTAAATAATTTTGATTATATGGTTGAAAAATTAACAAAAAAATATTGACCTAAACATAATGAGTTAGGATGTGGGCCATGTACTAATAATAAGCAATGTTCTTAAAAGAAAAACATAAAACGCACAACTGTCTTAAGGAAAGAAATTTGATCGGTTTCCACTCTCGAATTTGATAAATATGCCATCGAACTTATAATAAGATCAAAATGGATTAATTTTTTTTTTTTATATTAAAATCAAAATGAATTATTATTAATTTCAACAGGATCATTTTTTTAATTTTGATTTCTGTTTTTTTTTTTTTTTTACTGCGATTTCTCTTCTTTTAAGGGTGTGTTTGTTTGGGGATTGGATTTACACTATTCATCCAATTTTTTTCCCCCAAAACATCAAATCAAATACCTATTTTTTTTTATATTATATTAAAAATCATTTTTACATTCAAAACATTACACCAATACCTATTTATATCACATCATACAACTATTCAAATTCAAAATTTTTACTATTTAAATCTTGAGATTTGATTTGATTTGATGTTTTGGGGGAAAAAAATTGGATGAATAGTATAAATCCAATTGAATCCCCCAAACAAACACACCTTTGAAGGATTTTGGTGAATTTCCACTATTCATCCAATTTTTTCCCCCCAAAAACATCAAATCAAATACCTATTTTTCATTTTTTATATTATACTAAAAATCAATTTTACATTCAAAACATCACATCAAACCCTATTTATATCACATCATACAACTATTCAAATTTAAAATTTTTATTATTCAAATCCCAACTCAAAATCCAAACCCCCAAACAAACACACCCTTAATGTATTCCACACAAACAAACAAAGGATAAAACAAGGAGGTAGAGAGACTGAGAGAAAGCATGTCATAAGAAGTTTTTATCACATGAAAATTGAAGCCACCGGCCTCCCTGTTCAAATTTATTTCATGTGTTAGTCCAAGACATAGAGAGAGAGAGAGAGAGAGAGAGAGAGCAGCATTGCACAACCATATTAAATACTATCACTGGCTGGTTGGTGTGCTGCCATAGCCGTTTGAGAGAGAAAGAGATAGAAAAAAGCACAATCTTTGGCCATTTCAAAAAAATATTTCTGTTGCATTTGAAATTCATCGAGAGGGATGAAAAGTGACAGTGTGCTCTTTTGACCCTACCTCCCTCCCTCCCTCTCTCTCTCTCTCTCTCTCTCTCAACAGAGGCAGCAGCACACACATCCACAAGACGACCACATGCGGACAGACACTGTTTGTAAGCTTTGTTTTTATAGTGTTATTTTTGTAACTTCCAAGTCTGCACCCACCTCCTCTCTTTCTCTCTCTATATCCACCAGATACACAAAACCCTTTTCCCCTCTCTCTCTCTCTCTGCAATTAACTTTTAGCTAGATTTGGGCGTTGAGCTTCAACTCTATGTAATAAGAAGAAGAAGAAGAAGATGAGTGCCTCAAAGTTCATCAAATGCGTCACCGTGGGAGATGGAGCTGTAGGCAAGACCTGCATGCTCATTTGCTACACCAGCAACAAATTCCCCACTGTACCCCTCTCTTAACCTAACTTTACATTCATTCTTCGACTGTAATTTCTAACACAGATTAAGGGTGTAATGAAATTGGGAATGGCAGGATTATATTCCAACTGTGTTCGACAATTTCAGCGCAAATGTGGCTGTGGATGGGAGCATCGTCAATTTGGGCCTCTGGGACACTGCTGGTATATATATAAACCTACATTTAATTAATTCAAACCACATTTGGTTCAGTTTAATCTGTGTAATGTAATGAACTTTCTTGTAAGTGAAGGCCAAGAAGACTACAGCAGGTTGAGGCCACTTAGTTACAGAGGGGCTGACGTATTCGTATTGGCTTTCTCCTTAATCAGTAGGGCCAGCTACGAGAATGTCCTCAAGAAGGTCTGCTCGCCTAACTCTCTCTAGATTTGCACAACTAACACGGCCGTGTTAACTTCACTCTTATTTTGCCATCGATTTGCACGACTGACACGGCCGTGTTTCGCTCTTGTTTTGCCGTCAGTGGATGCCTGAGCTTCGTCGATTTGCCCCCAATGTTCCAATTGTTCTTGTAGGAACAAAGTTGGGTATGCATCCATCCATCCATCCCTGTAATTATCTCTATGCTTTTTTATAACTTCAAATTGTTAATCGTTTCTGCACCGTAGATCTTCGGGAAGACAGAGGATATCCGTCCGATCAAATGGGATCTAACGTCATTGCAACACCCCAAGTGTGTAGTAACAACATTTCTTCTCCTTGAATTGGTTCTGTTCAGTCAGATTTTAGTCATTAATGGAACTCGATTTCTTGCAGGGGGAGGAGCTGAGGAAACAGATTGGTGCAGCAGCTTATATTGAGTGCAGTTCAAAGACTCAACAAGTATATATATATATATATATATAATATATGACATTGTTCATTACAATTATCTGTAATTTTCGATGCTTATTAAGGTTCTAACAACAACTGTCCCCCTACAGAACGTGAAGGCTGTTTTTGATACCGCGATTAAGGTCGTGCTCCAGCCTCCGAGGAGGAAAGAAACGGCTGCCGCGGCGCGAAGAAAGAAACGACACAGCCCCGGATGCTCCTCAATTGCGTGAGTCAGAATATATATATATATGTTAAATTTATGACAACATGTTATAAGCTCCCATTGATTCTTGCATGCTTGTTTGTTCGAATTTGATATAGCCGAGGAATCTTTTGCTGCGGGTGCGGGTGTGCATAGGTGACAAGTGGTGGTGGTGGTTCCGAGTGGCTCCTAGCCACACGGCGGCAGCGACCGCGGCGGTGTCGGAAAGTGTGCGTGCAGTTGTAGAGTGAATTTATTGTTTTCTCGTCTACTTCTTCTTATGTTGTCCAAACCTTAATAATCATAATGCATTTGGTTGTGAGTTGCCTGCGTTCAAACATGTTAAATGACCATCCCACATGAAATTTAAATCTCTAAAAATAATAGTTCACTCGATTCAAAATAATAGTTTCATTTTGTCATCTTTATCCGTCTCAATATAATAATCACTGTTTCCTCACATTTTTACAATAATTAGATAAAATAGAAGCATTTTGATCTTCTATATACATTTTACAGCCACTGTAAAAAATAATAAGTAAATAAATATTTGAACATAGAAAATATTAAATGATTATTTCGTCTAAGCCTGTAAGAAATTAAATGCATTGTTTGTGGGACGGGACATAACGGGTATCTTTCGTCCCGCTCGATCTAGTTCTGAATTATATAAATCTAGTTGTCGGTTCTATAGTTTATTTTGATCATTTATAAGTTATTGTCAGGAAATATAATAAATAAAATGTCACAGAACTTATTATGTAATTATTATGAACAATACGTTATAATATTATTTTAAATCAAGTTTATATTAAATATTTATTTTTATTTTAAAAATATTGGATAAACATAATATTACTTTGATTTATTTATCTTTACTATTTTTAAGTCAACTAAAAAATTAAAGTGATCCAAAATATTTACCTAAATGCACCTTAGTAATTTAAATATCCATATATTTATAAAATTAGCTATAGAAGTTTGTTGACTTCGCTCTCCATATTACATTTTAATTTAAATAAATATTCCATTCGTCCGCAATATTTAGCTTATTTGGGCTCGATACGGTATTTAAAAAAAATAAATATTTTATTAAAAAAATAAAAAGGTAGAAAAAATATAATAAAATTAGTAGTATTTGTTATAAAATAAGTGTTAAATGAATGATAATAATTAAATATGATTTTTAAAATTTTTCCAAATATAGGGATAAAATAAATTTAACGGACAACAAAAAAAAAAACGAATAAATTTGACAGAAAGAAATAAGTTATTAATTTAAAAGATTTTAAGAAATAAGAAAAAACTCCAAATTGAGGGCCCATTATTAAAATACATAGCCCATTTGAAGAAGCCCAAAGATATCATACAGAAGTGACCAACATGATAATAACTGCTGTAAAATCAACATAATTACTATGATCAATTTGATACGCTAACAATCGAATATTTTCTTGGTTGTCATCTCTTGTCTAACAATGAGGGGATTTTTAAATAAATATCCCAAGTTAAATATATATATATATATACTTATTTCACAAAATAAAGTAATTCTAACCTACTGCAAATTGTTTTGTTAATTTAATTTGTTTTGTCAAGAATGATAATATAACAAATTCAAAAAATGAGCTTTATGGGACCAAAACAAAAACATAAATAGAGTATAGACCATGAACTTACCATGCTCCATTTTTGGAGTAACACTTAACTTTATGCGGTGTCTTTTTGGTATTTGTGTATTTTTGTTATTTTTTTGGAATATATTGTACTCCCTCCGTCCTAGAAAATATGGGACTATTACTGTAGATACGAGAATTTAGGTAAAGTATAATTAGTAAATAATTAAGAAGTGTATTAGTAAAAATAATTATTATTTAGTAAAAATAATTATAGATCAAGATTAAGATAAGTAAATAATTTAATTAAAATTAAGAAAATTATAAAATTTAAAATTTAAAATGCGATTAAAGTGCATAATTATATTTCCAAAAATAGAAAGGACAAGTTATGTGGGACAGACGAAAATAGAGACAAATTATGTGGGACGGAGCGAGTATAATTTTATTTTTTAAAAATAATATATAATTTTATTTTTTAAAAAATGATATATAATTTTACCTTTTGAAAAGTGATATATAATTATATAGTTTTTTAAAAATAATGTGTAATTATATATATTTGGGTTATATTGTAAAAATAAATTAAAGTTGGGGTATAATTTATAAATATAAAAAGTTATATAAAATAATATAAAAGAGGAATATATAAGGAATATATTTTTTAGAGTGAAATAAAATTACTGTAGATCAACTGCATTTTTACTCTGCCTACTGCAAAAATGAAGGAATGAGTTGGAGATAGTCTCAACTTAAACCTGCCTCGTTCGGTCCAATCCTATAAATCATTTTCTTTTTTTTTTTTTTTTGAATTTTAAAAATATAACTAGTACAATATATAATAAGAATGTTGACATTCCGCGTCATTTGGCAGCCGCAGATCCAGCTACTTTCTCAAGTGGATGCACAATTTATTAAATTATTATTACAATATAAAAGAAATAAATTACAATCGTCTCTTAATTGTTACAATTATGCACAAAGTGTAATATTTTTCAAACATTTGTAACTCTAATAACAACAATATTTATATCAATAATCCTCGGTCGTCAATACCCAAAGTTACGATCCAAATGAAGAAGGAATGAGTTTGAAGAAGAAATGAATTTGACTTGTAGAATTAAAATTCAGATGAAGGGAAAAAAAAAAAAAGGTCACAAATATATGATGTGTTTGAACAAATATAATAATGTATATGATAAAATAATTATTATTTATTCAAAATATATGAGTTTGTTTAGTTGTTGTTGAAATTAATTTAATATAAAAGTTAATGTGAATTTTGTTTAATTTAGACGAAAGGAGTGTAAATAATAATAACTGAAATATACCAAAAAATAAATGTACGTTTATAAGTACATTTTTTTAAATTTATTTTATTGTCTTTTATCACACATATATACTAAAAACAAAAGATCATGCTTTTTAAAATTTCATTAATATTAAAAGTTTTAAATCTAATTAATAAATATTTGTGCATGTACAAACTAAGTGCATTACTAGATCATTCTTAACCAATAATTATTCTAAACAAGTTAGCAAGAGAATTTTCTTAAATTTATTCGATTACAGTTCATTATATATTATATATCTCTCCCTCCAATGAAGAACTCAGAAATATAAATAATTCAATCAATTACTTTAAAGCAAATTTTATATTGACGCGTACCTCAATCCTATTTCCTCTTCTATCATCCTCTCCATCAAACTCCAAATTTCTATGCATCAGCGTTGTGTACAAGGCCCGGGAACGAATTCACCGCCGTATGTAAGCAGAACATTAATAAAAAAAACAATTTTAAATGAAAAGAAAACCAAGTTTTGGAGAGATCAACAGGGTTACGAATGCTTCTTCGGTGTAATCCATTTCCGAATCTTCATCTCAGAGCTATCCCCGAATCTTCATCCGTATCATCGTGCCTGTTGGAGTGGCTGCTCAATTCAGGAACTGTCAATTCATCATGATCGGGGCCAAAAAGTCGAGCATAAATATCATCTCGATTCCTCACGTGCTCTGAAATTTTTGCAGAAGGCTGAGTCATAGATTTGCTGTATTTCTTCTTCAAATTCTCATCTTCAGCTGAACAAAGAGATCTGATTATGCGATTGTTTGTCTATGTGGTAAACTATAATTTTCAATTTAGGGGTTTCTTGAGCTTACGAAAAAAATTTAATTGTATCCTAAAATTTAAATTTTTCGGTGAGATGGTTATTTAAAAATAATTAATCAATGACGGCAAAAAAAAAAAATATGAGCGCACAACTCAATCATTACCTTCTTCTTCTACCTCAACATCGCTACCGAATAAAGCATGGTACATCTACAAAATGGAAAGCCAATTTTCAGATATGACGATTGTTGTAGTTTTTGAAATAAAATCAGTATATCTTCAAGATCGATATACTTACCATCTCCCTCGAAACATCGTGATTCCTATCTGTGTATCTTTCATTTTGAGCTTCTGGGCGTTCAGCCTGCAGACCATGGAAAGGCCATCAGTATCATCACTATTAGATATGAAATAAAAGATTAGGAATTAATGCATCTTTAGTGAAGAAGTTGTTCAATTCATGGCAGACATGTTGGTGAAATCATAGCGTCTTCTTTCTATCCCTATAATTTGTTACTTAGATCGAGCATGAGAACGAACACTTGGAACAGATTGCATTCTCCTGCTGCTGGTCCAATTTTCTTTGAAAATATACTCAATCACTTCTGTAGTTTCAGAAGTGATTCTTCTTCTCTCCAATCTCATTTGGTATCGGTGAACCCTCTCCATCGCCCACGGTGGTATTTCTACCGTCACCGGTGTTATCTCTGATGGAGAAACTCTGGCAATCCTTTGGGCATGATTCGATCTCTCCGTATCTACTGCAGTGTCTCCCTCAGTCCTCCCCACCATTGATGGAGAATTCATCCTCTCGGCTCTCACCGCAGTAGCTCCGTTGTTCACCGGCACCATCGAAGTAGAGTTCGACTCAGCAGCTGCAATCGCATTATTATGCACATTTAGATTCTCAATAACCGCTATAAATTCAAATATGGAGTATTGTGATAATTTCAATACAAATTGTTATGCTGCAACTATATATATGGAAAAATATCATGTGATTTTGAAAAAAGTCTGTATCATTCTCCCTTGTATTAAGAAATTATATGAAACTCTTTTATATTTTAAAAAAATATTGCATATAATTTATTTTTAAGGTTTCTGTGCAGTATTTTATAAAGTACAAAAGAATTTCGTGCAATTTTTAGAAAATTTATGCAATATTTTCTAAACCATGAAGAATTTCATGAAAATTCTAAACCATACAGGAGATTTGTGCAAAAAATTTTCTAATTAAAAACGGATTATAGACAATTTTACCTTATATTAATATATGTGTGTATAAAAACCTTCCATTCATAATGAATGATGAAATAATAATAATAAAAAAAAGTAGACAATTTAGATCATATATAGGATACAGTATTGTGCATTAGCTTTAAAATAAATTAATACTAAGATAAATGCAATAGATCATATGTTGGTATATTATGGTTGAATTTTGAAATTAAAAGAATGTTATTGTGCATTAACTTACAATAAATAAATTAAAACATTTGGCTTGTGCATATCATATATAGATATATAATTAGATTCAGACCTTATAAATAAACTATTTTCATCCTTAACCTCAAAGAACTGAAGTTTATAATATACTTACATATCATGTGTAAGCAATAAAAATGACTTACATTACATCCCTATGTACATGGAAAATAAACCTTTTTGAAAAAAAATTCAAAATAATGTTCCAACTTGATGATTATTAGAGAATCTATACTAACACAACATATAATGCAAAATCAAGAATGGTTCTGAAAAGAATATGCTTAATAAAATTAAAGTAATGAAACTTATGCTAATGCTTTAAAAATGTTAAGAATACCTCTATTTAAAGTTTGTGACCGAGTTATTCTCCTATTTTGCTGTGGTCTTTGACCACTCGGAGCAACTAGAGCCGATTGATCTTCTCTATGAGCAGCACTTGTGGCTAATACTTTTCTCTTTCCTTTGTTAATATTTGATTGATGATTATCCTACGACACAATGAGGTATAGAGGTTTAATTAGGATCAAATGCTTCAAAAATAATATTGGAAGTCTTACTATAAGCCAATCATAAGATTAGTAAAAAATAATAATACTTAATACAAAATTTAATCTCTTTATTTTCTTATTATTATTATCATCATCTAATGACTCGGTACATTTTAAAAACTCTTACCATATTGTCAAGAGAGGATTAAGGGCAACAAATTGCAGTGTCCTTTTCGAAAACTGCCAAAAAAACAATCTCAAATATCATATTCATACAAATAACAACTCATCAAATATTTACTTTCTTTCCATAATCTCATTGGTTATAATAAATTTCATAATTCTTTCACCATTTTAATTTTAATTTTTCCAATTGATTTGAGTTTTTTTTTTTTTGTCAAATTTTGAATATATCAAAAGAACAACGATTATACCAAACAACTACATATATATATATAAATATATATATATATATATATATATTTGAGTTTCTCAGTTAATTTAGCCATTGATTTGAATTTTTCAAACTTGAGCATTGAAAGAATCTTAAGCATATATATAATAACTAGATCTAATCGGGATAAAAGCATAAGTAGATGAAAACAATGTCAATAATGTACCAAGAGAGAGAGGAAAGAGATTTCAAGAATAAACATCACATGAAAATTTTTGACTCTACATACAATGTATAGAAGTTTAGATTATTTTTAGTTTTTCATTGGTTATGTTAAATCTATATTTAACAAACTTGTGCAAGAAAATTTTTATATGGATGAAAAATGACAATCTCTCATAAAAGATGTACAATGAAAACCAATGATATATATAGATATTTTGATTGTTATAAGAAAATTCATTTACTACGATTTTTTCAAAGAAAATGGTTTGTCAACACTATTTAAGAAATTTTAAATAGAAATTGGCGTAAAAGAACTCTTACAATTTTGTAAAAAAATTGGATGAAAGATAACAAAGTGTTGTGTTATCTTTTACCTTAATCTTGCTCCAAGAAAACGGCAAAAATTGAATAACTTTCACTATTTAAATTTAAAGTGTATTGAAAGAATAAAAAATACTCATTCCGTCCCAATTCAAAGTACCATTTTTACCATTTTCATTTGTCTCATTTCAAAGTATCAATTTTCTATTATAGAAAAAATTAATCCTATATTAATACCAAAATACCCTTAACTTTTACTTAAATTACAAACATACAGTTACACATACAATTACTTTATACAAAAAGTTAAAGTACAAAAATATCAAAATCTCCTGCACATATTCACTAACCAATAAAATACTATTATTTTTTAACAGAGGCCCATTTCAAAAGGGAAGGAAGATAAGCATTGTATAATATATAGACATATTAAAGTATATAAAAAATGAAACATTAACTTGAATTTAGAATTGACTCTCTAAAAATAATATTTAGAATGCTGACATATCTTAATTTCTAGTGCTCAAATCTAGATCTAAGAAACATGAGCAATACTCTTTATATAGAATGACAATATTTTATGAATTGGTTGATTTATGACAAAATCCATCGACTTCACATACCAAGAAATTTAATTCATTATATTAAATTTTCTATTATTACCCCCACTTACCATCTAACGAGAAGTTTTTCATTATATAGAAATTCTCCAATATTGTTCAAAGCAAATATGCCATCAACAATATTTTAAGAAAAAAAAAAAAACTATTTTTTAGTCGCGTAATTAACCCTCTTCTATTTTATCCACTCAAATCTAGAATTAAGAAACATGCATGTGCAATCCTTTGGAGAAAAAAATATTGTGTTTTCCTCGATCTTCAAATTTCCTTAAAATAAAAAATATAAAAATAAAATACTCGTTTTACAATTGAATTTAATTTTCATTTGTTAGAGAATTTTACAATAATAATAATAATAATAATAAAATAAGACGATATAAAATTCAAGATAATTTGTAACGCACTTTGATTTCAATTGAAGCCACCAACAAGTAATGTATTTCACCGAAACTCTTTAACCAAATAATAGAGAATTAAAAAATAATAGAAGGTAAAATTATATATGGTTGAACCTAAACCCATATTTGACCATCTCAACAAAACCCTAATCTCAATTCATTATAAGACTTTTCAAACCAATATTGTTTTATCAATAGATTTGGGTTTTTTAATTCTCAAATGTGTCAAATAAAATCTTAAATGTATCAAAAAGTTAGATCTGGTTAAAGAAAAAAAACTAGATCTAAAAAATTGGAAGTAAAATTGAATGAATAGCAAAATACACAACCTAGCTATCAAATGAGAAAAAAAAAAGAACATATATGAAACTAGATTGAAAAAGAAATATCACCTTGAATTTAGAGCGTATCGAAAAACTAGATCTAAGTAAATCGAAAATAAGAATAAATGAATAGAAATATCCGCAATCTATTGGAAGGAAGGTGGGGGCATACATAATAAAGAAGAAAACATCACCTTAACTTCAGATCGACTTTTCAAAATACGTTTTGAATGTTGAAATTTCCGAATTCTCTCGACTGCTCAAACCTAGATTTGAGAAACTTGCAAAAGCCTATTTATATAGTAAAAAAAATAATATTTTATGATGGGTACGCCTTAATCTACCGGGACCGTTACTGGGTTTCAAGGGCCCAAAATGGAAACAATTTGGGTCCATATTTATATATATTTTTTCTTATATAAGGAGAGTCTTTGACCTTCCAAAATGGATCAAGAAACAAGTGCAAATCAAATGTCATTCATAATTATATGGATCGTCAATATACCCATGCCCTAGCCACGATATTATGCCACCTTATTTATTTACATTGTATATAAACACAAATTTTGTGTTTAACTTCCAATGTGGGGATAGTTGATTTATAATTTTAACAAATTATCTGATATTGGATCCTAATTAATAGCCCATGACCAATATATATTAATCCAAATGAATAATCCAATTAATTTGGTTTGTAGTGGGCTTGTAATATTTCTATGAGTATTTATAGTCCCATTCAATTTTTTTTTTAAAATATTTGGTCCCACTAAAAAAAAATAATATCAAAACTAGTCTCACCCAAAAAAATACTCATCATTTGTAGTCTCACCGTTCAAAATTTAATGGACTGAACTGACATAGCTATTACGGATGTTGACCTGGCTGCTGACTCAGACCAAACACGGCCGTGTTTAAAATCACACCTCATCCGAAAATTTGATCGAAATAAACACGGGTGTGTTACAAATGAATACACCCGTGTTTAAAACAACAACTCTTCCACCGAATTAAACATGGGCGTGTTCCTATGGAACATGGCCACGTTTGTGGTTACAAACAGTCTTTAAAACACAGGCTACATATGCCCGTGTTAAGTTTCACGACACACTAGGATTTGAACACAGGCGTGTTCACATAATACACGTCCGTGTTGTATCATTAAAAAATCACGTTGATTTGAATTAGGTTAACACGGCCGTGTTAGTAAACAAACACGGTTGTGTTCGATCTTTTTTTAAATGGAAACTCTAGCCCCATATGTCCCTCATTTCAAATATATTCCATCCGAAGTTCTCCCATTTCTTACTCACTCTAGTCCTATCTCTATAACATTTCAACCCCATATTTCAACTATTATATTTTATCTTCTTTGGAGTAAAGAATATTCTTGTGAAATCTCTTGTGAAGGTAATTTTTAAATTTATTTTTTTCTTCATTTTACTGTCTTTTATGGTATAAAAATGATAATATGTATAGCTTGCATATTATTGTGATTAAAGGCTTCTTTCCTTAGCCAAAGATGATGCTTATATTGCCACCCAAAAAGATTTTATTCTTCAGACAGGTAGTATTTCACTTACCCAACCGTGGCTGAAAATTTATAATTTTCTTTCCTGATTTTTTAATATTCCTAGTAACTCCACTAGTTTTAGGGCATGAATAGACAAATTAGAGCCCCACTTTGCCCGTAGCTGGCATGATTTAGGCATTTATGATATGATTTTTTTGTGTTCCCATCAGTTTCCCCGCGATAGTGAACTTATTAGGGCTTTGTTGTGCTTCTGATACTCCAGATTGAATGTGTTTTCTTCCCTTTCGATATTTTGAGCTCTACTGTTTTAGATGTAGTTGTAATCCTTGAGTTGCCCGTGAAGGCTTTAGAACCTCTCCTCTCTGAAACTTCTATTTCTCTGGAATTCCCGAATCCATACAACAACAAAATCACCTCTGTCTAATTTATGACACAAAACACCCTCACCGGGGATGTCGACCCCCTGAGAACAACACCCTTTTATTTTTTTTGATTCAACAAATATTTCGCTTGTTTTTTTTCCAAAGGGGTACTAAGGGAAGTTGAGCCAATCTTGCATACCATCATATCGGGATAAGAAACAGATTTGGCCTCATATTTCCTGGGCTTTCTGTACCGAGGCATAAACGATGTGCTTGGAAAAATGGCCAAGTCCCTCGGAAAAGACCCTAATGTGGTCGGCCCTTTGTGGTTTTTGGACCTATGGGCAAGACTCTATTTTCCTGAATGTACTATTCTATAGGTCAAACCAAATTTTTCATGCCCTTCTTCTTTCTTGGGAAACCAACTTCTCTCTGGCCCCTTGCCCATAAGAAATTGTTATTCCATTGTCCATTCTCTACTAGGTGTCTATCCCAGACCAAATGAATTCATTTGCCCGTTGTTAGAGAGGATGCAGTCCCTCTTGGTTTCTCCGAATAAGGGATGGAAATCTAGCCCAAAGCCGCCGCTCTAGTGTATGTTGGAACAAATATTTTGCAGCTTGGCCTCTAGTTATTGGCTGCTCCTCTACCTCACGATACAACCCTTTATGCATCGAACCTTAACAACCTCAATTCTTGGCTCGGAAATTTGGCCTTACCTAAGATGTCCCGACCACTAGCTATCTGCTCCTCCACCAATTGAGGTTCGCATTGATATCCCCTCAGCTGACCTGCCACAGTGGAACTCTTACGTCTTGGAGATGAAAAACATGGCCTACTTCATCCACCAACTCCAGCCTATTGTCACGCCAGCCTTCCAATAATATTGGGTAGACATCAATGTCTGCCTATTTACTGCTGGAAAAACCAGTCACTTATCTGGTGAAACTAGTAGACGAACGCTCAAATGATGAAACCGCGTCTACTTCGGACACTAAATATGTTATAGTAACAGACTCCCATCTCGCGCTAGGTCATTCCTTTCCCAATTTCAACATTTTTTTGATGATGATGTAAACTAACCTCTTCCTAATGTCTTTACAGCACCCAAGAAACCATCCACCAGCTTTGCTTCCACATCCGCAACTACTGCTCCACCAGCCTTAGTTCCATTAGTGGACATAGACAAATACTTCTCCGCTGCCCGTGCTCCTCCACTAGCTGTTGACTCTCTGCAAGCAATGTTTGGCTCGAAAAACCCTCTTGATACCTTCTTGGCCGGTCTTTCTTCTTCTCTGGAAACCTTCGAATTTATCTAATGTCACTACTCTGCATGATCCAAAAGCTTAAGACCGGAGATCCAGAATGCGTTTCCATTCTGGAAGGCCTAGTTGACCAAGTAGAGGATGTGGCGGATAAATCAAAGCTCCTCCACACCCTTCGAGATGAAAGCTAGCGAAAGATGGACCACATCTCTTTTTTGTAAAAATTAACTTCCGCCACTGTATTATGTGGTAAAAGTCTATCTTATACTGAAATCCTTTTTTTTCAGGGTGGTCGTTCTTCGGGACAGGCCACTGTTATACCTTAGCCTTTCGAATACGCTATGTCTCAGTGGTTTCCGTCTCGGCCGCCATGTCTTGCTAGAGCGTGGTTGAATCAATCATACTCCTACTAAATTAACTGTAGCTGGGAATGGATCAAAATCAATCTTCATTTTTAGCTTATCCGTCAACTTCAAACATCCTTCCTTGATAGCTCGTTGGATTGCATTGCAGAAAACGATGCAGTTTCCAACCTTATGGCCATAAATGTCGTGCCTTTTGCAAAATGAATTCAAGTTCTTCGTCAGATTGGAATTTTTGTCCCTCTTTTAGGAGAATTTGATTATCCTGCAACAAATACTCAAAGATCTGTTCGGTCTTGATAATGTTGAAAGAATACTGCTACCATGGATCTGCCTTCTTCCACCGGGACTTTCGTAAAGCCGGACAAGTATATGACTTTTCTTACATAATTTCCTTAAGACATGCTTCTTTCAACTCGTCTTTCAAATTTGGATCAGCTTGTACTTGCACACAATGGGCACCTGCACGGTATCTTTGATTCCAGGCTGCTTGGATATCTTTGAGACTCTGCTCCACTTTAGATCTTAACTGCCTTAAGTCCTGGTATCCTTGCAAAATCAGCTTCTCCCAAATAGCTGGATGAATATTATCAATCGAAATATTTACTACTTGGTCCTCCGAAATGCGGACCTCGCTCATGCTTTCTGTTCGCCGTAATCGTTCAAAAAACTGTTCCGGTAACTCATCTGTCTTTTGTCATAGGCTGGTCAAGTCCATAATCGTGGCCTCAGGTAGCGGACTGTATAATCGCTCATGAAATGCCTGTTCTAGTTCCGCCTAATTATGCACAGAGTTGAGTTGCAGGGAAGCGTACCAACTAAATGTTGGTCTTATTAGAGACAAGGAAAACAACTGCAGTTTATGCCAATTGTTATTGACATAATCTCCGCCATATTGGGCCATAAAATGGCTCACATGGTCGATAGTGGATCGTGAATCATCTATCGAGAACAACGTAAATTATGGGATCCAAACATATTTCGGCAGTGGATGTTCCTCAACGATTCGATCTGGAAACGGCCGTTGATACTGTGGCCTAGCAAACATCCGCATAGGATCGTCGTATGCTCTGCATATAACTTCCTCTAACGCCTTCGGATCTATTTGACGATTCTGTTGTGCTCCCCCATGTACAAGATTTAGTGGAATCCGCTTAGATGGATTCGCTTCTTCCCGGGCATATGGGAAAGCCTGAAGTGCCTGACCTTCCCCTGCCATCTCTTTTTATAGCTTGACCCAATCTCTTTCATCAGCTTTATTGAATTTCTTCAATTATTTCTCTTTGAAACACCAATTGCAACCTTCATCCTTAAATGGTCTTAATCGAAGAATTCCAACTCATCATTATCCCATGGCCGAAACATCAATTCACCATTACTTAGCTCCCCTAAATCAATTACCTTTTTTTAAAATTTATATTATACTACCTCCGTCCGGCTACAAGAGTTTCATTTACTTTTTGTGTGTTAATATTTGAATATTAATTATTATATAAAAACATAGTACAAATTAAGAAAAAATTGCAAATATACTTTTATTAGTGTCTTGTAATACGAATAGAAGGATATTTGTACTAAAACTTATACAAATATAATTATATTTTTAATGTTAAGTATAATGACACAAAAAATAAATGTGACCCTCAGAGACGGAGAGAGTATTCCAAATTTATGTTACATTTAAAACATCACATCAACATCTATTTTATTATATTAAACAATTATTTAAATTCAATTTTTTACGATTCAAAACTCTAAACCCAAAAACCTAAACCCAAACCAACAAACAAACACACCAATGATCATTGTTTGTCGTTGCCATTAAATAGGATAGTCATTTCACGTTAAAAAAAAAAAAAAAAATTTCATCGTGAGAGGAAATACTAACAAAATGTACCTTATTTTAGGAAAATAGAATTTACCTCGACTCAAAATTTTCGATTAATTTTTTCTTTATCCTTGTAACCTTTATATTATTACCAACAAAAAATACAAGTGATATTGTCATTTCTGGATTAATGGCATATGTCATAACTCATATGATTAGGACAACTAGTATTCCTCTTATTCAACTGGTGAAGGTATCTTCAATGGGGTTTCTTTATAAAAATAATTCTTACATCAACGTGTTAAGTTAGTTTTTTTTGTTTTTGTTTTTTTTTTTTAAAGATATATGAATTCTTTTGGATTTTTTACTAGGAAACTCTTGAGAATTTGTTTCATTTTATTTTTATAGTACTTGCTTTTGCCTTTTTTTTAAAAATAAAAATAAAAATAAAAATTGTAGTATTATATAATTGTTTATAGAATGTTATATATATATATTGATAATATTTTTCTAAATATATATGTATATATTTTTTCCAAAGAGCATATATAATCATTCTCCTAAAAAAAAAGCCTCAATTGGTGATGTGTAACTTACATATTGGCGGCCGGACATTTATATATGACTCACTGCGTATGCTTGAGGATATCTATAGAGTATTCATGGTTCACTTACAGCACATAGAACGGTTCATCGATAGAAGCCCTTCCCTTTCATTCCGAAGTCCTTTTCCCCTTCGAAAAATACAATTTTCAACCATAGAATTTCGATTAGAAATCGAGTGAATCCTCGTGCAAGCGAGGCACCATCGACGGTGTTTCTTCTCTCTCCTTTGCCTCTCCCTCTCCCTCTCCCTGTCCCTGCTCGCTTGCTCTAGTGTTCTCTCATTTCCCGAACCCATTCCCATTCTCATCGTCGACGACCGCTCTTCTCCCTCTTCTTGTCATTTCACAGCGACGTCTTTCCGCCCAGCCGCCGCTATCTGTTTTTTTTTCGGCAACCAAAATACACACTTCTCTCTCCACCACTCTCTCTAATTTTCTAGTTTTAATTTGTCCTCTTCACCGGAGATCGATTGGATAAAGGTTCTCCGTTGCCCATCTTCTTCCGATGCAGGCAATCGCAATTTGATTGGGGATGAAGGGTTTGGCGAAGATTGGGAGTGAATATTGTGTGTGAAGAGGAAGGCTTAATTTTGTGAGAAAAGTTTTCGAATGGAGGAAAAGAAAAAGCTACTGTGACAATTTTAAAATTAAAGTCGATAGATATAAAATTAGGGTTAGACACGTGAAACTCACGTGAGCGACGGAGATATTTAACCATGAAATCAAACATTATATTCTTATAAAATATATCAATATTAACTTTTTATTATTTTTAATATTTCAAAACTCTTCAAAAGTTAATTTCTAAACAAAGCGCATGGTATTGATCATAGGATTTAAGTTTTATTTTATGAAATAGTTTGAAAATTATATTTTTTTTTTAAAAAATATTGTATTGGCTTGTCTTAAAAGAAAAACACAAACATAACTTTTTCTTTAATTTAATTTTTTTAAAAAATACTCATTACAGATGTTTATTTGATTCCTTATTTTCTCCTATTTTTAGTTATAATAATTTGAACTATCTTGAACGGTTCAATGCTTGGTGCAGAGTTCAGATTTGCAAGCCCTAACTCCCAAATTGATGGGTTTCAAACCTCCACCAAAAAGGAAGAAACTCGATGGCGCACCTTCGCCGAGGTAATCTTTAGTTTAGTTTAGAGTTTAATTTCACTTCTGATCGTTTTGAGCCCACAGAATAGTAAGGATATGATATCTTCGATTTTTCGGCGATCCATTAAGCGAATCAAATGTAATGGAATCACCCTACATCGATTATCCTTAGTCCTGCTGAGTTTACGGATTCGGTAGATTAAATTGGTGGTAGATTCCCTGTATCCAAGTAATTTAGGCAAGCAGTTGTGTTCTATACTTCAAGAAGAGATACTCTGACACTGCCCAAAATGCCGCAGCCACAGTTCAGATTGAAGTGTCTTTGAATTGAAGGCTCTAATTTGCAATCAATCCTTTAGATTCCAGATGATTTTTAATTTTATGAGTTTACTGTATAAGTTTATAATGTCTATGGTTGATTCTGCTGTTCTTTCTTTTGGGATCCTAATCCTATACTCTGCCTTTGCATGATGCATCAGTCCTACTGCTTTTGCTTCCATGGTTCCGACATTGGACAAGAGAGATGTGGTCATGGAGCTTATAAGTAAACCAAGAGTATGCCTTTTACGTTTTAGTTTCTGCTGTAATGTTCATATGTGCTGTGCTTGTTATATTGGAATCTTGCTGGTGAAACCTGTCCAGGTTCATGACACTGAAAGCAGCACTGCGAGTCTAAGGATTCAACAGACTCTCCAGGTTAATGAGGGTCAAATTTGCAATGTGAATTTAAGGATTCAGCAGGCAAGGAATCATGCGGCAGCCCAGGTTCAACAAGACGGCTGCACGGGTAATTTTCGAGTATTTGATTCTCCATATGGTAATTTCCTCATCCCCGTGATTCCATCTCGTGCAGAACTTGGCGAGTGAATTGTTTGATAGCCATGCCTGTTTTGTTAGTCTTAACTGTTCAGCATCAAAAGATTACCTGTTGACTATCTTAAACATGATCTGGAATGTTGAGAACTACCAGTCTTTGTAACGGTTTATTGTGGAAGTTATGAGCTGCAGATATCTTAGTCCTAAGGTTGATTGTGGAAGTATGAGCTGCAAAATATCTTAGTCCTAAAATTGCCTAACGTGGTGATAGGCAGAGTGTCTAGGGAGTCGACAGTCTAGAGATTTATTAAGTCATTGTTTAGATAAGGATTTTGGAAGTTCGAGTTTTGGAGAATCTTAGCGCTACTAAAAAGTTGGATAATGTAATGTTTTGTAGATGAAATAAATATTTGATGTGATAGTTATTTTTATTTATTTTTTTTAAAATTTAGTGTTGAATAGTGCCAAAACTTAAAAGTATTTATGAGAAAGATTTCGAAATATAGAAATTGGCGACCATATTTCGATCTCTATGAAGTGACAACATGTATGTTATGCCGTGGTTTATATTGAGCATAATTTGCTAGCAATTCTTCAGGGTTATAAATGTGAATCAAACAAACGCATAATTGGGACGTGCAAGATAAAGTCACATTAAGTAGCACACGAAAAACTACAAGAAAACACATGATGTTACTATAGGATTCACATTATTTATATTAATATTATACAAATACATTACAAAAATACTAAAAACATGTGACATCCAGGTCATGGGTTCAAATTCCGAAGCCTCCAGGTCCATCTGCCACACATGATTCGCCTAATGTGACTTGCCTTGCCGGGCTTAGTTTACAGGATATTAGCTTCGACTGGGGGTTTACCCGGTCCGCACTTCCTCCCATAGAATACATGACATCCTCCTAAGAGCACAACATATACTTTTATAGAGCACATGTTTTAAATATAAAAAGATAATACATGTTTTCATTGCACAAAGCATGCGCTATCTTTATTAAGAATAAGTGCTATCTGAATTTTTAATCTTGTACTTTTTGGGTGTTGATTTCCCTAAATTAGCTTTGTAACCGAACTGCACATACATATGAATTTTGAAAATGTCTTGAAATTTTGGAATGTTTGGATAATAGTAAAAAGTTGAATAGGTTTTTGATGCAATTTTTGTATAGAACATAGGTTTTTATGTAATGCTGGGTAAATTATATCACATTCTTGTGTTTTATTAAAATTGAATAGAATAAACATAAAACCACATTTTTGTATCATAATGTTTGCAAACGATAATCTTTCTATTTAAAAATAAGAATGAAAAAATAATAATCATGGGCTTGTTATGCAAATGGTTTTTGAAGATGAACATACGTATAGTTTTTTAGACATGATCGGAAAAATAAGCCTTCAATATCAATTGTTTTATTTTATTCTATTATGAATAAATTATAGTAAAAATGTTCACGGTATTTAATTTTTTTTTTGTAATAAATAAAATACAAGGTATTTTTGTTTTTGTTTTTACATTTTTCCATAAAATATATAGGTGTATATGTAGTTTATCTTATAATTTATTAATTATAAAATTATAAAGTATGGAAAGTTTGTTATTCTTCTGTTAAAAAATTACACAATTTTTTTTGTGTTTTAAAAAGCACCGCACAACACTTAAGGGAATTCTGTGTAAAAAATTTTAAAGCATGATGAACTTTATAGTCTTTAAATCATGAAAAGAATGATGTCAATTTTTAATCCATATTTAGGTTATAAGCAATTATGTCTATTTTAAATGAAAAATGTATATTAAATGTGATTATTTTAGAGATTAAACTTTTGATGAATAATATAAAGATAGAATTAAAAACATAAGTAAACATGACCTTACCTTTTTCCCCTTTACTTTTTTCTCCATACTTTTTGAAACCATTTTGTGGTTATGTGGAAGTATAGGATGGTAGGGTTGCAAAGGCATAATGATAGATTTAAACGTGTGAGTGATAGCCGATGGACCTTGTGCATTCAGATTATAGAGTAACCAAAAAGTTTTTATTGATCCGAGTGGATATCGCATATCATCTAGCAAAGGATGTTTATTTCTCTATTCTCACCTTGTAGTTCTCCATCTATAGCTTTAGAACTCAGCTGAATCTTTTATTTCAAAAGTTAGATATTTTCAACAACTATATTGAAGTGGAACATGAAGTATAAGTTCAAATGCTTCAAAATAACAATAAAAGATGATAAGATAATCTTTACATGTTCAACAATCCTTCTCTATGGCTCTATTCCCTGTCGTAAAGTGATAAATTGTAAATGTGCAACTGCATATTTCAATTTATTCAAAGATTACTTAAGTGATAATTCACAATACAACGATGAAATATTTTGTTGTGTCGGTATCGAATGTCACGATCTCTCTTTCTTCATATTTTTTAGAGTGTTAAATTTCATGATAGATACTTCCAACAACGACATGGTAGAGCAAGAAAGCTTGGTTATAAAATCTCCAAAAGGCAACCTCTTTTTTCGAATGTTGACATATGGTGTACCGGCAGATGCAACAGACGAATATGTAAAAATCGGCGAGTTAACAACAATTGAGAGTCTTAAGAGATTTCGCCATGTTGTTATTGAAATTTTTACAAGAACTTACCTAAGATTACCTAATGTTAATGATGTGACGAAGCTGCTGCCTATTGGCAAAATTGTGGTTTTTTCGGAATATTTGGTAGTTTAGATTGTATGCATTGGAAGTAGAAAATTGTCCCACAGTATTTGCCAGATATTATACAACACTTTGCAAATCGACGATCATCTTAGAAATTGTGGTTGATTATGATCTTTAGATATGCCATGCTTATTTTGGTTTGTCGGGGGCAAACAATGACATAAATGTGCTAAGTACTCAAATTTATTTGGCAATCTTACACAGGGTATTACTTTACCTGTGAATTATGTTATCCAAGAAAAAGAGACGACATGATATATTATTTAGCCGATGATATATACCTAAAGTGGTCAACTCTAGTGTAAACTATTTATGAACCACGGGACCGGAAGAAACAATATTTTGTAATAAAATCAGAGGCGTGTAAGAAAGATGAGAAGCGTGCATTAGAGGTGGCAATTTCGGGCCGGTCCGATTTTTCGTGCCGGGACAAGCCTGGTCTAGTTTGATGTCGGGCTTGGGAACTTAGGCTCGGGCATGGCCCACTCCAAACCATGCTGGGTCGGGCCAGCCCGGTTTAAATTTTTTTTTTTTTTCAAAATTATTTTTGAAACAATTAAATTAAAATATTTGAGATAGATATGAGAATTGAACCCTTGATGTATAAGTCACAATTCAAAATCTAAATAATTAGACTATATTTTTATTTTCAATATATAATTATTTGTTAATATATTTGAAAATTTATTTAATTTATTAAATGGGCTGAGAATGGCCCAAAAATTTTCGGGCCTACTTTTTAGGCTCAATCACGGTTTTCTGTGACGGGTTCGGATTTGAATTTTCGGATCATGTCTATTTTTATCACCTCTAGTATATATGCATTATTATACATAATATGATTATTAAAGATGAACATGATCTCAGTGCACCGATAGTAGATGGTCCAAATACATCACTTGTTACGGTTGAAATGATCGTCGACGAAGATGCTCGGTTTAAGCAATTTCTCAATTGACACAGGCGGATAAGAGACCATCATGCATATAGAGCACTGTAGAATGCATTACTAGGAGTACTACGCTACCAAGGTTATTGCAATGAATAATATTTTAGTTTAATTATATTTTTATTTTTTGTCGTTATTTTTTTACTATATTTGTGATTTATCATAATTCTTTATTTTATTTATTTTTAACTCATTACTTTCTCCACATAAAAATAATCAAATTAAATAAATTGTTATTGTTATTTATAAAATTACCGAAATGGTATAATTTGAGTTTATTGAAAAAAAATGTTGAGGTTAATATGTAAATAAGTAAAAGTTGAATAAATATTATGTAATTGTTTAAAAATAAAAAAAATATATATATATGTAAAATATTCCTTTTAAAGGAAAAGATAGAGTGGGTTATAAATTTAGAGAAAAATTTGGAAGAAAATTGAAAAATCAATTGAAAATTATCTAAATAGTGTAAAGACGGTCAAAAGTTAGAGAATATTTTTGGAAAACATAGTTCAAAAGGGTTAGAAGATCTAGAGAGAAGACGAAGCAAAGATGTTGGTGTGAGACCATCTCTAACCCATTCCTTCATTTTTGCAGTAACTACAGTAAAAATGCAGTTGATCTCTACCGTAATCGTAAACTTCAATTTTTCACTCTAAAAAGTATATTTCCTATATATTCCTCTTTTATATTATTTTATATAACTTTTTATATTTATAAATTACACCCCAACTTTAATTTATTTTTACAATATAACTCAAATATATATAATTACACATTATTTTTAAAAAACTATATAATTATATATCACTTTTCGAAAGGTAAAATTATATATCATTTAAAAAAAAATAAAATTATACATTATTTAAAAAAATAAAATTATCACTTTTCAAAAAATAAAATTATACATAATTTTTCAAAAAAATAAAATTACATATCATTTTCTAAAAAAAATAAAATAAACATTATATTCCAAAAAAATAAAAATAAAAAATACACAAACACCACACAAACTCCACTCCAAAAATAGAGTGGAGTGTAGGGGGCTGCAAAAATAGGAGGAATTTGGGGGTGGGTTGGAGCCTCTCTCCCAATTTTTGCACAACCCACTGCATTTGGAGTTGTTCTAAAGAATGAAGGTGAGTGGAGCCATTTGTATAGACACTTTACTTGTGGAATTGAGACAATTGGTGTAATTTACAGTTGTAACTATAGTTATAACTCATAAATTCCATCCATAATGACAGTAGAGGTTTCCGTTAATTAATTCTGATAAATTTTATAATGGATAACCTGTCTTCAAGTTTGGATAAATTTTACCTGTGATTTGGACCAAGCACGAAGCAGGATTTCACATAGATTACAATTTGGCTTGTCTTAAGAAAAAATAAAATGAAATTTGGATTTAGCATTGGACTTCGGAGCAAAACTTAGTTTTGCAAAATCATACATTTATCAAGCCCTAAACCTCGAGTTTGTGCTCATGCACATGCCCATGCACATTTGTGTCTCTATTTGTGTTGCACGGGTGTTCAACGTGCGTGCATATGGCTCATTGACATTCAAGTGTCTTGACCATAATTCTTGTAACTTTTAAGTAAACACAATTTTTCATAAACATGTCATTAAGAGTGTGTTTTACAATCTGGGACCAACTCCCAAAATTAATTAGTTAATTGCTCGACTAAATAACTATTCAACTCAAAATTTTATATCAAGCCCACAAATGAACCTCTTTTAGGTTTACTTTAAATAGTTTTCAAGTCCAACTAATTAAAATTATTTCAATTAATTTGATTGATTTAGCACAACGTATTTCTTCCCACCGATTAATTGGTCTAGAAAAAATTTTAAATTAATTTTTTGTAAATCAAATTCTATAAACGATATATTAACTGATTTACCTAACAAATAAAAAAAAATAATCTAAACAAATACATTAAATCATTAAAATATTTTAACATCCCTCGTACTCTAATATTGTAGAAACCAACTAGAATTTGTGAAGAGAAATTGAAGATGACACAAATATAATCATTCAATGAATCAGAGTCAGGACATACTCTAAATGAAGTTAGAGTCGGTAGCGAAAATAGGGCTCTGAAAAGAGTTAGAGTCAAAAGTAAAAGTAGGACTCTAAATGCCGTAAGAATTGATAGCATAGGACTCTGAACAAAGTTAGAGTCAAAAGCAAAAGAAAAGCACTGAATGAAATTAGAGTCGGAAGACCGAACAAATGCTCTGAATGGAATCAAAGTTGTAAGAAAGAACAAAGCTCTAAACAAAGTTAGAGTCGGAAGTATGATTTTGAATAAAATCATAGTAAAAAGAATGAATAAATCTCTAAATAGAATCAGAATTGAAAGCAGAGCTTTTAACAAAGTAAGAACAAATGATCGAATGTTAAACATAAATTTTATCATAATCAAAATAAATTTGACAGACAAGTGAGGAAACTGGCAATAGAATTCGAATGCGTTGTCACGTGCTACCGGTGAGAATCTCCTATTCTAGAAGCCTTCAAGTACATTGCGAGTTAAATTCTTCAAAAAAATAACTCTAATACCATGTATATGGTAGGTTGGATTTTGAAAAGAAATGTGACTTTAATACCATATATATATTGTAGAATTTCATAATTGTATATATTTATTAATTATGAAATCAAAGACCTATTATGAATATAATATATATATATAGATTTCTAATTTAAACAATAAGCCATAAGCCAAATATTTAAAATATGTTGACAACTAGTCTCGTAAGGGTGCGACCGTGAGGTCACCTACCACACATGGTTCGCCTATTATGACTTGCCTGTCGGGTCTACTTTGCAGGGTATTAGGTTCGGCCGGAGATTTATCCAGGGCGTACCTTCGGGTAGCGGCTGCGGATTCCCACGTTATCAAAAAAACATGTTGACAACTATAAATGAAATTGATATTAAACTCACCAACACCACCACCAATTAATATATGTTTCTCAAGCATTACACTATATATAATCTTTCAATCTATCCTTGTTCACAAAATTAATGATAGTTAATAATAACCAAAAATAAAAAAAAAACTTATGAGAAACAAGAAAATGTATATATATATATATATATATATTTGAATGAATGAATGAATCAAAATTGTTGAGAAGAGGGTGGAAGCAGTGGATCTGTGTGGGAATTGTGGAGATGATGAGCTGGTAAGAGCGTTGCAGCTGGTTTGTGATTTCTGTAAATTGCATAGAGCACCAACTGAAGTGTTCCCAGCAAAAATCCCATCCCATTTGGAACCTGCACCATGCATGCAAACAAAACTTTTAATTTCATCACAATAATAAAGTCAATTATTCCACTATGTTTATTTGAGGTTATATATTCTAATTTTTCATTAAAAATAAAACATTGGAATCTAACATTCAAATTTTTATTTTTATTTAAAGTATTATATTCAATTATCATTTCATTTAGAAAAAATGTTAAACAAACTAATAACTTCAATTTTATGTTCGCATTGTCTAAGAATCCGGCTTCACAAAATTGCTTATAATTTAAAATATTATATAAACGATATTTTTTTTATTAAAATCTAACACTTATTACATCACATAATCATCTCTCTCTCTCTCTTAATAATTTCATACCAATTAAAAAAGTCCAAAATACTTGTAACAAAAATCGAAGAATAATTTTTTATAAATATTATTAATAAAAATATAATATGCACAAATTAACACAATATATAATATATCTATTCACAAAAATTCAATGATTCAAAACAAAATATTATTTTTTTTTATAGCACTAATACAATTCTTCGTATTTAACGTAAATAAAAAAAAAGAAAAAAAATACATACATCCAAAAATACGGAGTGAACAAACCTTTGATGATAGGAGTCCTATTTTATACTAAACCTTAATTGCAAGAATGAAAGGATTTATTTGTAGTTTATTATTTTATAATTTCAAACTAAAATCAATATTATTCATTTGATACAATTTCAATAAAAAATTCATTATTTTTTTCATAAAATATAACATCAAAATACCATTTAATTAAAAAATTAAATCAATATTTTATTTTAAATTAATTTCAAAGCACGACCAAACCAATATTTATAAAAAATATTATATTAAATTAAAATTTATGTTTAAATCAAAACCAAATAAACCAAAATGCTTTTGAAATATTTTAAACTATTTAAAAAAATAAATCTAAATCAAAGATAAACTTTTATATGATATTATAGATCAGCCTAATTCTGTGATAGAAATGCTACCGACGTTTGATATATATATATATATATATTGTGGGTCACTTTCATGATTTGGAATTATTTCAATTTATTATGTGGATGTTGAAGCGTGAGGCTAAGCAAATTATAACCTCAAAACAGCCAAATAGAAGTAGGTAGGGCCATGCAACAGCCTGTCACCATAGCTCATCTTTCACAAACGTGCAAAATACATTCAATAATAATAATAATAATAATATGTTGCGTCACGAAGATAAGTTAAAATAGACTCTCTATTTTGTTCCCACTTTTGATAAATTTATGTGGAAATTATCAATCAAACAGGTGAGGCTATCACTATCAGAATTATATATATAAAGATCTTCTTCACCACTTGCTCTCATATATATAATTATATACACCTTTGTATAATAATTCAATCATATTATATTTTACTGAGTAATATAAACAAACAAGTATATTGAAGAGTTTTGAGCTCGATTTATTTTTATTCGAATCACACGAAAAGGACTTTTGTAACTTACTGAAAGAATACCGATTTTTATAAAATATGGATTTTTTTATTTTTATTTTTATTTTTATTTTTATCTTTATCTTTCAAAACTATTATATGCAATACACATTTTCATACAAAATACCACATCCAAGGAACCTTTCACCCCAAAGACATCAATAATTAAAACACCACACACACACAAAAAATAAATAAAAATACTTACACGTACAATATATTTCTAATTAATTAATATTCCTTATGTCATCTAAAATTATACTAATATAGTTGGACAAGTTTTGATAAAAACAATTAAATTATTTTTAGTAAAATATATATATATATATGAAAGTGTTATGTTTTTTTTTTTACTAAAAACAATAAGAATATATATTTATTTAATGACAAGATGACAAATGGAATATTACATTCATCCCATTTTATTTGTTACTTTTTTTTTTTTTAGCATGATATTTTTAGTGGTGTAATTTTCATATATTTTTATTTTGAATTATTCTATAAATTGTACATCAATAAAGTAAAAAAGAAAAAAATTACTAAAACCTAAAGAACATAAATCAAACAGAGTAAATTTTTTTTTAAAAAAAATGTAAAGTTTTTAAGATATTTTAAATTTGAATAATAAATTAAAAAAGATTTGGGTGGATGTGATTATTATTATAATAAATAATGTAAAAATAGGATTCAATCTTATAATAATATGAGGCATAGTACAAAGATATTAAAGAATGACTCACTCCGACAAACAAGTCCCGCATAAGTACGCCGTACAATGTCCAAACGCCTCCGTTCACGAAAAGGAAGAATGATAGCAGAAATGGCATATACTCCACGCTTTTCTGTGTTACCACTGTTTTCTGCAATAATTATTTAATTTCATTATATATTTACTACAACTAATTTAATTCTGGCAAAATATGTTCTGTCAAAAAAAGCCACACAAGTTGGTTCGACAATTTGTATTAAATAAATATGACTAAAAATGAAATTAAAGTTGGGTTGATTAATGATAAGTGGCCGTAATTATATATAATACCGATCCCACAATAAATAAATAAATACTACTCTCTCTTGTGTCATTGTATTTAACATTAAAAATATTTTTATATTATTATAATAGTATTATGAGACATTAATAAAAATATTTTTTTTTCTTAATTTGTACTGTATTTTCATATAATAATTAATATTAAAAAATTAACATGCAAAACATAAATATATAATATATATATATATAGAAAAAGACGAATTTGACCCTTGATTTTATTTATTTATTTATTTTTATTTTTTCAATAGACAAATGGGCAGAAGCATGTCCCAAGTTGGTTTCTCCGTCAGTGTTCATCACATGATGTCTGAGCCATTATTAGTAATATTGTACTGTAATAATAATCACATGAAAGACGTAGAGTAGTTCAAAAAAAAAAAAAAACTTTTATACGTAAATTGCGGAGTATTTTTATTTTTAATATTTTTTTATTTTTATAATTTTTTTGTTTTATAAAAGACAAATAAAAAAGAATAATTTTTTATATGTAAATTTAAATGTAAGAGGATAAGATTTATTTTATTAAAATAAAGGATCAAATTATAGTTAAGAAAACATACACGGCCATAGTTATCATGACTAAATTTGGAACTTTCTACATTTAAATTTATGTTTGTTTGTTATTTTTATTTCAAGTTCAAATTTACACTTATTCAGTCCGTATAATTTTCATAAAAATATTATTTTTTCTGATACAAATATTAGTTCATAATACTATTTTAAAAAATTTCAAATTCAAATAAAAATGAATACACTATAATTTTATATACTGTATTCCTTCTAAAAACAAAACTATAAATTTAACATCAAAATCAAAATCAAAATGCAAATAAACAAAACTTTAACATATATATATATATATATATATTGTAGATCATAAGAGAATGGTTACGTACCATGGCAGCAAGAGGAGAGGCATACATGATGATATTAAGGCCAGCACAGGCAAATCCAATTACATTGATCTTAGCCTCCCCTTCCAACAGCAAAGCTGTGGCTAATACAGCTGCACCAAAAACTCCCACGTCCAAAATTCCAGCTAATATGCCTGTTCGAGCCTGATCTCCCAATCCGATTCACTTAATTAATCAATTATATATATATCATCGATCGATCGATCAATCAATCATAAATCAACTAATTACTGATCAGGAACCAAATCCGAATCCAATGAATAACTAATATCTGAATAAATCGATTAATTAATTTATGAATGAATTGATTAATTTACCCTCTTCCTTGGAGTAGCAGCGTAGGCAAGGAACAATGCGACGTAAATGAGCTCAACCACGATTCCGAAACCGTTGACAGTAGCCACAAGGTAACTCCCAGGCTTCGTCACTCCGTAGTACGTCCAGAGGCACGAGTTGAGCAGCGTGCATATGTAAGGCAGGCTGTCGAATTCCTCCGTCGATCTCTGCTTCACAATCCTCACAAATGTCTTCCTAAATTATCAATCCATCATTTCCACATTAATTCAACCACCTCAAGCTAAGTAGCATCATAACTAATTAATTAAATTTGAAATTGTACTTACACCGGAGAAAGAAACACCAGAACTGAGATTATGTTCCCTGAAAATCATACGCGCAATCATCAGATCCAACATATATATACTGATATACATATACAATGTTTCTCAATAATGAAATGGAGAAAGAAACTAAAATAGTACTAAGTAAGCACCTACCGATCACACCGACGACGAATGTTAATGTCTCCATGGAAGAAGAAGAAGAAGAAGAAGAAGAAGATGCAGGAGGAGGAAGCTAGGGTTGGTTTAGGGGACAGTTGAGCAGTACAGAAAAGGAGGATATATTGATAAGCCAAACACGTTTTCTTTGCTCTTTGTACTGGTTTTCATTAAGAAATTAATTAATTAATTAATTATCGTGGAGAAGTAGTGTGACACACGAGAGGAGCTATTCCCACTTGAAAATAAATAAATAAATTGATATATAGATAAAAATGTAATCGTCTGATCTGATCAGGACGTATATGTATGTGATCACATTTGCTGTCAATAAATTGATTAATGAAATAATCTCTGGTTATTTTATTTTTATTTATTTGTCAACCATGGCTTGACAAGTACAGTAGAGGCACAGCACAGGTATAATAAATGATTGAGTTCGTCGATTGCTTTGACTGAGGCTGAGGCATATGCCTATTTCGATTAAGTAATTGGTGTCTACTGTTGCTTCAAAAGCTGTACACAAATTATTTTCTCCCAATTATTGGGGTTGGCTTCTTTGACCTCGCCTTATATATATATATATATATCATATTATTTTCTTCTTAAAAATTCAATATATATATATATATATAATAGTACTTATGGTCGCACAATACTCTAAACAACTATACATTAATTTGAAGGGCAAGACATTCAAGTATTGTTGTCTTATGGTTGGCCTTCAACTATTTAAAGTTTTAATTCATAAAAAGCCCATTGTATTATGGACAAATGATAGCGGTTACAGTTCAGCACCATGCTGACAACACACGGCAGCACACTGAGTGCTATTAGACATTATATATATATGTATTTATATAATACAAATACAACACATGAACTAACAACACATGTTATAGTTTTAAACATCACGAGTTGATTTCAGCACACTATATATTGTCATACAACACACTTGTAACTATAAACCAACAACACAAATACAACACGAACTAACAGCACATGCTATAGTCTTATACAACACAAATAATAGTTGATTTCATCACACCATATACTGTTTTACAATACACTTATAATTATAAACCAACAACACATGTCTTTACTATATACAACATGTGTTGTGTATAATAAAATTGTGTGTTGTTTATATATATTACGGGTGCTGATTTGAAAATCAGTACGGTGCTGAATTTTTCAAATCAGCACCCTAACCGGTCCTATGGACAAATACATAATGCCACACACAAACTCTACTCACGTCAACTACAATTACCAGCTTTAATGTTACGGTACATCTTACCAAAAGTAAATGCAATGTCATCCCATAAGGGATGGCCTGGTGGTGTGGGGATTGGAATTGTGACCGTAATGTCATAGATTCAAACCCCCGACGCCTCAGGTCACCTGCCACGCATGATTTGCCTAGTGTGACTTGCCTATCGGACCTAGTTTGAAGGTATTAGGTCGACCGGGGTTTACACAGTGCGCACTTTCGGGTAACGTCTGCGGGTTCTCACGTCATCCAAAAAAAAGAAAAAAAAAAGAGTAAATGCAATGTCCTTCATAAAAACAATTACTTGCCAAACTTCAACATCCATTGACTTTTGCTTTTACTATAAATGCTAATATTTGATAATAATTGTTTCATCCACCTCTAACACCAATTTGAAATCTTTTCTTTAAGCTCTTCAAGTTGCATGGGCTTTCATTGCTTAAATAAACAACTTGTGTGTTCTTCAATTGTCACTTGTGGCATCTGAAACTCCAGCAACTATGAGTTGCTTTCAAACATAAATCACCATTGATTTCTTATTCTTAAAACATAGTTAACGACTTAACAAATCTCTCAAAATACAAAAGTAATCTTTATTATGAATAGTATAATATTCCTAATTAACTTATTTAATACTCCTTCTGTTCCTTAATAATTTATCAATTTTTTTAATTTGGTGTGTCTCATTCATAACAAAGTATTCATTTTATTTTTTTTAAGTAACTATACTTTCTACTAATATTAAAAATACCCTTATAACTTATAATATATTACACAAACGTCCACTACTAAACAGGCCAATAGTCACAGCGAATTGTTGCAGATTTAAAATCCGTGACAATAAAAAGTCACGGACAACCAAACAGTGACAATATTATGTTGTAATTTTTTAATTCAAACTATTCCGTGTCAAATAATTGTAGAAAATGTCACACACTATTTTCCGTGACTATTTATAGTAGCAACATAAGTCACGAAACTATCTGTAGGATTTATATCTCATGGATTTTGTTGCAAACAAATTCCGATGAAAATGATTTATCACACAGATTGTCACGGAATTGTTCGAAATTAAATTAAGTTGCAATACAAGTAACAAAAATATCTGCAATATGTTATTTTGTCACAAATATTACTATGGTATATATTTCTGTGACTCTTTAAAGTTATAATATAAATAATGGAAATACTCCCAATTTTTAATTGTCACGGATTAAATTTATTGTCAACTATTTAAATTAATAAAAAAAGTAACATAAACAGCTACAATGTTTCTATTTGTTACTAATATTGTTATGGAATATATTTTGTGACTATTTAAGTCACGGCAAAGTAGCGATATCTCCGCAATACTCACTTACAATGTCGTTATTTCAATAGAATTCCAATAATTTTGATATGTCACAATAAATGTCACCGAATTTTGCAACAATCTGAATTGTTTCTCTCATGATCATAGCATATCTATTTTGAAAGTGTGTGAATTCACAAATTAATAAGTAGTGAAAATATCCACAAATAATTTTTTTTTTCTTACTAAATTTATTCGCAATTTTTTAAAATAATATAAATGGTTGTAATATTTTTATGTGTTACATATATTGTTATTTAATATTTTTTTTATGGCTATTCAAAATTGAGGCATAAATAATAAATTATTTTGCAATAGGTTGATTGCAACGTATATTTTTATGATTTTTTATGTAAATATTTAATGAAATTCACATAAATAAATATATATTACTAATATTAAATTAATAGACTATATCAATTTAAGATTCAATTAACAAGTTTAAATATTTAAGGAAAGAATATATCTATATCTATATATATAGATTTATATATTCTTATATTTCAAATCCAAATCTTATTAGTTGAGATAATTAAGGAAAAAATATTATCTATTAGGTGTATAAATAAAACAAAGTTAAACAACATAATCATCAAGAAACAGAAAAGTTTGTTATCTTTGATTTGGAAGAAGTCTCTTTTGTAGTGCTTTCCTCAATCGTCAATCGAAGCTTTGATTTGAGAAAAATCTATCATACAAAAATATTCTAACTCGTAAGTATTTTTACATTATTGGTGCATGTTCATGGGTATTTGTGGATTTTCTATTAATTATTTATTTTTCAACAAGCTGCAATTCAATTTGCCAATTAATTATAATTTGTTCTACTGACTTTGTCAAAACTCATAGATAAATTATTTTTTTTTATTTATTTAATTTTTATTCTTGCCTCTACCAGCACTTTTTTTTTTTTCGGGAATGCAGTCAAGTCTTTTATATAATTTTGAATTCAGAAACTCAAGTCTTTTTTTTTTTTATCCAAATTAGATAGTCTAAATATATTTATTGTAAAATTTTTTGATGTTATTTTATTTATTTATTTTAATTAAAAAAATTTCCCAGGTGCTTCCCCTCTCCCTCTCCATCTTCTTCACCCTTCCGTTCTTTCAATCGATTTTTCTTTTCTCCTTTTCTTTTTCTTCTTCGTCTCTACCCAACTTCCTAGGCCGCCGCAACGGTGTTCCTCTTCTCATCCTCTCTTCTTCTTCCTCCTTTTCTTCCTCTTTTTCTTTTTCATTTTTTCATTCTCTTAAAATTTTTCTTATAGAGCACGCTCCCTTCAAATTTTACCCGAAAAAACTATCGGATCAAATCCAACCTTCGCCAAATCGCCGCCGCCCGGTAATTTTATTTATTTGAATGTAGTTACTTTTTACCTTTAGTTATAAATTTTTTAATTCAACATACTAATAGACGATCATTCTTTTTGTGTACTACAGTTGAAAAAGTATGTGAAGACATTATCGCAGTTTGTTGCGCATACACACAACCCACACCTACGATTTAGTGATGACATCTCGAATACTGTAGAGCCCTTTCTTCAGTCAATTTCTCAAGTGCCTAAACCACTACAAATGGATGAAAATGCTCCAATCGAAACACATCAACGATCTGAGCAAGGTGACAGTGATGAAACAATTAATGTCACCCCTTTTATTCCGATTGATATAGTAGGATTGTCATTATCTTAGGAATATTATTATTTGAACTTTTGATGTCAGTATTGGATTTGACTTTCTTGGATTTTAGTAGATAGTCTATTATTATTTGTATTGTTTTTTATATAACGATTTCTTCCTTTATTTATTATCATATTTCATTTGGTATTTTTGTCTGTTAATTTTTTTTAATTTAATTTTTGCTTTACAATATAAATTGAAATACAAAAAAAAAATTATGAAATTAGCAGTATTATTTAAAAAAATATTCACAGTAATAGAATTGGCAACAATTTTTGTGATAATTGCAAATTTTACTGTTACAATTATCGTGATTAAAAATCTTTGAAAATGCTACAATTTTTTGTGACTATAATAATTATGGTATTGTTGCAATATTTGTCACGAAAAATAGTTACGATATTGTTGTATTATTTGTCGCTAAAACTTGTCACGATATTGTTACAATATTCATGAGTTAGAAAACCCATAAGATTCTTGCAACATTCGTGACAATATAATAGAAACGAATTTGTTGTAACTCTCGTGACTTAAAAATCTCAGCAATCCCACAACCTCTGTGACAATATAAAGTCACGGGGTTGATGCAACTTCCATGGATATTTTAAGTTACGAAAATGTCATGGAAATTATTCTGCAACTTATTTTCACGAAAGTGTCACAGTTTTAAAAAAGTCACCAGCGGAAATCTGCGGTGATGGTTCCGTAAATTTTTCCGTGACTGTTCAGTAAAAAGTCACCAACCAATAGTGAAACCGTGACTTTTTTTACGGTAGCTATAGCCTATTATTCTGGTAGTGGTCATTACATTTATATAACACAATACTAATAAGGTTATTTTAGTTTTTTCTATTTTATTCATACTACACTCTAATATAATACTAATATATCTAAAACTCTGTGCAAAAAGCAAACGGATACTTAGATAATGGATGTAATGGACGGAGGGAGTATCTTGTTAAGCTTTTCAAGGATTTCGTATACATAAATCTAATGACATCTAACTACTTTGCACTTGACAAATAAAATAGTTTGAAACGGACCATCAGATTATCTTCACTGTCCATATGACAACAAATGCAAACTTACATATTTTGTATTTGACCTTTTGAAATCATTTATATTTAACTAAATGTTGATATTGGTCAAATTTTTGTAGATTAAGTTGTGAGACATTCTTCGCTTCGCTTGAGGACTAGGTTATCGGTTCAATCCTGAGTGTGTCTCTTTGAGTCTCTACATACTTTTATGTCTCTAACATAGATATTAATATTAAAAAATAATACTTCTACTACAAAAAAATAATATATTTGTAACGGAATTTCATCCATAAAGTTCACGTAGCTAACATAATTTCATTCCTATTTCCGTCTCTAATATCATTAGTAACGGAAAAAGTAGATCTAGAGACAAAAAAATTTTGTTATAAAAATTATTTTTTCTTGCAGTGTTCATTCGCCTTATGTACCTTAATTTTTTTTTTTTGTTTCACATGTTTTACAATATTTTCAAAATAGAAAATATTAACTATATTTTATTTTTATTATATCATTTAAATAAAAAATTGAATATTTATTTTTCTCTTTCATCACATCACTTAATTCTCAATTATTCACTTGATATTACCCACTTCAATTTCGGTGTTGAAAACAAAATATTTCACAATATATGAGACGTAGAAATTATTATTTTAATGTAAAAGTAGAATAGGTAAAAAGTAAAATTAGCATATTATGAAAATTTTATTAAACAGTTAATAAAAAAAAGTAGTTGGATAAATGAAAAAAATAAGAACAATTTAGTTAAAGTAATTATATATGAATTATACACAAGTTTAGCAGACAAAAAAGTTGACATTATTATCTCCTATAGAAAGTAATTTTTACGATATTACAAGGAGGTGGATCGGGCGCTGATGTGTGCACTATCAGCACCATGCTGATAAAATATGGACCATCCATCATAATAAATAAATTTGAATGGTTTAGATTGAAGAGAGGTAGGATTATCTTTTTAAATCTAAAAAGTTAAATGGTGGATTTGTATGTACGTAAATCTCTCTTTCTCTCTACTCCCTCTTTCTCTCTTTCCTTTCCTTTTCTCTCTTGTGATAGACCGAATCGCGCAGACAATCCTCACTGCCTAGCCGCGGCAGCGCCTCCCCAGCCCTAGCAGCCGCCGCCATCTTCTTCTTCTTTCTCTTCTTCTTCTCTATGTATCTCTTCCTCCCTCTCTTCTTTTTTCTCCGAATAGTTGATCACCAGTTGTCTAGATCGCTGCCGAAAACTGCCGTTCTTTTGATGCTTTTTTTCCGTGTAGATATTAGTTTAAATCAGTAGTTTGTATGAAAACATGTTTATATTATTTTTTTTGGCAATTTTTGGATAACACTCATAATGTTTGATAGTACAGTAACATGCTAAACGCAATACAAGGAGATGTTTGTTCGTATTAAATAAAATGTTGGGTACAAAATATCTAAATGCTTATTCATCTTTTTTTCTATTTGTGTTAATAGGTTTTCGAAAGTATGTTTACAATTTATTTTTTGTGGCATTTTCTGAATAGCATTTATAGTATTTGATAATACAGTAACATGCTAAATACAATAAACAAATATGCTTATTGGTATTCAGTAAAATGCTTATAATATATGTAAACGCTTATTATACGATGCTCATAATATTTTGCAATTAAATCGTGTGCACAAAGACTGATATGTTGTTGGCATTGTTTCCCTTAGTGCTGGAGCAATAGCCAAATCTTGATCCGTAAAAATAGTTTTTTGTGCACGACCACCATGTACTTAAAAAAAATATTGAAAACGCATCCCGTAATGGATGACCTGATAGTGTGGGGTTGGACTTGTGACCGTGAACTGACGCCTCAGGTCACCTGCCACACATGGTTCGCCTAGTGTGACTTATCTGTCTGGCATAATTTGCAGAGTATTAGGTTCGGTCGAGGGTTTACCCAGTGTGCACTTAATATTGAAAACTCGCTTGAATGAATCTTGTGTTTCTTCATACAACAATGTAGGGTTCAACACATAATCCCAACCAATATTACAAATATATATATATATATATAACATACTCCCTCCGTCCACACACAAAGTAAATATTTACTTTTGGTACGATGTTTAAGAAATAATAGTATTTTAATTATAGTGGGTAGTTAAAAGTAATAAAAATGACATTTTTGCCCTTCATGTGATGTAAAGTAAGGATATTTGTAAAAAAAAAATGAGGTATTTAATTAAATGTTTATTTTGTAATTGGACGTCCCAAAATAGAAATATGTATACTTTCTAACCGGACGAAGGAAGTATTACAAATATAAATAGTAACTATATTGTAAAATTAACTATTTTATTGAAAAAAACAAATAAATTAAAAATACTGAGGCATTAGAGATTGAATTTGAACGGGTATGAGGATCAAAGTGTTGGTTAAAAATGATGGATTTTGTGGGATGTACCGCAATTAAAGTATTAATAAATTACTGTTATATATACATCAAGCACATTATAATCTATCACATAATATCTTCATATGTATTAAGTCGATGTTGTGTGACTGTTTTTTATTTGATGAAAAAATCTATAAATGTTTGTACTAATTTATAATAATGATTGAGATATTTAAGACAATAATTCATATCTGTTACTTTCTCAATCTCCCATTTCCTCTCTATCTATATCTATGTATATACATACAAAATATTTGATCTCTCTCACAAAAATATAATCAAAACTTTTAGCACATATTTTGATGTATGGAATTTTGATTGATAACTTTTGTTACTTTTTGTTTTTTATAATAAGAAAACTATAAATCCTACTATAAAGGTAATACTATAATATTTTACTAAATAAAAAAATAATTTTTTTTTTTAAAAAGACAAACAAAAATAGAAAGTGGTCACATTTTAAAAAAATAACTAAAGGGAGTAATACATATATACTTATTCATATATATACATATATAGATATATTATATGATACCCGGAGTTGGGTTATTGCTTGACCAACTCTCGTGTGTGTGGATGAGCCGGTATTAAATCATTCGGAGTTGGTTAGAAGTTAAATAGATTGAATAGACTACTAAAGTTAACAATATGCACATTGTTTTTTTGGAGCCCTAGGGTTAAGCGTGCTTGTTCTCCCAGGGTGCGTGTGAGTGAGGACAAAAACGCACTGAAATGATTCGTGTTGACCTGTGGGGTCAGTCTACGATCCCGACACACTTGTTCTTGTGTGGATTGCGGGCTGAAGTGTCACATATTATCTCTGTCATTTGAACTCATGTTCATTTGATCGGACACGAATTTTAAAAAGAATATGTAAAAAAAATCCTTTATAGTAAAGAAAAAATAGAAAAAAAATGTTATTTTTCACTAAAAAATAGAATGAGAATATTTTTTATGAAAAACCAAAAAAGGGAAAGTAAATATAAATTTGGATGGTATAAAAAGATTTACATTTCATTTCATGCTTATATATAATAATATAAACACAAAACACAACCATATATTTATATAATATATTCTATACTCATTTATTATAACAATTACTTAGGGTCTGCTTCTTTGACAAGTTTTGGCCAAATTTACTATTGAATTACTATTTCGAAAATAATGAACGTCAAACACCAATCAAACATTTATTTTTTATTTTTTATATTATACTAAAAATTAATTTTACATTCAAAACATCACATCAACACCTATTTATATCACATCATACAACTATTCAAATTTAAAATTTTTACTATTCAAATCCCAACTCAAAATCCAAACCCCCAATCAAACACACCCTTAGACAATTCCTCTAGCCTACTTCATAGGCCTTTGTAAAGGTTGTGTTGCTTGCTTCGATTTTTATTTTTATTCTTTTTTTAAATGTGGTTTTTTTTTTTTTTTATGAAGGTTACAACCCACTCAAAAAAGACAAACACCAACCAACCCCCTTCTAATCGTTACCCATAAGACGAATAGTCATAGAGTGATGCGATGAGACGATGTCGAGGGGGTGAACAATGGCGAGAGGGAAAATGGGAGAAGCCCCAAGATGGGTGTAGCACCTGTACAATTTTCCAACACCGAACTTCTTCTCTGGAGGCGTTTGATTGATTTCGAAATCGATTAGGCGATTTTTGAACAACCACGCTAATATTACAATACAAACTCAAAACAATATAACCCAATTTCTCTTTTTAATTTTTTATTTTACTACCAAAATAAAAAATTAATTTAGTATATTATACTTTTACACAAACACAATTATTATATATTAAATCAATATACTTCAAAATATTCAAAGTTCAAACCAAACTTACACTTCTAAAGAAACACCAAAATCCAAACTCATCTTAAAATTTAAATTTAGTCGAAACTCAAATCAATTTCCCCAAAACTCATCCAAAAGAAACAAATTCTTAATTTACAAAGAATTTTTTTTGAAAAAGTTCATGCAGGTTCCAAAATATTAAAGAAAAAATAAAAATCAGTTTTATTTTTTTATTTTTTTTTTCAAAGGAGTGATGGCACATGACAAGTCAACCGGATATGTTGAATTTGTTTTAATAATTATACACAATCTTAAAATATTTTATTCTATTTTCACAATTTTATTATTATTATTATTATTATTATTTTACATATATTGACAATGGACTTGTTGAAAATTGGACTCCAAAAACACATGTCCAACCCAATTGTTGTGGTCGGACAGATGGAAGTATTTATATTGTACAATAGTTTTTCTCTCAAATGACTTTGGAATATACAGCGTATCATTACAACTACATTGTCAAATACACAGTAGAAAAATGTCTGTTAATCACAATAAAATAATAGCAAATTCCAATGTTCAAATCGTGTAGCTATCACCAAAGTTAGAATCCAAACCTTATAGTTACCGACAAAGGTAATAAGTTTAAGGGAGTTTACCAGTTGACTATGTAACACTGATGAAAACTAATAACTTTGTAATAATTCTGTAAAAATTTCTTAAAAAATCTCCTCCAATTGAGGTCAACCGTACACATCAATATTGGGAAAAAAATGAAAGCAAACAAAACATAAGTGAATTTACACATACTACTGCAATATCTATAATACCAATAGCCAAAAAGTTCTTGACATGATTAGTCAAGTCATTTTGATTCCATACTAACATGCAGAAAATACATAAGTCACACAAAAAATACTTGATCAGAACATATTCATTCCATAACAACCAGTGACGGAATCAGCTTTGTGGCTCCGGGGAGGGGGAAATTGTTATGTTCATTCGTTTCATTTTTTTACCGTTTATTTTTTATTTCAACTTATTTCGAGCCTATTTTTTATTTGAATGGCTATTTTTGTGTGTACAAAAAATAATACTATAAGAACTTTCTCGTCGATTCATTTATACCAACTTGATGTTATCTTAACTTTTTTAATTTTTATTAACACTATAATATGATTGATATGATTGTGAAGAAAAAAAAATGAACAGAAACAATATTTAAGATAACATATTTTATTTTTTATATAATATATTTATAAATTAAAATATTATATATTTGTTGATATATTTTTTTCTAACAAACAAAAAGTAAAATTTAAAGATATGAAAAATATCCTTAAAACTTGATTAATTAGCTTATGAGATTATGAATCTCTAAACACTGTACCAACCATACATAAGAAAATAAACTGGAAATAAAAATGCTGAAAATTTAAAGTGGTGATTCCGAATCTGACTTTGCTTTATTGAAGTTGATTGAAGATGTCTTCTCCAAAAAAAAAAAATCTAAATCCTTAAATATTCATCGAAGAAAACGCTTGGAACCGTCGCCTGGTCGGTTACAGCAACCGCCATCAACCGCCCAAAAGAAACGTTTTGAAATGTCGTCTGGTCAGTTACAGCAACCGTCTCGCCTAACTGCATAACCCAACCGACTAATCCAGCGACTAATTGGTCGCTGGACCAAAAGACTTGTTGGCCGCCCCCACCAAGCGACCAAACTACTATTCACTTAAATGAGCAGACATTACTTCGCCCGACCTCCGTAGCCGACCGGCTAACCAACCGACCTGTCTATCCGACCGCAGACCTTCCGACCTATGGACCATCCGACCCGCTAACCAACCGACTTGACTATCCGGCCGCAGACCATCCGACATAACCAACCGACCTGAGCGCAAATTTTTCTTCTTTTCCACCTGACTTCGTGTCTAACTTTCTTTAAAATTTTGCTATCCTTATTTTTATTATTATTATTATTTTTTGTACGTGACAATATTATTATAAATTAAAATAATAATAATATAAAAGTTTATGTAGAGTATTAATCCCAAATTAGAGGGAACAAATCCGATTACTAAATAAAAAATTAAAAATAAATACACTTAAAAAAAATTAGGAAGAATTTGGAGTGTCAGTTGAACTCCCAAACTCCAATATAAATCGGTCACTTATAACAACAACAAGAGAAATCAAACATGAACACAAACAAGTCCGTAAAGAATAACATGTGATGGTGTAAGGGTTGGACGAATAAATGTGAGGTCATAGATTCAAATATTATTTTAATACTAATATCAACTATTTTTTTTTTTTTTTTTTCGAACCAATCAAAACAAACATAAAAAAAATTATAAAAAAAAGTCAAATTCGGATTAAATAAAAAAAGGAGCCCGGGGAACGGACGGGTTTAGGGTTTAGAATCAATTCTAACAGTTTAGGTCACAGTCGATATTAATTAGCGTCTCATCAAAGATGATTTTGAAGCGTCTTAAACAATCAAACCCGAAATTCTCTCAATTTCTGGTCTCGTTCTGCACTACGTTTCTGAATTACTGAATAAGAATGGCGCAGGCCGCCAGATTGAATCTACGTATGCAGAAGGAATTGAAACTACTGCACACCGATCCACCTCCTGGCGCCTCTTTTCCTTCTCTTTCCGACGCCTCTTCTTCTGCCTCGTCGCTAACTTCCATCGATGCACGTATGCGTTTCCCACCATCTCCCTCCTGTCCCTCCTTAAATGTCTAGAATATATGATTATGTAATTTTTCTCCTTTTGATTGCAGTCTTTCAAGGACCTGAGGGAAGTGTGTACGCCAATGGCGTGTTTAGAATTAAGATCCAAATACCGGAACGGTATTTTGTCTATCCTGTTTTCTCTTTAGTAATCGCTTCAAGTATTTGTTCGTGGCCGTTGGGAATTATTTTGTTGATCTCTTCTCTCTTTCTTGTTTGTAGATTGGCATGCAATTTATTGTCTGATGCTTTATTTATTTTTATATAATTTTTCTACTTTAAGGTACCCATTTCAACCTCCTATTGTGACCTTTGCTACTCCTATATACCACCCAAACATTGACAATGGTGGTCGCATATGCTTGGATATCCTCAATCTCCCGCCTAAGGTTTGTATGTTCCTCCAGAATTTTTATTTATGCACTACTGTACCTGTACATTTTCTGTTGTAGCCATCAATGGTTAAATAGAAACGATGGGTGTAGAAAAGATTTATTAGCTTGAGCTGTTGGTTTATATGTTTAAAGATACTCTTCCTTTAAAGCTCCATGGGTTGCTGATCTTAGATTGGGAGAATGCATAATTTATTCACTTTGTGCTATGTTTGTTTTCGCGCACCTTGGTTACTTGATTTGGAGAATGGGTTGAGCATTCATTTCCTAGAAGCTTCCATTTTGCTCCAGCATTATTCTGGTTCACAGATTAGGTTGGTGTCTTATTTTTGTCATTCCTGTTCTGTTTTGTTTGGTTTGATGAAATATTTGAAAGAATTGGAACATTTTTTGGTACGGCACTGTATAAAATTTTAGAAAGAATATGGAGTGATATAGGAAATGTCTTGTGCACAAATAAACTCATCATGCTATTATGTTTATGCACACGCAGGTACTGTGCTTACATTCAATGCTTCTTAAACACATTTTATTTATTATTTTATTTTTTGTGTTTTTTAAAGAATAATCATTGAAAGGTGTGCAAGAAATAAGTTCACTTTTCAGTCCTGGAGCTATAGTAATCATAACCAATAAAAAGTGGAGTTGCTGGTTTTGGCGAACTGTCAAGGGTTAATCAGTGATTTATTTATATTTGTTTCTAAGTTGTAGGATAAGAGTGGAAGCAAGTAGTAAAGCTACATAAATTATAAGAAGAGCATCAAAGAGATAGTTCACTTTTCAGTACTGGAGCTATAGTAATCATAACCAATAAAATGGAGTTGCTGGTTTTGGCGATCTGTCAAGGGTTAATAAGTGATTTATTTATATTTGTTTCTAAGTTGTAGGATAAGAGTGGAAGCAAGTAGTAAAGCTACATAAATTATAAGAAGAGCATCAAAGAGATAGTTAGTTACCCAGTTTGGGGAACACCTAGATTTGGGATGCTTTTGCTCAGCTATCAGTCTATCACTTCTTGCTTCAACACTGTACAATATCTAATTCAAACATAAGTAATGCCAAATATTTTGCTTGTAGAAAATACACTAAAAGGCTACAAAAACATTGTTACAAATATTTTTTATCCAAGTTCTCTTGGAAACAACCTCCTACCATTATCATTGCATTTAAGCTACTAAGATAGCCTTGTCGTGGATGTGATACTTGGCCTTTTTCTGAAGTCAAAGGATACTTAGAGCTGTTTCATTTGTACAAAATCAACTTTGTTCTAAATAAAGCCATAGAGAAATTAACTTACATGCCATTGTTAATGCTGTAACATTTTTACAGTAATAGAGAAATTCTGTTGGCATCTTGTCCATTCTTCTATGATCCAAGTATGCCATCACATCAAACAATCATTTCAGTGAAAATTTTACTATTCGAAAAACACACCAACACACCAAAACAGAACCAAACAAACTAATTTCTCGCAACATCAACTTATAGTGCTGAACCGGAATTTGGTGCTGTGATTTAAGAAACCTTTGAACTTTGATGGCTGAAACACCTCCTGCTAGAATTATAGCTTGGTATTACTTTAATGAGATATTATAGTTAGCTATGATGATAAACAAACGGAATTACTTTGTGATAATAAAGCAGCATTACAGAGGGCATCCAATCAAGACTATTACATGAGAACCAACTCATTAAAGTTGATTGGTAGGCATAGTTGTTGCTCTTGGATAAAGGAAAATAGAATGGACCACTAAACCACTACAGCAGGATGACTGTTATATAAATTTTAACACAAATAATATGCTATATGTACATAATTACAACCATAGCACTAAAGAAATTCTCTGGATTAATAATTACTTCAAATGACAAAATACAATATAAGTCTTATATCAAACAAAATATAGTTTTCATAGGTCTTATATTAAATGTAAACATTGCTACTTTTAGTAGATATATAATCAAATACGATGAGATTCAAATTCTAATAAATAGTTCACCTTTATTTTTTTTACTTTCCTCATGCTAGTTTTGATGTGTATGCCTCTTTAGTCTCTTCATACATATGGTCTTCATCTTGCATAATATTTGTTGGCCTTTTTTTTTTCTAGAGTTGGATTTAAAAGCAACTTTCTTTGTTGTTTAGTGTAGGTAGCAGGCTTGTAACACTCCAGTTGGCTACTTACTAAGATATCACACTATGCCACACAAAAGGGACCCACATTGACTCGTAGGCCCTCTAGCGTGACACTATGGCTAATTTTTTTATTAAATAAAATTTAAGTGATTTAAAGAAAATGAAAATTTCACAGATAATTTAAAGTGGTGGCCGAAGCCAATAAGTTTACATAAAATTCTTAGTATCTCAAAGGTCTACATGACATAAAATAGAATGATATTTAGATGATTCAGGCCCATATGCTCCAATACCATATTCAATACATTAGGGGTGTGTTCGTTTGTAGAATTCTAACAAAATTCTACTATTCATCCAATTTTTTTCTCCCAAAAACATCAAATCAAACACCTATTTTTCATTTTTTATATTATACTAAAAATCAATTTTACATTCAAAACATCACATCATCACCTATTTATATCACATCATACAACTATTCAAATTCAAAATTTTTACTATTCAAATTCCAACTCAAAATCCAAACCCCCAAACAAACACACCCTAGGTAAATCACTCAAGGCACATATAGAAAAAGTAAAGAATCAGCATACACTTATGTTGAGTAAGTAGAAAAAAATAAACAGACATGGAATAACATAATCCAAAAACATTTACGCACACAAAATGAAGTAAAACATTTTCTTTCTAAAGTAATTTATTAATCCTCTATTGTAAAAAGACAGTTCACTAGGAATTCCGGGTAGGTTATAATTTGGACCAACACAACCGATTCTTCCTTATTCCTCTACATTACTACAAAGGTAAGTAAGTTTATAGGACATTCTCTCTAACAGAATATTCTAACTTTCCTATTTAGGCAGAAGGTAACCAATTTAATTATCTTTAAAAGTGCATGATAGGGCGGTCCAGTGTAATACTAAGTCATGAGCACTCACTCTATATCATGGAATCAACCTAAAACATGGCCATCATACCCAACTCTCTGGGCATGCACATCTTGGGATCATGCTCAAGTTAGCTAGTTTCATAAACTATTAGGATGTGTTTGGTAAAAAGAATGGAATTACATAGAAAATCAGAGAAGAAAATTGTAGAGAAAAAGAATTGAACAAAGAATAAGAATTGATTATTTTGTTTCATAAGATACAGAATTCAACTGAGAAATATAAAAAGAATACAACAGTCTGGATGAATCGATCTAGAAGAGACTATATATTGCAAGTGGAAAATGAGAGAATGAAGGAGAAAACAATGAATCAAGTAAGAAAAAATTAGTGAAATGAGAATCCTTGAAAAAATAGTCATATCTAGTTAGTATTTTTTATGTTTTAATAATAATTTAGATATGATTTATATGAGATCGGAATAATATACTTTTAAAGGAGATCGTAAAAGTTAAATAGTAAAAAAAACAAGAACACACTTTAGGTTTTCAATTTTTATTTCTCTGACTCAAACAAATAAGAGAAATAAAAATATTTCTATTTATCTATCTTCATTTCCCTATGCCAAACACACTCTCAGTTGTTTGTAAAGTATGGAGGTGGAGACTTATGTTGTCATTATTCCCTCACATTCTACAACTATCAATTTTCTCATAAGTTAATCAATTTATCCCAACAGAGTACAGTCTTCAAGGCTGTTATGGTGAGGTTCTGGGCACGGTGCCATCAAACCGCTGTATTGCGTAGGTGACATGGCGCCCACCATTCCGACAATATAGCGAGTCTACGACATGCCTATTATAAATTTATAGTATTTAATTATACAATATAAAACTAAAGCTTTAAATCACCAAATTTGATTTAAGTTTCAAATAAAATATCAAAATAATAAAATACCTAAGTATTAAACATGACTGTCCAAATACTGAAGTACCAATATGTCATTATTAAAGTTTTAAAACGCCTAAAAAAATCATTATCATCTAAAATAAATGAAAAAACCATCAATTTCTAAAATATCAGGATAGTCTTCATTAAATATATCATTTTTATGACTTTCCTTCATTTTTACCTACCAAGGATTGGTTAGAAAGACCACGACGACAATCATACATGTTATTCCATTGAAATTCTTCCAGAATAAAGTATTGAAATTGCTTCCTTCCTTTGCAGCTTTTGAAAACGATGTGTAAGCTTCCGACTGTATTGGGGCATACACCAAATTGTTTAACATCTTGTGCTCCGTTCTATTATCTTTTTGGTGTGAATCTAAAGACCAAATTATATCAATAGTTAAAGATTATTATTAAGATATTAATATAACTAAATGCCGAACTAATTTATTTACAAATTCAAATGTGCTCCAATTGCGTTCACAACTGGCAGCAGAGTAGCAAAGACTAATAGTACGTATTGTAAGTAGTTGAAGCTCTTCGTTATGACCATTATTTGCATCTCTTCCTGCAACTAAAATATCAAGAAAGAATTGATTTAATATTCGAAATTAAATTTCATGAAAAATGAAGAAAAATAAAAAATACAAGTTTAAGAAACTTGTGGGGACTTTTTTTGTGTTTGATGTTTGATTGCCAATTGCTGACCAAAGCTTCCTCGTATTTTATTGTAATAATTTGTTGTCTGTTAATTTTTTCATTTTTCCACATTTTCAAGAACATCGGTAAACAAGTGTAGTTGCTTATGAACAAATATATGATCATTTCTCTTCAATTCAAAATATTTTGAAGAATTTAAGAACAATGCAGCTCCCTATAGTTTTACTGCCATTTGATGCTTCTATTGATTCCCAGTTATTTTTTTTTAACTTGGCCAACAACCTAGTCTTGTTGTTCTTTGTAAAAGATTAAATTATTTTCAGCATGATTCATAGCTGAGGAAAGCTCGGGCATGGCTAACTTTTCATCGCCATCAACTATCCTTAAAATAATCAAAAGAGGAAGTGTTGCCCATAAACAATCTTCCACCCGATCCTAAAATTTGGATAAGAGAATGCTTTCTATCACTTTTTTGTACTATTTGACATTTTAGACTTATTATTGCTCCTATCAGCACTTGCAAATAATCGTCTCAATTCATATCTGTGGTTGTTCAAGCTTTTTAGGGTGAGAAATGTAGTGGCAAAACAAGTAGCCACAGGCCTCACAAGATCTTTGCCACCAGTTCTTTCCTTATTGCACTCAAAATTTTTTCATGTTATGAAAGTGGTGACATCCCTAGCCCTTTGAATGTAAGATTTAAATTTGTTCATTTTTCAATGTCATCTATGCAATGGACTACATAAGGTGTTTAAAATATATTAAGAATGCATTGTTTTAGTTGTCTTCCTGCCGCTTTATAATTTGCCCTATTAAAAGTCACAATTTGAACATGTTCTTTGCCTATTTCTTCAATTCTCTTCTCAAGTGAATTTGCCAACATTTTTGCATCATGTTATTCAACCGATGGGCGTCAATAGATTTCAATAAAAGGTTTCCTCTAGATTATTGACAAGAGAATTTATCAAGTGACATCATATTGTGCAAATTGTGTCTTATAATAAGGAAAATTATAAAGTGGCGGAAAAATTACTAAAACAACACGTTCCTAATATCTTTTGGACATCTTATGCTGTCCATTTCATAGATTTTATGTTGGGGACATTGGAATATTCAACGAATTTAAACCTTACATTTAATGGGCTAGGGATGTCAAGATTTTTATTTATTGACATATAATTTTTTTAGTACAATAAAGGAACAGACAAGTGGTAGAGATCTTGTGAGGTTAGTAGCTACTCATTATGATACCACCTTTCTCACTTTGCAAAGTTTAAACATGCACGTAAATGAATTGAGTCAGTTATTTATGATTGTTGATTGTAGCGATATGTGATAATAAGTTCAAAAGAAAAAAAGTAATGAAGATCATGCTTTCATCAAAATTTGAGATCGGGTGGAAGGTTGTTATGGTCAACACTTTCTCTTTTGATTGCTTTGAAGATAGTTGATGGCACTGAAAGTTAGCTATGCCCAAGCTTTCCTCAGCTATGAATCATGCCAGAACAAAAACAATTGAATCTTTTATGAGCAATAAGATTAGGTGGTTGCTAAGTTAATGGAAATAATTGAGGAATGAGAGAAGGATCAAATGGAGTTGAAGCTCTCCAGGGTTGTATAGTTCTTCAATCCTTTAAAATAATTTGAATTGAAAAGATGTGATCCTATATTTGCTCATAAGCAACGGAAATTATTTAATGATAATTTTTTATAAGAAAGTTAAAATTAGTGGACAAGCTGATCATTATGATAAAATGTGGAAGTTTTGGATGAAATTTGCAATCAAGCACTAAACACGAAAGAGTCCTTGTAAGTTATTTTAACATGTATATATATATATTATCTATGAAATTTAATTTTGAAGTTCAATCAATTCATGATATTTTAGTTGATTTGTGTGATGCATATAGTGGTGAGAATGAAGAGCTTCCATCACTTGCATTATGTACTATTAGTCTTTGTTGATTTTTTACTTATTGTAAATGCTATTGGAACACATTTGAACTTGTACAAAAATTAATTCAAACATTTAGTTATATTAATATCTTAATAAAAATTTCAAAATTTTGATATAATTTTTTTTTAGATTCACACACAAAAAAAGACCAAAGCACAGCTAAATGATTTAGTATATGTTAAATACAATGGAAAGATTGCACATTAATTTCAAAAGTTGTGGGAAGAAGAAAGCAATTTCAATCTTTTAATTCTTGAATAATTTTAATGTGATAATGAGTGGGTTGATGATTCTCAATATTTAGTTCATGAAGATTATGATCTGAAATTGCAGCATGTAGATGAAAGCTATAGGTGCTTCAAATAATCTCGATTGTTCCAACCTACGAAGTAAAGGTGTTAGTGAATCCTTAGATCCGTCCGTCTTATGCGATTGTAGTCGTGGTCCTTCTAACGATACTTGGTAGATGAAAATGAAGAAAGTGATGGAGATGATACATATAAGGAACTGACAAGATATTTGAGAATTTTTTTTTTTTTTAATCTCTCTATGGTGTTTGAAACTTTAATAGTGATATATTTGTACTTTAGGTATTTTAATGGTGATGTTTAATATTTTAATATTTTATTTCAATACAATCAAATTTAGTGATTGAAAGTTATAATTTTATAGTTAATGATTAATTTAAGATATTTATAATAGACAGGTTGCTGTCTCACTAAATTGTGGCCAAGGCCATATGACGGTCCGATTGTGTGGTGCTTAGAACCTCGCATTGGCAACCTTGGTTTGGACTGCGTCTTAGTCTTCTGTTGTGACTTTCACTTCCTTTGGTATCATGTGTATATTCTTGTATTCTAACATCCCAATTGGGTCAAGAGGGAAATCACTGTAAAACTGTAATGTTGGATGAATCCTCTGGAATGAAGGATAGTATACATAATTATAATTCAAGGTCTTTGCCCCCAAATTGGCGTAAAACATATCGAAGTTAATTCTTACAACCCAATTAATATGATTTAAAAATTGAATACAAGTTGGCACTTCAGCCAGCTGCATGACCATCATAACCAACCCTGATGATCATGCTGTTCTACACCTTCAAAACCTGAAAAGCTGAAACACAATAACAGGAAAACTGGTTGGCACTTTGCTGAGTAAGTAGGAGTCAGATAGTTTATAGTTTGATATGCTGATTTAAGAATTAAATAATATGACATTTTTAAAGTTTTTTGGGGATGAAGAACTAGTGAGTTAATCTATTATCAATCGCAAGTGACGATTTCTTATTTATCCTTTTATCGCGCGGGTTAGTTATTTCGGATTTTACATGCTAGGAAGAGCCTAGTGGATGAGAGGAGAAACACCACACTTAGTCATAGTATGCGCAAAATAGTCCTCTTGCTATATTAGTTGCTAAGTCTAGTGGCAACGAATGGGGAATGCAATTCTATGTTAACCCCCCCCCCCCCCCCCCTTATGTGCGCGCCATTGAATAGTGGAAAAATGACTCTAGGAATCACTCAAAGAGTGATAAATCTCTTACCACGCTTCCCTCAGACCAGGTTGGTATTACGAAACTGGTTTATTAGATTTGGGTTGTTATGTAGTAGAGATTGGAAGTGATTTAGTTGACTCTTGACTGTACAACTGTGCTTTAAACAGTTCAATTTGCATTTTTGGTAGAGTTAACTCATTCTAGCTATTAGATGTTGATTATGAGCTTCCCTACCTAACATCTGTTTATTTGATCTAAACAGGGCACTTGGCAACCATCTTTAAACATTTCAACTGTTTTGACAAGTATTGGGCTGCTACTTAATGAGCCAAACCCCGATGATGGCCTTATGCATGAAGCAGTGAGTTAAACTATTTTCTAGCCGTTAAATTAACCAAACTGCAATGTCAATGAAACTATTTTCTAGCCGTTAAATTCACCAGACTGCGATGTTAGTGATGTTTTTTGTCTTGCAGAGTAGAGAGTTTAAATATAACAGATGTGCTTTTGATCAGAAAGCTAAATCCATGACTGAAAAATATGCCAAAGCTGGAGATAGTGGCAGAACTGAAAGCAAACATTGCAATGAATCTCATCAATTTCCAAACACAGAATATGTAAGTTTGTATTTGGTTAGATTGTAAGTTAATTTTGATATAACCTATTTTATTGCCTTACTGCAACAGAATGAAAAAGAAGGTCAAAATGCATCCACATGTGTTCCTGAACACTTATTATGCAAAGAGAGATCTGATGGAAGCAGCAGGGAGCTGTTGTCAAGGTTTCCAGGATCCTGTAGTAAGTTTGATGGCAGTATGATCAAAGCACAAATTCATGATTGTTCGACTCTTGGAACTGATATTCAGCAACATAAAGAAGCTAATAACATTTCTATTAAACATGCTGAGAATCCTAGTAAATTACCGGCCACTAGAAAGAAACTTTCGCTACATACCCCAGTTGTTTCCTCTGGTCAAAATGGTAAAAGTGGTAAACTTTCTCAACGAGTCGATGAACCCGCTGCATACCAGAGAGCAGGGAAACAAGCAGTTATTGAAGATACTCAGCTTCCCGAAAGAGCTAAAGAAGTGCTACAGAATTTTGGAGATAAGACGCAGGGCTGTGACAGGGAGAAGCCGAGTGTTTTAGAATATGAGAATACATCAATTCCTTGTGGTGAAAAGTTGGAAGAATGTTTGGTGTCCTCCGAGACAGGTGAAGCTGCAATTGTGTTGGATAGTGAAGACAGTGAGGATGAGAGTGCAGCTGTGAGATCAACATTGTTGGTAGCTAAAAGACGCTTGCCAAGGAAGAGAAAATCTGGTTTCTTTAGGTGAAGAAATGGTGGTTCAAACTTCTTGATTTTTTATGGAAGTAGAGAATGTTTTTGTGGTCATCACATTCTCCCTTTTTACCCACTGAAGTAACAACAGTGTATGTAAATTCGGGATTTGAATTGTCTTTTACCATTTTACATTACTAATCATTCATTTTCATGTTAGTTCACCATTGAGGCACAGAGAAGCTTGCATCACAACTCTGGACACTCTCCAGATTTCATGCTGTACAGAGCGCCACGACTCGGAAGTGTTCCGGCGCTTCGCCTCTTCAAGCGCATCGTATACTGCAGGTAGATCTTTCGACCCGTAATTGTTATGCTTTGACGGCGCATAGATCTGAGGTGAATTAGAAGATTTTATTAGTGTCGAGTCGCAGATAGTTATGGATATGGGATTGCGATTGTTTATATAAGACATACCAAATGTTTGAACAACGATCTTCCCGGAAGCCCGTCTGCATCAGTGAATGCGCGCTCCGCCATCATCAACCTGTCGTTTACCTCTCTTACTTTCTGGACATTACCCCGGCTTCGAATCCATAGCTTTGTTCGTTGGAGTTCCTAACGAATTCGATTCCTTTCCAGTCAAATAAATACTTTACCACGAAAATAAATCATCATTTGAAGTATTCTACCTTCCTCTCGTCGTTTATCTTCATTGCTGCCCTCTCGAGTTCGTTAATTGACTCTAGCAGAGGGTCGAGGGTAATGTGTCGACTAGATACTTCAATTTTCAAGCCTTCAGCACTTTTCTGTTGTATACGAAAGAAATTACTCTTCAGATGCACTCAATGTGTACACATAGACCAAAAAATAAATACAACTCATTTTCGAATGCGCGCATACCTTAAGCTCGAGAACATATGAGTAATAGTCGAATGGTAAAATCTCATCATCGGCTAGCTTTAGCGCGACTAAACCCCAAACACTTGCAACTGGTCGAACGAAAACAGCCATAAGAGAGAATGCATTTTGTTGCTTGGATTAAGAACATAACCAAACCTGCAGCATGTCTTCGGAACATCGGATCGCCAAATTTGCTCATCCAGACAAAATCATCGTACATCGAGTGGTAAACAGGGTAACCTGAGTTATCAGAAAACTTCAAATAATCAAATTGTGTTTATACAATGGAGGGGTCAATGCAGAAAGATCATCTAATCCTGAGAACAAGCAACTTCAACAAATTTTCCTGAGAAAATCAGGCGAATAACCGGCAGTGTAGTCATTGCATCGAGCATATTCTAACATTAATATCGAAACCAAAGATTACCGAAGGTTACCGAGCGTATTACCTCCTCCAAAAGATACATCCGCAGCTGGAATACCAATGTGATGCACAAAAGCTCCATAGTCTGAACCACCGTCTCCTAGTCGATCAATCTTCATCCACAACTTCACTATTACATCCTTAAAAAATGCAAGAAACGTCGCGCCTAATTTAGCCATTCAAATACTGAACTTACCACCGGATTTCTTTCTGAGCTAATCCAGGAATCATAGATAGTTTGCGACGAATTGTCCGGATCCAAAACCTTAAACAAACATAAAAACAAGGCAGAAGAACCCAAAATAAACCTCTATCTATACATTCAAACAGAAACTCCTTATTCACCCTTGCAGTTGAATTTCATCTGATCTGTTGTCTACCTGCTTCGTCGCCTGTACGATCAATTCATCAAGCTGCGGAGTTGCCGCAGCTTTGAATCCAGCTCCTGCAACCGCAACATCGACATTCAAGTAAGCGACAGCCTTTGCTGCCAACATTTGCCTGTTCTCTTCAACCCATTCCGTAGACCCTATCTGACAAACAAAAATCAATCAGTCTTCTTCAATTATTAGGTGTAGCACAGATTTAAGACAACAAGAATTACGACCAGGCCGTACTCCTCGGCGTCCCAATTACACAATACTATAGTTCTTCTTGGCTTCCACCCCTTTTTCTGAAGCTTCCAAAGTCTTTCTGCTACCTGGAATATAATCATAATTCAGAAATTTAAAACTAATCTCTTGCCAACAAGAATCGGATACAAATCCATTCCTATGACCTCTAGCAGGCATGCTGTGCCGCTGTTGGGATCGGCAGCTCCGAAAGTCCAGGCGTCGCGATGATTTCCCAGGATAACAAACCTAGCAAAGGTTGCTCATCATCCAATGAATTATAAAGATCGAATTTTTACTACATTGTGTTGTTTCTTGATCTTTTGCAATCGAAGTACCTGTCAGGTTCTTCTGATCCTTCGATGATCCCAATCACATTCTCAATCTTACTTATCACTTGTTTCCCCTACAAAATATCTCAACTTTTTTCAATCTTCCTTCACCTATTATATGTCTACTGCAAATTGTGATCACCTCTTACCTCATAAGTCAAATTCACAATCCCCGGACCGGGTCCGGTTCTGTAGACCGGCGCGCCCTCACCTCCCTGCCAATCATCGGGCGCCACCTGTCCATCAATCGACCTGATGATGGCATCGCCGTCGGCCCACGAAATCGGCAGCGACGGAATCACCGGAACGTTGCCGGAATTCTCGACCTCGACATCGGAAATTCTCTCGCAGCCCTCTGTGCTGGGCCACCCCGGCGTTGTAGGGTCTCCCTCGCCGTCGTAAAGGGTGCCGACTTGTACGCCGGAGGGAGGCATCCATTTGTCGTCGGGAAACCATCTCGCCGCCCCTCCACCGCCGCCGTAGTCCTTTCTGTCGGTGAAGATCAAAACCCCAATTGCGCCGGCGGCGTAAGCGTTCCTCACTATGTCTCCTCGGAAGATCTTCCCGTACCTGGCGAGGACTATATTTCCCGACGCGTCGGCACCCATTAGTTTCAGTTTCTCGTAGTCCTCTATTCTCCCGTAATTGGCGTACACGACGGCGCCGGCGGCGGTGCCGGACTTGGCGTAGGCGTGGAAGGTGGGTTCGACTTGATCGGCGACGTCGGCGTAGGGGTCGCCGGGGTAAATCTCCTGCCGGAGAGGGAACTCCAGCGGCGGTTGCGGCGGCGGGCGGGTGAGCAGCAAGGAGCGGGAAATTGGGTAAGTCAAGGCGGCGAAATAGTGTTTGATGTGAGATGGGATGTTGTAGGAAGTGAGGCTGGATAGAACGTAGGCGGCGGCGGCGGCGTTGGCGGCGGAGCCGGCGGGGTGAGGGCGGCGCGTTAGGATGTGGAGATGGTGGGAGACGTGGGATTGGTTGTCGGAGGAGAGGGAGAGGAAGAGGGAGTGGTAGAAGGAGGGGTGAGGGATTAGGTAGTAGAAGAGAGTGATGGAAGTGGCGACGTCGACGAGGGTTGGTACTGCTCCGGCGACCATCGTCGGAGATTTCATTAATTGGATTCTAAGAGAGACGACGCCGGGAGGTGGTCGGCGCCGGCGGCCTTAATTTGAAGGTCTTTGTTTACGAACAAGAAAGGATCTTCTTGTGGATAAAGTGCTACTTTAAGACATAATGTAACTAGAGGTTCCATTTTCATATATGTGTACCTAGAAGACAGACTAATTCATGTGATCACAAATATTGTTATTTTTATACTAGTTTTTATACAATCATGTTACACTATATATATGGTGATCACAAATATTGCTATATTTATAGTAATTCTCTTTTTGGTAAGTACTTGTTTTTAATGCAATATGTAATTTTGAATAATGAACATAATATTTAAAATTTTTACTATGTACATCTTGTGATTAAGATTCTATTAATTTAAAAATAAATCAGATGGTCGTATAAAGGATGTTTTAGTAATTTGAAGTGAACTTGTAATTATAAAAAGATTATGAGTTCAAACTTTCGATATGTCTAGAGGTTGTCTGTTGCACATAATTGTCTATTGTGATTTGTTTTGCTGGTCTAATTTATAGGATATTGATTCGGCCGAAACTTACCCTAAAAAAATACATTAGATATGATCTATCTATTTTACTTATTTTCTTCTTTATATCTAGCATTAGTACTTTTTTATATTGTTGTCTTATTTTTTTTAGTTAGAACCATTAGTGAGGTTGTATCCTATCGTGAAGTGCAAAAATATCAACTAATTCATAGATAGAGATTAAAATCAAAATGTGCAATTTTTTATTTGATATTTTATTCTTATTTGAATATTCATTTACTTCTTTCTTATTGTCCTAATTGATTATTGTTATCGCCATTTAGAGTATATGTAATGAAAAATTCTTAAAATTTTTTTTGAGATAATGTGGATTCAGTGTTGACACTACAAGAAAAAATCATTTTTGTAACAAAACTTTTTTTTGTCTCTAAATCTACTTTTTCCGTTACTAATGACATTAGATACGGAATTAAGAATGAAATTACGTTAACTACGTGAACATTAGGGACGGAATTCTGTTACAAATATATTATTTTTTTGTAGTGTGAGTATATCTTCAAAGTACAAGTATTTTAGTGACTAACGACAAAGTTTTTTCCCAAACAAAAGTATGATTCAAAAGGCCTACTAGAACCACCACCCTCCCTATAATGAAATCCCTTCTACCGGGTACTATTTGATAGTGGTGCGCGTACTTGCAAGGAAATAGCAGAGAGATGAAGAAGAAAAAATTTAAATCGTACTTAAAAGATTGAGTATGAAAGATTGGCTAGAAAACTTGTCTCGCAATGACCTTCACTTCATCATACTTCTTCCACGCTTTCTTGTAACAAGGGCCTCAATAGATAATCTATATTATATATCAATTTTTCAATGTATGAATGATACTGCCTCTAAGGTAAGGGAGAAGCCATCTAAAATTAAACGATTTTTATGATCTTAGTTGCATGATTTCTTAAACATTTTTCCATTGTATCATTGTTTATTACTATTTTTTTTTTTTTTTTTTTCATTTCAATTGATCATATTAGCACTTTTTATTTATTTATTTATTTAAATTGGAATGTCTAGTGATATGTGCTATATATGATAATATTTTGTTATATTTTGAGCAACTTTTTGATGCGAAATTTTGCAAATACACTATAAAGATTATGTGGGAATTTAAATGTAAAGGATTAAAGGGGACCATGGGATGGAGAATTAAGAGACAAGATTTGGTATTAAAAAGGAGAAGAGAAGGGGACTACCACGTTCTACCACGATACCATATTTCTTGAAAGGAGAGAAGGAAGAACACAGCAGAGGGCAGAGAACTTGGAGAAGAATTGCAGACGACTTTTCGGGGCGTTATTCTATTCTTATATTGTTCTTTCTTATCTATTTCTAAAGAATTGAAGGCATGATGAACTTTTTCAATTGTTTTGTGTTTTCAATTTCTATGAATTCAGTAAATTCATTTCTAGCGTAGGTGTGAATTGATGTTTGAGATTGAATTTGTGAGACTTGGTTTTGTTTAATTTGGTGTTCATCGATATTGGGTATTTCTAATTCTTCTAATTCATAAGTTTAGAAATCTTAAATTGATTATTGCGCACGTATTGATTTGAGATTTCGTAGCTAAATTGGAGATTGACACCCGTAATTGTGTAATTTTCCAATTTGTGTAGCAACTTAGAGGAATACTCTAGGGAAGAATTATAATCAATTTTGAACAAATCCGCGTAGGAATTTTGTTAAATTGAATTGAGTCTTTCTACTACTTAAAGCTGTCGAGTCAATAAAACTATGGCCGTACTTAGGATTCTCACTCGATTAGAAAAATAGCTAACGGTCGTACCTTAACTATCGACAAAGTTATGAAAGGTTGGTTGTGAATGCGTATAGATCAAGTATAACCAATTTATCAAACTAATCAATGAACTTGATTTTTAGTAGATGAACAAAATTTATATCTCGAACAAAAAATTCATATCTATGCTATAGTTTAATCATCTTTGGTAATCCGCCTTACATTTTATTTTATTTTATTTAGTTGAGCAAATTTATTTTCTCCTTTTAGTTAGTGTGATAATCAAAGAATGTCTAGGTATTCGGGCTATGAAAACTTAAATTTGGCTTGTTAACCTATATATAATGCTAATTACTTCATATAAAAGTCAATTCTTGAAGTATGCTCTTCATTAGTAGATTCACGGGGATTTGGCTAAAATTATGGAACCATCATATAATTTTTAATTAATATAATTATTACTTATTTGCAGTTTAAGCGCGTGAAGGTGGAATATGCTTAAAGAAGATCAGACATAGAGTTTATGAAACCAAAAAATTTGACGCAATTTTATGAAATCGAAATACCTTAAAATTTGACAAGAGTTTATTGTCAAATTATTGAAACTCAACAGGTACACATCTATTTGTTTTTATTCTTCACTTGACTAAGCAATTATTAAGACGGTACCGAATGTTTTGGCTTCGCCATATCCGCCGGAAATGGAACCAAATAGATGTTATGCAGGCTTGCTTAGGTTTAATTGCAGCAGCACCCTCTAGCAATGTGGTTCATTTTTCTTTTCTTTGTTTTCTCCCCCCTCCCCAAAATAGCAAAAAATCCTCATGTGGTTTTTTTAATTCACTAAAAACCGCATCTGATTTTAAAATTGCATAAAACTTACTCGTGTTTCCAAAATATTGCACATTCGCCCCTTCCTTCAAAATTGGACTAAATAGTGTTAACTTTTTACTTTTTTGGACCGTTATACTTCTATATTATTACTTTTGACCACTTATTCTATCTTTAACCATTATTTTTCTCGCTATACATATATAGATACACACATACATGCATACGTCACTCCCACCTGCTTCTTCCTCTTTCTTCTTCTTTTTTTTTTTTTCTCCATTTTTTTTCTATTGCTTCTTCCTCTTTCTTCTTCTTTCTTTTTTATTTCTCCATTTTTTTTCTATTTATGTTTCTTCCCATTTTCACACATAAATATACACACATACATACATATTCTTCTCCCTTCTCCTTATTTCTTCTTCCCTGCCCGCCTAGCCGTTCTTCCTTTTTTTTCTTTTTTTTTTTTCCATTTTTTTTCCAATCCTGTTTCTAGAAGATTCATTTTACTCCCTGCCCGCCTAGCCGTTCTTCCTTTTTTTTCTTTTTTTTTTTCCATTTTTTTTCCAATCCTGTTTCTAGAAGATTCATTTTACTTTAGACGATTAATGATTGATTATATTTGTTAGATTGATCGATTAAAACCTTTGCCAATTTAAATTTGAGAATTTTAAAGTGTTAATCCAAGTTTTAAAAAAAATGCCTAATTTAGCGATCTTGAAAAAAATATATTTGATTCATACATAAATAAGTGACTCTACACACAAAAAAATATATTTATTGTACAAGGAAAAAAAAGAAAAAAAATTCATATATGCTCCACCGTTCTTATCCATCAGCCGTTATCAATACTACATTTCTTAATATTTCAGACATTTTCCTTTCCTTTCGTTACTTTTCTCAAATGAAAATTTCAATTTGAGGCTTACATTTTAGATTGATTTTCTTACTATTTTTCCCCGTTCGAGCTCACCCCAATCCATTTAGGAATTGTCGACTCCCATTATTGCACAGGTGCGCCTCACTCCGAAGAAAAAGAAGCGATTGAGAGCAGGAAAAAAACAACCATGACAGCAACGTTGGGGAAGATGAAGGAGATAATGGAGGGTAATTTTGTAATTTTCTTTCTTATATTAAGTGAATTTTAAGAATACACGCATTAATGGCATGTGCAGTACAATTGCCGTTAAATATTAACGGTGGGGGTATTTTTTGCAACATTTCACAAGTAGATAATATGAAATTTTAAAACTAGAAGTGAATTTTTAAAGAATTCGGAAAACTACGAAGGGATTTCAGAGAATTCGAAAAACCACAGGGGTTATCATAATATTTTTTTATTAATTTTTTATTTATCATAATTTTATATTAAAATATAAGTAAAATCGCATCATTAGTCTCGATGGAAAGAGTATATATTATTAATTAATATTTTTCTCGTCTCAATTCAAAATATCATTTTTACTATTTTCGTTTGTCTCATTTCAAAGTATTATTTTTCTATTTTTCAAAATACCCTTTTAAGTTTATTAAAATTATCATCATAGAGTAATAAAAGTTTTACTTTTACATATTTATTTATTTATTTGAATTTTAAATATTATTTTAAAATGTTTTTATTGTTATTATTATTATTATTGTATTTAAAAGATGGATAAAAATTAGTCCCTCCTTAAAAATAGATATCAAACAGTACCTTCAGCCTCCAATGTGATAACGGTGAATGATGTCTTAACGCAGAGCTCGGTTGGTCATCGGAATGCTCTCGCAGGGGCCATATATGGCGTCGCCCTCGCCCTTTCAACTCCACTTCTCCTCATCGTCTCACTGTAAATGCCCTTCTCCTCTCGAAACCTTCCACTTCCGCTCTTCAATTCCTTCTCTGTGTCTCTCAAGAACCGACTTCCGTACTGTTCCCAATGCCAATTTTCTTTCACGGTGTCCTTTTTTCTTTCATCTAAGCAGAGGGGATGTCACAAGAGCCCCCGAAAGAAATCGCGCCGGTGCCGGGGAAGCTATTGAGAGAAGGGATGCACGGAAGTATATAAATGAGAAGATGGGACATAATTCTAGAAGAAGAAATGCGGTGGGTTCAGTAGATTCTTCTTCGAGGCTCAAAGGTGAAAATTTAGTAGAAAGTGTCGATGAGAATAAGATAAGGATTGAAGGTGAAACCAATGGGGTAAATGTGGTGGTGAGGGAGAAAAAGACCAAGAAACCTAAAATTGATCCTCCTGAAACTATTCTGAGGATTGGGTTGGATTCGTGCTCAAAAAGGGGCGATGTGGTGGGTGCACTTAAGCTCTATGCTTTGGCAAAAATGGAAGGCGTCCAGTTGGGGCAGTATCACTATGCTGTTCTTTTATATCTATGTTCATCTGCAGCTACTGGTATGGTTCAGCCAGCAAAAAGTGGGAGTGGCAGCCGGAGCTTGAGCTCAGGTGATCCTGTCGACGGGGATTCGTCTGTTGGAACTGAATCAATGGAGAGATTTGGTGAAATGGCAAAATTGTTTTGTGGTGGAAGTCAAAATTCGGAAGAGGCTCCGGCAATTGAACACCTGAAGAGGGCTGAGTTCGATGTGGTTGGGAATGGTTTAAGTTGTAGACAAGAGGGATTGAGAAAGTTCTTCGATGTTTCGATGGGAAGTGGCTCTCAAACTTTGGAAGGTTTGGTTCGGGAAATGAAGGATGCCGATTTTTCAGGTAGTAAGCATGATGGGATTCAAATTAGTAATGATGTAAAGAGGTTTGCGCTTCAGAGTGGATTTGAAATGTACAATGAGATGTGTAGAGAAAAAGTTCCGGTAAATGAAGCAATATTGACATCTGTTGCCAGAATGGCTATGGCTTTCAGCAATGGTGAGATGGCATTTGATGCCGTGAAGAAAATGAAAGAATACGGCATAAATCCTAGGTTGAGATCCTATGGTCCTGCTCTTGCAATTTTCTGCAACAATGGCGATGTTGATAATGCGTTTATGGTTGAAAAGCACATGTTGGAGAATGGTGTCGATCCAGAGGAGCCTGAGCTGGAGGCCCTTTTGAGAGTAAGCATAGAAGTCGGGAAGAGTGACAAGGTCTATTACATATTGCACAAACTTAGGACGAATGTGAGACAGGTCTCAGAGCAAACAGCAGATTTGATCGAGAGATGGTTTAAGAGCAAAATTGCTTCAAGAGTGGGTAAAAGAAGATGGAATAAGCAGGTGATAATGCAAGCAATGGAAAATGGGGGAGGTGGTTGGCATGGAAAGGGTTGGTTGGGCCAAGGAAAATGGACTGTCTGCCGTTCACCTGTTGGATCTGATGGTTCTTGCAAAAGTTGTGGAGAAAGATTGGCTACGATTGACCTTGATCCAGTGGAAACAGAAAACTTTGCTGAATCAGTGGCAGCTTTAGCTTCAAGGAGGGAGAAAAATTCGAACTTTCAAAAATTCCAAGTATGGAACATTTTAGTCTTGTCTGGTTAGAGTCGTATGCAAGTATAATGATATGGAATAGCTTGTTTTTTATTGCAGAAGTGGCTCGATTATTATGGACCGTTTGAAGCAGTAGTGGATGCAGCAAATATTGGCCTTTATAGCCAAAGAAAATTTAAACCATCTAAGGCAAGTATTTTTATTTAATACATCTATGGATTGCTCAACCAGTCGATAATGATTTACAAGTTGCAAGACAGGGTAGATTTTACAAGCAAGAGCTTAGCTTTATGTACTTCGAATATAATTCTAGATTTAGTGATATTACTAAGTGGTTTTTTAAGAGCCCTTCCCTCTTTAAATAATTGATTGTAAGTGTGTAAATAGACACAATTTTCAGCTAAATAAAATCAAACAGCACGAGTACTAAACTATTTTGGTTGCTTTTTTTGTGGGCTTCTTTGTTAGAACTGAAATTTCCCAACAAGTGTTGTGTAGCTCGGAACTTTCTGATTTCTAATAAATCCTTATAGTTGGTTATGCCATTGCCAGGTTAATGCCGTTGTGAATGGAATTCGCCAAATGCTTCCATCAAGAAAATGGCCGCTTGTTGTTTTACATAACCGGCGCATTACTGGAGAGAAAATGGACGAGCCTTTCAATAGGTCTTTGATTGAAAAGTGGAGAAATGCTGATGCTCTCTATGCAACACCTACTGGATCAAACGATGATTGGTGAGGCTATTGCTGTAACTTAGCATTTATTTGGATTTCCCGGCTAAGTTGATCTTGAATTTCCACAGGAAATAATAATATATCTTTCAGGTATTGGTTATATGCAGCTATAAAGTTTAGATGCTTAATTGTAACCAACGACGAAATGAGGGATCATCTATTTCAACTCTTGGGCAATGATTTTTTCCCCAAGTGGAAAGAAAGGCATCAGGTGAACTTCAACACATGATTGATCGAGCAATTTGTTTTCCATCATTGCTAACATTTTAGATAATTAGCGTACGAATTTGGAGGAATGAGGATGATGTGATGAATGTTTGGTAGCACACTGCATCATTCTACTTGGATGATATAACTGTACTTCAATTTAGTGTCCTCCATTTTAACGAAGATTTAAATGTGAAACTAGATTAATTAGCTTCCTTTGTGAATCTATACAATGATTCTCACAATAATTTCTTCATATCTTAATTGTTCTTTATTTTCATTGCAAGGTTCATTTTACCTTCACTGAAACTGGTCCAGTTTTCCATATGCCACCGCCATGTTCGATTGTTATACAGGTTAGTGTTCCTTAATGCTCAGCTAGCTTTAACACTGTGGCCTATGAGTTAGCAAAGTAAATCTTGCATGGAATGTGTGAAAAATAGTCGAATAAATGAACTTAGAGGTTTACTTGAAAAAGTGATTGAGAGATAACTAGGGATGGGGATATCTTTTACCTTGGTTAAGAAATATTTGAATAAATTGGGTTTGTGTATCTTTCTTCACGCAGCTTAATCTAACATCTTCCCCCCAAAAGCATCATAGCCAATACTCATTTTCCGTTCAAAAAGCATTATATCCAACTAACTATTTTTACTTCAAAAGTATAGAAAACAAAATTACTAAATATTTGCATCATATATGCCTTTGCTCGGGATCTGGCCCTTTTTTAAATTCAAATCACTCATAATTTCTGTTAACTATAGCCTTCGAAAATGTGATATTTTCCCTAAACACTTGCTATTTTGTAGGAATCGGAGAAAGGCCACTGGCATATCCCCATAATGTCCGATCTTGAAACTGAGCATGATAGAATGTGGTTATGCTGTACTCGAGAAAATTCGGGCTTACAAGGGGAAGATTCTTCAGATGCACAAAGAGGTGATTTTCACAGTACAGCAAAATAAGTCACTATCATTTTTAAGATGCATTTAGGAACATTCTTGTCTTCATTATACTCCCTCCTTCACAAAAAATGTGCTCAAATTTTTTAACACGAGTCTTAATATGGTGTGTACTTTTTACCTTTTCTAGTACAAAAAAGTAATATAACTTTGACTAAATAAAGAAATGGAAACATTTTTAGGTGACCGGCAAAAAAGCAAAGTTAGCACAAACTTAGGTGACAAAGGGAGTATAATTTATTTAAGCAAATTGAAACCCAAACAACCTTTGAACTTAGTCTCCTTATATCCATCTGCAAATAGCAAATAGGTCGGATACACAACTGGAATACACTTCAGAAATGGTTCAAAATGTGTAGAGATAGAACTTATCATGTTCGGTATTTCATACTGCTATTCATCTTTAATTGGTAGGTCTCATTTTCCAGATATATTTATACAAGTACACGAACATTACTCCATGCTAAACTATAGAAAACTTTCGAGAATATGTGAGCCGTATTTGCACTTTTTTCACTGCTCTAATAGACCAAAGTGAATTTAATATGACTATCTCCACAGAATTGCACCTTCCTCCCCAGAAGAGCGAAAGTCTGACCCAATCTCGGGGCGAACCTAAAGTTACTAGACAGCACAAACAGGTTCCCGGTGAACGTGAAATCAAAGGATTAAGATTAAATTCAAACTCTGTTTCAATCATCCAAGAACTGGAATCTGCAGAGGCACTTGGAGGATGTGTGATTGATTTCCAGATTTGACAATGGGATGAGTTTTTGCGGTTCAGACAGATTCGCAGTTTAGCAGGCCATTTGACAGCACGTGATACAGTAATGACATCTAGATAGAGCTTCGACAATCCCAGTTTTTAGCTAGCTTTTTCTTTGAGGTTTTGTATCACCTCCCTTAGGAAGAGTTGGCAACGGCCAAGGTTTTTTCTTGGACTGTCAGCCAATTAAGCGGCAGTATCTCCCGAACATTTTTGTGTAGCTTCATTTTGTTAAGCTACCACTTATGAGAAGAGGATAAGTGTATTGTAGTATTGCCAAAATTAAATATTATGAATAGGTGATTTTGGTATAGATGTGCTGTAAAACAGAGGCCATTTCAGTAGATATCAGCAGTTTTGTCGACGAATAGGCAATGAGAGAAAACTGAATAGATTAGATGTAATAGCTCCAGTAAAGAGTAGTGCATTACCAAATGTGAGGTTCTAGGGACACCATGGTTAGGGAAACATAGTACATGGTATTCTTACAGTTAGAAGTTATATGTGAATAAATGATGTGAGAAAAAATATTTAAGGAATGATCTCAGAAAAATGAATACTATCTCTTTGTCAATCCTTGCCACGGCGATGGACTGTCTCTATTAGAGCTTCAATCTCTTCCTTAGCCCTCTCGAAAACACTGGGGCCTTTGATTTCACCGATTGGCGTATTCTCATCAATGTCTTCTCTCCTTCCATGAGTTTCTTTGTGATGATGAAGGTGATGATCGTCATGTGGCTTTTGTTTGACTGATTTTATCTCATTGTTATTCACCGAACTCTTCCCTAACAATGTCGAGCGAGCAAAGTTCAACGAAATAATTCATTCAAGCATGGATAGATTAAGTGATTGACATTCATATAAAAAATGTAAACACAGTGAACAATACATAATAGATGCTTGGTGGCTACTGAACATAATTTTACACAGCATTGCCAGTTTAACAGAGCCTAAGCAACAGATATCTTACCCAAACATTGTCATTTCTGCGTGTCTGGGATGGGTCTGGGTTATGCCATCTATCCACTATTTTGATACCTCATCGATTTTTTATGTTCTTACATCAATCCGCAGTGGATCAGGTTGGGATTGTCCTACCCATCCCATGGCATCTCTCACTATGGCTGTAGTTCATAAGGCAACTCTTCATAACATTTTATTCCCCAGATTTAAGTCTCTGCTCTCTAAGACTGATAAACCCCACAGAAATAGCATGGAATGCTCGAGTGCATAAACTATTCATTCTAATTTCGCCACCATTTTAGTTAGCATTCATATTCTGCTCAGTCCCTTTAACTATCCGGCCATATAAACTGATCCCAAAACTTGCCTACATACATTAGTGTTTGCCATTCAATTACATGTATAAATGCTATCTGCAGAAGTCTAACGGTCTGCAGCTACATGAATGATATTATAACATGTCCATTTTCATGCCTAAAATATGATCACTAAACTAGACACTTATTTTGAAACTCAGTTCAAACTCTTCCCTACCTTTTCATGTGCGATGGGGTATTATTAGCTTTCTCACTGGGACAAAGGTATTTTGTAATCCGTTGCAGAGGATAAGACATGGGACAAGTTTTACATGTTTTATAGTAACTTTTAAAACCAAATGTATATGGATCAGACCCAGCAAATCTAAAATACACAAGATACAAATCCAAACATAAACTCTCATCTTTTGTTGGGATGTTGGGACACAGGACAACCTGACACTTTAAGATTGAGCTTAGCTATTGAATTTACACAAGAAAGGTTTATCAATATTTGGTAAATTGAGAAAGAACACAGAAATATGCTCGGTATCCTCTTCATTTAATCACAATAAAATTTACAAGAAGACATAGTTGTTAATTGTTACATTTTGGAGAAAATTTTGAGTTATTCATCACTAATAAAATTATGGAATAACAAAAAGAATAAATTCAAATAATAACCACCTAATATAGCAGATATTCACGATAGGATGTCGTTAGCACAGTGCTAACAGCACAAATAATACATACTGCTAACATATTATGTATAAATCAACAGAACAAGTTACATATTTATATAATACAAATACAATACATGACAATAGTCCATATAATACATTATAATTGATCTCAGCACACAAAGTCTACAACATGGCATATGCTAACACTCTATACAATATGCATTGTTTGTTCATTTTCATATGTTGTTTATTATATTTTCGCATGCTGATTAGAACCAATCAGCAACCTAACAGAAATGATAGCCAATAATTCTAAACAATATTAACCAAAACATCTATCTAAATATATCACAACATTAATCATATGTTACAATGATATAAACCATATATGCAAACTAAAAAAACTTGGAAATAATAACTTCTAGCTTCACAAACATTAACATAGCTTTAAAGTATGGCTACAATTGAAAAGAAATTAGAACTACAATGCTAAGGAAATAAATATCTGCATTAAATCAGAACATGCAGAAATTGGAAAGTAAAAGGGAAATGGTAAATTACATATATAAGTACAAGAATTTTACACAAACATATAAAATAACCTGTGTAAATTTCATTACATAGCTCACCTTCGTGATATCAAATGCAAAATATATATATTTATTTAGGATTTTGTGCGCAAATATAGATATTTCATGCAAAATTTTGACTAATATAAAGATGAATTTGGAACAAAATTTACACAAAATATATTCATTTAAATTATACTCCATTTGTTCCCAATCTTTTACTATTATTTCTAATTTGGGATGTTTTTTGCAATTTTTCTTTATTTACACATGGTCTTACCTCTTTTATCCTTCTAAAAATGATTTATAAAAATATACCCAAACATAGGGCAAAAATGTTAAAAAACTAAAACCATACCAATAATTTTATTTTTTATTTTTAAAATAACATGCCAAAAGCAAAACAAGCAAATGGAAGGAGACGGAGATAGTACTATATATGATGCATATGTTACTTATCCTCTAGAGAAAATTTCCAAGCATTATTTTTCTTGCTATTTCAAGTTTTTTACCAGCGCCACACTTCCCTTGATCTTCTTTCTGCCCACAATAAATCCCATGATACGGTTTCTTCGGTGGAATAACGTTTGATGTGTGGACAACTAGGAAACCCCACAAATTCCCAGTGTCTCACCTGTTGCTAGGATTAAACAATAGCAACTGAATTATTGAGATAAAAAATTCCAGATTATCTTTGTGGATTGACAAATGAGGATTTGGCTACAAATTACTTTAGTGGACTGGAGTACAATTATTGTGGAAAAGTAGTCTTGAAACCAAGCAACACAACCACTCGGCTAAAATTGTAGAGAGAGGACTTTTAAGAGGAGTTGTATTCTTTTATGTTCTCTCATGGAGTCACCTTGCTAAGTTTCTGAAGAGTTCATAAAACTCATACCAAAATGGAGAAGGATTTCCAACTGTTGCTATGCATTGACAAGTAAGACCGCTTACTCTTAATTCGATGGTGTGTCTTGTTGGCGTTATTACTGAAATAGAACAATCAATTACCTTGAACATTAATTTTGCAAGGATTGTTAGGCATGTAAGGTAATGCTTATTTTTTTATGTTGTTCAGCTCATAAATGACCTATTTTATGCTTCATTAGTTGATAGTCTTGAAATGGAATCCCCCAGATATAGGTTTTACAATCAAACTGGGTAAAAAATTTTGTTGTTTACTCTATTTTACACTTAAATACACATGGTAGTTGCAACCATAAAACAACCATGCATATATCTTGTTTGTTTTAGCCCTTTGCTGGTTTCCTATTCCTGCATGCATACAAGATCAACTTGTATGAAACAAATTCTAAGAAAGGGTGAAGAGTAAGCTTCCTTGTTTAGGTGTTTGGTTGACTGAATTGGTAAATCACGAGGATTGTACCAAGTTCACATTGCTTAAGCGGTAACACGGTTATTTCAACTCCCAAGATGTAGTAGGCAGGTGTGCTAAAATAGCCTACCAACTATTAGTATTCACCTTGTGAGTGTTCGTCTCTTTTATTTCTCTGCTAACACACTCCTCCATTCAGATTACCACTCTCATGCAGCTTAAGCTTTGCATTATGTTTGAACTCAAGCATCAAGTAGTCACACTTATAAAACCAATGCTACTCCACATCATACATTTCAAGTTGATATTAAAAGTTTATTGGCTGATATAGGACAAAGCACCCCTCTGCTCTAACTAATTCAGTATGAAACTTAAAAGTGAAGGTTTATCATTATGATTTACTTATATAGAAATCTTTTCTCACATTTTCTACTTATAGTCTAACCATCTCAGAAGCTATAATATCATCTATTCCCTTCCGAGGAGCATGTGTCATAGATGAAACAGAAAATGTAAATAAAGGGTACTAAAAAATAATAGATTGTTGGTTATCCGATGTAACCAAACTAAACTTAGGCATAACATCAGCATCTAGAACATTATAAACAGTCTCCAATTTAAAATGTACCACAAAGAAATTCAAACCTGAATGCCCCTCGGACTTCTCAGACTTTGAACAATCCTTAGTGGCACCATTCCTGCATATAATCTGGTTTGTTAACAGATAACATACTTAATATTCCCAGTATCTCTGTTAGAGCACTGTATTTTCCATTGAAACTGATAAAAGGACCCTATTAGAATCATGTACTAAATTTATCATAACTTGTACATAAACTGTAGAGAAAAGGACTAATAATGCACAATATCATATAACAAAAATATCTCCTCAGCAGTTTCACATAGAATACTTGAATTTAAGAATTTGGATACCTTGTTTCACCATCTGACGATGAATTAGAAGATTTGGATTCCTTCCTGGGATGATGAATTGCCTCCATAATGGCTTCCATTTCCTCCTTGGCCCTCTGAACTACATTTGGAGCCTTCACATCACTCATTGGAGTGTTGTTATCTAAATCATCACGCAATCCATGTGTCTCCTTGTGATGATGGTGCTTGTTTTTCTCGTGATGAAAAATTGCCTCAATCTCCTCCTTTGCTCTCTCGAAAACATTGGGGGCCTTCACATCATCGACTCCTGCCCAACATTTTAAAAATCGAAATAACACCAACCCAACAGATAGTAAAAAATCCAGAGGGGCTAAAACAAATAAATTGTTGGAGTGACGTTCTTTAATTTCTTCGGAAAATGTATGATTTGCAATCAAATGGAAAGAAATGGAGAATCGTATCATACCTGACAATGACCTTGACGAAGGGTCCGGTTTCTCAGCCATCAAAGGTTTTTGATAATCTACGATCTCAAATTGTTGAGGATCGCTGTATGGAGTTGAAATTCTCTTGCAAAATCTGCGCGGCGTCAAGTCGGAAAAGGCAAAATTAAGAATGATTCGTTTTGAACCAACAAGCGTCGCCTCAACAGCCGCCTCGGCTGATTTGTAAAGTCGTATGTTAATTTTAGCAAAAAATCATTTCTAGTTCCATTACCCAATTTTTTTATTTTTAGTCCTACTAAAAGATATTTATCAGAACTAATTTCATACCAAACAAAATTTATTCTTCTATTCAAATTTTAACGAATTATGATAACATAGTTGATTTGATAGTTGAGTCGGATCGAATATCATTGTATCACACGTCAAGTACGGTCTTGTTCGAACACACAGATAATACAACCACTGCCGTCTTAACTGATATAAACACGGTCATATTCAATTTAAACACACCTGTTTCAATGGACATAACACCTGTTTCAATTGGCATAATTAAACACGGCCGTGTTTATACAAATACACCCATGTTAGAAAGCCGGGGACAAAGCTTCACACGTTGGGCACTGTCGATGGCCGGAGGAGAGACAAAATTGCATGGGATGAACTTGGGGTGGAAGGGAACCGGAAAAGCCCAGAAGTTGGCAAGAAGTTGGTCGGAGAAGGAACGAGGTAGCCTACGAACTTAAGCCCTAACTTTCTGCAGACAACAGGCCACAGCGCATCGAAACAAAGGAAAAAGCCATTAATCTACCAAGAAAATTGACTTAGAGCTCTTTCTTTTTTTACTAAACACGTCCATTTAGACATATTAGAGGGTGTGTTTTGAGAATAAATACGAGCATAGTTAGTTACAACACGACCGTGTTTAAATTAGTTAAGACGGTGGCTGAGCTGTATGTTCGAACAAGACCGTGTTCTACGCAATACGGCCGTATTCAACTCGACTCAACTGCCAAATTAATTCGTAACTGTCACGTCAACAAAGTTGAAAAATCAAACTATATGAAATGTGCAAATTAGGTCATATCTACCCCAAATCGAATTATAAAAATAAATAAATGAATATATTTAAATATTTTTTAAATATATAATAAAATTTAAAATTAATTATAAATTTAATATTTGTATTCTTAATTATGAATAAAAATATTTGTTTATCGTAATTGAATTATTCAGATTAATAACCTTTATGTCCCATTCCAAATAGATTAAGAAATACCCCTCCGTCCCAAAAGAGTTGCCTTGTTTTTCAATTTCCATTTGTCCCAAAACAATTGTCATGTTTCCTTATTTAGTAATCGTGGTCCCACTTTATAACACAATTATTCATACTTTGTCAACTCCCAACAAGACGCTTCGTTTGGGACGGAGGGAGTATTTCATATGAGAAAATTAGTCCATTTGGGTCTGCTAGGATGACCGTCTTACGGTCAATCTAATAAATTCACCTATTTTGTTATCATAAATTAATGTAATACAGGAAGAGATAGTCTCCACAGGTGTGATTCACTCTTTTATATTATAATATAATAAATTAAAAGAGATTTTTTTTATTATTATCTAATGAAGATAAAATAACAAAACAATTTGACAGAGGATTGTCAAGCAATGGAAGTGTCTGGCTCAATCGAAGAACAAGCTCTAACAATCAGTTTTTTTTTTTTTACCCCTAATTAAATTGATAAACTTAGGTACGCTTGTAGAAAATATTGTATGATGGTATTCTAATTTAGAAAAACTCAATTCAAAACAATCATGCATAAAAAGAGTAATTGGATTTGATTTTCTAATCCTAAAAATGAACTATTCAACCTGGTTGTCAACTATTCAAATGCAAATACAATTACGGATATTGTATTTGACTTAATTTATGTTCGTTAATTAGGATATTTGATGACTTAATTTATGCGAAACTTCACCTCGATGGATCTGCCGATAACATCGATAATATGTCTACCCAAAAAAACTAAGCGAACACACCTCACACTCCAAATATTATATTTTGCTTTAACTTTTTCTTTTTAATTTATTTATTTTTACAAATTTCTTCTGTCTATATAAATACTTTTGAACATTAGTTGAAGTTTTCTTTTTAAAAAAAATATCACACTAAATACTTATATATATATAATATCACATTAAATATTTAATTTTATCTTAAAAAAGTTAAAATTTCAAACCTCTTTTTGTAAACTTCTTTGAAATTCGTTGTACTTTGAAAAATAAATTCTAGTCAATGTTCAAACCCGATATACATTGTAAGAGATGATAATATTTTGAAAAAATTGTGTTCATGCAAATCTCAAATGTCCTTTCAATGTGTTTTCATAGTTTGGAGACGATCAACTTCTAGCGGTATCAAGAATTATCAAAGTACAGATAGCGGCGGCGGTGACGCTCTGGTTTGAGCTGATCGGGGTGTTACAGATGGTATCAGAGCCAAGTTAAAGGCTCATGATTCTTGGTTAATAAAACTTGAAGATTTCAAAATTTCTAAAAGCAATTAGATCATGGGCTTAGTCGGGTTTGGGTGCATTCATGGCATGCATTGCATTTTATGTTCATTCGATGTGTTTATGTGCATTGGTTATGCTATTTGATTAAGGTTCGTTCCATGTGTTTATGTGTATTGGTTATGCTATTTGATTAGTGAGAGCTTATTAGGCCTTGCGGATTTTCACGTTATTCAAAAAAAAGAGAATTATCAAAGCACATGTCTCGTAAGGGATACTCTCATAGTGTAGGGATTGAACTTATGATCGTGAGATCATTGGGTTCAAACCCCGACGAATAGGGACTACGGATTTCCACGTAAAATATATATATATATATCATCAAAGCACATTAATAATAATAATAATAATAAAAGTGCAGTATATAATTATTAAAAAGAATAGTATATACAAGTGGAGGATGAATAATGATGGTATTTGGAGTAAGAACGAGCCAATATACATGATATATATATAAAATCATTGAGCTAGCTGTCCCAATGGAACATACATAATCAATCACCCATTACATTTCAAAACATTACATATCATCTTCTGATCCAACAACATCAGATTTTCATATATCTTGTGTCGGAATTGCATGCAATGATCAGTACAACAAAACATTCACAATTAATAGACCCACAACCACAGTGTGTATATATATATATATATATATTATGTATTCTACCTACCTACCTACGTATTTATTTATACATTGAACATGTTTCTTTTTCGTATGTATTACAAGGGTTTATACATAGAATCATCTGTATCTGTTGAGAACCAGCAAAGCAAAACATTCATAAGTTCAATGGTAATTAATTAATGGATTATAATATAATAATATAATGCCATCGAAACATGTTTCTTTGGATTGGTTTGGTTTCAGGTGTTGCAAATCTAAAATATAATTCAACAGATTTTTTTTTTTTTTTTTTTTTTTTTTACAATTACATGTAGATTGGATTTAACGATCCCATAGTTATCTCTTTCCACAGTTCAAAATCCAATTCCGAATGGTAATAATATGTATAACCGAATAAAATGCAAACTATTACTCCCTCCGTCTCATAACAAAGTACCTATTTTCCCATTTTAGTCCGTCTCATAACAAAGTATCCATTTTATTTTTTTTAGTAATTGTACTATCTACCTAACCTTACAAATACCCTTACAACTTACAATATATTACACAAATATCATTACATTTATATCACACATACTAATAAGGTTATTTTAGTCATTTCTACTTAATTCCTACTACATCTCAATATAATACTAATATTTCTAAAACTACGTGCAAAAAGCAAATGGATATCTAATTATCGGACGGAGGGAGTATAAGTTTCTTGTGCTCAAATAGCGTAGTCTATTTGTTATTTGAGGGAAAAAAAAAAAAGAGCAAATAACAAACTAGTAATGGGTTTCAACAGGCCTACGTCTCGGGTATCAACATATTCCACTGTGTATTTGGCAGGAGCATGGTACGATAAATCTTAACACAAACTTAATTGCATTAATTTTTCTACCACATGCATATGCATATGCACCTCATCTGTAAAGGAAACATGCAAGACATTGGCCTTTAGTGGTTGTGCTCTGAATAGGGATATTATTGCAGGCGATCCGCCGTCACACTGGCATTCGATGCCACAATAGATGTTGGAAACCTCTTCAAGATATCGTCTTTGGCCCTGTGAATCTAGCAGCTTCGAGCAAATTTTCTACCCAAGAATGTACACGAAATCTAATAAAATTTTCGTCTATCAATATATGAGCAAATCTCTCTACAAATCCCTTAAAGTAAATGAATAGGCTCTCTCTTTCAATAAGAAAGTAACATTCAAACTATTATACTATAAGATTTTTGAATTTTCTATTCGGGATGAAGGTGAGAAGAACTCTCCAAACACTCAACTCACTTACTGCACTTGCACATGAATAGTCGTGTATCTATATCCACAAAAATTTACTTCCTCCAATAAAAAAATTAATTACACATAGTTCTATACAGTCAATCAAATTTAAACATAATATATTTTATTCTTTTGAAAACATATAATTCTATACAGTCAATCAGATTTAAACGTACCTCATAATATATTTCATTCTTTTAAAAACATATTTAGAGATTGAACCTCCAAACAATTATTGAAAACTTATTAATTAGGACCAAAAAAAGAAATTACAAATAAAAATATAAAGAGAACACAACATTCACACATATATATACATACCTGAGACAAATTTCAAATTACAATAAAGATAAGAAAAAAAAAGGTTGAAAAAAAATTATCTTCTTTATACTTATGTTATGAATTCTTTTTAATTTATTTTAATTTTAATTTAATATTAATTGATATACTTATTCTTAATAAGTGTCATTTTGTTTGCACAAGCAACTATACCCAATTTCTTATGAAACACTTTAGAATTCGCAATTTACTGTTGTATATAGAATTTCTATTCAATTCGAAAAGTAACTAATAGTCATATATATATTTATTAATTATAAACAATTTATTCATTAAGTCAAATCAATTAAAATTAGATTGTTTATGATAAAATAAAAAAATTATATTCCAATTGATAATTCATTTCAAAACTAGCCTCTCTCATTCTTGAAGTTTAATTAACATTTTTTTTTTTATTATTATATAGTCAAAACCCTTATTTCTTTCACGGTCCACTTCCACACCACCCCATCATCCTTTACGTAACTCCATTTTCTATTAGACATTTATAGGCTGGTCATTTTATATTTTTGGATGAATGTAAGTGACGAGTCGTGTCGATAATATTAAAATTAATATTTTGTATTAAATTGTTGATCTTTTGTAGATCAATAGAATATTATCTCTATTATATAAATTGTGTTAATATATATAGTATTTTTTTATAAAATTTATGAAAAATTATGACACCGTTCAAACCCTACTATTCTTTGTAAAGATATAAAATTTTCTTGAAAAAAATACTACACTATTCAAAATCAAACTTGAAAAAGAATGCACTCATATTCATTTCATAATCAAGCAAGAACATATCAGTATGCTTGTCTATATTTTCCAATGATATTTATATTTTATAATTTAGAATTAAATATTTTAATCTACAAAAATCAAATAAAAAGAATACAGCTACAAACACACCATTTACATATATATTCTTGTCTTTTTCTAACAAATGTTACGGTATTTTTGTTCGAAGAATTTGCAAAGATTTACACTATTTGTACAATTTTTTTTTTCTAAAAATATTAAATTAAATACTTTTTTTTTATTTCTTAAATTATACATTTAAAACATCACATAAATATTTATTTATATCACATCATATTATTATTTTAATTCAAATTTTTTATTATTTAAATCTCAACGGAAGTCCATAGAGTACTCCAAAACAAACACAGCCTTAGTGTACTCAATAGGAAATCATTCAATCGGTCCTAACAGACAGACACAGCTCATACAATCAAACCTCTATACATATATTCCATCCTTACAGTCACTCTCACTCATCAAACCCTGCTTTCCCTCTCTCTCTAGCCATGGATCCTTGCCCTTTTGTCCGGCTGACCGTAGAATCCATGGCCATTCAACTGCCGGCCTCCCGAACCAGACCGGCCGGTTCAGGAGTCCACCCTTCAACCACTCCATGCTACGCTAATCTCAACCTTCAAAACTTCCCTCCACAAACTGCCCTCCTTCCCGTCTCCACCGCCACCGCGCCGGAATCCTCCACCTCCGCCGCCGCAACCTTCCACCTCCGCCCCGACGCCCTCCGGGGACTCTCGCGGCTCAATCTCAAAATCTCAGTCTTCTCTGGCCGTATGGGAGGCCACACGTGCGGGATCAAGGGTCGGAGGCTGCTGGGCTTTGTACACGTGTGCATCGATCTCGGCGATGCTCAGACCAAAGCCTGCTTGCATCAGACCGGCTGGACAAAGCTCGGTCGAACCGGAGGGAACGCAGCGGCTAGCTTGCATTTGACGGTCCGGTCTGAACCGGATCCGAGATTCGTCTTCCAGTTCGGCGGCGAACCGGAGTGTAGCCCGGTGGTGTTTCAGATCCAGGGGAATCTCCGGCAGCCGGTTTTCAGCTGCAAGTTCAGCGCCGATCGGAATAATCGATCACGGTAAGTCCTCGTCTTCATCATTCATATATATATATATACTATATGTTAAATTGTACAAAATTTACATGTAATTTTACAAAATTGGATCAAATTTTTAGACTTCTAAGACTGAGTCAAATGTCAAATATCAAATATCCTAAAAATATATCTATTTTTTTAAAACTGCGTACTAATTTAACGGTATTTGACGTAAATGCGCCTAAATTTCAAATCAATTTTAGAATCACAATTTTTAAACAGTTAATATTACAAATATATTTATTTTTCTTGTATTTAACTTAAAAAAACAGTAAGAATAAATTTTTAAAACCTAAAAAAAAATAAATATATTTGTAATTTTAAAGATTTAGAAATTAAGATTTTAAAATTTATTCACAATTTGTCCACATTTATGTCAAGTACCATTAAATAAGAATTATCGAAAAAGTTAAAATAAAATTTAAAAAATCACAAAAAAATTTGATGCATTTTTAAAAATATACAAAATTTGACGCAATGTTTAAAAAACTACAAAATAAATTGATGCATTTTTTAAAATATATAAAATTTGACTCAATTTCATAAAAATAAGATGATGTCCAATTTAGCAAATAATATATATTAACATAATAATACTCACGCACCCGACCTACGTAGTTTAGCGAACCGTTTTATTGTTCGCTATCGTACGCCGTTATGGTGAGGGTGGATTTCTTGGAGTTTTTCTTGTACAGTTGGACTTTGGGACCCACCATTCTTTACTTGTCTGAATATCAATATTTCTATATTATTATTATTATTATTATTGTTATTATTATTACCAAAAAAAAAATGGCAATATTTAATCCAATTAATTAATGATTTTTAAGTATGCTTTTATCGATAATGACGTTTGACTTCTTTGTTTCCATATTGCTGATGCTGATGCATTAATAGAAATGAAATACAGTCATCTAGTTGTGAAATAAATAATAAAATAATACAATGAGCCACTGACTGTATATATATATATATATATATTTATATTTAGAAATGATAATTTAGTTCATTAAATTAAGGCAATTAATGGCTGTCGAATTAGAGGTTCATTTATTTATTTTGTTGTAGATTCTTTCATTTTCTTTAGTACATCCAATGGATGTGCTCTTGATGTGCATACTATTTTGTCGTTATTACAGTACCCACACTAAATTATTTAGTAAAGTTGTATATAGAAACAACAAAAATACTTATTTTATTAGTTAATCCTTCATTTTTTAAATAGTATTTTATTTTTATTTTTATTTTATTTTATTTTTTGATGCCATGGAACCGCTGCCATCACGAATGTTGTCAGGTGAAGTGAGTGACCATACATTATATTATTAAAAGATTATGAAATTTTGCGGATTTCCACGGTATAAAAAAAACAAAAAATCAGAAATTTGCATTAATTAGGTGACTTTTCTAATAAAATGTCAAAAGAATCCGATGCTCCGGTCAAAAAATAAAATAAGTGTGTTTGGAGGTTTGGATTTTGAATTGGGATTTAGAATAATAAAAATTTTAAATTATAATAGTTACATCATGTGATATAAATAAGTGTTGAAGTGATGTTTTAAATGTAAAATTGATTTTTAGAATAATATAAAAGAATAAAAAATAAATATTTAATTTGATATTTTTGAAGGAAAATTTTTGTATGAACAGTGGATTTTTATCATGATCCCTCAAACTACCGCATCTTAAAAAAATAAAAAGAATATGCCTACCTCTTAATCAAGAAATTAATTAATTCAAAAAAAAAAAAAAAAAAACTATCTGATTCCCTTTCCATGTGGGAAAGAAGATTTGGTGGTTAAAACTTAATCTTCATGTCTATGTCACGACAAATAATGTTCCTCATTGATTTCCATATGTCTTGTCTTATTATTCCCAAATAAATGATCAGATCACTCCCATGTGACTTCAACAACAAAGGCGGCGGCGGCCGCCGATGGCTGAGGACATTTTCCGGCGACAAAGACCGCATCGGGAGGGAGCGAAAAGGGTGGATGGTAGTAGTCTATGACTTATCGGGCTCGGCCGTGGCGGCAGCCTCAATGACGACACCTTTCGTGCCGTCATCCCCGGGCTCTGACCGCGTGTCACGGTCAAACCCCGGGGCGTGGCTCATCCTTCGCCCGAGCGGGCCCGCGCCCGCCGCCAGCTGGAAGCCGTGGGGCCGGCTCGAGGCGTGGAGGGAGAGGGGCCCGCTCGACGGGCTCGGGTACAAATTCGAGCTCGTGATGGGGGACGGAATAAATCGTGGGATTCCAATTGCGGAAGGGAATTTGAGTGTGAGTAAGGGCGGAAAGTTCCGGATTTCTGGGTCGAACCTGCATGGATTTGTGATGGAGTCGAGCGTTGAAGGAGAAGGGAGGGCGAGCAAGCCGAGTGTGGAGGTGGGTGTGCAGCACGTGACTTGCATGGGCGACGCGGCGCTGTTCGTCGCGGTGGCGGCCGCGGTGGACCTGAGTATGGACGCGTGCCGGCTGTTTTCGCAGCGGCTGAGGAAGGAGCTGGTGATGGGTGAGGGGAGTGAGTTGATGTTTGTTTAGGAACTTATGATGATTTCTTTTTTTTTTGTTTTTTTTTTTTTTTTTTGAAGTTGGTAATTGAAATTTTTTTGAGTTAGATGAAAATTGTTTCGACGTGGATTTGAAAATTGGGAGTATTCTTTATTCTTTTTTGGTGGGGTTGGACATTTCGGAATTATATGATTCTTTGATTATGTATTGTTTTGATATGTTTATTGAATTTAATACAATTTTCATTTCTTGAAATGACTTGTACTAATACTACTACTATTATTATTATTATTATTATTATTATTATGCTTCCGACCGAACCTAATATCTTGTAAATTAGATTCGACAGGTAAATTACACTAGGCAATCATGTGTGGCAGGTGACCTGAAGCGTCAGGGGGCTTGAACCTGTCTAACTCCCATACCACCAGGCCATACTACTACTATTTTTTATTTTTTTTATGACGTGGGAACCCGCCGCCGCTATTATTATTATTATTAGTAGTAATAGTAGTAGGCAAAGTTGTATATAATTCATTCAATGGTTTACGAAATCGACATTATATTTTTCATGACTTATTACATGATTACGAGTTCGAACAATATTGGTATTTTATTATTATTTTTTTAATAACAAATAGTGAATTTTTTTTTTTTTATCTCTTTTCTATGTCTTGTAGTGAACTATATGAAGTATTAGAGAGATGTTCATAATAATAGGGTCAAGAATCTAGGATGAACATTAAGTTGTTATAATCAATAGATGGTGATGAAAATTTTCGGTTATTGAAAATTTATCCATGTATTTAGTTTAAATATATTTGAAATTTTTTATCTCAAATCCAGCAAACATCTTAGTTAAAAACGAGCTATTCTTTCTATTATTTCAAAGCCATGTTGATTCATAACCATTTGGATATAAAAAATATCCAATATGCTCACTTGATTGTACCTATAGTGAGATCGATGAGAATAGTAATTGCAATTGTGTTGATATTTAAACTATTGTATGTCTTGTTGAGGAATCAATCGTAAATATTTGATACATCTCATATTGTAGTCGTCATCTATTAACTTTAAAAAATAATATCAACTATAGTCAGTGACGAATCTACATTGGGTTTTTTTTTTTTTTTTTAAGTATAATTTTTTCTAATTTTTTATTTAGTAATCAAATTTACTCCCCCCAATTTGGGATTAATATTCTACATAAACCTCTGTATTGTTATTATTTTAATTTATAATAATATATAATATTTTAATTTATAAATGTATTATATAAAAAATAAAATATTTTTATCGTAAATATTGTTTCCGTTCATTTTTTTCTTCTTCATAACCACATTATAGTGTTAATAAAAATTGAAAAAATTAAGATAACATCAAGTTGGTAGAAATGAGTGACAAGAAAGTTCTTATATTATTTTTTTTACACACAGAAACAACCGAATATCTATTTCAAATAAAAAAAAAAGCTCGAAATAGGTTGCAACTAAAAAATAAACGGTAAAAAAAATGAAACAAATAAACATAACAATTTTGCCCCTCCAGAGCTGCAAAGCTGGTTCCGTCACTGAATCACCATAATTTAATTGCGAATAACTATTATCAAACATTGGCATTAGGTTGCTATGTGAATAATATTGACACTCGAGCACAAGAGGATTTGAGTTGATGTAGTTTGGTTGATGATAACTTGGATGATGAATTTAAGAAGTCGTTAAAATACATATTATAAGACATTTGCAAGAAAAAGAAAAAAAAGGAATGCGAAGGTACTTCTTTATGCTATAAACGAAATAGTCAGGTGTGTTTCTTTGGAAGTTTGGATTTTAGGTTAGAATTTGAATAATAAAAAATTTAAATTTGAATAATTATACGATGTGATTAAATAAGTATTGATATAGTATTTTTTAATGTAAAATTGATTTTTATTATTAATATAAAAAATAAAAATAATTATTTAATTTAATGTAAATAATAAAAATCTTTTAAAATTCTTGAAACAAACACATTCTAAGATTGCACACTATATGCTAACCAAAAGATATGATCTCTGAAGATTATTTAATAATGATTCGATAATTATTTACAATATGATAATACTATTTATAGATTAAATAACATAACTAATTGATAATTTACATATAATTTATTCTTATAAATACTACTCCCTCCGTCCAAACAATAAATATACATTTATTTTTGGCGCGAAGTTTAAGAAATTATAGTATTTTAATTATAGTGGACATGTAAAAGTAGTGTAATAACATTTTTGTCCTTACTTTTTGGTATAAAAGTAATGATGTGATGTAAAGTAAGAGTATTTGTAGAAAAAAAATGAGGTATTTAATGAAATAGTTACTTTGTAATTGGACGTCTCAAAATAGAAATATGTATACTTTGTAGTTGGACGGATGAAATATTAATTATATTTGATGATGTAAATGAATGTCTCACCTAAAATGTTAAGCTATTAATATACACATCATTTATTTACAAATGAGAGTCAACCAACACGCTCTTACAGGCAAAGGGGATAAACGCCACCAAATGGAGACAGTGAGATTCAAATTCGAGACCTAAAACTCTAATACTATGTTAGATGATGTAAATAACTGTCTTATCTAACAACTTAATTAGATAATATAAATAACCGTCTCACCTAAAAATTGAAGTTATTAGGATACGCATCATTTTATTTATTTATCTACAAACGAAACCCAACAAATACTATACATATCTTCTTTTACAAATACTTTACAATAATTCAAGCATAGGAAAAATGATCAAGAACAAAATTAAAGGCACTGTTACTACTAATCCAAGATCCAATAGGCTATATTCTCTCGAAATCAAATTAACATCGAAGAAAACTTAAAGAAAACTTCGATTTATTACGGAAGCAACAGTTCAAACTCAGTTTACCCTAATATCAAACCAACCGACATCAATCACACATCCAAGACCCAACTACAAACGACACGCCACGGAAACGCAACAAACACACAAACCCGAACCCTTATCTACGGAAACACAATCGATTTCAAGCCTATCACACCGCGAACAGCATATACATCGCGAGACACACATAAAGGCACAAATCGATTAAACCAAACCGTAGAAACACCGAGGGAAGAGGCGCGCATCAACGGGGAAGAGGAACTCCCAACTCGCCGGACAGATTCACCGGAGAAGGCAGACGCGATGACGAAGGAATCGCCTAGGGCATGAGAGAAGAATCGCGAGAAGGTTCTGTTCTGTGTTGTTCTCTGAATGAATGAATATTCTGGAATAAAATTGTGTACCGGTTCAATGGATCAGCCTATATATAGAGGACAGAACAGACCAGCGGTCCAGACCGGTTCAAACCGGTCCAGCCCGGATCAAAGCCAGGCAGCTTGCGAACCGACGAGTCTCTCAAAAGATTGGGTCGGGTAGTGGGTTGCCGGGTCCGGGCTTCAATTTGGGCGGGTTGGTTGTGTGCATTCTAGGCCTCAATTATCACGGGCCAAAATATATAACAAATCTCCACCTTATTTTGGGCGTGGAAGATTGTTTTCTCGGGTGTCATCACGGTCCGAACTTTCATTGCTTCCTCATATTTTAGTTCATTTTAAAAACAGTTCATTTTAGCCTATTGTTGAATTACTCTCCTGCACAAAGAAATTGAAATCAAGTTAGGTTTAAGACAATATGAAAACCTAATATGATACATAATAAAACCTACAGCTACACACAAGTAGCACCGGCTAATCAAATGTATCAAAGCATACAATTTTCACACAAGATACAAAGATATCAACCTTCCAAAGCATTGCATCTTCACCAATAGGATTATACTCAAATTCAACAATTAACAAAGCTACTAAACATTGTAATTGTGTCTTACAACAAGAACATGCATCACACAATATACAAACACGAAGATCAGCAAGTTTTCTAGTGCACATATCATTTACAATCAATGATAACAAAACATAATCAAAGCAATCATAAGTTTTAGGAACTACATTCAAATTTTCATTCTTAAGTAATGAGTTCATATCTTCTTTTAAAGCTTCAAAACATTGACACTTATACCAAGAACTATTTGTCTCCCTAACAATCATAGGTTCATTCACATATAAGCCATCAAATATACAACAAGCTAAAGAAGATAACTTCAAATTTCCAAACATAGAGAACAATATAGGACCATTCCTAACTCCATCTCTAACAAATAGGTAATTTTCAATCTCATCTTTCTCATTTAAATCAGTTCCAACATTGCTTTCAATTTCAGAAACTGAATTTTCAAAATTTTCCTTAATATGATGCCCAGCAGCAACACCAATTTGAAAATCATCAACAAAGATTTCAGTTTCACTGTTTTTATCTAACTCCACCATATTTTGACCACAATTGTCAAAATCATCAACAACAACATTTTCGTGTAAAGAATCAAAGTGTTGCTCAGCTGCAGTTTTCACACACAAAACAGAATCAGAAATCATATCAGCATTAACTAAACTGTCATAATGCACACAATCTGATTCACAACAAGTATTATCTACATGTATATCACAAAACTGCACATATTTGTAATCAACAACAATATTTTTTCTTTCAAAAGACTTGCAACGAAAATCAGTGTTATTCTTTTCAACCTCATAATCAAATTCAAAATCAATTTGCACAGTATCAACAGTTTTAGCACGAATTTCAGATTCAAGATCAATATTAAGAGGTTTATCATCACAAGAACATACTTCTTCACTTACAACATGCATTTCAGCAACAAATTGCACATTCAGCGCACATTCAGAATCAGTATCAGCATTATTTAAATCATCAAAATGCACATTTTCTGATTCACAATCAGTATCAACTGTATTTACATCACAAGACTGTGCTTCTTCAAAATCAGAATTAAATTCATGAATTACAGCAGGTTTAGAACAACATACAACATCATTTTTGTCCTTAAAATCAGTCTTTTTAATTTTAAAAGCAGACTGAATTTTAGCAGCAGAACAGACACAAGAATCAATTTCAGAATCCATATCAACAATTTCAGAATTATCAAATTGTATACTTTCAAATTCACTCCTAATCTGCTGTTTGACAGAACAAAAATTAGAATTAAAGTGTTCATTTTCTCCCTCTTCTATCTCAACTTTATCATGCTCCACCTTATTTCGAGTATTATAACAATCAGTGTTTGTTTCACTAAAATCAGAAACAACATATTCAAATTCAGATTTTTCCACATTCAAACATGGCATTTCACATTCATTGAATGTCACATTATTACTAAAAATAGTTTTAAATCCGGGTCTAGAACAAAGCCACAATCTATACCCCATAACACCATAACCTAAGAAAACACAATTTTCAGTTTTCAAATCAAAACCATCATTGCAAACATGTATTAAAGCAGAACACCCAAATACACGAACATTAGAAATGTCGACTCTTCTACCCAACCATTTACTTTCGGGACATACACCTTTAAGGGGGATAGAGGGTGATCTATTTATCAAATATGTTGCTGTAACTACAGCTTCACCCCAAAACATTTCGGGTAAGCCGGATGAAGTCAAAAGACTTCTAACCCTTTCCAAAAGGGTCCAGCTCATCCTCTCGGCCACCCCACTGAATTGGGGTGCCATGGGGACTGTTTTAATCATTTTAATACTATTTTGCACACAAAAGTTATCAAACCAGGTGTTACAAAAGTTTAAACTATTTTCAGTTTGAAGACATTTCATTTTTCTGCCTGTTTCAGTTTCAACTTGAATTTTCCAATTCTTAAAAAACCCAAAAACTTCAGATTTATTTTTCATTAAGAAAACCCAAGTTTTTCTTGAAAAATCATCAACAATGGTTAAAAAATATCTAGAACCACCAAAAGTAGACTCACAAGAGGGACCCCACAAATCACAATATATATATTCCAAGATATATTTAAAGCATTCACGTTTTTCAACATGGGGTAAGGAAAAATGGACTTTAGTTTGTTTATTATCAACACAATTTTCACAATATTGTACAGCTGAAAACATATCATTGCCAAAATATCCAGATTTTTGCAATATTTCTAAACCCCTATTACTTAAATGACCTAACCTTTTATGCCACAAAAACATTTTATTTTCAGAAATAGAATTAATGGAACAAGCAGGCATAATCATAGGATCAGCTTGGGTCACATAGAAATTATTTTTCCTTTCAGCTTTAAAAACAACTAAAGATCCTTTTATAACTTTCATAAAATCAGGCCCCCATTTACCCTCAAGTCCTAATTCGGCTAAGGATGCACAAGACAACATATTACTTGACAATTCTGGAACATGCCTCACATTATTTAATTTCAATACAAAACCAGAATTAAATTTCAAATTTATGCTACCAATTCCAAGCACATTGCACACATGATTATTAGCCATAACAACAGTGCAATTTTCTAACATTTTGTATTCACAGAAAATTGATCTTAATGGAGTCATGTGATAAGAACAAGCCGAATCAATCAACCATTCATTTTCTAACATAGGTAAACAATTAGACCTAACAGCAAATATATCCCCTAACTTTCCCTCAAGAACTGTCATATTGGCCAACACACTTACTTGCTAAAACAGCTTCGAAAAATAGTTTGTTTTGAAAGATTTTTGGAATAAAAATTTGTTTAAAAACAAACACAGAAAGCTGCACACAATAGGCAAGGGATTTAGAATTTACCCTCGAAGCACAGCAACAATTTTTCCTACAAAAAACAACAAGGAAAAATACAGAAAACCTATTTCTCTTTTGAGATAAGGGGTTAGCCAATGGGAAAAAACAGACCACTTAATATACTCACGGGATATAAAGCACAAGAAAGAATGGTACAAGTACAAAGAGAAAATACAGCAACTCAACTTAACTGATTTTAACAAAAAACAGTTTTGATTTTAACAATTCTCAATCAAACCAGCTATGATTTTCTCAAATATAACCAAAACAGTGGCGGTTCCAAACAATTTCAAAACCAAGAACAATGGTTGTTTTACAATTCTTAAAAGATTTTAACAAACTTTCAAAATAATTGAAAAATCTTTTAAATCTAAAACCGACCAAAGGCAATACAATCCGAAATAAGGCAAAGCAGCAATTGTTCAACAATCTATTTTCACAACCAAGGCTTCACCAAAATAGATTTGACAATTAGGCAAGTAACACACAAATCAGTTACTGCACAACCCAAAAAGAGATAGCAAACAACACAAGTAGAACACAAAACAGTTACTACTTCAAAAATAAAGGGATAAGCTATTCGTTACCCACTCCTAGCTCCGCAACAGTTGTTTGACTGTCTATTAGAATCTTTTTCGATGTCAACCTGTTACACCTTCACCTTTTAAACTGCGCACTCAATACACAAATTAGTATAGTTTGGATGGCACAATACAGGACTATACTAACCAACAGCCTAATCAACCAAGAATGTCACAGGTAAGACAGACTTCTACAAGAAACACAATTTTCGGTTTCACTTTAAGGCCAATGTGATCACAATTATAGTATTCAAGTTCCAAACACTCAAAGTAACAATCGCACAATTCTCAGATTGTATTTCAAAACTACAGGATTGAACAATTGAAACATCACCCCACTATAATCAATGAATTTGTACAAAACAGATCACAACATATCAAACAGCGCAAGTAACAGTCTTGTTAACACCAATCCAGTTCAAGATTTCGAAAAACAGTGGACTATTGTCAATTTTTCGACAAAACCAGAGAACATAATCAACTCAGATTCAATCCTTTCAACATAACAGAGAACAACTCGCGTTTTCAAGATTTGGGAAAAATACAGTTTCAATCCTTAAAAAAAAAAACAGTTTATAAGGACTTGACTCAAGTTTTCACAAAAAATAGAAAACAAACCACGGTTTCAAGTTTTATCCAAAACAAAAACAAACCGAGATTTCTCAATTTCGAAAGAAACAGTGAGTTAGCCACCTAAAAGCTCTGATACCACTTGTTACTACTAATCCAAGATCCAATAGGCTATATTCTCTCGAAATCAAATTAACATCGAAGAAAACTTAAAGAAAACTTCGATTTATTACGGAAGCAACAGTTCAAACTCAGTTTACCCTAATATCAAACCAACCGACATCAATCACACATCCAAGACCCAACTACAAACGACACGCCACGGAAACGCAACAAACACACAAACCCGAACCCTTATCTACGGAAACACAATCGATTTCAAGCCTATCACACCGCGAACAGCATATACATCGCGAGACACACATAAAGGCACAAATCGATTAAACCAAACCGTAGAAACACCGAGGGAAGAGGCGCGCATCAACGGGGAAGAGGAACTCCCAACTCGCCGGACAGATTCACCGGAGAAGGCAGACGCGATGACGAAGGAATCGCCTAGGGCATGAGAGAAGAATCGCGAGAAGGTTCTGTTCTGTGTTGTTCTCTGAATGAATGAATATTCTGGAATAAAATTGTGTACCGGTTCAATGGATCAGCCTATATATAGAGGACAGAACAGACCAGCGGTCCAGACCGGTTCAAACCGGTCCAGCCCGGATCAAAGCCAGGCAGCTTGCGAACCGACGAGTCTCTCAAAAGATTGGGTCGGGTAGTGGGTTGCCGGGTCCGGGCTTCAATTTGGGCGGGTTGGTTGTGTGCATTCTAGACCTCAATTATCACGGGCCAAAATATATAACAGGCACAACAAACTTTAAAAATTATATGATTCTAACATTTGCTATTCTTTCATTTCCCTAACAAATAACAACAATATAATATATTCTCTTTGTTTCATTTCAAATGTGTCATATAGAGTTCTTAGTTAATTAAAAGATAATATTTTCTTTGTCCACTTACAATGTTTACATATTTTTATTTTGGGACATCCAATTGTAAAGTTAACATTTCATTAAATACTCTATTTTTTTCCACAAATACCCCTATCTTACATCACATCATTACTTTTACACAAAAAAGTAAGGGCAAAAATATCATTACACTAGCCAAAAGTAAACATAAATATTGTAAATGGACGGAGGGAGTAATATTTATTAATCAGTGGAAATGTGTGGGATAATTCTGACATTTTTACATCTAGTACTTTATCTATAATTTATTATATTTGTAATAGTATGCTTTTAATTTATATAAAAATTAAAGAGTACTCTGAAATTAGTATGTAATTACTTTTACTATAATATAAATTAATATTTTTGAGTAGAAGGAACAAAAATAATAAAAATAATACTTTAAATTAGTACGAAGAAAATATAAATATCTAATACAATATAGTAAAAAAGTAAAAAATAAAAAAATAAATAATTATTTCTTTCTTCAAATTAAATCATCACATCACTCAAATAAAAAAATAAATAATTATTTATTTCTCCAATCACATCACTTAATATCTAAATTATTTCAAATTACTATATTTAATACTCTCCACTTGAATTATTGTGTCAAACAAAAAATTATTTCTTTCTCCAATTACATCACTTAATATCTAATTTTTTTTTTAAATTACTATATTTAATACTCTCCATTTGAATTATTGCGTAAAATAAAAATATTGCGTAATATTTGAGACAGAATGAGTAATATTTAATATAAATATTATTTTTTATATTACCGATGTTAATCTAATAAATATCTCATGTAGGAATACCCCTAACTAAAATATTAAACAAACAAAACCAACAACTAATAAAAAAAGATGAAAAAAAATCAAAATCTCTACAAATTCGTATCAATTTTATTTGTAAATCTTACGCCCTCCTTTAAATATACGTGTGTCTGTTTGGGGTTTTGGATTTTGAGTTGTGATTTGAATAGTAAAAATTTTGAATTTGAATAGCTGTACGATGTGATATAAATAGATATTGATGTGATATTTTGAATGTAAAATTGATTTTTAATATAATATTAAAAATAAAAATAATTTTTTGATTTGATATTTTTGGGGGAAAAAAATAAAATGAACAGTAGAAATCTAATCCAATCCCCTGAACAAACACACCTATATAGTATTTTATTTCTTATTCTTTATTTCTGTTTCTAATTGCTACATTTCCTGTTGGAGTCATTATATTTAATATTAAAATATTTTTATATTTGTATAATTTTATTATATTAGTATTATAAAAAACTAGTAAAAATATTTCTATTTTTTTTTTTTGATTTTTACTACATTTGATATAACAATTAATATTTAAATATCAACAAACAAAAAATAATTGTGCCCCTTAAAGCCGGACGAAGGAGGTGGTATTTTTTACTCCCTCCGTCCACTCATAAAGTATACAATTACTTTTGGCGCGGTGTTTAAGAAATAATAGTATTTTAATTGTAGTAGGTAGTTAAAAGTAGTGTAATGACATTTTTGCCTTTGCTTTTTGGTATAAAAGTAATGATGTGATGTAAAGTAAGGGTATTTGTGGAAAAAAATAAGGTATTTAATAAAATGTTTACTTTGTAATTGAACGTCCCAAAATAAAAATATGTATACTTTCTAGCTGGACGGAGGGAGTATTATTCAAACATAAAATCTTTATATTATGTATGAACTCCACTTACATTACAAATACTACGATATTTATATTTATTTACATCAATATTTTTACATTAACTTTACATATTATAGAAATAAAATAATTTTTACAAATCAAAACTATTGCTAATTATTATTCTATGTCCCATAACAAATAATCTATTTTTTATTTTAATCTGTCTCGTAATAAAATATTTATTTATTTTTTTAGTAATTTACTACCTACCTAACATTAAAAATCCTAGCAACTTACAATATATTATACAAATATTATTATTTTTGTATAACACAATAGTAATAAAATTACTTTAGTCTTTTCTACTTTATTCCTACTATATATCAATATAATACTAATATACCTTAAATCGCGTGCAAAAAATAAATAAATACTTATTTAAGAAATGAAGAGAGTATTAAAATATAATATTAATTAAACTCCGTAATAGTCACAAGGAATATAAAATAACAAATTATCTATTTTTTTAAAAAAATTTGGTCAAATCACATAACAAATTATTTATTTTGCTTTTTACTAATTGTATTATTTATTTAATATTAGGAATTCTTTTATAATTACAATATATTATACAAATGTCATTATTTTTATATCATAGTTATTTTTGTTATTTTCTCTTAATTATACTCCCTTAATCTCAAATCAAAGTGGTTTATTTGAATTTTGTAGTAAATTAAAAAATAATAATATCTTATTAGTCCAGTGAAGTGTTAATAATTTTTAATATTTTTGCACTTTGACTTTATATATATAATATATATCTAATGATATATTTGTAATTCAAATAAAAAATTAATAGTATCTTAGTATTAGTGTATGATTATATTTTTTAAGGGTGTTTTTGTTTGGGGATTTGGATTTTAAGTTGGGATTTGAATAGTAAAAATTTTGAATTTGAATAGTTGTATGATGTGATATAAATAGTTGTCGATGTGATGTTTTGAATGTAAAATTGATTTTTAGTATAATATAAAAAATAAAAAATAAGTGTTTAATTTGATGTTTTGGAAAAAAAACTTAAATGAATAGTATAAATTCAATCCAATCCCCCAAAAAAACACACCTTAAATATGAATTCTTTAAATTAGAACAAATAAAAATAAAAAATAAAAAAAATTATTTGAATTGAAACGAATAAATTACTGTATGTCAGTATCATAATACTATAAATGAATTGTTCTTTCCAATAAAATAAACCATATATTTATTCGAGTGACCGAAGGAATATATAAACCCAAAGATAACATCAAAATCAATCATCAGTAAAAGTGTTAAAATTGATAAAAAGGACAGAATAACTGTATAACTTGCCCGAAACGCAACCACCACCCTCAAATTGCCCGAAAGAAAATAACCTCTGGAAACATAAAGTGCTCTCTACACACCCCACCCTTGCATCAAAAAGCTTCCCTAATATTTGGGGTAGCTGTACGGGCAGCGCAAATAAAGGTAAACCCAAACAAGGCATTTCCCAAATAATTGCACGTGGGCCCCACATCCCCTGTTTATTCACGTGCTGCGGGCCCCATCGCCATAAAAATTCAAAAATTTGAAATAAAATAATAATAATAATAAATTAGTATTTATTTTAATATTTTATTAAAAAATATATATATTTAATATAATATTTTTAAAAAAATAAATAGTGTCAGATAAATAAAAACACCAATTCGGACCTGAATCCCTACAACCAAGAAATTGTAGGCCTCCCAGAACACAAAATCCAGATCATCCACAAAACATCATAATATACATACATACATGAACATTGTAATACTAATAATTAAAAAAAAAAAAAGGTCTATTTTAAAGTGCTCTACCCTATCCGGCGTGTCTTTATCCAGAACGTGGTCGGTCCGCCGGTCCGGTCCCGTCGGTCCGGATTTGCCAGAAACAAAAAATAATTAATCCGGTTCGATGATCGATCATCTTCAAATGGTCAGTCATGGTGGACTTACCTCTGCTCCCACCAATGTCCCACACGCAAGAGGCCGCGCCGACGGGATTCGCAGGCAGCTCAGCCCTTCTCCGGGCACCGCCGAGCAATCCGGCACCGGCCGCTGCAGCAGCCGCCCCGGAATGCAATTGAACGTGAAATCGAACAGGTTCCGGAACGCCGGCCGGTCGCAGTCCTGGCTGAAGCCGGAGAAGAAATTGGCGGCGACGGTGAGGTTCAGGAGGCTCCGGAGTGTGCAGACCAAATCCGGCAGCTCGCCGGAGAGCTTGTTGTTGGCGAAGTTTAGAACTTCGATTCCGGTGAGGCAGGAGAGGGATTCGGGCAGGTGTCCCATTAGCTCATTGGAACTGACGTCGAGAACCTGCAAGTCCGTCCACATTCCGACGCCCTCCGGGATGCAGCCGGTGAGCTGGTTGTTGAGGAAGAGAATCTCCCGAATCCCCATGTACCCCAAGCTGAATGGGATCGTGCCGGAAAATCTGTTGTTGGCTAAATTAATCACCGACGCCGGCGAATTGCCCAAATTCTGCGGCAGCTCGCCGGAGAAGAAGTTGTTGTTGAGGAAAATGGCGTCGAGCTTCTTGTTAAACAGCTCGCCGGGGATCGGGCCGGAGAAGGAGTTGAATCGGAGGTCGAGGTAGACCAGATTAGGTATATAAAGCGTCGCAGCCGGGAACTCGCCGGAGAAGCGGTTGTTGCTGAGATCCAGCTCCGTCAGGGCGGACATTTCCCGGACGGCGAGCGGCACGCCGCCGGCGAAGCGGTTGCCGTTGAGGTGGAGAATCGACAAATCGGTGAGGAGGGCGAGTTCGTTGACGAGAGTTCCCTGCAAATTAGCGCCGTTCAGATCTACGGCGGTGATGGATTTTCCGGCGGGGTTTCCCAGAAAATCCTGAGCATCGGTGCAATAAACGCCTCTGTAGTTGCAGACATTGGGGCCAATCCATGACCGGAGAATCCCACGTGGGTCGTCGGTAATGGCGGATTTCCAGGCCTGGAGGGCAGTGTACGCCTGGTTCATATTTGGGGCGGAGGGCGTCGCCGGAGGGTTTACTCCGCCGCCGATCCAGACCCCTCCGCCGCTGCCGCCGGCGACGCCGCCGAGGCCGATGCCGACTCCGCCGCCGACAATGACGACAGCGCCGGCGAGTGTGGGGTGGATCAGAAGGGGTAGAAGAAAGCAGATCGTAATGTCCATTGGAGGGGGAGGGCAATTGAATTGAATTGAATTGGATAGGTTGAAGGAAGCTAATTAGGTTCCGCCATGGATGGTTGGAAGAGCATTAATGTGTCTCTCTGAAATTTATGTCTTCGTAGTTGATTTTCCTTGTTTCTTTTGCTTTTGGTTGAGATCACTGATGAAAAGTGGAGCCACTTGAATTGCACTTTACTCCTCATATTGTATCATTTTCTATGATTTGGCCTAATAATTAATGCTCTCTCGGTCCGCATTGGATATTGGATGTCCGATTTTATTAATTAATTTATAATATAAATTATTATATATTAAAATTAAGATAGCTAATTAATTTAATTAAAATATAAAAAATAAATTAAAAAATTTAAAATAAAATTTAAAAGTGTGTAATATTTTTAAAAAATAAAAGTATGTGAAAGAAAGGGCACTATAAATGAATAGTTGACATTTTATTTTGATTTTTTTAAAAAATAAAATTATCAGTTTATATATTTATATTTATCTTTAAAAAAATAAAAATTGAAAGGTGTTTGGAAATAACGAAATTTATTCGCGACTTCAATTCCTCAACTTACCAAAGAGACAATTTTTTTCAGCTGTTGCTTTCTTAATAAACCCTCCCCTCTTTTAAATGACACAGTTACATATTAAAAAAAGAAAACAATTAGAAAGGAATAACTTATTAAAACAAAATATACGTGTATATACATATAGAAAAATATATGTTGGAATTTAATATGGGTGAAAATGGAAATGGCCAGAGGTTTTTTTTTATATTTTTTAATTGACGTGGGAATCCGCAGTCGCTACACTGGGTAAATTTTCGGCTGAACCTAATACTTTGCAATTGAATTTGAATGGTGGAAATTTATTTGCAATTGAATCAAATTGTAATGAGCTACCATATAAGAGTTGTATATGTTTATACAACTCGAAATGAAATTTATTTGCTGTTAGAAAAATATAGAATCGACATAGAAGAGAGTCCTACTCTTAGAAATAAAGAGCAACCCAAATACAAAGCGAGACCGGCGACGGCCATAAGATATTCACTCAAAATTTAAGCAAGAAATTTCAACACTCGATTGATAGAGTTTGATATAAATAAAATCAAATCGTAGAAAATCACACCAAACATTTCCCAAGACACACAGAAGAATCACCTCTCAATTCAACGGTAAATCGGCCAAAAATTTGAAACACATAACACACAGCAACTAGACGAAGAATATCGCCAAAGTAGAAAGAATTTTGTTGTGAGAGTAAAATCACACAATAACGGCGCATATCAAATTAGGATGAAGGACATCGATATATATCGCACGTTGAATGGCTTCGACGGATGAGATTTTGTTTGGAGGAGACTGCCCGGCAGGTTGGACCATTAATACTGGATCAGGATGTGGGTTACACAAACATAATATATGCGTTAAATCTGATTAGACATGTGTCAAATCTTGACCAAAAATTACAATATTTTGAAAAATAATATATAATTTTATTTTTAACTATTATATCATATTTTCTTTGATAGCACTTAATTATTTATTTACAATTATTTTATTTGTAAATTATAAATTGTATATATGTTTGGTGATAATGTAAAAATAAATGAAAATTAGAGTGGAAAAATTATTTCTAGACGCTGAATTATATAATTTTAAAAATTAAAATTTTAGATCTAATAAGTCATTCTAAAAAGATAATTCATCAAGCACTTAAAGTAACTATTTGATTAATAAATAATTAAAAATTGTTTAGCAAATTAAAAAGTCCGAATAAAATTGTTTGTTAAACACCTTGTAGGTCTATGGACGGTTTGGTTTCTCCTTAGGATGTGTTTGTTTGGGGGATTGGATTTTAAATTCACTATTCATCTTATTTTTCTTTCTAGCAAAATATCAAATCAAACACTTATTTTTTATTTTTTATATTATACTGAAAATCAATTTTACATTAAAAGCATCGCATAAACATCTATTTATATCACATCATACAACTATTCAAATTCAAAATTTTTACTATTCAAATTTTTAACTCAAAATCCAAACCCCTAAACAAGTACACCCTTAATGGTTAATTATATAAAGTAATGTTTCATGTGAGTTTTATCTTTACCATGAGTGTTGTTGCATTTAAGGCAATGTTAGGATCCCATTTTTCATAGTTCATTTGATTTTCACGGCTTAATTGTTATCAATGCTAATTATTTAATGTTGTCTTAGATTAGTTGTGTCATTATGATCTATTAATGGGCCTTATTCAATTGGATCCCACCATTTCATTCCACAAGTATTCATTACAAAAGGAAGGTGGGGTGAATTCGTACGTGAATTAATAGGTTTTAAGGAACAAACTTCGTAAACAAAAATACAAATTACATAGGAGAACGAAATTCGAATAAACTCAAATTAATATAATCGAATCGAAATTAAAACTAACAATAAAAAATTAACCATCCCAAGTCATTTACATTTGTGTCTACGTTGTTTGATGGTTGAATCATTAAATTGATATTCAATCCGTCGATATATGCTATTCGTCTAAATTTTAGATCAAAGTTATTGAGATGAGACTTTGCATTATTTCATTTAATAGTAATGTTCATATCATTGTCAAGAGACAATTTCTCTTTTATTGCTGGTATCACCAATAATAAATTCACCAATAAGGATTATTCATATAATTCTTGTCTAGGAGACTGATTGTGATCATTAACTTGGTGATAATATATTTCTAAAGGATAAGAAAGTCCAGTTGCATTAATTAAAAGTGCAGTAACTTATTGATTAAAAGTTTCTTGATAAATTTGTTAGAAATAAATTAACTATTGTCTCAGTTGTTTTATTCTTTGAATTTTTCTGATCTATAACTTTTTTAATAAAAGTAAAAATTTCTATTTTTCCATAGAAATGTATTCTTCATTGGCAACATACATGAGTCTACCAATTGTACATAAAAATATTATATTGGTGATGATTTTTTTACTTTAAACCTATATGACTTTGTCTCTTTTGATGCTAAATAGTATTTATTTGTCTTCTTTGTGAGATTGAATTATTTTTCATTTATATATACAATCAATATGCTTTTAAATTTAATCATTTTAGCTCGTTGTTAATCTCTAATGATTTGATATCAATTTTCAACTTTTGTATTTTGTTCTTTTCGCTGAAAGAGAGTTATATAGTATTTGTGTGGTTAAATCAACTATGTATTTGTCCAATTGCTTATCCTCATCTTTTTTGCTATATTCTTTTAAGTTTCTCTTGTATACAATAATACTTTATAAAATGACTTTATCAAATTCTTTTCTCTAAGTCGAGGGATGACTAATTTTTTTTATTACATAAAGAAATAGATTGACTTAATTGTGGTTGTTCGTGTTATCTTTTCATATTCTATGAATCATTTTTTTTTACAATACTAAATTTTTAACTTTCTTTAGTGATTTTTCTATGAGTTATTTTTCCGTTCGTTGATCATTGCAACAAAAATTGAGTAATGTTGATAAGATCGTTGTTGCTTAATTTTATTTATTTATTTCTTATTTTGTTGGTCATTGAAACATAATGAGCATTAGTTGTGCATTTGTAGCTATTTATAATGTAATTTATGTAGGAGAAAATTTACTTTCACAGTAGAGAAATATTGTGTTTCACAGTAGAAAAATATTGTGTTTTAACAAGGAGAAATATAGTAAAACTTGAATTGTGATTATTTCATATTTTTAGGGGGAAAAAAAAAAAAATTTAGAATTTTTGTTTGCATATTACTGTATTTCATTTCTAAGTCTCGTAGATTTCATGCCTTTTTATTATTTCATTCGTCCCACCTATCATATTTATATTGCCGTTTTTGTCCGTTCTATATCTCATGTTACTTTCTGTTTTTGAAAAATAATTATACGTTAATCTCATTTTAAATTTTTTATTTTATAATTTTTTTAATTTTAATAAAACTAATTAGTTATCTTAATCTACAATTATTTATAATATAAAATAATTATTTTCACTAATACATTTTTAATTATCTACTAATTATACTTATTATAAATTCCCGTATCTACAGTAACTCGAATACGGTACATGGGATGAAGGAAATATTATGTTACTGTTATTTATCATGATGCCTATTGATTTTTTCTTCGCAAATAATTGTTAGACATGTTGATTTTTATTTTTTATATGACGTGAGAATATACAATTGTTATTCTTTAAATTCACTCTAAGTAAAATTACAACTGAATTTAATGGCTTGTAAACTAGGCTTGATAAGATAAATTACACCGGTAAAACTGTGTCTAAAACTGTGTCTTTTTCTTTTTTGTTTGTTTGATGAAGGGGTATCATATTGCAACGTAAATTACAGAATTTGGCAAGATTGTTGTGGTTTGCCAAGTTGCTATAAAATTATGTCAAACTTTACTTTTTAAAAAAAAAATAAAAATAAAAAAATTATGCAATGGTTATCTCTTTGTTTGTTTATTTTTGCAATTTTTAGTATGTATGAATATTAATATTGTTTAAATTTACTTGAATTTAAGTGTTGGAAATTCTTTTGAAGACTGTTTATTGAAGGTTTAAATGTTAATGAGCACGTCTTCTTTTCGACCATACCAGAGGGTTCCAACCCGTTTAGAATGAACCGTAGCCAAAGATCCATTTACCCAACCATCATCAAGTGTGCGAAATGAGGAAATTAAGTGTTGGCTTATAATCATGTTGTAATTTCATAGAGAGATTATACAAAATAATGGGAAAGAAAGAAAAATTAATATATATATATATAGTTTTTACGCATCAAAATGATCACATATTATTAAAATATAATATTTTTAAATTTTATATAAAAAAGTAATTATATACTTAGTTACACGAGAAATATTACAAATATTATGAAGTTAAAAAATACAAAATACAACTAACGTTATTTATCAGATAATATTATTTTTTAAATTCCGTAATCAATTTTTATGTCATTTTAGTTCAAATTATGAGAGCTTGTATAAAAATTGTCTCATAAATATACAGGAGGAACAATTGGATAAATAATAATTCATTAAGGAATAATTTTGATTTTTATATAGATTTGTTGAACATGGGTCCGAAAGCACTTCAACGTGAAGGAGACTCAAAGATAAAAGTGGACTCAGAGCTAATTGGCCATGGAGTCGCTCAACAACAAGAGAGCTTCAAACCTCGGAGCCAAAGACTGCTGCCTCCACAAAACCAAATGCATAAGTTTTCATTGAATTGTGGTGCTTTCACAGGACCGAAAGCAGCAGCCTCCATGGACCTTAGGGCAACAACTCCTTGGACTATAGCGTTTCCATCACAGAACAATATTTCCATAAGGTCAGAAAGTGCTGTCTCCATTGGGTTAAAAACAACTACCTCCATTGGACTGTGGTGCTTTCACAAAGCAGAAGAATGTTGTCTCCATAAGATAAAAAGCAACAACTACCACGGATCATGGGATAACTATCTCCGTTGGCTCTGGGTTAATAATTTCGTACTTAATATTAGTGGAGGGCCTATGCACTTTCATACTTTATTCAAAAAGCTCCATGAAACAAGCCAACAAGAGGAAAACCGAAGATTCCATTTAACTCGCGGCCGTTGGGGATACATCCCCGTGGACTGACTAGGAGTACGATGGAAACAAGTCGGAGTAAGCGGCAGATCTGGTCCAGAGGCAATGGAAGCGGTTGAGAGTGGATGAAAGGATGTTACTAGGTAGTTAGGAGCAGATGGAAGGAGCTTACCAGGTAACTGATGGAAAGAGGTTATTAGACAATTGGAGGCGAGGTTACCAGACAATTGGAGGCAGTAATGGGAGGTTACCAGACGGTTGAGAGTGACGAAAGAATAATTGGAACTGTGCCCATTTTACTGGAAAGATGCGGTTATTCTATCTTAAGATTCAAATTAGGAAAAAACACAGGAGATGAACTTGCATATTTCTCAATTTCTTTTTCGTAGTTTTTAATTTCCATTTATGCATTTTAATTTGAATTACTTGTTTATGTTTTTAGCATATTTTTATCCGCTTTCAAGTAAATTTATCCGAGTTTTAGTAGATGCTAGTTTAAATCCATCGAAATCGGTTGTTTAGGCTTTAAGCCCCATTTAAGATTGAAGCTGTGCAGGCTCCATCGCAAGAGCGGCCCTAAATCCGATGACGAACAGGCTCTTTGAAGTACTTCCGGAATACACACCAATAAATCGACGAATAGTATTGAAACCTCCGAATTTTAGGATCCGACAAGATTCTAAAAATAAAATGATAAAAATAATTTTACTTTATAAAAGTAGTATTTTTTTAACAGTAATACTTCTATTTCTATTTCTATTAATATTATCATCATTTTTATAAAAATATGATAATATATAATAATTTAATTATAATATACTAGTATTATAATATTTTGGCCTAATAATTTAATTTACACGCCCGTCAATTTCTCCTCTTCTTCTCCTCGTTTCGTTTCTTTATCCTTATTTTTTGTTTTCTTCCTTCATTTTGTTTTTTTCCTTTCATTTTCATCCACCTTGGCGGAGAAGGTTCATATAAGGGATTTTGCAAAAATTCGCAATTTATTCAAATTTTTTTCTTAAAATATCAAATAAAATATTTATTTTTTATTTATTTTATATTATTTTAAAAATTAATTTTATATTTAAAATATTACATTTACATATATTTATATCACATCGTACAATTATTTTAATTCAAATCCCAGTTGAAAATCAAAACCTCCAAACAAAGACACCCATAAACTGTTCGGTTTCCATTTTATGCTGGCTCCGGTTCAGATTTGAAAACATTGAATCGGAGGTTCGAACCGCCGTTTCGGAACCGGGCCAGTCTAAATCGCTACAAAGAAACTTCTCAAATACACGTTGCGGAGGAAAGAGATCGGCTGCAACCTAAAAAACCTCAAAAATGGGGATTCGATTCGTGCTGATGGTGAACAAGCAGGGACAGACCCGTCTCGCTCAATACTATGAATATCTTACACTTGAAGAGCGGCGGGCTCTCGAAGGTGAAATAGTTCGCAAATGCCTCGTCCGCACCGATCAACAGGTCCTAATTTGTATTCAATCACGCGTTTTATTTTTATGTTTACATCGTTTCTGATTTCGTTAATTAATGTTTCTGTTTAAATTATGCATAGATCGTTGGAAATCTTTACTTTGTTGGGTGTATTAGTTGCTGTGGAAATGGTATCTGGTTTACTTTTATTGATGGCTAGTTGTATTGTATTCTAAGGTTATGCGAGCAATTTAGATTAGAAAGGATTAAGTTTTACGTTTATTTGCTACCTCGGGATGAAGATGAAATTACTTGTGTCGGGCTGGGCTGAGTAAATAATATATGATGTTATATTTTCAATTTTTGTCCTTGATTCAAATGAACTGATTTTTGGTGCTTTCTTGCTGTGTTTGTTAATGGGATGTATTACTTGACGTAAGGGGGCTGTTACTGTGAGTTCTTAGATCTGTTGTTATATGTGTAGAACTGAAGTATTTTCAAGAAGCATAACAAGAACTTGGGATCTTTTCTGGGAAAAGTTATGTATTTGATTTACTAATAGAGTAAGTTCATATTCTTGCAATAATTTAGGTTGTTAAAAATTATGTATTTGATGTATCAGTTATCTTGAATTTTGAATTTAGCTAGATAGCATTTTTCCTTTCTGTTCTCTTATGTTTTGCTAAGTGATGAATTATTCGATGGTATTTAATTTACGAATAAAGTACTGGCCATCTTCTTGCAATAATCCATTGGCGATACTTTGCTTCTTTTATTGTTCTTTTTGTAGCTTTAGATATGCCTAAATGTGTCTGATAACATTTATGTCTTGTTAATTAAAATCTTAATCAATTTGCTATTTTATATTGTTTTTTATACAGTATTATAGATGCTTGTTCATTGACGCAACACATTATCCTATTTCTCCTCAAGAGTTGTAAATAATGTTAGACATATAGCGGAGAAAACATATGCTTTCTGTTCACCCTTTTCATTGTTTTTGCTCACTTGTATCTTTCATTTGTGCTGAACAGTGCTCCTTTGTTGAACATCGAAACTACAAAGTTGTGTATAGGCGATATGCATCTTTATTTTTCCTGGTTGGAGTGGACAACGAAGAAGTAAGTCATATTGTCTCATATTGAAGAATCCATTATGGCTGATGCATGCTAGATGTTTTCTCTTAGCATTAGAAGTGCATGTACAGAATCCTTAAGTGCATCCTCACACAGCCCACTTATATGTGTGTGGATGCAGAGAGAGGCTGCTTTCACGTTGATATATCTCGAATCCTTTATAATGAAACATGGTGATTGATTCAGATTAGAATTATGCAACGAAGTATATGCAAGATATGCATAATGCAATCATAATGTTAGCATTATGGTTTGATGATTGTAATTCTTACTTGCTAATTCTCTTTCCAAATTATTAGAACATGATTGTTCATAATTTGGTTGGGTAAACTTCTTCATCTGCATCAGCTGTGTTTTTATGAAGTTCTATTCCTTTATGCAAATGGTGATGACAAATGGCCGTCATTGCAATACTGTATGATACAATAAGGGCTTCCTAAGTAAATCTTAAAGCTGTAATAACTTGGGCTAATGTTAGCTGCTTGTATATTTGCCAACAGCCTTTGGATAGACTGCACGTTGTTACTAGTCTGAAAACTACAGTCGATAGCATTTTGTCCTTATACGTTAGTAGAATTGCAAACTCATTCTAATACAGGATCGCAAAGATATGTTGTTATTTGCTTTTTTAAACTTTGAAAAAATAAATAAAAAACACAGATATGAGGATAGATTATAGATGATGTGAGTACTTCAAAATTATGATTAGATATACTAATCCACACACATTCTGTAACATCAGTCACACACACACACACACACACACATCTAAATGAAATAAAGTAATTATTCTGTTTAATATTTTATGTGTGTGGCGTGGAGGTTCCAATGTGTCTTTGCATTTTTCTTTAAGAATGACCAGTCTGGCATCTGTTGCCTTGTGTTTAAGTTTTAGTTTCTTGATTTCTTCTTGATTATGCTGTCCGCCTTATTTATTTATTTTCTCTTGACCATGTTTGCAGAATGAGCTTGCAATATTAGAATTCATACATTTGCTGGTGGAAACTATGGATCGACACTTTGGCAATGTGGTAAGGTCTTGTTCAGAGAAATAAAAGAAATTGTGTTTCTTCCACTGTTCAAAGTCGAGTGTTCTTTTGCAGTGCGAGCTGGACATCATGTTCCATTTGGAGAAAGCACATTTCATGCTGGAAGAAATGGTGATGAATGGTTGCATCGTCGAGACAAGCAAGACCAATATCCTCTCCCCTATACAGCTAATGGAGAAAGCATCATAGGTCAGTATTTGTTCTGCTTCACACTTGAAAGTTGAATCTCAGTTTGTGTTTGTTCTGCATCTTTCTCTCTCGCACCCTCTCTAAGATCTGTTGTTTCGACAAAACTAGACATTTATACTGCAATGATGGATTTATGAAAAGTAAATGCTTGTCGATATTGTATCAAGTCCAATTCAAGACAATTCCATATATTGTGCACATCTCAATTCAAGCATTTTGCTCCTTTTCTCTGTACGATGACTCTGCTTTTTCCCGAATCCATCTCATTCCCTCAAGTTCTATATATAGGCTTATATTTGCTTCCTTAGATGTTCTTGAGTGAAGTCAATCTCCTTAAGCTGTTCTTTGTAACATATATGTGTTCTTGTCCTTTAGCAGCACCCAATTCTTGCTCCACATTGAAAAAATCTATCTCGAAACTTCTTTTTATCAATTTAAGATTTTGTCAAGTCCTCGCCGATTGCTTCAAACTTGGATTGATATTCTTGCGCTTGCTTTTCTGCACTGCTTAGGGAAGGCATCGAAAAACTCTGATTTTACAATTTGAATAAGTATCCTAGTTACTTGGACATACTCCCAATTCGTTATATGTAATATTGTTTAATCTTAGTTTTGTTTTTCTAATAAATTATATAAATAAATAGATAATATTGAAGAGAATACACAACAATGTATCACATCATTTTTACAGTAACCCTTATTATGCAGGGATTAGGATCATCAGTCCCAAACCCTTCCCCTTTGCTACATTACTAGTGAGTGATTAATGCTTTCCGACATTTATTGGCGCGAGCACGGCCAAAATTTTTTTAGCATATTTTTTGAGATTCAAGCATGATTTTCTGTGCCAAACTCAGATCGATTTTCAAACCGTAACTATATCTCTATTTGGACAAAGGTATTTTAGCAAACACAACAAGATAGATTCAATATTGTAGAATCAAATTTACTGAAAAATATGTAATTCCTTAGAAATAAGTGTGGATTTAGAGCATAAGCATGTTAAAGACTCAATGCTTGTCTAGCTAGAATTTCGGAAGAGAATTGTTTTAATGAATTTATTTATGGGGCTCAGATATGAGTTTCCGATGTGTGTGCATAGAGTAATTATGTTCTATTACATAATTGTAAGTCTTAATGCTGGAGTAGGACATGATGTCGCTGATAGTACTGATTAATCATAATTTGTCCGATTAAAATTTTATTCAACTGTGATAATTAATTAAAGGAGGGGTAAAACGGTAATTTTAATTAATACACAAGCTATATAACTAAACATACTAACCCTACAAATCATGTTGTTTTTGTGTGTCAAAGCAAAGTCATGATTATATTTTCTAGTAATATTATAATATTATTTAATAATTTTATTAAAGTTATGGCATGACATTAATTTAAATAGCAAATATTAAATAGAAAAAAAATCAAGTACCTCACTTGATAATAGCACATGCAACCATTCTATATAATCTTTAATAGAATAATATAAACAAAACAATAACACTTTATGAACAAAACATCACAAACATTAAAACAGAAAAAGCACAACAAATACATTATATATATAATAAAAAAAAATTAAGAATATTGAATCCCATATTATTCTCAAAGATATATTTATGTAGTAAAGATACTCGTATTATATTACTCCATTCGTCATAATACAATAGTCTTCTTTACTATTTTTGTCCGTCTCAGAACAATTGTTTTATTACCATAAATAACTATATCACCGTAAAATTATTCATATTTTTTTATTATTATTATACAATTGCCACTATTTTTTATACCAATATACTTGCAAGGGCAAAAAAGTATTTAATCGTACTTTTTACCGACCACCAATATAATATCAATATTTCTTAAATCCCGTGTCCAACACAATAACATTATACTTTTGGTCGGAGGGAGTATTATAAAAACGAACTTATATAGAGTATATATATGCTCCAGCAGTAAATAAAAAAAAAAACTTGTCAAGTTTTTGTTCTAAGGCATTGATCTCATTCCCTCATTCTATGTTCAGTTTAGAGTCCTAACTTGAATACAGTTTGATGCTTTAATTTAAATTTTATGTATTCATTTCTCTGAGAAAGCTTTGAAAACCAAAGAATGTAATTTTTTTTTTTTTTTTTGTAGAACTTTAATCTACCTAATTACTTTTTTGCATATAATATTGCAGTCTAAGGCCATTCACATTGGCGGTTTCTCCACAAGGAGAAATCTATGTTAGAAATAATCAAGAGCAAAATTTGAGATTCAATAGATCTAAAATTACAGATTTAATCGGAATATCTGATTCCGCAAACTAAATTGAGAAACCTAATTTGTTTTTGAAAGGAGCGGAAATTTTGCAGAAAAAAAATAAAATGTTTTTATGAAGGAAGAGAATTTTTGTACACAGTTAAATTTTTTTTATTAATATAAAATAATATTAATATTGATATATTTTTTATTCAATAAAAATTTAATTAAATATAATGAATTAATCATATTAATTTATTTATTTTTATTTATCTTATAATTATTCAATAAACTAAAAAAAAAAATTAAAAAATATTGTGTAATTACTAAATATGTAATTACAATTTTAATAAATTCAAAAATAATATAAATAACAAAATCCATAATAGAAAACAATAAATATAAATGACACCGATAATGATATCAAAACCAACAAGCATAACAATATACATAATAACATAGATAATAAAATATTAAAAAATGACAAACATAACAACATATATAATCTAAATAACTAATTAAACAATACATTAAAATATTGTACAATATTTTAAAATAAATAATTTAATGATCGACAGGGAGGAAATTTTTTTAAAAGTTTTTGTGAATGCATCCCTTTGATGTGAATATATAATAAAATGGATTTTTCCGCTCACGTAGCATGAAGAAAATATAATCTAACCCAAAAAAAAAAAAAAAAAAATTTCTATGGAGATGGCCTTAAGTCTTAACATGATAGGAAATGGCAATCATAAAAATCAATTAGCAGAAAGAAAAGTCAAATCTTGATCTAACAAAAAATACTGTTAACATGATAGAAAAGGGCAATATAATAAAAATCAATTAGGAGAATGGAAAGTCAAATCTTGATACAACAAATAATAATATTATCGATCGGATCAATATATTTTATACGAGTTAATCAACATGCATTTATACATATTTCAATATATGATATGTTACTATAAAATAGATATATTGTATTATAATATAATATTTCGTTCGTCCCAAAATAATTAGAGATATTTGAAATGTGCACAAGAATTAAGGAAATATAAATGTGTTTCTAAAAGACCAAAAATCCCTATTTTATGTTATTGTGAAAATGTAGAGATAGTTTTGTAAAAGAGTGGAAAAATAGTTACAGAAATGACAAAATGAGACTATTGATTTAAAAGGATAAAAAATGACAAAAATAAAATTATTGTATTGAAACGAAGGAACTATATGTTATTCCCTCCATTGCCAAACTTACATACATATGTTTGATCCGATCAAATCAGTACACTTGATCAGATGAGCAGCTGATAGATCTAATCCTCATCGATGCTTATGGCTGATTCTCCAAACAAATCTTCCATAGTTGGTTTGCCACGACCTCCATCTCTTCCACCTCTTCCATCTTCATCTTCTCACTCAATTCTTGAGCTCTACACCTCAGCCTCTCTCCACCATCTCCAAACATCACATCCCTCATCACCATTGCTATGTCCTCTCCCTTATACCCTTCATTCTCCTTTCTCGGAATCCTCACGCAAACCCCACGCGCCACCAACATATTGGCGCCGGCAACCATAGTCATTCTCATCGGCATCCCAATAATGGGAACCCCAAAGTACACACTCTCCGTCACAGAACTCCACCCACAGTGACTTACAAATGCACCAATTTCAGAATGTTGCAGAATCTTTGCCTGTGGGGCCCATCCAGTCACTATACCTCTTCCCTTGACCCTCTCAAGAAACCCTAATGGAAGTTTCTCTTCTATGGCTTTTGTTCTTAGAACCCATATGAAGTTCACCTCACAAAGCTCCAGCCCTTTTGCTATAGCCTCGACTTCTTCTTCGGACAAGACGAGTTCGCTCCCGAACGAAATGTAAACAGTCGAATGATGGTCTTTCTTGTTTAGCCACTCTAATATCTCTGAATTATCGTCTTGGGAAGAAGAATCCTGATATTTTACAAGAGGGCCTGTCGGTAAGATTTTCTTGTTGAAAGAATTGGAAACATAGTTTATGTACTTCCCCTCCAAGCTCCAACTGGTCTTGAACAGGACAACTTCGGATGATAGTTCGATATTAAAATCGGACATCATGACGCCCTCTTCAAACATATCATTATGGAGAAACTTCACCTCCTCACCAAGGCTCGTCTTCTCGAAATCATTCAGAAGTAATTCTGGAAAATTGCTATGAATGTCGTTCGATCTTGACGCTGCTCCATCGACAAAGAAATGAACTGCAGGAATACCTCGCGATGCTGCAAGTTTGGGAGCCCATGGTTGGAGAGTGTCGTAGATGATTAAATCCGGCTTCAGTGTGGCGAGGATGTCTGAAAAGCTCGATCGGGTTGTCTGAAAGGCCTTTAAGAGTTCGCGAAAGAGATGTGGAGGGAGATTCTTTGTGGTATGGTAGTGTGGAGGAAGATGTACGGATGGCTCCAATTTGAGCTCCACGGCTTCCATGGAGTCCCCCAAATTGTTGCTCTTGATGAAGCTTTCGATTGAGAGGATATTAATGGCTGTCGAACATATGTAGATATGAAAATTCTTTATGGATAATAATCTTTTGGAGAGCTCAAGAAAGGGGCTGATATGGCCATGAGCCAGCCATGGGAACATTAGGATTTTGAAACCTGAAGCTTTTGGAAGATCCATGATAATTGAGGATATGCTCTTTGGATAGACTATATATATATACACTGTATTAATTGCCCTAGGCATACTAATATATATATAGAGAGAGAGAGAGATAGAAAATTGCAAAAAAATATATCATATATGTATACCCTATTATTACTTTTGTCTTGTATTTAGGCATACTAATATATATATATATATAGAGAGAGAGAGATAGAAAATTGCAAAAAAATATATCATATGTATACCCTATTACTATTTATGTCGCTGACAAATATAAGTTACATGGTTACTATTTATGTCGCTGACAAATATAAGTTACATGGTTGTAAAAATCGTTATTTCTATCATTTGGCCGCCCGTGACCGCGTGTGGTGTAAATATCCCGCGCCGCCAAAGGACAGAAATAACGACTTTTGTAAACATGTAAAATATATTTTGTCAACGAGATAAATACAGAACAAAAGTGATAATGGGTATACGTGAGCTATACTTTTTACAATTTTTCCCTAATATGTATATGTATAATGCAATTTATAATAAAATATTGAAGTGATCATACTAGACATCAACATTTTAAGTTACTTTTTTTTTATAAACATTCGTTGTACTAATAACAATACTTAAAACTGATAGTGTAATAAAAATGAATTAAGTATAGTTTTATGGTGATACGGTTATTTATAGAAATAAGACTATTGTTTTGGGACGGAAAAAAATAGTAAACAAAACTATTGTATTAGGACGGAATGAGTACTATTTATTTATTTATGATAACATGGGAACCGCAGCAGGTATTTGAATGCAAATTCACAAAGCAAATCACATTAGACGAACCATACGTAGCAGGTGAACCTAGAAGGATCCAAATTTGAACCATGATCATGCGACTACAAGTTCACTTCCCCGCACAACGAGACCATCATTATTCTCTCTTAAAGAAATTGACTTGTAGTAAGGGCTGCCAGAACGTGTATATATATACACATACCAATAAGTCTACGGCTAATAGAGTTGGCCATGTTCTTCTCAGACATATATGAAACGTGGTGCGAACTGGATGTATTTAATCTAGCATGTTTAAAATAATAATTTAAATTTTGATTTAAATAGTATTTTAATATTCCCTCCGTCTCAATACAATGGTCTTGTTTATTATTTTTGTCAATCCCAAAACAACAGTCATATTTCCATAAATAATCGTATCAACATAAAACTATCCTTACTTTTTTATTTTTATTACACAATTGCCACTACTTGTTACACTAATATACTCACAAGGGCAAAAAAAATCTTTTATCCATATTTTTTATCAACTACCAATATAATATTAATATTCTTTATATTTATGGGAGGGAGGGAGTATTTTTTTATGATTTTGGTGTTGTCCCATTTCAAAGTATTTATTTGTTATTTTAGGAAAAATAATTATACACTAATACCAAAATACTTTTAATTTTTATTTAAATTACAAATATAATATTATACATACAATTATTTATACAAAAAGTCAATGGACAAAAATATTAAAATCTTTTACCCATCTTTATTAACCAATAAAATACTATTATTTTTTAATATACAACAAAATTCCAAAAGCCATTTCAAAAAGGACGGAGTGAGTATAATATTCTATATATAAATATATATATATATATATTCTTATTTAAAAGTGTACATATTAGTATTAATTTGAATTTAAAATAAAAAAGAAACAAATTTTAGAAGAGTCCCCTAGTAGGAGCCTGCAGCCATGACCTAACTATTAGGCTATTCACATAGGTGGATTTCTCTAAAAAAAAAAATTATTTGATGCCAGAGTGTTGTATGGGTTACTTCTGCAGCTTCGGCGTAAAATTCTGACATGGATATAATCTTGTCATATGTTTTAATTTACATGCCAAAAATAAATATTTATTTTTAGTTATCTTTTATACACTTTATTTTTATTAATAATTTTTTTATTTTTATATTTTATAAAATTTTATTTTTTACAAAATGATACCAATATTAATATATTTTTGTTTAATAAATGTTTAATTAAATATAATCAATTAATAATAATAACAATTTAATTTTCTAATTATTTTAAAATTTATTCATTAAATTAGAAAAATAATTAAAATATATATAATTACTGAATATGTAATTGAAATTGGAAAAAAAAATAAAAATACTATAAATTACAACATCGGATGTAAAATACATCGTAATAATATTAAAATCCACAAACATAACAACATATATAATGATCTAGAAAATAAAATATGAAAATTAATAAACATAACAACATACATAATAACCTAAAAAATAGAATATTAAAAGCAATGAAATGAATTTAAATTATTTTGAAAATAGAAAATTTAATAATATGAAGAAAAAAGAAATTAAAATTTGTGTAAATGAGTTTATTTGATGGATGTATAAAATGAAATGAGTTTCTTTGATGACGTGACGGAGAGAGAATATGACGTGAAAAAGAGGAGAAAAAGAAAAGAAACTCATGTCGGGTTTCATTAATCATTTGATTATCCACACAAAGACGAACAACTCGATATGTAATTAAATATGAAAAGTTTGTATTACTTTCGTTTACCACAAATGAATGGTGTTTGTTATGAGCTATTTGTTCTTGGAAATAGTAAAATTTTAAATTGGAATAGTTATTTGATGTGATATAAATATATATTAATATGATATTTTGAATATAAAATTAAATTATAATGTAATACTACCTCCGTCCGGCTCTAAGGATTCTATTTACTTTTTGTGTATTGATATTTGAATATTAATTATTATATGAAAACGTAATACAAATAAAAAAAAGAGCAAAAATACTTCGTCTTAATAATACTATTATAATGACATATGTGTGCAAAAAATTATACATATATAAGAATATTTTTAATGTTAGTAAAATGATACAAAACGTAAATGAGACCCTTAAGCCAGACGGAGGGAGTATAATAAATACAAAAATAATTATTTGATTTGATATACTCCCTCCGTCCCTTAACAATCTATTTATTTTTTTCATTTTGGTCCATCCCGTAACAAAGTATCCATTTCCTTTTTTAGTAATTGTACTATCTACCTAACATTACAAATATCCTTTAAATTTACAATATATTACACAAATGTCATTACATTTATATCATACAATATTAATAGGGTTAATTTAATCTTTTTACCTTTATTTTTATTTTATCTCAATATAATACTAATATTTCTAAAACTCCGTGCAAAAAATAAATGAATATATAAATATGGGACAAATGGAGTATATATATATTTTTAAAAAATTTAAATAGTAAAACTAATTGCAAAATCTTACCGGTAAACAAACCAAATATATGTTGCATGCTTACAGAAACTATGGTGAGTGACCTCATAAACTAGTAATTTTAATAAATTAAGGCAAATTTGTCCATGGTTTCGAAACTCAACGTAAATTCCATATATTTTAAAAATTGCACGACGCCTTTCGTGACATGAAACCCCTTTTTTACATATATTGTGTGATGAGAAGATGATTTTTCATCTATATTTTTTGTACGGCGGGATTTCATGCAATATTTGTTAAAGTATAAAAGACTGCCGCACAATTTTTAAAGTACTAAATTTCGAAACCACGTAGAAGCTATGAACAATGTTTTTTATAAATTAATAGGTACAACATGTTGCAAGATGTTTAGTTGACAATTTGAATTTATAAAATAAATTTTAGTATCATAGTTGCCTAATAGGATCATATTTTTATATCATCAACCATTATTACGTGAGTATATACTTTGATATTTGTTTCATATACCAAGAAAATGATGATAATTGAGAACGATTTTTCCGACTGGTCATAATAAAAGATATGCAGTAGACATATAACGACGAAAATGCTTATGTCGAGAATCACAAATATTCATATTACCTTGCAAGAAACATGTGGTTGCATTGAAGAAAAATAAAAATATTCATAATCTACCAAACAATATTATATATCTATTGGTTTATTCAACAACTTATAAATGTCGAACACTTAACCTTATTATGCTCCATGATTAAATTAATGATAGCTTATGGCCGATTCTTTAAACAAATCTTCCATAGTTGGTCAGCCACAACATCCATCTCCTCGACCTCTTCCATTCTCATCTTCTCACTCAACTCTTGAGCTCTACACCTCAGCTTATCTCCACCATTTCCAAAGATCACATCACTAATCACCATTGCTATGTCTTCTCCTTTATACCCTTCATTCTCCTTCATTGGAACCCTCACACAAGCACCACACCCCACCAACATATTGGCGTCGAGAAACGTTATCCCTTTCAATGGCATTCCTATGACGGGAACCCCATAATACATACTCTCCATTATCGAACTCCATCCACAGTGACTTACAAATGCACCAATTCCAGAATGTTGAAGAATCTTTGCCTGTGGTGCCCATCCAGTCACTATACCTCTTTCCTTAACCCTTTCAAGAAACCCTAATGGAAGTGTCTCTTCGATGGTCTTTGTCTCCTCCTCAAGAGGGAATCTTAGAACCCATATGAAGTTCACCTCACAAAGCTCCAGCCCTTTTGCTATTGCCTCGATTTCTTCCTCCGACAAGAAGAGCTCGCTCCCGAATGAAATGTAAATAGTCGAATGATGCTCTTTCTTGCTTAGCCATTGTAATATCATCGATTTCTCGTCGTTGGAAGAAGAATATGAATCTGTGACAAGAGGGCCTGTTGGTAATATTTTCTTGTTGCAAGCACCGGAAACATAGTTTATGTACTTCCCCTCCAAGCTCCAACTGGTCTTCATCAAGGCAACTTCTGTTGATGATTGGATGCTAACAAAATAGAACTCCTCGCCCTTGTCACAGATTTCATTATTGAAAAAATTCACCGTGTCATCAAGTATCCCTTTCTCATAATCATTGAGACGTAGTTCTGAGAAATTATAGTTATCGATACAACGACCGTGGTGATAAAGGTTGTACGACGACGAAGCTGCTCCAGGAACAAAAAAATGAACTGCTGGAAGACCTTGTGATGCTGCAAGTTTGGGAGCCCATGTTTGGAAACTGTCATAGATGATTAAATCAGGCTTCAGTGTCGTGATGATTTCAGAAAAACTTGATCTGGCTGTCTGAAAGGCTTTCAGGAGAGTGCGTAAGAGATTTGAAGGGAGATTCTTTGTGGTATGGTAGTGTGGAGGAAGCTGTACGGATGGCTCCAATTTGAGCTCCACAGCTTCAATGGAGTCCCCCAAATTGTTGCTTTTGATGAAGCTTTCGATTGAAGTGATATTGATGGCTGTCGAACAGACAGAGATATGGAAATTCTTTCTGGACAATAATCTTTTGGAGAACTCAAGATAAGGGCTGATATGGCCATGAGCCAACCATGGGAACATCAGAATTTTGAAACTTGTAATTTGTGGAAGATCCATGGTTGAGGATATGATATTTGGAAAGGAAGATCAGTGAATTGCTACCACATACAGTATAGACTTTGTGATATCTACATATTTATATTTTCAGCATTGCCACTATTTCTTTCTTAAGATTATTAAAAATTATAATACCACTATTTTAATTTTTTATTATTATTATTATTTTAAGTTTTGAATCAAAATTTCTATTTAAATATTGATTATTGTTTTATTGGAGAACATCGAAACAAATACTGAAAAATCTATAAATAAACTACTCTAAAACCATCCGCAACAAATTTTTCCATCATTTCGCATCCTCTTTGTTTTATCTACATTGTACTCTATTTCTTCGTTTCAACCTCAAAATAAGCAAACAAACAAACTAAAAACACATAGATATTTATATTTACATATAAAATATTTATTTTTGGAATTAAACTTATATAAAACTCTATCAATATTTATATATTATATATAACATAAAATTTTATATAATTAAAATAAAAATATAATTATTATAAAATAATTGATGTGATATAAATAGATAGATATAATATTTTGAGTGTAAAATCAAATTTTAATACTATAATACAAAAAATTAAAAAATATTTGTTTAATTGATAAATTTTAAATAAAAAATAAAATAAATTGTAAAAATATTATGAAAATATAGATTTATTTGCAAAAATATCCGAGAGAATCTTCAACCATTTTATATTATTGTTAGTGCCGACGTAGGGAAGGATTTTGATCAAATTATAGTTCTTCCTCCGTCCAACGATATAATTGGTGTAGGGTTGTCTTCTTAAGGAATCAAAAAGGTTTTTCCCTTCCATAGTTTGATGACAAGATGAGAGGTTTTGAAAGAAGCGAAATAAAAATAAAAATAAAAATAAACAAAAATAAAATTAGCACAGTAAAAATCTATGGAAAATTCAACCGTCAAACTTTAAAAAAAACAAGTTTCTAACCTAGAAATCAAATTGACTAACTTGGAATTTGAATTTGATTATTGATAAATATTTAATTTACTCACACTTGCTAACCAACTCTTCTTTAGTTTGTTGACAATTAAAGTACGTCGTTAACTGATTCATTCATTAGACTGAAATTCTAGTGACGATACAAAGGATTTACTAGCCTAACCTCTTTACGAATTAGAAGTGCCTAATTCAATTTAACAATTACCTAAGCGAAATATTTAAAATTGATTCAATGATTTCCTACTGGTGCATGCACCTAATTGCTACTTTAGCCAAATTAAACGCAATTACGAAGGTCTAATTTAGTTTAATAGTTAATCTTTAATTCAATTGAAATATCCAGCCGAAATACACAACTAAACTAAAGATTAAAAAATAAAGAAATTAGAAATCACATAAATATTTAAGAATTACATAAATATCATAAATCGGAACGAATCTAATATCATAAATTCATACAATGTTGTTTTTCACTCTTAGACTAGAAAATTAAAATACTCGCTAATTATGAAAAAGAAAACAAAAATAACTATAAGGGTAGACATCACCTAAGATTGATTGATTGCACAAGATAGAACTTGAAATCTCCGTGAATATTTCTCTTTTTGTATCCTACGTGTTACAATCTTTCTCCGGGACTATTCAGCACTGGTTTCTTGTTCTCTCCTACTTGGCATGTAAAAAGTCGCGCCACCCCTTCCTCTCCTACTTGGATTTTTGAGCATTTTAATTAATTTTTTCGGTCATTTGATCTTTTTTTTATTTTTTATTTTTTTTCAAATTCTACCAATTTTATTATTTTTCTTATACACAAGAGAAATAAAAAATATATAACAAATAATGTAGAATCAAATCAAAATAAAATAAATATCGCATATAATATAAATGTTTAAACGCATGCGATTTTTAACTAGATAAACTAATTTTATAAAAAATGTAGAGTTTTAAATATAAATAAAAATATTTATTTATCGAAAAAAAATATAAAAATAAAAGGATTTTGACTGGTTACTACATGATTATGATGTTATATGCTATGAAGTTAATTAAATTGATTTGTACTATCTTCATTGCATTTTAATTGACACATTTGGCTTGTGCCACGATATTTCAGATAGTGAAAGCTTAATAAATTAATGACAATGATTTATCATATTAGTTTTTTATTTATTTATTTTATTTTTATGTGTGACTAGTGATGTTGATATTTTTTTAAATAAAAATTAATATATACTTTATGATTTAAAAAATTTAGAATATGTATTTTAAATATTTTAAACTCTATATATCAAATATATATTCACAATATGAATATCAGTTTATAAAGAGTAAAATTTTATTTTCTCCGTCCCAAAAGAATACTCATTGCGGTTTGACACGTCGTTTTAAAAATAATGATATTATCACTACAAAAAATAGTATATTTGTAACGGAATTTCGTTTCTAAAGTTCACGTAGCTAATGTAATTCCATCTCTAATTTCGTCTCTAATATCATTAGTAACGGAAAAAGTGAATTTAAGAACGAAAAAATCTTGTTACAAAATTTATATTTTTTTGTAGTGTATATTAAAAATGGATACTATAAAGTAAATGTTAAAAGACAAAAATGTCTTGTGAATATATTTGTGTAAAAAATAGTACTCCCTCCGTCCTAATACAATAGTCTTGTTTACCATTTTTGTCCGTTCCAAAACAATAGTCTTATTTTCATAAATAACTTTATCACTGTAATATAATATCAATATTTCTTAAATATCGTGCCCAACCCAATTAAGACTATATTTATGAGACGAAGGGAGTAGTATTTGTGTAGTAATAATAAAAAAATAAGTGTAATTTTATGGTGACATAGTTATTTATATAAATAAGATTATTGTTTTGCAACGGTCGAAAATAGAAAAATTGAACTATTATTTTGGAACGGATGAAGTATATAATATAATTAAGTAAAAGATTATTTTTATTTAATTATAATTCCCATAAAATATTTCTTAAAAATATAGAAAGTTTTAAATGCATAAAATAATAATATTTATTTATTGAGGAGAGAGAAAAAAATTTTTTTAGATAGATCTTAAGTGTAAGAGATTAGATTATCAATTAAATTGATCGAGGAGAGAAATATATTTAAAAGGATTTAGTGTGGGTTCTGTTTGTAAAATATTAGAAATTTAATTCAGTTAATTTATACTCCCTCTGTCCAATATCTATATATCAATTTACCTTTTTGGACGGAATTTTAGAAATATTAGTATTATATTTGATAAAGTAAAAATAAAGGTTAAAAGACTAAATTAACCCTATCAGTATTGTATGATATAAAAATAATGACATTTGTGTAATATATTGTAAATTGGAAGAGTATTTGTAATGTTAGGTAGATAGTACAATTACTAAAAAAAAAAAAATGAATAATTTATTATAGGACAGATCAAAATAAAAAAATGGATAGATTGTCAAGAGATGGAATAAATATTTGTTAAGTATGCTTAATATTGATAAATTTCCTAAAAATTAAAATGTGTCAATTAAAATAGTACAGAAAAAATATTTGTTAAGGATATATATATTTAATAAATTTTGATCAAAGATAAAAATATACCAATTGAAATGAGACAAGAAAAAAATAAAAAAAAATGATGCTGAAGAAGTATTTTATAAAAAATTGTTTTTATTAAGAATGGTCAAACAAATAATATAATATTCTTTTTTTTTTTTAAATAATAAACATAATATTTTTGATTTCAAATAACAAACCAACAAATCCGTAATTATCAACAGATTTAAAGAGAGATTGGTGAATTGCCATTAATAATTTTAAATAGGTCTATTTCCAAAACTTTTCCAAATCAATGACCTAATTCCAAATAAAGAATTATCAAACTTAAGCTACACACTTCATCTAAGTTTGAATTATATATATATATATATATATATTTGAGGTCGGCTTGGTCCTACACGATCAATTTTTTTTTTTAATTTTTGATTTTTTATATAAAAATAATTATATTAATTAACATAATTAATATATTTCCATTAATATTATATTAATTAACACAAATCGCACGGTGAGCGCACTAGTTAGTATAAAACAAATTAGGGTAAATTGTTGCGTCCTTTATGACTTTCTGTATAGAAATAATCTTACAATTTAAAATATTATTTCAAATTCAAAAATATTTACATAATCAACTTTCAACACTTTCAACCAATCATCGCCAAAGTCTGTTGACAAAAAAATAAAATAAAATTACAGTCTTCTATCAACTAGGATATAGTTCTTTCTAGTGAGTTATTCTCGATCATGATAGATACCATATACTATAACAAATAAATAAAATGAACTTGTAATGCATTGGAACAATTAAAAGTTAAAGACTATAGGTGGGTCATAAATTTATCAATTTTTCGAAAATTAATCCTACAGTTCAACTAGTTTGTTCGGGGGTTTAGATTTTGAGTTCAGATTTGAATAGTAAAAATTTTGAATTTGAATAGTTGTATGATGTGATATAAATAGTTGTTGATGTGAAGTTTTGAATGTAAAATTGATTTTTAGTATAATATAAAAAATAAAAAATAAGTGTTTGATTTGATGTTTTTGGAAAAAAAAATGGAATTAATAGCGTGTTTAAAATCCAATCCCCAAACAAACACAAAAGAACAAAAATTTCATATAACAAATATATACTCCATCCGTTCCGGAACTATTATCTTACTATTGACCACGGGATTTGAAATAATATTGATATTATATATCGGTAGAAAAAATATAAGTAAAAGATATTTTTGTCCTTGCGAATATTAATGTAAAAAGTAATGACATTTGTGTAATAATAATAAAAAAATAGAGATAATTTTATGATAATATTTGATTATTTATAAAAAACGAGACTATTATTTTGTGACGGATAAAAATAATAAATTATACTATTGCATTAAGATGGAGAAAATATATATAAACTCACACATATATTGAATATAAAGATAAATTTTGTTCCGGTAAAGATGAAGCCTTTTGTTTGGACACGAGAATTTAAGTAATATAAATTAGTTATTTAAATAGTGAAGTTTAAGTATTTAATGATTAAAAGAAATTTAAAATATGTGTTTAAATATTTTTAACATTATATCTTAATAAAATATTTACAATATCGATATAATTTGTAGAGAATAAAATATTATATAATAAAAATAAATAAAAAATATATTTATTTATTTATCATTATCATAAATTAGTTTTATAAAAAATTGGAGATTTTTAAAGATAAATAAAAATATTTATTAATTAAAGAAAGATATAACAATAAAAAGGTTTTGAATGAGTCTTATATGTAAGAGGTATTTGTTAAGTGTATTTAAAATTAGTAAATTTACCAAAACAAAAATGAATAATCTTTCATTGGACGGACGAAAAAAAAAATCATCTATGACAAAACGAAAAAAGTATTTGAAAAGTATATTGGACGACTAACATATACAGACCTGATCTTGGGTTAGGGCGAAAAGAGCCCTTGTCCAGATTTTCTCCGAATTTTACTATTTGGACTCTGCGTTTTTCGAAAAAAATACATTTTTTCCTTTCATAAAATATTCCATCAAACATTATTTTCATACCAAATCCAAACCAATTATTTTTTCAAACTCATCAAAAGAAACACATCCGTTTAATATGTATTATATATATATATATATGTAAATAATTAAAGATATAATATGCAGTTTATAAAATTTAGAAATTTAAATGGACGTAGTGGAAGACCGCACACACAAGTAGGTGAATTTATGCATTTTTTCTCATTTAATTTTCTTTTATTCTTTTGCTACTGTATTTTGTCTTCTTAAATCTAGAAATCTGATAATCTTTTCTGAAAGTTTTGATTTCTTAATTTATTTTTTTATTTTTTTCTTACATAAGGGACAATCGAATTTCTCTTAATCTTCAATCTTGTTTTAAAACAATAATTTAATTTGTTTTTTTTTTTTTTTTGTATTCATCTTACTTTATCAAATTTTGAATCTTAAATTTTTCTATGTTTTACACTTGTAATTTGGTTCTTGTATATTTTTCAATTCTTCCATTTGCTTTTCACTTTCGCTTTCACTTTTAATTTCTAAATTCTACTTTTTGTTTGTCAGTTTATTTCCAAATTCCATGTTTGTATTAAGTGACGGAACCAAGTTCGAGACTTGAGGGCAAAATTGTCCTCTTAGTTCATTTTTTTAACGTTCGATTTCAATTTCAACCGTATTTGCTTCTCGAAAAATGCGAGTAACTGAAAATTCACCTAGTGCCATTAGAAATATTAAGATTCAATGTCAATATGAGTCTATGGCAATCCTTATCTTGCAACAATGAAGTGTAACATATGCTAAATTGTGAGAAGTTTGGCCTCTTTCGAACCCATAATTGTCTCATGAAATTTTGACAATTTTCTAAGAAATTTTCCACCATGAGCACAAGACACACACCATAACCCTATTGATGTCCGGAATCCCCCACACAGCCACATCAATAGGGTAGTAAATGTTCCCCGTGCATTATTTGACGATGATCACATTCCTTTTGTAATGAATCGAATATTTTCTTTTCAAATTCCATCCCATTTGTATAGCAACTTCTCGACACCCTTGAGAATATTGTTAGTGCAACATCATTGTACTAACTCACAAGCACACTAAGAATACATGAAGATATAAATACAAAAGTTCAATGAAAATACTTATGGCTCGTTTGGATTTACTTAAAAAATAAGCATAAACTAAAAGCATAAAAGCAAAAGCAAAAGCAGAAGCAGAAGCAGTTATATTTTATATTTGAATGAATAATTATAAAAGCAACTTTTATAAAAAACTGTTTGGATATAATAAAGTTGAAAATACTTTTAAACTGTTAAAATTATCAAATAGGACAAAATAATGTAAATAGTATATTGTTTATTAAAATTTTCTTATTTATTTAGAATTTTATAAATTATATTTAAAATTTTTAATTATTTAAACTAATTGAAAATATATTTATTAAAATTTATGTATAAAATATACTTGTATTTTTTTTGATTTTTTTATAAAAATGTATATTACTATTCTACAAATTATTTTAACTTTATAAATTATATTTAAAAATACTCCCTCCATCCTAGGTAATTTGGACGTGTTACTGTAGATACTAGAATTTAGGTAAAATATGATTAGTAAGTAATTAAGAAGTGTTTTTAGTAAAAATAATTATTGTGTAGTAAAAATAATTATAGATTAAGATAACTAAATACTTTCATTTAGATTAAAAAAATTATAAAATATAAAGTTTAAAATGTAATTAAAGTGTAAAATTATATTTTAAAAAAAAGGAAAGGACAAGTTATATGGGACGGACTAAAATAGAAAATAGGGACAAATTATGTGGGACGGATGGAGTATTAAATTATCTACTATATAATTAAAATTTATATTTTTAAAATTTGATATTTTCAATCATAAATTTTAAATTTAATTAAACTAAAATATATAAATTAATAATTAAAATACAATTATATTTAAATTTTTATATAAATGAATTATTATTATTATTATGGTTAAAATTGTAAGTTTAAAAACTGCTTCTACTTTTGAAGATAATTCAATACAAACATGAATAAATATTCTTTTAGAAGCAGAAGCCAAAAGTATTTTACAAAAGTCAATCCAAACACGGGCCTTAATGATGTGTATTGCTTGCACTCTCGAGGACTTCTCTATTTGTAGATACAATGGTGGACTCTTCTCAAGTCCATCTATTATATGCCAAAGCCTATCTACTATCAAGTAAACTCTATCTACTTGGTGTGTTTACTCGTGGGATTTGAATTTCGATTTTACTATTTTAATTTTTATTTAAAAAAATGTCAGATCAAATATCTATTTTTATTTATTATATTACATTAAAATTAAATTTTATATTCAAAATATCACATAAATACATATTTATATCACATCAAATAACTATTTTAATTAAAAAATTTACTATTAAAAACCAAAACCCAAATTGCCATTAGAAATTGAGGAAAGAAAAACAAATTTAAAAATATCAATGACACGACAAAGAAAGAGAAAGAGTGAGGGAACAAAAAAGTATGGTGAAACTAGTCTCTCCTACACCAGCACAAATATATATATATATATATATGTTGTTTTTGAACAAATAATAGTTTGCTCTTTCTGTCCCATGTAATATGGTGTATTACTATAGACACGAGAATTTAGGCAAAGTATAATTAGTAAGTAATTAAGAAGTGTATTAGTAAAAATAATTATTATTTAGTAAAAATAATTATAGATTAAAATTAAGATAAATAAATAAATAGTTTAATTAAAATTAAAAAATTTATAAAATTTAAAATTTAAAATGCGATTAAAGTGTATAATTATATTTCCAAAAATAGAAAGGACAAATTATTTGGGACGGACGAAAATAGAAAATAGGGACAAATTATGTGGGGGCGAAGGGAGTATTATTTTTCTACATCACTGTATTAGATTTTCAATTGGACTAAACGAGAAAAAACTCTCATTCTCTATATAATTTCAATTTCTCTATTTTTTATTGTCTATTGTTATGTTTTTGCAATTGTATTCTTGTATGAACACACCTATTGGAATCGGAAACAAAAGGAGGGAAAGAAGATGAAATACATAAGCTAAGATGGAGCTACATAAGAGTTAGGGGCAGTTGACTCCCAACCCTTAAAATATAGGATTTTTTTAGTGTAAAAAATTTTTGCCCCCTCCCTCTATTTTTCGATTTTTTTATTTTATAGTAAAAATAATAAAATTTTTATAATTTTATTAATTTATACTTTTTAAACTTTAAATTTTTTTAGTATAAATAATTGAATTTTATTAAATTTTCTTAAATATTTTTCTAAAAATTTAATTTTTAGCTATTTTTTTCATTCTTTCTTGTTTATCCAGTTGCATTGTAAGAAATCAAAAAAGATAATATTAAATTAAAAAAAAAATGACATTTTGTCTCCCTAAGTTTTAGGGCCGGTTCTGTCACCTGTGATAAAGGCAAATAATGATCAGTTCAAAAAAAAAAAAGAAAAATGAGTAGAGCGCACAAAAATCTATATTTTATTATTATTATTTTATGGCGTGGGAATCCGCAGCCACTATGCGAAAGTGCGCACTGGATAAATTTTCGATCGAACATAATACTCTAAAACTAAACCCGATAGACAAATCACACTAGGCGAACTATGTGTCGCCCTAGATTTATTATTGGGAGCAGATGTGAGAGAAAAGGAAGTGAGTGGGAGCTGAGTTGGACTATTTTGCAGCTGTCTTACGAAGGATCTAACCATAAAATTCCTATTACTATTCTGCCTCCATATCAAAATGTCTCTTGCCCCTTTGATTAGTTTTTTGTTTTGTAAGAAGATTAGGAAGTTCTACATTAATTCACCACCAAAAAATTCTTTTTTCATCACACCTAGAAATTCTTAACCAAAACTTTTTTTTTTTGTTACAACATTAGGGCGTAACATGCAATTGGGAAACAATTGTTTTTATCTACAAGACTTTTCGTAACAAATAATTCTAGTCAACGCCCCTAGGCGTGCGTGGGATGTCCACTTTTTACGACATTTAAACCGTCACAACAAAGTATAACTTTGTGCTACAAGAAATGACCATAACAAAAAAATTGGTAAAATAAATAACTCTTGTTGGAAATTTCTTTGTACAACTTGTCAAGTCTGTTATTTTTATGGTATTTGCTACGACACAAATTTCATAGAGAATAACATGTCCGCTATTTTTTCATAAATACTATGAAATTAAATTTTAGATAGAGCAAACAGATAGGAAATGAAGAAGTTTAATTACAAACAATGTCGTACATCGAACAAGTAGAACTAAGTAATCGTTAAAAGTAAAAAGATTACTATCCAACTACTAATTAGCTACATTAACACATATCACACCGATCAATCAATCCACAACAACAACTCCAATGAATACATTCGAGTTTTGATAGACTAACGAAAGAGAGCAACAAGTTAACAACCAATAGCGACAGCCAAGACTGCAAAGCCAAAGTTGGTCCCCAACAAAAGTAATTAAGAATCAAGAGTGAACGTAGAAGACGTAGTCAGATCGTAATATATATTGCAAATCAATTACCTAATGCACTGAAATACAATTGAAATGTTCAATCAATCGGATCCACGAGGAGTATATCATGGATTGGCCCGCTCCTACGATCGTTGGCAGAATGACTCGGTGTATCTAAACCGAGACGAATGTAACAAAAAACTTTCAAGAGAGTGAAACTATTTCTAATAAAATTCAAGAGTATATATCACCAAAATAAAATTATTTTTCATAATTAAGTAATGGAGAACAATCAAGTCCTAAAGTAAATATGGTACCAAAATCTACATAACAAATTTTCAGTACTTTCCTTTTTAATACTCCCTTCGTCCCGGATATTTTGTCCGCTTTACTGTAGACACGGAAATTTAGAAGAGGTATAATTAATAAATAATTAAAAATATATTAGTAAAAATAATTATCATATAATAAAAATAATTATAAATTAAGGTTAAGATAACTTATTAGTATAATTAAAATTAAAAAAATTATAAATTAAATTTTTTAAAATAGAATTAAAGTGTATAATTTTTTTTTTTTTTTTAAATGACAAAATAAGTGGAACGGACCGAAGTGAAAAAGTGGACATGAGAAGTGAGGCAGAGGGAGTAATATAGTATTTCTCATGATGATAAGCATTCTAATCTAAAACAATAAACTGAAAAAGATCCATCCTAACAAACTCCAATGAAGTTACAATAAATAGTATAAAAGCACCATTCAAAATTTTTACTATTCAAATCTCAATTATTTATATCACATCATACAACTATTACAATTCAAAATTTTTACTATTCAAATTTCAACTATTTATATCACATCATACAACTAAAAATTTTCACTATTCAAATTTCAATTCAAAATCCAAACCCTTAAACAAACACACCTATGTATGGTAGGACAAGCCCGGACCATTTTTAATTAGCGTAATTATAGTTGTCTTATTTGGCATAATCAGTATGCAATCGTTTGAAGTCAACGAATTTACACCAACTTTATAATATTCAATTAACAAAATATCTAATAGACCAACTCGACTTTAGATCGGATATTACATACTATTGTCATCGCTTTCAAGTAATAATCCTTACAATTTTTATAAACCTCTCAAGTAACTTTATAATTTTATGGAACTACGTAATAACTTATTTTTTTTTTTTTACATTTTTAGTCTAATAATATATAAATAATATTTTTAAAATAATATTATATTTTCATTTCAAGATATTAATTTATATAAATCGTCAAAATATTATATAATTTTTATTATTATTCTTTGGAAATACTAAAATCATTGGAATTTGTGGATATAGTAGTATTTGAAAATTTGATTGATTGAAATAAATTCGAATTGATGTATTTCCCAAATAATTTATTTCCATGAGTTTGGTTCGATTCAAAAGGTAGTTGAAGAAATTATTGTTTTTATTGGTTATTTCATTGAATTAAATATAAAAATTTTAAGTAAGTCTAAGGCTTGAAGTTGGATATAAAAAATTAAATAAATTTAAATGATTAAAAAATATGTAGATGGATGTAATACTTTGAATTTACATTTGCTTGATAAGTTATTAATAAATTTAATTTTTTAAAATACTTAGCTAATAATTAATTGTTATTTTTTTATTATTATTATTTTTTTATAACAGTGAGAACTCACATCCACAAATCTAATAGCTTGTAAATTAAGCCCAAAATAAGTCACACTAGACAAACTATGCGCGATAGACAAGATCTCGAGGCGTCTGAATTTGATCTTACAGAATGTAATATGTGCATTGTTAACCGTATTTTATAATAAAGATACTAACTAAAACTAAGAATGTAACAAAGAAAGTGATTGTAAGATATGCTCTTATGGTCGATTCTCTAAACAAATCTTCCATAGTTGGTTCGCCACGATGTCCATCTCTTCAACTTCTTCCATCCTCATCTTCTCACTCAATTCTTCAGCTCTACGCCTCAGCCTCTCTCCACTTTTTCCAAAAATAACATCACTCATCACCGTTGCTATGTCCTCACCTATATACCCTTCATTGTCCTTTCTCGGAATCCTTAAAGAAACACCACACCCCACCAACATATTGGCGTCGATAAGCATAATGGCTTTCATCGGCATCCCTATAATGGGAACCCCAAAGTACATACTCTCCATTATCGAACTCCATCCACAGTGACTTAGAAATGCACCAATTCCAGGATGTTGTAGAATCTTTGCCTGTGGTGCCCATCCTGTCACTACACCTCTTTCCTTAACCCTCTCAAGAAACCCTAATGGAAGTGTCTCTTCTATGGTCTTTGTCTCCTCCCCAAGAGGAAATCTTAGAACCCAAATGAAGTTCACCTCGCAAAGCTCTAACCCTTTTGCTATTGCCTCGACTTCTTCCCCCGACAAGAAGTATTCGCTCCCGAATGAAATGTAAACAGTCGAATGATGATCTTTCTTGCTTAGCCACTGTAATATGTCTGAATTCTCATCCGAAGAAGAATTAGCGTCCGTGACAAGAGGACCTGTCGGCAAAATTTTCTTGTTGCAAGAATCGGAGAAATAGTTTATGTACTTCCCCTCGAAGCTCCAACTGGTCTTCAACAGGACAACTTCAGTCGATAGTTCGAGATTATCACTGAACGTCTCCCCCTCTTCAAAGACAGCATTGATTAGCTTTATCTTTTCACCAAGACTCATCTTCTCATAATCATTCAGTTGTAGTTCTGGGAAGTAATTGTTATGTAGGTGGTAGCCGTACGACCTTGTAGCTGCTCCAGCAATATAGAAATGAACTGCAGGAATACCTCGTGATGCTGCAAGTTTGGGAGCCCATGGTTGGAACAAGTCATAGATGATTAAATCAGGGTTCAACGTGTCGACGATGTCGGAAAAGCTTGATCTGGTTGTCTGAAAGGCTTTTAGGAGGGTGGGGATGAGATGTAAAGGAAGATTCTTTGTTGTATGGTAGGGTGGTGGAAGCTGTACGGATGGCTCCAATTTGAGCTCCACAGCTTCAATGGAGTCCCCCAAATTGTTGCCTTTGATGAAGCTTTCGATTGAAGATATATTGATGGCTGTCGAACAGATGTAGAAATGGAAATTATTTCTGGATAATAATCTTTTGGAGAGCTCAAGGTAGGGGATGATATGGCCGTGAGCCAACCATGGGAACATCAGGATTTTGAAACCAGATGGAGCTTGTGGAAGATCCATTATTGAGGATATGCTCTGTTGATCGAGATTACATATATTGTTTAATTGCCCAAGGCATACTAATATATATATATATATATAAGTCCAATTTGTAATAAAATATTGAAGTGATCATTCGGCAAAAGAAGAGACGTCGAACTGTTTCTTACTCTTTGGGTACGTTTCATTTAGACATGCCCATTCGGTTCGAACCGGCGAAAACCGGCGGGTTTGGTTTTGTCATTTTCTGAAACCGTGAACCGCCGGTTCAAACGGCGGGTTTGAACCGGTGGCTCGATTTGTTTTTTTATAATAAATCTAGGGTGACGGCGCAGCAGTAGCATAGGTGTAGAAGAAGAGGAAGAAATAAAAGGAACTGGAGGAAAGGAGAAGATACAGGAGGAAGAAAGAGGAGAATTGGTGCTGTGGATGTGTAATATTATTAAATTTTTATAAAAATAAAAATAATATTAATATTAAATAAAATAAATAATTATTAGTGATAGTAAAAAATAATAATACTATAATATTATTTTTTATTTAAATTTTATAATTTTTTATATATAATTATTTTTAAATAAAATTTTAGAAAAAATAGGAAATAAAAAGGAAAATATTAAAAATAAATATATAAAATCGGACGATTTTTAAACTGAAATCGGTTGTTTATAAACCGAAATCGAAGCTGTCAAACTGTAAGCAAAATCATTATTCGGAAAATTCAATTTTGATTTAATATTTTAAAAAATCGTAACTAACGGTTTGAACCATTTCGGCAAGTCTAGTTTCATTTGTCTAATTAGAATAGATAGTATTATTTTGTTCAATTTATATACTCACATATTTGCTATAATTAATTAAATTCCTAGATGGAAAATTGATACAATAATACATTTCATTATGAATAATTAATTATACCTAAATGAGTAAGATTATTTTATTTCAGTATTATTTATACTAAAGTTTATAATAACGCACTCTCATTATATATTACAGAAAAACAATTTTACCAATCAAGACAAATATAGTTGGATTTTGTGAAAGTAAATTATATATATTAATTTCTTAAAATAAAATCAATGAAACCCAATTTGTAAAAACGAATAAATTTATAAGTTAAAGATTTCGAGAAATACATTAAGAAAATAGAAAAAAATTAAATAAGAAAAATAGAGTTTATATATTCATTAGGCTAAATTTTACAAAATCCATCGCTGGTTTAATGAAATTGCACCAAATCTCTCGTATTTTTAAAACTGCGTCAATCTTCCTCGTGGTTTCATAAACTTTGTGTCTAACCTCCTCAGCGGTTTTTATTTAACGATATTTGACCTAAATGCACACAAATTGCGAATAAATTTTAGAATCTTAATTTCTAAACCCCTAAAATTACAAATATATTTATTTTTATATATTTAGCCTAAAAAAATAGTAAAAATAAACTCTTAAAACATGAGAAAAATAACTATTTTTGAGTATATTTACTATTTTTTAAAGGGTAAATATAAAAAAAAATAAATATATTTTTAATTTTAGGGGTTTAGAAATTAATATTTTAAAATTTATTCGCAGTTTGAGCGCATTTACGTCAAATACCGTTAAATAAGAATCACTGAGGGAGTTAGACGCAAAGTTTATAGAACTACGAAGAAATTTAACGCATTTTTAAAAGTACGGGAGATTTGATACAATTTTATGAAACAACGAGTGAATTTTGTGTAATTTAACCAATTCATTGTACAAGACCCTTGAAGGTCAAACTAGGTGGATAGTTCTTGATTGTGGATGGAACACTTTTCAAGTACAGTGCTTCAATAATTTTAAATATGCATCGAGATGCATAACTAAAAAATTATAATTCGAACATGTCATGAAGTGGATTGTAATATAAAAAATGTTGTTTATTAATGCATTTTATAAGAGAAGTTGATCTGCGCGTAAATAAAAAATGCAATATTGTCGCGAAAATTTTGTCACGATGAATTGTCACAGCTTCTGCCGTTAATTTAATACAAAGTTATATAATTTAATTGTTGCGGAGTTTTACGCAACAATATTTGATATTTTTTTGATTTATTGCTGAAGTCTGTAACAAATAAAAAATAAATATATTGTCTCTAAATTTGTTGTAACTTTATGCAATAATAATTTTAAATAAATAAAAAAATTATCTATGTATTACTATGCATTTAATTTTTTAATTTTAAATTTTTGTAATTAATCTTTTAAATTTGTTGTGGTTGTCACGACAATAATTTATTTTTTACTTTAATTTTATTGTAGCCTTCGATGACAATATTTTAAAAAATAGATATTAAGAAAATAATATATATTTTTAATTTCTTAAATGAAAGTTATTAATAATTTTTATAATTATATACATTTTTTAATAGTTTGTTGCGCGGATGTTCCCGACAAACTTTTATAATGATAGATATAGTTATTTTATACTTCCTTTGTCCCGGGTCAGATGACCTCATTGATTAGGAACAAGATATTTTAGGTAAGTTATTAGGGAAAAAATTAATTTTGGTCCCAATATAATTGAAATTAATCAATTTTGATCCAAATATAAAAAATTCATCAATTTTGGTCCCAATATAACCAAAATTTATCAATTTTGGTCCCAATATAAAAAACTCATCAATTTTGGTCCTAACATAAACAATTTCAATCAATTTTGGTCCTATTATAAACAATTTTTATCAATTTTGGTCCCACCGTTAAAAAACTAACGGAAATTGCTGACGTGGACATGACGGAGGTAACGTGGCAGTTGACCTGGAAAGTACACGGCCATGTACAATTATACACGGCCATGTTGTTACATGGCCATGTATATTTCAGTGTATAATTATACATGGCCATGTTGTTACACGGCCATGTACAATTATACACGGCCATGTTGTTACATGACCATGTATATTTCAGTGTATAATTATACATGACCATGTTGTTACACGGCCATTATAATTCTACACGGCCGTGTATCTTTCTGTTTCAGTCTAAAATTTTAATTTTTTGTTATATTTTTAATTTTTTTTTAATTTAGAATAGTTGATATAGGTAAAATGAAAAATAATAATAATAATAATCATAATATAATTAAAATATATCAATTTTAGTTCAAATATAAGTATTTATCGAGTATGTTCTTTTGGAAGATTTTGTCTAAAATTATACTATTTAGTAAAAATTTCAATACAATAATAATTAAAATTTTGTAAGAGAATTTTTTTTGCTAAATAATAGAATTTTAGACAAAATCTTCCAAAAAAACGTACTCGATAAATACTTATATTTGAACTAAAATTGATATATTTTAATTATATTACGATTATTATTATTATTTTTTCCATTTTAACTATATCAACTATTCTAAATTTAAAAAAATTTTAAAAATATAACAAAAAATTAAAATTTTAGACTGAAACAGAAAGATACACGGCCGTGTAGAATTATACATGGCCGTGTAACAACATGGTCATGTATAATTATACACTGAAATATACATGGTCATGTAACAACATGGCCGTGTATAATTGTACATGGCCGTGTAATAACATGACCATATATAATTATACACTGAAATATACATGGCCCCGTAACAACATGGCCGTGTATAATTGTACATGGTCGTGTAACAACATGACCATGTATAATTATACACTAAAATATACATGGCCCTGTAACAACATGGCCGTGTATAATTGTAAATGGCCGTGTACTTTCCAGGTCAACTACCACGTCACCTCCGTCATGTCCACGTCAGCAATTTCCGTTAGTTTTTTAACGGTGAGACCAAAATTAATAAAAATTGTTTATAATAGGACCAAAATTGATTAAAATTGTTTATGTTAGGACCAAAATTGATGAGTTTTTTATATTGGGACCAAAATTGATAAATTTTGGTTATATTGGAACAAAAATTGATGAATTTTTTATATTGGGACCAAAATTGATTTTTTCCCAAGTTATTAATAACAAGTTTTTATATTATTTTATTATTTTTATATGAATAGTGTTATTAGTATTTTAAATATTTTTACTATTATATCTCAATAAAATATATACAATATGACATCATTTTGTAGATTATAAAATTTTATACTATAATGCAAATAAATTAAAAATATTTATTTATTTATAATTAAATTTTTATAAAAAAAAAGAATTTTAAATATAAATAAAAATATTTATTTATTGAGGAGAGAGATAGAAATAAAAGAGTTTGAATAAATCTTGTGCAAGAGGTTATAAATTTAATTAAATTGATTTATATTTGTTAAGTATATTTAATATAAATAAATTTACTAAAAATAGAAAGAGTATGAGACGGACATAAAAGAAAAAAATGATCGTATGTTGGTGGGACGGAAGAGTACGATTTTTCGTAGACTTACAATATACTTATGTTAATTTTTGAAAAATTTCACGGACGAATGAGCATTATATACTTGCACAACAAACTAGGTAAATGTTTTATATTAATTACCCGAATGCAATTACTAAGTAGTCTCGTTGGTAAGTTGTTGTGCGTACTCGACCGACCACAAAATATTATTTAAATACAATTTGACGAATCTATTTTTCAATCTGACTAAGTCGAAGGGATTCCGGTATGGACCAATATAGCAATTCGGTTTTGTAAATGATTATATTGAAAATGATAGAAATTCAGATAAATAGTCAATTAATATATCTAATAGATATTATGAATGATTTATTTTGTTTAATGTTGTATCTTTAATCAATTGTTTTTAATTTTAATTTTAATTTTTAATTTAAAGTTACAATCAATTAAAATTTATAAACATTTTTACATTATTTAAGTAAAAATATAATTTAAATTAAAAATATCCTTAAAATTTTACATAATGAAAATTACATTTTATTACTATAAAAATAACAAACATACATAATATTAATATATGAGTATTTTATTTATTTAATAATATTATTATTTCAATTTATAAAAATATATAATTATTATTTTAATAAGTACATATAAAATATATACACCCTCGCGGTCCGTCAAAATTATACACATTTTCTTTGTATATAAAATATACTCTTTCCGTTGACTAAAATTATACCCACTTTCTTTCCATAGTCTGCTTATTTTTTTAAATAAGGATATTTTTTGCTTTTTTTTTTTTTTTTTTTTTTTTTTTTTTTCTATATAGTTATTTTTTTAAATTCAAAACATTAAATTAACCATAATAGGAAGCGTCCTTAATTGCAAAATTCATCCGGGCGCAACTCAACTCTTCAGTTGTGAAGCCTAACCACCGGCCGAACCAGAACTCGAATATAAGAGAGGCTAATTTTTTTTCTGAAAATTCGATATACTAAAAAATCGATATGATAAATGTATATATTACAATCATACATAAATTTTGGTATAATATAGATATATATTATTTTATACCCAAACACTAAAAAATTTAAAATAATAATTTTGATATCAATATATTGAATTATTTGTATATACCGAATACTAAAATGCCATTGTTACCGTACTAAAAAAAAATCAATATAATATTAGATCATAACCAAAATTTTGATATACTAAAATTTGATATTTTTATAATAAAAATATAAATAAAAATTTTTTTAGTACAAAAAAAATTTATATACCAAAATTTTAATACTTGTTTACTACATAAAATTTTAAAATTCTATAAATAATAAAAATTAAAGGGGGGAGTGGCCTTGACCCAATGTAGTTACGCCCCTGAACAAACTCCGAATACCGCGGCCTCTCCATCTTCTTCATCCCCACATAATCGATGCACACAATCGTCTTCCAAACCACTGTGCTCCGCCGTTCATTACCTCGCGACTTCTTGGCCCACGTCGGCTCGCCATCCAGCGCAATTGCTCTTGTTTTGGAATGTTTATACAAGAAGTTTTTATTTATGTTTAGGTGCAGTGTGGTTTGAGTAGAAATCTAGGCACAAATCGGTCTTATAGTTCTTTTCGTGCTTTTTGTATCTAAATAGTTAGTTTGTGCAATGAATTGCTCGGCTTTCGAACCAAAAATAAAATAAAATTGATTTGTTATGCTCTTTTGGTATGTTTATATAAGCAATTTTAATTTGTTTTCTTAATTCTATACGTGCCTTAGCTGGTTTCGACTATATTATATTTATTTGATGAAAATTTATAAATTTTTATTATGTAATAAAAATAATATAATGGGTAAACTGTTTTTTTAGTCTCCTTATTATTTTAGTCCCGTAAGTGGAGCCCATTGCAAACTAGTCCCATAAGTGAAGAATTTTCGCTGTTTTAGTCCACCGGCGCCGGAGATGCCCGCGTGGCTCGCTGGAGGTGATGTGTCCGCCAGGTCAGCGACACCTGGCGGACACACGTGGAATTTTTTTTTTCATTTTTTTAAATTTTTTTTAAAACTTATTTTTAATTTTATTTGTATTTTTTTATTTTTTTATTTGGTCCAATTAAAAAAAATAAAAAAATGAAAAAAAAAAATAAATCCACGTGTCCGCCAGGTGTCGCTGACCTGGCGGGACACCTGGTGGACACATCACCTCCGGCGAGCCACGCGGGCGTCTCCGGCGCCGGAGGATTAAAACAACGAAAAATTTTCACTTATGGGACTAATTTGCGAAAGGCTCCACTTATAGGACTAAAATGATAAGGGGGTCCAGTTACGGGACTAAAAAAACAGTTTACCTTTGTTACGTATAAAAAATAATAATAATAATAAAAATAATGGTAGCAGGGTCTCGAAGGAAGGTAGGATCCGAAGTTGGGTAAAAAAGTAGAAAAATTTGCGCTCAAGTCAGAAAGTCTGTAGGTCGGTTGGTCAGCAGGTCGGATAGTCAGGTCGGAAGGTCTGCGGTCGGGTAGTCAGGTCGGTTGGTTAGCGGATCGGATGGTCCACGGGACGGAAAGTCCTCAGGACGGAAAGTCCGCAGGTCGAAAGGTCCTCAGGTCGGGAGGTCTTCAGGTCGGGAGGTCCTCATGACGGAAAGTCCGCAGGTCAGAAGGTCCTCAGGTCGGAAAGTTCTCAAGTCGGATGGTCTCTTAATCGGGACGTTTGCGGCTGGACCAATCAAGTCGGGTGGTAATTGATTGCCCACTTAAGTGAACAGTAATTTGGTCGCTTGGTGGGGGCGGTCAATGAGTCTTTTGGTCTGGCGATCATCAGTTAGTCTCTGGATTGGTCGGCTGGGTATGCGGTTGGCCAGACGGGTGAAGACACTTGTCAATAAAGGAGGTGGGTGGTTGCTGTAACTGACCAGGCGACGTTTCAAAACGTTTCGTCTTGGGCGGTTGATGGCGGTTGCTGGCGACGGTTCCAAACGTTTTCTTCAAGAAATATTTAAGGATTTTGATTTTATTTAAGAAGGCATCTTCAATCAACTTCAACAAAGTAAAGTCAGATTTGGGGATCACCACTTTAAATTTTCAGCATTTAATTTCCAGTTATTTCCTTGTATGTACCGTACATTGTTTAGAGATTTCTAATCTCAGACGCTAATTAATCAAATTTAAAGATATTTTCCATATCTTTGAATTTTACTTTTTATTTATTGAAAAAATACATCAACAACCCTAATATAATATAACTAGTGAGTAAGTATATGAGTAAGTATTGAATATGTATATATATATCAATGCGTATATATATGGATGCATGATGAATATATATATATATATGTTATATGTGAGCTTCTAATGTATATATAAATTCTCTAACATTTTTTCTTCTCTTTCCTTTGTCTTGATTGAATATTCTAATTTACTTAGAGCATGTGCAATGGTTTTAGTGGATATGATGTGTCACTTGGCACCTTTGATTCAAGTCATTAAAAAAATTTATTACACGATGGCTTTTTAGTTATGTTTTCCACTATATTGGAATGAGACAAAAATAATGAAAGAGAAAGTATATTTATTTATTTATTTAATTTTTTATAACGTGAGAATCCACATTCGTTACTCAAAAGTGCGCATTGGGTAAATTTTCGATCGAACCTAATACCCTGCAAACGAGGCTCGACGGAAAAGTCACACTAGGCGAACCACAAAGAAAGTATATTTATTATTTTTGTGAGAAATATAGAAAGAGAAAAAGTCTGGGCATGGCTTCTGCTTCACCAAGTCTTGGGGAAGGATTTTCATTGTTTTTTGGCCTCCAATAATGAGTCATCAAGGGTGTGTTTGTTCGGGGGATTGAATTTTAAATACATTATTCATCATATTTTTTTCCCTCAAAAATATCAAATCAAACACCTATTTTTCATTTTTATATTATACTAAAAAATCAATTTCACATTCAAAATATCACATCAACACCTATTTATATCACATCATACAACTAATCAAATTAAAAAACATCAAGTCACCGTCTTTGCTCTTACTCAGTATCTTTGTTCCCATTATTCACAAACTTATCGATGGAATATATTGGAATTGCCGATTAAGCTACTAATGTGCACTTTGGTTTTGCTCATTAGTGTTAAACTTATGAATGCAATCACTAAAAAACATAGTTGGTTTTTTTCTATATATAATTATAATAATGACATTCACATTAATAATAAACTAGTTACTTGTTGCAAATTCATGATATGATATGCATATACATAAATAAGTATAATTGGCTCCGCACATATACTATACTACCTAACAGTTTATAATAAACTAGTTACTTATTGCAAATTCATTGACATTTTAGCAGATAGATTTGTTTAATTTATTTTGTTATGCTCTTTTGGTAAGTTTTGATTTGGTTTCCTGATATAATTTAATTTTATTATTGTATTGTAGAGAATATAAATTATATCAATGGATAATCAACAATTTTTATTTTCGATATCAATAGTTGGATGTGAAATGACGAGTAATAACTGCGAAAAAATCAAAGTGGTGATAAGGAAATTATTGATGATCATATTTTTTACTTTTTCTTTACTCAAAAAAGTAAAAATTTCTATTTTTATTCATTTTTTTAAAACTCGTGTCAGGTCAAATGAGCACACAATTGAACGATGGAGGAAGTAATAGATTTAAGATTTTTTAATGGTGAGTTTTTAGGTCGAACTCCTATGATTTTAAGTTGAAAAATTATTCAAAGAATTAAAAGTTTGAGTCTACAAAAATCAAAAGCAAAAGTGATATTTAAATCTAATTTTGTAATTTAAAGTCTACTATTGTTGTCTAATAAAGTGAGATAAAAGCAAAATCTAATGAGGTGAGTGGTTCATGTAATTGTTTTATGAAGCAGTCAACCATGTTACGAATGTGATAGAAACTGTGTACAGTAATAAGTGCAGCAAAGACGATTGTGTTAACAAGATCTTATATTTATTTAGAGCGGGCAATGCGTCAATACGGGTCGGGTTGACTACTTTAAACGGGTTAAATTACTCAATCCTAACTCGACCCGTTTATTATCGTGTCGGGTTCGGGTTGACTCGCGTTGATCCGTATATATAATTAAGTCTAATTTTTTGATTCAAATTAAATAATTTTTTTATTTTGTTGTCGTATTATGTTAGTTTTTATTGGTTTGAGTGTAAATTAGGTTGTATTATTTAAAATTGAATTTAGTTTAAATTAATTTATGAAAAAATTATTAAATTATAATTATTTTATATATATAATAAATATATTAATCAATATTAATATATTATAATCGGGTTGTCGTGTCGAGTTCGAGTTGAGAGTCTCAACCCTAACCCGACCCGTTTATTATCGTGTCGGATTCGTATCAACCCGTATACATAATCGGGTTAAAATCTTTGATCCAAACCCAATTATTTCGTGTCGAATTGTCGTGTCGGGTCAGTTTTTGCCAACTCTATATTTATTACTTTGGTGTTTCACCCATTATCTACCATGCGTTAACACTATCATACCATTTTGCTTTTGCTAGGAATCACCTTGACAATACTTTTGGAGCGTGAAAATATATGGATACTCCATATATATTTGTTATTTACAATAGAGTGTGAACATGTTAGCACTCAAAGAATCAAACGCAACACTATTGCCAAATATCCAGAAGGCTCTTGTTTATATTCTCAATAATAAAAAAATATTTTCAATAATATCTTCACCACACATTTAAATAACGATTAATCCTAAATCTAACAATTAAGTCCGCAACTAATTAAATAGGACAATAACAAATAATACAATAATAAAGATCAATAACTAAATCACTGTCGGCTCGGTCCGCTTGCTGCGACGACGTCGGCTGTAAACCAACAACGGGTGGAGCCCTTGCTCCACATCAGAACATAGGTTTGGTGAACAAATCAAATAAACAAAGAAATTAATGATATGCGGAGATAAATTCGATATGAATTTCCCTGTCCACCACAATCAGTAATAGAAATACATGTCCTACCGAGACAGATGACTACAATGTTTGATTCACGGTTGGTTAATCCGATCAGTTCATTATTTGAATTTTATTTTGAGCACAGGTTTTTCTGAATTCAATATCCCTACGAAAAATTGATCACATCAGACCGTTTCCGAGAGATATGCTCCTAATTGGGTTTTTTCTAAACGGAGCCTGGATACTTCATTTTTTATTTCTATTATAAGCAATGAAGATTACTTTTCTGTCTAGTCTAACAGGAGAGCATTAAAACTTCACCAGAAAGAGGACAAAGATCCTCCATAATATCCATGACTCCATTCAAAATTACTGAAAAGAGCTTTTTACAGTTCGACTTCTGAATATAATTGTAGAAAAGAGAGTGAAAACCCGATGATAAAATAAGATAAATCATGTTGATATTTATAGGCACTTAAGACAATGACAGTTGCAACGGTTGCAATTATCACAACTTCCATTTACATTGTCGTCAATGTATTAATAGATGGATATGACGTTACATGTAATGTATATTTTTTTGAGGTTTTAGGTTCAAACTCATGTACCTTCTAAATTTAAAAATAGTATTATTTATATTTGCATATAAAAATGTTAGAAATTTTATTTTATTTAATTATTAAATTTTTATTATAAATAAAAAATAAATATATTATTTATACATATTTAGGGCACCTAACTTTTGTTTTAATATTGTTTAGGAAAAGTTAATATCAATACTATTATTAATATTTTATCTAAGAATGCTAGAAAGAGTTATTTTATTTAATTATTTATATTTTATTATAGGTAAAAAAATAAAATATGTCATTTATATATATGTAGGGGTCTTTCATTTTTATTTTAATATTTTTTGTATTAAAAAAAAATAAATATTAGACAAAATTATTATTATTATTATTAGGAAAAATTGTCAATAACTCCGTATGTAGTTTCGAAACTCAATGTAAATCCTCTATTTATTTTAAAAATTGTTTGATATCTCTTTATATATTAAAAAACGTTGTATGAAATCCCTTTTATAATTTTTTAGTGATGAGAAGATATTTTTCATATATATTTTTTGCATTGCGGGAGTTTCATATACCGTTTGTTATAGTATAAGGGTTATGAACAATTTTGAAACTAGGTGTGAGTTATGAACAATTTTGCTTTATTATTATTATTGATATTTTTTACATTAAATTTACTAGAAAAAAATATAATTTTATTATAAGTAGAAAAATATTATATATATATATATATTTATATTTAAGGCCTCGACTTTTATTTGGCCTTGCCCTTCAAATGTCCAGACCGACCCCGATAGTATCTCTCCAATCTAACCAGTCACTATCGGAGAGGGGCTTGTTGCATTATACATAGAAATGAATTTGAATTGATCAGTTCATGTTTATAAATAAATTACTTGTCAATTTTTTGTGGCTGAGCACTTATCTTATCCCCTCGATCCCAATTTCATTTTAATCCTAACTTCAATAGAATTTGTGCTTCAACTTTATTTTTCACCTATTCATTTCCTTGATAATAAATTTACAAATTATTCAGAAAGAAACGATTGTGTTATAAAAATCAGTTACCAGAAAGGGAAGTCAAACGAAGTCCCCATCACCAATGCCTTAGTACAAAAGCAAGCTCACAATCCCCATTTATTATATCATACAAACTCTGTCACTTAAAGTTATTTGGGTTTCCTTTCGAGATATAATTAATTCTTACTTATGGCCGATTCTTCAAACAAATCTTCCATAGTTGGTTAGCCACGACCTCCGTTTCTTCAACCTCTTCCATCCTCATCTTCTCACTCAATTCTTCAGCTCTACACCTCAGTCTCTCTCCACTTTCTCCAAAGATCACATCACTCATCGCCATTGCTATGTCCTCTCCCTTATACCCTTCATTGTCCTTTCTTGGAATCCTCAAGCAAACACCACACCCCACCAACATATTGGTGTCGACAACCATAATGACTTTCATCGGCATCCCTATAATGGGAACCCCAAAGTACATACTCTCCATTATCGAACTCCATCCACAGTGACTTAGAAATGCACCAATTCCAGGATGTTGTAGAATCTTTGCCTGTGGTGCCCATCCAGTCACTATACCTCTTTCCTTAACCCTCTCAAGAAACCCTAATGGAAGTGTCTCTTCTATGGTCTTTGTCTCCTCCCCAAGAGGAAATCTTAGAACCCATATGAAGTTCACCTCGCAAAGCTCTAACCCTTTTGCTATTGCCTCGACTTCTTCCCCCGACAAGAAGTATTCGCTCCCGAATGAAATGTAAACAGTCGAATGATGGTCTTTCTTGCTTAGCCACTGTAATATGTCTGAATTGTCGTCGCCAGAAGAAGAAAATGAATCTGTTACTACAAGAGGGCCTGTCGGTAATACTTTCTTGTTGCAAGCACTGGAAACATAGTTTATGTACTTCCCCTCGAAGCTCCAACTGGTCTTCAACAGGACAACTTCAGACGATAGGTCGTGACAAACATTGTAGATCACCTCGCCCTGTTTGCAAATATCGTTGTTGAGAAGCTTCGTCAGCTCATCGAAACTGTTCTTCTCATAACCATTCATAGATAGTTCTTGAAATTGAAAGCCACCATCACTAGGACAACAGTAGTGATGAAGATCGAACGACTGTGTAGCTGCTCCAGCAACAAAAAAATGAACTGCTGGAATACCTCGTGATGCTGCAAGTTTTGCCGCCCATGGCTGGAAAGAGTCGAATACGATCAAATCAGGGTTTACGGCAGTGATGATGTCCGAAAAGCTCGATTTGGCTGTCGGAAAGGCCTTTAAGAGTTCGCAAAAGAGATGTGAAGGGAGATTCTTTGTGGTATGGTAGTGTGGAGGAAGATGTACGGATGGCTCTAATTTGAGCTCCACAGCTTCCATGGAGTCCCCCAAATTGTTGCTTTGGATGAAGCTTTGGATCGAAGTTATATTGATGGCTGTCGAACAGACGTAGATATGGAAATTCTTTGTGGCTAATAATCTTTTGGAGAGCCCAAGATAAGGGCTGATATGGCCATGAGCCAGCCATGGGAACATTAGGATTTTGAAACGTGGAGCTTGTGGAGGATCCATGAATGAGAAAGATGAGTAGTGAAAGAGACGATATATATATATATATCTATACATATATTGTAATTAATTTGTAGGGATTATTATTGCAGTATTATTATGAGTCTACGGGTAATTAATAGAGTTGACTATGATCTTGTTATCACTAAAAATATCTGTAGCGTCGCGTGAAGTGGGATGTTATTTAATGTTACCTGCCGTGATCAAAAGTCTCATCTACTCCTGGGCATCCGATCCTCTTCCCCCTTCTACCCAACAGGAGGCCCCGCCTCCTAATTTTATTTTTAGACTAAATTATACAAATTTCATATATGATTTAACAAAATTGTACAAAATTTTCATATTTTTAAATTTCTAGTTTCATAAACTTAGCGTCTAACCTATTGACCCTCTTTATTATTTAACGTTGTTTAATCTGCACCCACCCAAAATACAAATAAATTTTAGAATCGAGTTGTTCCCTCTCTAATTAGGAACATGGTGATCTTTTTTTGTTTTAGTATTCCTTCAATCTCGCTACCAGATGATCAATTATTTTATCCACCAAAAAAAAAAAAAATAAAAAAATATGTCTTTTGTATTTTCATAAATTTATTTGTTTGAAAAAAACTTAGGGTGTATTTGTTTGGGGCATTTTCCCTAAATACACTGTTCATCCAATTTTTTTTTTCAAAGAAAATCAAATAAAACACTTATTTTTATTTTTTATATTATACAAAAAATTAATTAATTGTACATTTAAAACATAACGTTAACACCTATTTATGTCAAATCATACAACTATTCAAATTAAAAATTTTTACTATTCAAATCTAACTCAAAATCCAAACTTCCAAACAAACACATCCTTAATTAATATAAATCAATTTAATTATTTTTAACTTTTTACCACCAAGTAGAAAACTCTTTTATTTACATTTCTCTACAATAAACAAATATTTTTATCTATATTTAAAACTATTTTTTTAAAATTATTTTAAATTAATTATAAATAAATAAATAAATATTTTTATTTATTCATTGTATATATTTTATTAAAATAAAATATTAAAAATACCAACGACACTAGTCATATAAAAATAATAAAATAATATTAAAACTTATTATTAATAATTTATTTATTTACACGGCCTAAAATATGATATCTCTAATCAAATGGGTCATCTAACCCGAGACAACGGAGGGAGTGTTATTTTGTTGGTTTAGGATTTTTAAGTTTTGTTGTTTTTTGTGTTAATTTTAATGGATATTGTTACATTGTGGTTTTTTGTGGACAAAAAAACCGAACCGAATTGAACCGAACCCAATTTTTTGTTAACCAAGCAAATTCGATTCGAATACAAATACTGCATATTTGATATTTGTTCGGTTCAGTGCGATTTCGGTTTTTCATATATTTTTTCAGTTCGGTTAACCAAACCGAATATATTTATATTATTATATTTTAAAATTATATTAATAATTATATTCGGTTCTGTTTGAATTATTTGCAAATATTACAAATATTTTCGATTAACTGAAATTTTCGATTCAAATACGATTCGCAGCTTCATGTATTTGTTCAATTCGATTTTATTATTAAATACCTGCATATTTACAAATAAAATAACGGTGGCAAAACCGTAGATTTTTCTAATTTTGGTAGCTATTGTTGATTTTAATGTCAGATTTTGTTTGTTCTATTGATTATTACTTTCCGAAGTAACCAAACAATGAGAATGTTGAGAGCTTCGATTTTGAATCTGCCGAGTTCATCGGCTCATTGCTCTTTCGAAAAATGTACACGTGGCTGATTCTTTGGGGTTTTGTTTTAGTTAGCTTTCTTGGGTCATGTTAGTAATCCATCGTCTCAAATGGCGTGCAACATTTATTTTTTGTATGTCTCAAACATGTTGCAAATATTTTTAAATAAAAAAATAATTCATTATACTTAATCTATATCCCCACACTTTATCCCATCATATAAAAAAAAATAAAATATACACTTTTGTTTGTATCAGGTCACTTAATTACTAAATTATCTTAACGTAGCACCTTGGAAGGAGTATTATGTTTCAAACTTTTTTATTCTTTTGAAATATTAAATTATACTGGAACCACTCAAAATTCATTTAAATTTTTTTATTTTAACTATTAAAATAATTAAATTCATATTTTTAATTTTTACAATTTATATATATTACAACATAAATAAAAAATAATCCAAATAAACAATAAATTAACATGAGGTATGAAATACGCAGCAACATGCTGGATAATTTTAGTACAATTCGATTGGGATGAATTATGTCCATTCATGAGCAGGCATGAATTTTCTTCACAAATTAATTTATGCGGAATGAAATAAAAATTAATTATATTTAATAAATATAATTTCAAATTAAAATATAAAAAACTGTGTCAATTTTTGAAAAATCATATCTAATTGAAAATTTATACTAATTATATAAAAATTCACATTTCCTTCAAAAAATTGTAAAAAGTCACACATCAATCTTATATGGTATGAAATTTATAAAATATGGAGCATTAAAAGAAGATTAAATTGCAAAAACTGGAATTAGATCAAATTAAAAATCTAGAATTATTCCCTATACTCGGCCATAGGGTGGAAATAAAATTTTCAAAAAGCATGTATGAACATGATACGAATGTCCAAGCCATTACTCTTGTTATTCTACTAATTCAAATTTTCTCAACAATCAAAAGTTGTATTTTCGTAAGAGTCATGGCGTAATACGTATAAGACATGACAACCAAAATCAACAAAGCCGAGAGCCTTCTTCTCAACCTTTTGAAGATGTGCGCGAAAGAGGGTATGATCAATTCGAGCCAAATAACAATGGGGTTCGATTGGATTATTATTGATTATGTTGATGACTTTTTATTGGATATCTGAAATGCGAAGGTTTTGTTACAATCATTGTGTCGTGTCCTTTGACATTGCTCTGATGTCGTCAATCAAAAACCGATTGTTTAACATGTCCACAATGCGCTAGTCGAGTGCGATTGTGGCTCCGACAGTGGTAGTGAAAGTTAATGCCATCATGCTATGTGCAACGAAAGTTGGACGTCCAACTTAAGATCCATACCAGAGCCCGCAACTACGAGGGGATATTGTATGTCAGTGTTGTGCAATTATTCATTTGGAGCATTCCTACGGAGCTGTCAAGATGGAGGTTGTCTTTGAGTTTTACTCTTGATTTTTCTTTTAAAATCAAAGAGAGGGTACGGATTATCCCATAAAATTAATTTCGTGATACTCAACAGTAGAGTCGAAATACAACTACGAATATCTAAACTATTACTATTGTTACCCTACCGTATCAAATTTTCCTAACACAATATAGCACGCTACAGGCCATATTTGATTATTTCTTCTTGGCAATATATACTCAGTAAGTATCTTATGTATGTTTAAGTTCTTTAGACTGGTAAAACACTTCAACAATTCCAATGGCAGATGCAAGACTTCAATATTCACACATCATCTATCAATTTGTTGTATCTAATAACAAATTAATGACAATCATAAACATCTACCATCACGTTTTTGTGCAAACCAAAAATAAAAAAGGCCAATGAAAACAAAAGGCAAGCTGACAATTTCATATCATTAACACATATAACTGCAGCTTTGTCACTGAACCGGCCAAATCAAAATCGAAATCATCATGCACAAAAGAATTATGATCATACGATGATAATATACACACCAAAAAAACATAATGTATTATGAAAGAGGAGTTGAAAAGTATCATAAAGCCCTAATACACACAAGTGTTGAACGTTTCATCCGTTAAACTCACTAACAAATGTTACTCTAGCTAATGGTAATAAAGCATATCCTCAAGCTATTGGTAGGATATGTCCGTTACCTAATTTATGTATTGAGAATTTTATTTATATCTCATAAATTCTATTTAACCTTATATATGCTATTCGACTTGCTAAAAATTTAGATTATCACGGGAGATGATGCGTCTAGTATTTCTGATCTACATGCATATCTTAGCCAGCAACTTGAGATGAAGAGTTTGGGTCTCCTTCGTTACTTTTTGGAGTTCAAAGTCTCTGAATATCCCAATGGTTTTTTTCTCTCTCAGGCTAAGTATGCCTTCAATTTTCTGCACGAGTTGGTCTCACGGAGTGTCAAGTAGCCTCTACACCACTTGACTATGATATTCGACTTACTCCTCATGATGACTCTCTTCTTGATGACTCTACCCTTTATCGTCAACTTGTTGGGAGCTTGATTTACTCTACTATCACTCGACCATATATCGCTCATGCAGTCCATATTGTGAGTCAGTTTATAGCCGCTCCAAGGACCTCTCACCACTCTGCCGCCATACATATTCCTCGTTATGTGAAAGGTACTCTCCTGCATGGTCTACACTTTTACTCTCACTCGTCTTTGACTCTCAGCGGTTACTCTTATGGTGATTGGGCTAGTGATCCTACTGGTCGTCATTCGGCCACTAGTTTCTACTTCTTTTTGGGTGATTCTCTTATCTCTTGGCGCAGCAAGAAGCAGACTTTAGTTTCTCGATCGAGTGTCGAGTCCAAGTATCGTACCCTTACTGACTCTACAACAGAACTTATATGGCTTCGTCGATTACTCATTGATATTGGCGTTCCTCAGTCATCTTCTATGGATCTTCACTGCAACAGTAAGAGTGCTATGAAGATGACCCACAATGATACCTTTCACGAGCGTACCAAGCATATTGAGCTTGACTTTCACTTCATTCGACAACATGTCGTCGGTGGTGCTGTCAATCTCGTTTCGGTTCCTCCGTAAATCAGACAACAAATATGTTCACCAAGTCTCTTCTTCCCAGCCGCTTCCGATTGCTATTGGACAAATTCAAGTTGATTTCTACAACACCTACTTGAGTTTGAGGGGGTGTTAAATATAGGTATCTATTTTTGTATTTTTATTATATTTCGATTTGGTCTTATTCATAAATTAGATTATTTAGATTTGAGTATATCGAGTCTGTTTTGAATTGTCTATATATATACCCCTTATTTCAATGATCAATAAGACAATCTCATTATTTTTTCCCAAAATTTTTAACAGTATACATGTAGCCTTTAATAGTTTACCTAAAATAGAATAATTTATTCCACTAATTTAAACCACATCGATTCAATATAAAAAACACCCCAATTACAACTCAGTAAAATACAGAACATAAGTTGAGTCTCCAAGCTATTTGAGAATGTGTATCTGACATTGAATCAAGTGTTTCAATTTAAATATATAAAAAAAATTAGAATGACTATTAAAAACATAAAGTAAATAATAAAGTGAAAAAAAAGTAAACCTATTGCGAGGCTTTTTGGTCTTGGGATCGGATCCCATTATTTGGGTGTCGGGTCGGGTATTATGTCCCCTTATTTGGTTCGAGTCAGATCGAATGGTAGATCCTATTCAGACTCGGATTCGAGTCGGACCGATTAATAGTATATCAATGATATATATATGAAAAGAAAATTCTAACAATATAAGTTTTTATAATTTAATTTATTTATTAAAATATTTTATAATTTAATTTATTTATTTATTATTTTATTATAATTTTTTTTGGAATAAATTTATAAATTTTAATATCTATCGGGTCCAGATCTAAATTCAGGTTCAATTTTAAATTAAAATTTAAGAATTGTAAAAGTTTTTCGCGAGTCCATCGGGTCTTATCATATGTTGTTTGGGTTGGGTCAAGGTATAAAAAGGTCCAATTTAGGTCTCGAAGTCAGCAATATGTATTTGGATCGAGGTCGAACCCTACCAATACTCGGCCTATTGTCATCCCTAAATCTTGCTCTAATGCAATGTTGTCATGTCCTTTAGTATACGTTTCATTTATGAAAAACTTAACCTTGAAACAACAATAGCTATCAAAATTGAAAAAAATATCCAAAATGTAACAACACCCATTAAAATTAGCATAAAGAACAATATGATTTAAACCTTAAACCAACAGGGCGAAAGGGCAATGGCGGCGGCGGCGGCAGCGGACAGCATTGGACTGCTGGACAAAGAGAGAACAACTCACGACTTGAGTGAAGAGATTTGGAGGAAATTGAAATGGCGGCCTTGGGTCAATTGCAGTATTATAAAATTTTTCAAAATTTTATATAAAAAATACAGTTGGATAGAAGTTATCCGACAGAAGATCTAATGCCAATGTGCCTGCATTCCACGTCTAATTTTAATTTGTTTTAATAAAAAACAAAAGAGCCGATGTTGACATCGATTATTTTTATTAAAAAATATTGAATTATGGAATTCTGATCTATTATTTTTATTTAAAAAAATGAGATTAGATCATATGCTGAAGTGCATATTGATTCAGCATATGCTGGATTCAATCACAATCCTAAGTTATAAACTTAATTATTTTAATTAAATAAACAATTTTATAATTAAGAATTTAGATTAACTTCAGCTGCGCTGAATTAAAAAATTCAAAATAGCATCCACCCCGTAAAAAAATTGAGGCACCATACATTATCAAACTACTATAATTGACATTTTAGTTACTTATTTATAGGCAAAACATACGAACCCTACATGCCATATTTGATTGTTTATTCTTGGAAACATAATCTATTCGATTTTAGGTATGTCACGTATGCTTACGCTCTTTAGACTGTCTTCTAATGGAAGATCAAGACTTCAATATTCACAAATCACACATCACTATCAATTTGTTGTATCTAATAACAAATTAATGACAATCATAAACATGTTTTGACCCTGTTACGATTTATGGAATAAACTCTGTTTTCATTGAAAAACAATTAGGGTTCAATATTATATTTATACAAGAGATATATTAGGTAGAATATATATATCAATATATAAAATATATATATACTATATATATATATCAACATCCCCCCTCAAACTCAAAGTGGAACGGTGGAGCCCAACTTGAGTTTGCTCAAAAATAACTGAAAACGGCCGGGAAGGTGAGGTTTGGTGAATCCGTCGGCCGTCTGATCAGCAGAGGAAATAGGAGACAAGGAGATGCTTCCATGAGCAACGTGATGACGTACAAGGTGACAGTCGATCTCAATGTGCTTCGTACGCTCGTGGAAGACATCATTTGTTGAAATCTTCATGGCGCTCTGACTGTCGCAATGGATAATAGTGGCAGAGGGCTGAGGCACTCCAAGATCAGCCAAAAGCCAGCGAAGCCATAGAAGCTCGGCAGCGGTATCGGCAAGGGCTCTATATTCAGACTCTGCACTGGACCGGGAGACAACTGTCTGTTTCTTGCTGCGCCATGAAATAAGCGAGTCGCCAAGGAAGAAGCAAAACCCGGTGGTCGAGCGGCGATCAGAGGGATCTCCCGCCCAATCAGCGTCAGAATACCCGGTCAAAACTAAGGAGGAACGAGCGGAATAATGAAGTCCATGAAGAAGGGTACCTTTGACGTACCGGAGAATCCGTAGGACAGCAGAATGATGAGTCGTCCGAGGAGCAGACATAAACTGACTGACGATATGGACGGCATAAGCAATATCCGGTCGAGTGACAGTCAGGTAGATGAGACTTCCCACCAGCTGACGATACAAAGTCGGATCATCAAGGGGAACGCCGTCCATCGGAGTAAGACGACAGTCAGAATCAAGAGGTGTAGGAGCAGTCTTGGAGTCAGTGAGACCGGCACTAGATAGGAGGTCGGAGGCATACTTGGCTTGAGAGAGATAATATCCGTCGGAGGTGTCGGAGATCTCAAGTCCTAGGAAGTACCGAAGAGGCCCTAAACTCTTCATCTCGAAGTGGCGGTGTAGATGAGCCTGCAACTCGGAGATTCCTGATGCATCATCTCCCGTAATGATCATGTCATCCACATAAAGCAATAAAATAGTAATTCCAGCTGACCCACGTCGAAGGAAGAGAGCCGAATCATGATCACTAGAAGTAAAGCCAAGCTGGAGTAGAGCAGAGCTAAATTTCGAAAACCAAGCTCGAGGTGCCTGTTTCAAACCATATAGGGCACGGCGAAGTTTGCATACCTTAGAAGAGGTAGGAAAACCAGGAGGAGGAGACATGTAGATATCTTCGGATAAATCACCATGCAAGAACGCATTCTTGACATCAAGCTGATGCAGGGGCCACCGACGAGCGGCAGCGATGGCGATAAGACAGCGGACAGAGGTGAGACGAGCAACCGGGGCAAATGTCTCCTCATAGTCGATACCATACTGCTGGGTGTAGCCTTTGGCTACCAAACGCGCCTTGTAGCGCTCGATAGATCCATCAGAGTGAGTTTTGATTCTGAATACCCACTTGCATCCAATAGGTTTCTTGCCAGGGGGAAGATCAACCATATCCCACGTATGGGTTTTCTCCAAAGCCTGCAACTCCTCAGACATAGCCCGCCGCCACAGCGGATCCGCATACGCCTCACGAAAGGACCTGGGCTCATGATGGGACAAGGTGGCAGAGAAACAGTGATAATCAAGTAAGTGAGTAGGAAGGTGACTAACCCGAGTGGAACGACGAGGGCCAGGATCAGGGGCTGAGATCGGAGTCGTGTCAGGCTCTGGTGGTGGTGATGTATCGGAGTCGAGAGTAGGAGTAGACTCGGGGATCAGCTGCGGTGCAGGAGGCGCAACCGGGACAGCGTCAGGAGCGGGAGACGGAGACGAAGCCGTGTCACTGGAAGGGAATAGAGGTGGAGAGGACAAGGTAAAGAACGGAGACGAACGATCAAAGGGGACTCGGAAGTGAGACAAGGAAGAGAATTTGGTATCCTCCCAAAATGTGACATGACGAGAAATACGTAGCCTATTGGAAATGGGATCCCAACAACGATAACCCTTATGTTCTAACCCGTAGCCCAGGAAGCAACACAGACGCGCGCGAGGTTCTAACTTAGTGCGCTCATGAGGAGGGAGGAGGACAAAACTGACACAACCGAAAGGGCGGAGAAGACTATAATCAGGGGTACGATTAAATAGTCTTTCAAAAGGACTGACATTACCTAGGATAGAGGAAGGGACACGATTTATAGTGTGGACAGCGGTGAGTGCGGCTTCCCCCAAAAAGCGATCTGGACAAGAGGCTGATAAGAGAAGGGTGCGGACTGTATCGAGGATATGTCGGTGTTTACGTTCGGCGCGACCATTTTGTGGAGAGGTGTATGGGCAAGAGCGTTGGACAGCAGTACCTTGATCAGATAAGAAACTAAGAAATGATGAATCAGTATACTCAAGAGCATTATCTGTGCGGAGAGTTTTTATGGTAGAGGAAAATTGGGTATGTATCATTTTAGCAAAGGTCATATAAATGGATGGAAGTTCAGAACGATGCCGCAGAAAGTAAATCCATGTAAAACGAGAATAGTCATCAATAAAAATCACAAAATAACGAGAACCATTCATAGACACAGTGGGCGAAGGTCCCCAAATATCCGAGTGAACTAAGGAAAACGGAGTATCCGCAATGGAAGTACTATGAGGAAACGACACAGCAGGTTGTTTTCCCAACGAACAATCCACACAATTAAAAGACTCAAACTTAACAGAACCCAAACTACCCTGACTAATCAAAGACCTGACTTTATTGGAAGACGCATGACTGAGACGACGATGCCACTGAAGGCAGGATGGTGTAGAGGTGGTGGCAGCTGAGATAGAGGGACGAGGGACCTGGAGTGACGTAAGTTCAAATAAGCGGCCCGTCTTCCGGCCCTTCCCAAGAGTCCGCCCGGTTTGCGCGTCCTGAACCTGCACACCAGTAGAAGAAAATATCACGGTGAGACCTTGATCAACTAATTGACCAACGGAAATCAGATTTAAGGTTAATTGAGGGATACAGTATGTGTCGGGGAGGGATAAGGATGAGGTGGATGTATGTCCGGTATGGGTGATGCGCATATGGGTACCATTGGCAGTAAGGATAGGAGGTAAGGATGGTGCGGTGGATGTGGAGGTCATAAGGCGTATATCAGAGGTCATATGATTACTGCAAGCAGAATCAAAGTACCAAGGAGAGTTACCTGATGTGGTAGACATGGCGGTATTGGAAGATAGAACCTGTTTAAGAAGAGCTTCCAGGTCCTGAATCGTAGGAGGCGCAGGCGCAGGCGCAGCAGAGGCTGTGACAGAGGAGGTACCAGACTGAGGTCCACGAGAATTCCGAGGCTTGTAGTTACTACTTCCAGAGCGAGACGGCCTAGTGGGGCAATACTGTATAGTATGGCCTAAAACATGACAGTAGTGACACTCCACCTTTGGGCAATGACCGAAGTCATGATCAGAGGACTGACATCTTTTGCAACGATGAGAACGACTCTGAGTAGGAGTTCGGGCAGTGACCGCAAGAGCAGAATCAAGCTGAGGAGCCTTAGCTAGGTGGAGACGAGTTTCCTCAAACAGAATCTCCTGAATAGCTGCATCCAAGGTAGGAAGTGGATGCCGATGTAACAAAGAGGCACGAACTGCCTCATACTCTGGACGCAAAGCCATCAAGACCTGAATGAGGCGAAGATGATCAGGACTGATCTCTGCTTGATCTAACCGATGCCAAAGGGGTTGCACTTGGGCAAGGAAGTCGTTGATAGATTGTCCTGGTTCCTGTTTTAGATCGTGGAGAGTGCTCCATAACTGATAATAATGTGCCAAACCAGTAGCACGGAAGCGGACTGCCAAGAAATCCCACGCTGCCTTGGCAGTGTCAAATTGGGCAAGCTGAACATAGATCGCCGGAGTGGAAGTATTGCGTAACCAAGTGAGAATTTGATGGTTTTTACTATCCCAATCTTCCAATTTTTCAATATAAGATTCAACAACTGTGGTGGTAGGCGTAACTTCTCCTATAGAAACCGGAGCAATGGGGGCAACTATATCTCCCGTAACAATTCGCCACAATTTCCGACCTATCAAAAAACTTTTCATCGATTGTGCCCACAAACTGTAATTATCTCCGGACAGAACAATATTGATCGGAATATGTACATCCATCTTTTCCATAGAAACTCAAGAGAAAACAATATCTCAAACCTCAAACCGAAAGCCGAAACGACAGAAATCGAATCAAACCCGAAACACAAAAAGTCAACCGGATACAAAAAACTGCTCAAACGGAAGAAGTGAAGATACCATCGCGGAGGAAATCAAATTCCGAACACGACGGTGCAAAGATCGCCGCCAACGGCCGCCGCACGCGCCTCCACGCGCCGGCGAGGCGTCCGGCCGGAAAACACGTCGGGCGCGTGTGAGGCTCACGCGCCGCCGTTCGCCGAACTGTTCCGGTGTCCGGCCGGTCTCGTGACGGCGAAGACGATGGTGGTGGCGGTGACGGTCGGAAGTGGTCGGAAATATGCTATCTGGAATTCGTGGGTTGTTTCGATTTGGTCGGGAAAAAGCATGGCTCTGATACCATGTTACGATTTATGGAATAAACTCTGTTTTCATTGAAAAACAATTAGGGTTCAATATTATATTTATACAAGAGATATATTAGGCAGAATATATATATCAATATATAAAATATATATATACTATATATATATATCAACACACCCTAAAACATAAAACATAAAAGGCCAATGAAAACAAAAGGCAAGCTGGCAATTTCATATCATAACCAAAACTGCAGTTTTGACCCTAAACCGGCCAAATCGAAATCGAAATCATCATGGACAAAAGAATTATGATGACAGGATGATAATATGAACACACAAAAATATATTATAAAAGAAGAGTTGAAAAGTATCATAAAACCCTAATACACCCAAGTGTTCAATGTTCCATCAAACTCCCAAAATTATGAGTCAAGAAAACTTATTTAATGGAAAAAATGTTCCAAAGCAAAATGGGAAAGAGATCGATTTTAAGTGAGAATGTTCATCAAATACAAGTAGGATTGCTAGCTGGAGTGAGTGTTTTCATCACATTCTGCTCCTTCTCAGCTGCCCTCCCTCCATTGCCTCCTCTAATCGCCAGTGAACTAATTTAACAAAATATAACATTTGGTCAACAATACCACAAACACAAATACAAACTCTATAATATATCTTGCTAGGAAGCATTTTCGTATTTTCAATATAGTAAAAATTTGTCTGAAAATATGTATTAAAACATGGCGGTTTTAAATGGTAAATAAGTATTGAACCTAATGTTTTAATACACAATAGGATACTATTTAGTTGTATTAGGTGTTTTAAATTGTTTTAAAATTGTAAAGAAACCTAATTAAAATAATTGCTTCTTGTGTTATTTTAAATATAAAATTTAATACAAAAGTAATTAAGTTTTTATGTGATTTTCTTTGTATAGTATATATATATTGCTTGAATGAATAGTAAATATATTTTGGAAAAATATATATATATATATATAAACAAACAAAAATAGAAATTTAGAATATGCTATTTCAAATGAAAAATAAGTTATATATAATGTTTGTCAGAGAAGGTAGAATCTCCCTTCTTCTTTCTTCATTTTTTTTTTAATAGATAATGCAGAAATATTGGTGAAAACTTACACAAATAAACCTATAAACTTATCAACAAAGCTATAATTACTTACACTAAAATATGGCCATTTAACGGTACCTTTTCGTTATTCAAACTTCTTCAATCTCTACGACCTCCAGTCCATGTAATAAATTTGATTCCTAGAGGAATTAATATATACATATATATACATATATATATATAGAACATAGGTAAGATGATCATATACTGACCTCTCAATGAAATCTTTATTTTAGGAGAAAAATGAAATATGATTTTTGACCATATTTACTCATTTGACGAAAAATTTATATGTATATATATTTCTCAATATAAATATGCAAAAATATAGCTGATTATAAAACAAGACAAATACCTAAAAAATTACTCTCCCTCGTGCAAATATGTGCTCATTTGACCGGCACGAGTTTTAATAAAAGTGAGTAATAATTGTTACTTTTTCTTTTTTATAGTAAAAAAAGTACAAAAATGTAATAGTTTTTTTTACTTAAAAATGAAACGAGAATATTTTTCATTGACAACCCAAAAAGGAAAGTGAGCATAGATTTGAATGACGAAGGAAGTATAAAAGTTCTCTAATTTTGAGAGAAAGGTAAAAATATTACCTCTACGCTTGCGGACATAGTATGTGGGCATAGAAAAATATTTTAATCTTTCACTCCTTTCAAGTTTTCAAACTCCCTGTAGTCTACTACCGCAGTCATCAACTTTGGTGCGGTCCAAGATTCAAGCGACAAAGACTCCATTTGTGAGCAGTTACTTATCCATAATCTTTCCAACAATGGCAACTCAATATCTAATCTCCATTCACAAATCATCCCCAGAATTGGCAGGCCTGTAAGTCTTAATTCAGCCAACCTTGGAAGTGGCGTTGAACTATCATTCATCTTTTTGTCGCCAGAAATGACTACTTCCATTTTCTTGCAATCTTCAATGTATAATTCTTCAATGTTGACAAGGTGCCCAACAATTGCAGAAGAAAATAAACTCTTGATGTTGTGACATCTACTTATCCCCAATTTCTCTAATGATATAAAGAAAGACTGAGGAATATGCCGGCACCAAATATTGCTCATGTCTCCATATCCCGAAATTCGCAACTCCTTCAATCTGTCAATTTTAACCTATAAAACAAACAGCATTTTCTATTCCGATTAAAAGATAAATTGAATTAAAGATGACTTAATTGAATGTGACATCCGGTATTGCATCAAATTTAATTACTTATAAATTAAAATTACTGAGATATATAATTAAATGAAGTCTTTCACCTTTAATTCTTGCATATATAATGCAGTTAAAATTTCAAATACAAAGTCCAAATATTTTCTAATAGAATTATTAATTAAAATTCAAAAGAGCAAAATAAGGGGTACATGCATGATAAATATACTATGATTGTCAAACATGTGCAAATGTGTACTTATAGACAGATCTCAATGGTTGATACGACCAGGCAAACCATGTGTGGCACCACCAAGTCATCCCTTACAGGACTATGTTTCCCTTATGTTTTAATTGTATGTAATATTGATGCAAATAAATAAGATCGAAAGTATTTACAATGTATAATAAGATCTACACATATTGTTACTCCGTGTTTGAACAACTAAAATAACAAAATTGTTATTTATTCGAATAAATAGTGAGTATTATATATACTGAGCATATTAAAATGCTAAGTATATCTACTGTAGCTTTCAATTTATTTGAAAATTTTATATAATAGTAATAAAAATAACTCATAGAATTCAGATTTATCTTTGTTCTTTGGTTGTATTGCAAACTAAAACTCAATACAAGTAGTTACTTCAATAGGCTCGTTGCCGTGCTGATTGGGTCAAATCATTATAGTGCTTATTTGACCTAATTAGCAAATGTATAATATATATATATATGTATATAGAATATGACATATTTGAATAACATATTATATAATTATATATAGAAAAATATAGTATTTTTTGATTTTAGCAAAAAATATATTTTGATTTTATCACAATAGTAATTTGATCTAATTAGCAAATGTCAGATAAAGAAAATAACAAATCATCACATAATGTAATAGCATATTATATGACACAATATATATTATATGTCTTATGACAATTTGTTAATTAATTTCAAATTAATGTGTTATATATTATGTAATAATTTGCTAATTTCTTCATATTATACTTTTATAAATTCTTAGTTTTAATGATTAATAATCATTAATAATTAAAAAATCATTTTACTTGGATATGGTGATTGAATAAAAATAAATATTGAATATTAAATTTGAAGAAATATATTTTACTATAAATTATGCAAAAGAAAAACAAAATTACAACAAACAAGCTTTTTTTTAGTTAAATATTTTTAAACACAGAGATAGATAATTGATCAATTCAAATAACTTTATCATTAAGCCTACCACAATAATCCAACAAATAGAAACAGTATCTAAAGAATAATCTGAGGTAAACCATACGTACCTTTTGGTTGCAGAATAAGTGAAGGGATTCATCTTCATCTTCATCATCCTCATGGTGACATTTTTTATCGGATTCCATGGAACAAATAATGCTCATGAGATTCGAACAATCTACAATTTCCAATTCGGCTAGCATAGGGAATTCAATGCTTTCAATCCCTTTCCCAAAGCTAGTTAGACTTGATAGTTCTTGAAGCCATAGATGCTCCAATTTCGGAAAAACAATGTAGTTTGTTATCTCATCATCTTCATTCTCATTCTTTTTTAGAAGTCCTTCCATCACCTCATCTTTTACAATCAAACTTTCACATCTCATTTTCTTAATTGCTATCACTTGTTCCATGAATTTGCAATCTTTAATCCACAATTCTTTGAGATTGACAAAATGATCAATTCCTGAAATTGTACACAAGGTTTTGATATTGTTGCAATTAAATATGGTTAACTTTTCCAATCTACCGAGTTTAACCTGCAAAAATATACCCCGTATTTAGTTAGTTAATATTAGTGATATTTCAATGAATAAAACAACAATGAGATTGATGAATAACTTCATTCACTTTTTTACGTAGCAATGTAGCATTGATATTGTGTATAAATGAAGTTCAAAGACATTCATCAACAGACATATGTACCTAGCAAGTACGAAAATTAAAAAAAAAATAATAAAACTTGGAATTTAAGAATTTAATATTATTATATTTAAACAAATGTATTTTAAATTCTTTAACCTCAATAAAAAGAATAAAAAATTCATTTTACTTTATGAATGACTTTTTATTATTATTATTTTTTTTATGTACAAAAAAAAATTAAATGTGATGTTCTAAATAAGAATAATGGTTGCAACAATATTTTCAGTGAAAATAATTAATATAATTTTCAAAATGAAAGGTAGATATCTAATATTAAATTTCAAGAAAAATACTTGCTTAGAAAAAAGATAATTTTTGAGTGGGAATACTAAAATGATAAAAAGAACTATTTTACTTGGAACAGAGTGATTAAATTTAAATACAAAATTACTGGATAATTATTTTTACTTTTATTTTTTTATTTTTTACTATTTAGATCCACACACTTTCTTAAAAAATAATAATTTCAGCAAAAAATGAGAGTGAGATGTTTAATAATAATAATAATAATAATAATAATAATAATAATAATAATAATAATAATAATGTGGATATGCATACCTTCTCGAGATCAAATAGGTAAAGAGTAATTGGGCTATTCTCGTCGGTGTTTCCTTCCTCTTTCTTCTCACTGCTTTCCACAAAATTTACAAATTTTGGACATTTCTCTATAATCAACACCTCCAACACTGGAAACTCAATGCTAGCCGCTGCTTTGCTAAAACTAGTAAGATTTGGTAAGTTGGATAGTTCTAGCATCTTCAATTTTGGGATAAGAACATGACTTGTGTGTCCATTAACAAACACTTGTTTCATCTTCTTGCAATTCCAGATTTGGATCTTTTCAAGATTTGAGGGGAAGTCTTTGGTACTTTCAAAAGAGAAGAGATTTTGTAGCTCATTGCATCCTTCCAAATATACCCGTAACAAGTTGTTGAGCATAACATGTTGATTTGGACTCCACAATTTTTCAAGTGATGGCAATCTTACAAGATACATTTCTCTCAAATTATTAAAAGAAATTGATCCCTCTAATATTGGTCCATCACATAACTCTTTCATGCTCTGAAGATTATAAAGTTCCATCGACTTTAATTCTCTGAAAAATCCAAAGCTCCTACAATCAGTTGATGTCGCTGCCGCCGTGGTTGCATTTACCAATGACTTGAGCATTCCACATTCCCGAACTTCCAAAGACTTAATAGTGTTATGGACTTGTGAAAGATGAAAGTTTATCGAACCATCTCCTTCTAAACATAGCACATCACTATTCCTTGCAAGTCCAATGATCCAATTTGGAATATGAATGTTCTCTTTTGATAATCCCTGCAAAATCAAAGCTTTCTCTGCAATATGAATCCTACGAACCTCTTCTCCAAATAAAACTTTAAACCTCTTTACACATGGAAGCTGAATCTCCTCCTCGAGCGCACTAACATCCTCAATTTGAATCTCGAGGCATGTTAGCTTGCGTAATGACTCAAGCTCTTTGAGAGTGGCATTTTTTCTCTTCGTTTCATCGAGCTTTGTTGATTCCCATCCCTTGAAACTATGTGACATCTTCAATTCCTCTAATGCAGTTAAGTTTGATATGATTCCAGGAGATACTCTTTTGAGACCTGAGGAGTAGGAAAATTCTAACAACCTCAGCTTCTTCAACTCCCTTATAACAAGAGGTATCTCATGAATATTTGGACAGCAAACACAACTCAATATTTCAAGACTTAACAACGTGCCAACAACATCAATGTTTTCCAATGGGCAATTGTTTAGCCGCAATGTCCGAAGATTTTTCAGCAACAAAATTGCTTGTGGCAGTGATTTGCACGATATTTCTTTGAAAGACAACACGCGAAGCTCTTTCATTGTCTCCATAAAGGAAAAGTCGCTTATCTCTAAAGCCTCTGACTGACCACGTAACATAAAGTAACTCACATCTGGGAAGTCAACCAATTGCTCATTGAAAATTGAGTCCCACCATCCTCCTTTTTGTAGGAGCAAAAGCTGAAGACTTGGAAAATTAGGCCCCAAAAGGTATTTAAGAAAATCACTATCCTTTTCTGGAAATTCCAATATCCATTTGCAACTGGTAGAATAATATCCCCTCGACTCATGCTGCAAATCGACCAAGCCATCTTCAGATGCGATGAATCTAACCACATCACGAACCACATCATGCATTTTGACAGTGTTATTCCTGTCTCCATCCATCAGCAAGAAATTACTTTTAAGCTTATCAATTGAATCATAAACTCTACTTCTTGCTTTTATCAAATTACAACCTTCTTCCCACATCCATAACCCAAAGCTGCATAAGATTAGGTCCTCGAGGCTAATATTAAAATCCTCAGGAAATTGACTGCTGAGCTGCAACAAGGATTTGCTATCGTCATCTTCCAAGTAATCATAACTTAGCCTCAATGGGTTATAAATTTTTCTTAAAGTTTTATCAATTTTGGGTGACGTGGGACATTTTAGTCGATCCAATGCTCTCTCCCATTTGTCACAGTTATTTTCGTCTTTCATCGCCATGCCGACATTTATAATTGCAAGCGGCAAACCTTCGCACTCTTTCACTACTTCTTTGGCTATAGGCTGTGTATCTGAGTTATTCACGCAATCTCCAGCTTTCGCTTGAAAGAGGGACCACGCTTCCTCTTCAGACAAGGTTTCCATTGCAACAATCTGAACATCCATTTCTTTCAACAGATCTCTGTTCCGAGTAGTTATTAAAACAGAGCAGCCTTCGGACTCGCTTTTACAAGGAATTCCTAATTCCTCCAAGTTGATACTTTCCCAAATATCATCCAGAATTAGGAGGGTCCGTCTTGTGCCTCTTAGTCTCTCACGTAGTTTATGTGCTCTAGCTTGGTATGATTCGACATCCTTAATCTCATTCAAACCCAAGCATTCAGCAATCTCGAGTTGAATTTTCTTCAGATCAACATTTTGACCGAGAACAACCATCACAGCTTCTTCCAATAAACCCAATTCCTCCTTTGCTATATATTGAACTTTTTTGGCCAAAGTAGTCTTCCCCACACCACCCATACCGCATATCCCAATCAAATGAACATTCTCATCCTTAAAAGCTCTTATGACACCTTTTTCTATATCTTTCCTAGATGAAAATTCAAGGGCTTCTCCAGGTGGAACAGAAGCCTGTGCTGCCGGAAGTCCAGGCACCGATATATGATCTCCCAAATCTCTACACCGTTGTAGAAGCTTTTCTATTTTTTCAGTAGCCTTTACAGCTCTCCGACTCATTTCATAATGTGATCGAATCGTGCAGCATCCATCATTCAAGTGGGAACTTCCTTCTTGAATTTCACCAGGGTCATTCTCAATCTTGCTAGCCTCTCCAATCCAGTCAGAGACCTTTTGAAGAATCTGATGCGTATTATTTCTCTCTTGGTCGACTCTTTTTTGCAAATCATCTTTTTCATTTTTCAACTCTTTGGATTTTTCCCTGAATTTCTCAACATTCTGTTTGAAGCAGCATAAATAGTTGAACTGCTTTTTAACGAAGGAAACGAACTTGTTGCCAATTTCCTCTGCAGCTGGAGTAATCAAAGCTCCCACAGCAGCATCCATATATTTAAGCCTAATATGATTCTTCGATCTATCGCCTGAAAATTCAAAATCCAACATTAGAATTAGAAATTGAGGACTATTGGTGATGTTGCAGTTTAGGATTTTGGTGTGATAATAAATTAATGTCCAAAAGTGAAAACAGAACACAAGCTCAAACCATGATTAAATAGCGTTAGTTTTGAAGTTTTATATGGATATATTGTGTGTTCTTTAATATTTTTATTTTATATCTTTAGCTTTGATATTTTTGAAGTAAAAGTAGTTATGGTATATACCATTTTGTATAAAAAAAAGTAAGTATTGAGCTGAACAAATATTTAAAAATAGTTCAAAATAGTCAATTAATATTTACTCAACTATTTGAGTTTTTATTATTAATCATTCAAAATTATAAAAGTATTATTAAAACAGTTAATTATTCTAAAATTCCTAAATCTCAAGTTACTTTTCATATCAGTCTCTATTCATAATTTTTTTCCTTCCAAATCTCTTTTTAGTCCTTGTAATTCCCTACTTATAAATTTATCCATAAATATCCTATTTTGCCCTCGTAATAGTATTTTAATTACCTTTTTGTCAACCCCCACATAATCTAATATTTTTCATTCATAAATCTTTACGTACGGATAATATTAGATGCAACAATACAAATAATTATTTTTTATATATCGTTTAAAGTAAAAAGTTTGACAATCTAAATCGTTCATTCTTTGTTATATATATATTTTTTTAATTTTTTATGACAACTAATAATGAACCTCCCTCCAACCACCAATGGCGATACGAATACCAACTTAAACTACCCTAGTCAAACACCAACTTTATGCATCAAAGTCGAACCTACGGCTAGGTGGTTTCTATTATTGATTTGGATTCAACATTTAAACAAATATGATATATTTTAATTTGACTTATAATTTAGTTATATTTGATTTTTTTTTTCATCAAATCGACATAAATTTAATTGTTGTTTATATTTTAAAAAATATTTTCTCAAATACATTTTGAATTCATTTAAAATACTTTTTTATGGTATATCTAATATTTGCAAAATATTTTAAAAATTATTTATTAGTTTACATATATTTTATTAGACTAATACCATTGTTTTTTTATAAATATATATTGTATTACAGTTTAAGAGTTGTACGAAATTTTTTATTTACTTATTATAGTGTGAATTTTCATTATTAAATCAATCGAGTATTATATATGTCTACAATTGTTATTCAAATGTATTATTATTCATAAGATTTATTTTTTCTATTATAACATCTTAAATCATAAGCAATAATACCATTTGCGTAGGTATACATTAACAATTTTTATTGATATATTTATAAGGATTGCATTACAATATAGATTATTGCAACAAAATATTACATCGACTTGACAAATATTTAGTAGTCGTTTGTACTTTTTATATTTGAATTATATTTTGCTAAATGAAGGTTTGTATTTTCCATGTTTATTTTGAATACTTTTTTATGCAATAATGCATATTTTTATAAAATATTTTAAATACTTATCCGCTATTTTATTCAAACCTTCGAATAAGACAGGTATTTCTTTTTATATATATATATATACATATATTTTACAATTCAACTATTACTTTTTGTATACAAAATCAATTTACATTTTTATTTGTACTTTGTACATTATGAAAAAAAATAAAATATTAACAAATGATATTGACATCTTTATATTTATTTGAAATTATTTTTTTTGTATAATAATCAATATTCTTATAAGACATTTTTAAAGTCCTATCTATATTTTATTTGATTAAAATGAATAATTTTTATACAAATATTATGTAGTATATATCAGTGTGTATTTTTATTTTATTTTGTATTATTATAATTTTTATTTTCGAAATTGTTGTAAGTTTATGTTAAATGAGAAGAAAATATTATTGTTTTTTTTATGCAAATATTATTGTTTTTTTTTTTTCCATTTAGGTGCAAATGAGAAGAAAATAAGTGAAAATATATTAAATAAGGGTATTATAGTATTTTAAGTGTAGTGAGTAAATAAGAAAAAATTACCAAAATAAAGAGTAAGAGAGAAGAATTTTTTGTATAGGAAGTAGATGAAAATTTGCTTTTAGAATTAGGAAGTTAAGTAGAAGTAATAAATATGTAATATTTTGTTAAAGTAAATAAACTCATATTTTGATGCAGAATTGTCTACTTTTTCGTCTTTTCGTGTTCTATCTCAATATTAAATGAAATTTGCACGACCCAAGAAGCCATTCAACGACGTTTAGAGCCTTAAAATGATTTTTAAACCTATAAATATTTAGGGGAGTGTATTCAATTGGGATTTTAATAGATTTTTTTGGATTAAAGGTCTATAAATTTTTGTGAATTTAGAAAATTCACATAGTCTACGTTGAATTCGATGGATTTTAGTAATCGATTTAGATAAATTTCTACTGATTTGATTGAATTTTTTTATGGATTTATATAGATTTTATAGGATTGTAAAATAATTCTTTTATGGATATATATTAGTTATATAAATTTATATCAAACACATAATTTATAAATGTAATATATTTATAATTAAATTATTATATATTATTATATTTTTATAAAAAAAATTAATATTAATAAATAATATATAATTATTAATAATGTAGAAGTATCATAAAATTTGTAACATTAATATATTGTAAATTATTATTCTTAATTTTATAATTTTAGTATTATATTATCATTCAACATATCAAATTAGTTTTATATTTCTTTATTAGTTATTATTATTATTATTATTTATATAACTTTTTTACATAAAAAATAAATACGTATATAAATAAAATAAAAATATAATTTACGAATTTTGAAAAAAATATTAAAATAAATAAATAAATATAAATTATTGGTTCAACAAAATATATATATATTTTTTAAATATATATTTCACCGTTATCGGAATGAGAATATAGTGTATTCAATAATTGAAAAATGAGAATTAAACTGAAATGACAATATATTATGTTCAATAATTGAAAAGAAAAGAAAACAGTAAGTACATATTTATTATGAAAATTATATTTTTTAAAATTATATTTATAATATAAAAATATATATTTAAAAAAATCATAATAATTTGCTAATATATTTTAGTTTTAAATTATTATTTTTATTAAAAATTATAATAATATTAATAAATATTATCATATTATTTATTACATATACAACAATAATAACAACCACCACAACAACAACAACAACAACAACAACAACAACAACAATAATAATAAGAATAAGAATAAGAATAAGAATAATAATAATAATTGTTATTTTAAGAATCCATCAAAATCCTATACAAAATTTTTACAATTTTTCATTAAAATTCATAGACTTTAAAAGTATATAAATTGTTGAATACCTCGAGATTTTAAAAGATTTTAAAATTCTGTATTAAATACTTTCATATTTTAAAATTTAGATTGAATAACTCCATTTTTTTAAAGTCTTAATTGAATACACCCAATTTTTGAAAGTCCAACAAAATCCTATGGAGTCTAGATTGAATACACTCCCCTTAGTTACTTTTCTGCAAAATCATTTTTCATTTTATTAAAATATATACGTTGGATGTTTGATTTGCAAATTCTCTTAGTTTGACTATTTCAATCCATGTAATTGGCAATAATTTTTTTCACAGCAACTGGTTGCCGCTCGCCAATGACCGAAAATAATCATGGTCTTGGACAGGGCTGTCTCGGAATTTTTTGGGACCCTGAGTAAAAATAAATTATAGGACCATTGTAGTTAAGACACATTTGGTCTAATCATTCGTATTAGGTATTATTCCACTCATTAGACTGATCACTTGTGAGGTCTACCAGTAGTTTAGGATCATATGTCAAACTTCAAACGTGATTCCGTTAGGGCGCGAGAAGGAGTAGAGTTTCCGGGTTTCCTTAGGTGATTCTAGATTGTACGGATTCTACTACATTATACAAGGTAGGGCTAGACATGGGGGTCCTATCTTCGCTATTACAAACTATGGGGCGTCTTGTGGTTAATAGTGACAACTTTCGGCTATCCATATATTGATTGTGGGAGTCGTATGGTGGGTATATGGAAGTGACCAGATGACCGTTATATTATTATGGTTTTATCAGGTCCTTCCTTGAGTCGAAGATTTTTCGGCTATTTATTGATGATGGTCTAGTGATCTTGTTATTATAGAGCTAAAGTTATTTCGGCTTCTCACTTAGACGATACAATGAGCCTATTATTATGGAGTCGAGGTTATTCCAGCTGCTCAGTTTGACGGATGTGTATATATGTGCATGTGCATAGTTGTCGAGTTCAATATCTTTGTTATATCATTCACTATTGGCATGGCATGACACATTTTTTTTGTGATTGACGGGAATTAAACTTTATTTTCAAAAGTATGGGGTGACATATTTGATGTTAATTCTTAAAATGAATTTAATTCTAGACTGCTTTTAAAAAAATAATTGGTTCAAGTATGCATCGCACCTCCGGGACAGGGGACATCTCGGGATATAGAAAGACGGGCTGAATGAGTGAACTTACATCTCTTGTATTATATGTAAATTTTTAACCAAAAAAACCTCTTGTTTAATTGTATTTTTTGTAAATATTCATAAATCAGATTGTGTTATATAACAATGCGCTTTTATAGTTAATCTTAGCCTTAACACTGCATTGTGGGGCCGAGGTAGGAGGTGACGACTTCATGATGCACCGTGGCGGTAAATTTCCAGTATGAGCAAATTGGAGGTATTACAAAGCCAACCAACAAAATATGATAAGTCCTGGGCTTAGAAGAGGATACAAGCACTTGAATGTTACAAGTGCAGGAAGAATTACCATTTTGCAAACAATTGTAATCAAAACAAATGTCATAATTGTGGAAAGGTTGGGCACTACACGAAGGACTACTGGAACAAGAAGAAGGTTGAAGAAAATACAAATCTTGCCATAGATAATGGAGAAAATGAACCTTAACACTGTATTGTAGGGCCCGAGGTAGGAGGTGACGACTTCATGATGCACCATGGCGGTAAATTTCCAGTATGAGCAAATTGGAGGTGTTACAAAGCCAACCAACAAAATATGATAAGTCTTGGGCGTAGCAGAGGATACAGGCACTTGAATGTTACAAGTGCGGGAAGAATGACCATTTTGCAAACAATTGTAATAAAAACAAATGTCATAATTGTGGAAAGGTTGGGCACTACACGAAGGACAGCTGGAACAAGAAGAAGGTTGAAGAAAATACAAATCTTGCCATAGATAATGGAGAAAATGAAGAACTTCTCTTGATGGTACAAAATAGTACCAATAATGTTGCCGATTCAACGTGGTATCTAGACACGGGTGCAAGCAACCACATGTGCAGGCTCAAGCACCTATTCAAGGAGCTACAAGAAGTGAAGAAAGGGCATGTTTCTTTCAAAGACGGATCCAAAACCCAGGTTAAAGGAAAATGTACAATTTGCTTCGTACAAAATAGTGGCTTGAGAGGAACAATTGAGGGAGTGTATTATGTTCCCGATCTAAAGAGCAACATCCTAAGTTTAGGTCAACTCATGGAGCGAGAGTATTCCGTGCATATGAAAGATATAAAAAGAAAGTGTATCCAGTGACTCGAGTCGTGATGGGTGAGAATTATATGTACAAACTCAATTTGTGTACAGTGTAAGTAAAATGTTTGAGAGCAAACCTTGAAGACAGGGTTGTTCTATGGATCATAGATTTGGCATTAAATTTTGGCAACAAAAAATATGGTGTGTGGGCTGTTAGATGCAAACTGCGAAGAAAACTTTTGTGAAGAATGTGTACTAGGAAAGCACACGAGAGCCTCAGTTCAAAAGAAAACATCATTTTAAGCTAAAAATGCACTCGAGTTGATTTACACTGATATTTTCAAGCCAATTTATCCCAAATTGTATAGCGGAAAATGGTATGTCATCACTTTCATTGATGATTTTTCACGGAAAACATGGGTTTATTATTTGAAGGAAAAATCTGAAGCCTTTGACGTGATTGTCAAGTTAAAAAATCTGGAGGAAAAATCGACTGGAAATGTCCTCAAAGCTTTTACGTGAGACGGTCATTCTGCATCCGATATGGTATCAGAGTCTGGCTAGGTCTCGAGTTCGAGTCCCACCGTCCCCATTTGCAGTATATGCATGTGCAAGTTACGCTTACCTCCATTTGCACGTAAGGGGGCGTGTTATGACTGCATTTCCCTAACAGTTCGAGCTTTTAAATGAGACGGTCATTTTGCTGGCAAAAGCAAAATCCAATTTCCATCCAAGTGAAAGATTCAACAAGGTGACTTACTCTTAACTAGTCAAAAAGTTTTAGGTATTAGTATAATTGTATAACGACCAGATTCCTGTAATGAGTTGCTAGTAATGTTGTAATAAAGGCTAGATATTGGTTGCTACTTGTTGATATAATTATCCTTGATGACTTAGTGTTTGGTTACTTGTGACATGCCAGTCCGCAAGCCGCGTATCAGAATTAGACTGACTTTACAAGTCAACAGGAGTTCTTTCAATGCAAACACGTTAAACTTTAGAGTTTTTTCAATAGAGCTTTCGAAAAAGAATGCGCACATTGTTGATATGAGTAGTCTATTTAATCCATTTTAACTTCTATTCAATATCGGGGGTATCACATCAGCCGCGATTCATACCACCATTCGATTCCGGTGGTATTACATTACTAAAAGATATGTCCAGCCATAGTTGTCCTCTATCCAACATGTATTATTATTATTATTATTATTGGAATTTTAGGCATAAGAGAAAAGAATCAAAAGTCCAAAAAATAAATTGGATTGTATTTAATGATCCATTTTGAATGTTGTATTTCAATACTCATGGGTTACACGAAATCAACTATTTGATAATCTACTAACTCATCTTTGTTTTTGAATAGTAAGGACTTGTCACGATCCATTGGTTTTTGTATGTCTGAGTTTGGCGTGCACGTTTCTTCAAGAGATCTCGTACCAAGTTGGCCTTGGCAACATCTCCACCTTTCGCCTTCTGTTGTTTTCTGTTGTCCTCCTCTATCCGAATTCGGACAATCAAACTTTCAAGTCCCATATGTTTCAGCTCATGCTTCATCTCGTGCCTGAAGTTGCTCAAACTCTGGGGCAATTTCTTCATCAACACACTCATGATGAAATTTTCTAGTAGTAGCATCTATTCATCAATGACTGAGTGGACTATATATTGAAATTTCTCCACTTGTACTACGACTGACTTGTCATCTACCATTTTATAGTCAATGAACCGAGCCACAAAAATATTTTGGACCCAACCTTCTCAAACTTATATTTTTTCTCAAGGGCATCCCACAGGCCTTTCGCAATATTTATTATGCAGTATACATTATAGAGAGTGTTAGAAAGACTACCTAGTATGGTGTTCTATTATGCACTATATAGTCTCCACGGGCCCATGGTGCATAGTTCGCATGTGATTGTGATTTGCATTGGGCTCCAAGTTTTGGGCTGTCTTGTAGTATGAACATGGCGAAGCCAATCAAGGTCAGGTAGAATAATATGTTCTTTGGCCACCTCTTAAAGTCCGCTGGTTAACGGCTGGGGAGCTAGCATGTGGGCATCATCCGTGGACTGAACCCAACACCAACAGTTTGGGCCACAAAGGTAGAGGAGGGGCGGCCATAAACTCAAAAAAGCCCCAAAATCTTCCTAGGACAAATCCCGAAAAAACAGAGCTGGCCTGAACGAGAACCGACTCAACTGAAGAAGTGGCGGCGGTAGGGCAGCAGTGGCTTCGGCAGCAGCAGCTCCGGCAGCAGTATCCATGTATAGAACAATATAGTTGCCGGTGGCGTCAATCGAATCGGCAATATCATTGATGTTCGATTGTCTCGCAACACACTATTTAATTTTCTGTTGTTAGTTTCAAGGAATATTGTGAGTTTAAAAGGTACCTAATCATGAAAACGAGTTAGGGATGAATCATCTCTTCGAAAATTAGATACGCCCCAGTAGTGCTTCCGGTGGCCAACGTTCTAATCCAAAGATGAAACAATTTTTATCTTCAATGAGAGTGGAACCTCAAATTGTCGGACCTTCGGGATATAAATCCGAGGATATAATTAAGTTGGAGAAGTTTCCAAAAGACTAAAAAAGATAGAAGGAGGATGAGAGTATGATGTTGGCATGGTGGAAGAATGGAAGGGATCCTCTTTTTATAGGCACACCACCCGGGGGTAAATAATGAAACCGCCGCCATGAAAGACAACGATATTGTTTCCATAATTGAATTGCCATTAAAGGCAATGATATTCTTTGGGTGATTACAATCCCGATTTGCGTTATTGCAATCGGATATAGTCAACTTTTCCTGATAGGGCATTTATGATCCGGATCTTGGGCCGTCTTCACTCGGGCTTAGCGTTTTGGGCTCATCTTCGACTCCAAGACTTGGGATTTTTTCGAGACATAAATTCTAGGCTCGGTAATTGAACCTGCAAAACTTAGTCTCACTAAGCCAAGTATTTACCAAGTCCCACGATCCGAGCCCGTGCTTGTGTACGTGTACGAGTCATGCCCGAGCCCATGTACGTGTCCTAACGCGAGCATGTGGCTCACCGGCACTCTCGTGGCCCGGCCATACTTCTTGCCACATTTCTTACACAACTCAATATTTATATACATGATTAAAGATTCAATTAGGCAATGTGAGACAAGTTCCCATATGTTTAATTAATTATTTAAGTAATTTATCCGTTCCCCCTAGTTTAGTTAATTATTTAAGTAATTTACCAAAAGCCCGTTATTATTTCAGCTCGCTTTATTTACAATTCAGTCCGAACCATTGAGAGATTCTCAATTAATTCACATTTTTAGCTCAATGCATTTCTACTCACCAAAAAATCAACTTTGATAAATTCTTTAAAAATTAGATTCTATCGGCCATTTAAACCGATTTATTCAACAATGATCGGTACTCGTTCAGAGACCTATTGTTATCTTTAGGAAAATCCAAAGTTGCAAGCCTCGACCGCAAACGATGGGAAAGTTTTAATGTGCCATACCTAACTTAGCCATGTCAACCAATAGAACATAATGAAACTCAATGAACTTGGTGTTATCATAGGTGTAGTGAAGTTCAAAAGAGTTACCGACTCCATATGTGTGATTGTGTAAAAGATTGAATCATGCCGGCAGTTAGAACACTAGAGTAGCAACCGATGTCTAGATCTTTAATTGTGTCGCACACAAAATTGTATATATATATATATATATATATATATATGGAACACACAACTATAAACTTCAAGCAATCACTATTCGTAAAATTAAATTATTATTATTATTATTATTATTATGATTGCCATTTTTATGAGTTTTAAGTTGAGTTCCCAGTTGACAATAATGTATTACAGACTAACATAGGGACGATTTTATTTGTGTGTCGGTTGCTCAAATTCTAGTTATATTTTGTTTGAGGAACAGGAAAATAGTCGCGTTGGAATACCTATATAATAAGTAAAAGATGAAAAATAACAGGTTCACATCATAATATGACCATATTAAACACTAGTGAGTGATAATGGATATACAAACCTCCAATCTACTTTCTGAGGAAGATGTGAGTGAATGGTCTTAGCAACACAGATTGAATACCAGCTTTATCAGAAGTGACATCTCAGAATACATATAATAATATCTGAAAGTATGTATTTAATATCATTAGAAAATATAATATGAGATAATTTAATACATAAAGATAAGGATTGAGGATGATGCTAACCTGGAAGAGTTGAACATAATTGGAACATCACAGAAATACCAAGTAGAGAGAAATAAGGAGACAATAATTCTACAGAAGATATACTCCAACAAGAGGCTGAACACAAGAACACTTCAATAAACTGCAAAGAAGTGTAAAGAGATAAGTATGTGTATGTTGAATATGTCATCTCAGATCTATTTGCTAAGTATTTGATAAAGTCTCGAGTTGGATAGCATGCTGAAATAGTTAAGATTAATTAACATATCAGCACAGGATCTAATCGAGACCCTATAAACTTAATTGTGGGAGACATGAAAAGATACGCAGAAAACAAAGAAAAACAAACTTCAAAGATAATAGTATATAATACTAACCTCAAAGATAGCAGCGACCAAAATATTGCTCAATAATATTGTATCATTAGTTTCTTGCAAATCCCAGTTGATAAGATAAAGATAAGATATTTCTAACGAAATAATTAAAATGATGTACTAATCCAGAGAAAAAAGAAAGCAATTATATATATATATATGTATGTATATTGAACAATTAAACCTGATATGCAGATTTTGAAGAATATGCATATGCGAGGAAGATTTGGATTTGGAATAGAATTTGAATTTGAACTTGATGGATCTGAAAGTGAAGAAGATGAAGATGAAGATGAAGATGAAGATGAAATAATTGGGAGTTAGAACACAAAGACAAGACAAGAGAGTGAATTAATTAATTAATGATAAACTGGCAATGATACAACTTGGTCTATAGTATATAATATATTTGTATATATATATATATATTCTTTCTTCTGACCATGGATGAATATATCATCGTGGTGATGTCTCCTCTACTTTAAAATATGAGTGCAACTTGGCACCTCTGTACTTTGTAGCAGATTTTTATAATACATGCAACATTTTGCGTGAAGATATATTACTACTATTTTAATTTGAATTATTCTAATGTTTCTTTACTATTGTGTATATATATATATATATATACTTAATATTATAGGCACATGCTATCAACACGTTCCGACACCATAATTTTTTGGTTTTATATTGTCTACTCCCCACTAGGTTTATTTACTTTGATGCATGTGCCGGTGAAATAAAGGCACTTGATATATAAAATTTCATACTAAATGACAATTACCAATAAATATGGAAGATTAAAGACTTCTATTAGATAAGAGTTTCAATGAGAAAGTTTTAAAACTTTGCAAATTTTTAAAAATTATAAGAATTTAGATATTTTATGAGATAAATAGGTATTTGATATATTTTTTAAAAAAAATAAATTATCATTGTTGATAGTGTAAAATCTTTCAAAATTATACATGTAAACAGACCCTAAAATTGATTATGTAAAAATAATTATTATATATTTTAGTAATGTTGAGATATTTTAAATATTCGGTTTTAGATTTGGTTTTATCCATATATTAGATTACTGAGTCATCTCGTTTTCGGCTCCGGTGGAGAGTCATCTTGTTTTCGACTCCGGTAGAGATTCATCTTGTTTTCGGCTCCGATGGAGAGTCATCTCGTTTTCGGCTCTGGTGGAGTCATCTCGTATTCAGCACCGGTGGAGTTATCTCGTTTCGGCTCATGTGGAAATTCATCTTCTTTTCAGCTATGGTGGGAAGTCATCTCGTTTTCGGCTTCGGTGGAGTCATCTCATTTTTTGCTTCGGTGAAGTCATCTCGTTTTCGGCTCCAGTTGAGTCATGTCGTTTTTTGCTCCGGTGGAGTCATCTCGTTTTATGGCATCTCGTTTTCAGCTCCGGTGAAGTCATGTGATTTTCGGCTCCAGTGGAGTCATGTGATTTTCAGCTCCAGTGGAGTCATCTCGTTTTCGGCTCCGGTGGAGAGTCAACTATTATTTTTATTTACGTTTTTTTTTTCGTCTGTTTTCAACTTTCTTGTCAAACTCAAGTTGGTTTTTGTTATACCACTTGAGTTTGAGGGGATGTTGAGATATTTTTTTATATTCGATTTTAGATTTAGTAGATTTATTTTTAGATTGGTCTTATCCATATATTAGATTACTGAGTCTATCGAGTCTGTTTTGTATAGCCTATATATAGGCCCCTTATGTTGATGATCAATAAGATAATCTCATTATTTTCCCCCAAAATTTCTAACCAGTAACATAGTTAATATATAAATAAAATATTTTTGGGATATATAAACTTATTTATAGTCGTGTATGTTTCACCCCTTAGTAAAATATGTGTAAAAATAATGTTGAAACGTGACTTAGATTTAGCGGTCTACCGGACCTGAAACCAAAGCGCAAAGGTTGTTTCAATTGGCAGGGTTCATTTTGGGCTTATCTTAATTAATAAGAAATAGGCTTAGGGTTTAGGGTGTTTTGGGATGCTTATAAATAGATAGCTATGGTTCCTAGTCGTATGACATGATTGTAACTCTCTGAATCAATATAATAAAATCTCTCCGGTTCCTGCCCGTGGACGTAGGTTGACACACCGTCACCAAACCACGTAAAACCTCTGTGTTTTTTTTTGCTATATTTCTCGTTTTCTCATAACAAGTGGTATCAGAGCCATATTTGATTGATTAAAGATGTTCTCGTATAACTTTGATCTGGAAAAGTTTAATGGGTCGAATGACTTCACGCTCTTGAAGGTCAAGATGAGGGCACTTCTGATTAAACAAGGATGTGTGGTTGCGTTCGAGGGAGAAGACAAGTTTCCTAAAGACACGAATGAGGAGATGAATAAGGAAATTTTGGCAATGGCTCATTCCGCAATCTTGTTGTCAGTTACTGATATGGTGGAACAAATTGTGTGAGCAGTACTAGAAAAACTCTCTCACGATCAAGCTATATCAAAAGCAACGTCTTTACACCCTCCAGATGTCTAAAAATACAAAATACTCAGGTAAAAGATCATCTTGGTACCTTTAACCGTATTATTCTTGATCTTCAAGGGGTTGAGGTTAAAATAGATTATGAAGATCAAGCCCTAATTTTACTATGTTCACTACCTGGTTTATATGAGAATTTTGTAGATACTATGCTATATGGAAGAACTACAACTTTTATTAATGATGTCAAAGATGCCCTTATGTCCAAAAAAATTAAAAAGAAAGGTTTCTCTGGAAGAGGTTCTGGTTCAGGTCTGTTTGCAGGTAAGGGAAGACCACAGGAGAGGGGAAACGGGAATGGGAGGTCGCGTTCAAAATCAAAATCCTCTAGCAAAGTTTAGTGTTATCTTTGAAAGGAGAAGGGGCACATTAAAAAGGATTGTCCACAGACGAAGGGAAATACAAAAGTTGATTTTAGTAACAGTGCCAACAGTGCTGCTGTGGTACAAGACAGCTCTGATGATGGGACCTTGGTGAAGTTCTGACAGCGTGTAGTGTTAGTACTGCTGATTCTTGGATTATGGATACCGGTGATTCTCATCATATGTCGTTCTCTCGTGATCTACTCACTTCTTTTAAGGAATGGAATGTAATAGTGAAGTTAGATGATGATGGGGTTCTAACTATAAAGGGGAGCGGGATGGTGCAGATAAAAGTCAGGAAATTTGACTGTTGGTATGCTCCTGAACTCGGAAAAAATTTGAGATGATATGAGATGTAGGACGGATATAAACGGCAGTATGACCATGGTAGGGGCAACGAAGAAGATAATGTTATTTATTGCCTCTTAATTAGGACAGCTGCGACGTTGGGAAATAATAATAATAATAACAACAATAATAATAAATGTAATGTTTCTTCGAAGATCTCAGCACGTAAGCAAAAAATAAAATAAATTGGAGATTTTTCTTCAAGATACTTGTGTGCAGCACTAGCTTTTTTACTCTTAATTTTATTATTCATAAAAATATTCAATAAAATACAGATATTTTTTATAAAAAATTAAAATTACTTTTATATTTTAAATATTACATCTATGAACGCATGTCCCGCATAATTGTAGAATTTTTGAAAATAAATATATACATTATTAACAATAATAATATATTCAATTTCAAATAATCTTATATGGATTTATTCATATATGAAAGTTGACCTGACACTAACCAAACTTCAGATATCATAAAATGTGAAACTCAAATAAAAATCAAGCATATCCTAGAAGATCCTCTATTTGCGCTATTGGTATATATATTGGATTAATATTTATTGTGTGAATTATATGCTATATTGTGTTGTATAATTTGTTTATTGTACTGAAACTAAAATATATGTGTGCATATAATTATATAATGTGCTATCAAAATATGTGTTATATATTACTCTCTTCATCTCACTTAATTTGTCAACTATTTCTATTTTCGTTTGTCCCATATAATTTGTCATTTCCTCTTTTGGAAATAGAATTATACACTTTAACATTTTAAATTTATAAATTATAGGAATTTTTTATTTTAATTAAACTATTTAGTCATTTTAATTTTAATCTAAAATTTTTTTTATTAAATTATAATTATTTTTACTAATGCATTTTTTAATTACTCACTAATTACATAATACCTAAAATTTCATGTCTAATCTAAATGGAATAAATTAGCCGGGACAGAGAGAAAGTATATTAATATGTGTTGTCGGATATGTGTTATTTCTTTTATAAACATATACAACAACTAAAGCATGTATATATATATACACATATATGAGAATAGTGCGAGTCTATTATCGACAATTCCTCAATTTTTATAATTAAAAAAAATATTATAATTAAAAAATTATTTTTATAATTTATAAATAATAAATAATCTTGTTAAAAAATAAATAGGTGGTGGAATGTTGGTGGTAGAAGTAGTTTGGACAGGAGATATGGCTTTCTCATTGATCAATTGAGCTTGCTGAATTAGGGGTTTGCTTGACAATGAGAATATGCTACAGCATATCACTCGATCGTACCAGTGACGGAACCAACCAGTGACGGAACCAACTTTGCGCTCCGGAGGGCAAAATTTTTATGTTTATTTATTTCATTTCTTTATTGTTTATTTTTAGTTTCAACTTATTTCGAGCCTATTTTTTATTTGAACGTCTGTTTCTGTGTGTACATAAAATAATATAAAAACTTTATCATCGATTCATTTATACCAATTTGATGTCATCTTAGGTTTATGTAGAATATTAATCTCAAATTGGGAGGGCAAATTTGATTACTAAATAAAAAATTACACTTAAAAAAAAAAAAAATGGGAAGGGCTTGGAGGGTCAGTTGACCCCCAAGCCCCAACGCAGATCTGTCACTGATCGTACCTGCCTAGATAGCCATAAGAGCTTGAATAAGTTTCGCGTTAATGGCAGCATTTGATGGATTCCCAAACGATCCATTTGAGGTGGATGAAGTGTTGTTGGCAACATATCTTTGATTCGCCGTGATTTTTTTAAAGAGACGTCTCTGAGTTTGGGATGATGGAGTAAAACTTGGTTCTTTGTCATTAGTGTGTTTGTTTGGGGGTTTGGATTTTGAGTTGGGATTTGAATCGTAAAAATTTGAAATGAAATAGTTATATAATGTGATATAAATAGGTGTTGATATGCTGTTTTGAATATAAAATTAATTTTTAATATAATATAAAAAGTGAAAAATAGATGTTTGATTACATATATTTTTTTAAAAAAAAATTAATGAATAATGAAAATCTTAGAGAATCCTCCAAACAAACACACTTCGCTGCACATTGAGCAATGTCCAACCAAAAGCTTAGTAAATTAAAAATAAGAATAGAGAAAGAATAAAGCTTAAAAGCTCATGAATCTCGAACTAATTCTAAAGAATAAATCTTAAGGTTAAAATCTTCGAAAAATGATCCTTAAATTTGATAACTCGAGGGAGGTAGTATGAAAAGATAGTAATTATTTGCGCATTTGGCTATTGGAAGGGTAAGATATTTAGTAAAATGAAATTTTAGGGGTGAGATATTTTATAAAATGAATTGTAGTCTACCTCTGTTATATCAAAATAATAGCTTTGCACTTTTTTTATTGGTGATTTTTAGGTCGAAGCCCAAGGATTTTAAGTTAAGAAATAACTCAAAGAATTAAAAGTTTGAGTCGGCAAAAATCTAAAGCGAAAGTGATAATTAAATCTAATTTTGTAACTTAAAGTCTACTATTGTTATTTAATAAAGAGAGATAAAAGAAAAACCTAAGGAAGTGAGTGCTTCGTGTAATTGTTTTATAAAGCAGCAAAAGCATGTTATGAATGTGATAGAAATTATGTGAAGTAATAAGTGCACTAAAGGTGACTATGACAATAAGATCGTATATTTATAACGTGGTAGGAATTAAATGATTCTGTTAAAATATATTTAGAAAATATATATTATATTTATGATAGTTATTTTATTTAAGAGATTCATAGGATTTTTGTATTATTCAGATGATTTGTCATTTGTGCGTCATTATAAATATGTACGAATTCTTGTGATTGAAAAGGGGAATTTCAGTTTCATATTCTATCGTATTAGAGCCAAATTCTCTCCGGATACATTTATGACATGTTATATCCCGTGTTAAAATATTATTTAGATGAAGTAATAAAATATTATTCGGTCATGCCATTATTTCCATCTCGTCTCCGTCTCTACAACTCTACTGATAGAGTTTACTTTTGGCTATAACGCCGTCGAGAGTTCTATTTTCGACTCTAATTCTATTAAGAGCGAGGGAGTCCTATTTCCGACTCTACTTCTGTTGTGAGCGAGCGAGCCCTGTTTCTGACTCTAGCTTTATATAGTGAGCGAGTCCTGTTTTCGACTCTAGTTCCGTTGTGAACGAGCGAGTCATGTTTCCAACTCTAACGGTCTTGAGAGTTCTGCTTCTAACTCAGTGGACGGCTACACCACTTTCAGTCAATTTTGGCGAATTCAAATTCGTACGTGGAAGATCTCGGCTATATTCTTTTCGGTCACTTCTGACAAACTCAAGTTTGTTCAATCATATCTTGAGTTTAATGAGGGGTGTTAAAATATATTTAAAAGCAATATATTATATTTATGTTAGTTATCTTATCATAAATTTCGTTGGATTCTTGTCTTATTTATACGATTTGTATATCACTATAAATATGTACGTATTTTGATGATTGAAATAGAGAATTTCAGTTTCATATTCTAACATTTTGTATATATTTTATTGATGTATTTGCTTTTATCCACAATCGTGTTGTCATTTTCATGTCATCTCCATCTCTACTATTTCGATGTCTACTGACAGAGTTCTACTTTCAACATCGTTGAGAGTCTTGTTTTCGACTCTAACTCTATTGAGAGTGAGTGATTCATGTTTCCGACTCTATCTCTTTTGTGAACGAGTGAGTCCTGTTTCTGACTCTAGTTCCATTGTGAACGAGTGAGTCCTATTTTCAACTCTAACGGTGTTGAGAAAAAATTCAGACTCTAATCCAGTGGACGGCTACACCACTTTTAGTCAATGGCAAATTCAAGTTCGTTTGTGGAAGATCTCGGCTACATTTTTTTCGGTCACTTCTGACAAAATCAAGTTTGATATCTTGAATTTGAAGAGAGATGTTAAAATATATTTAAAAAATATATATTATATTTATGATAGTTATCTTATTTAAGAGATTTGTAAGATTCTTGCATTATTTAAATGATTTGTGCATCACTATAAATATCTACGAATTCTTATGATTGAAAAAGAGAATTTCAGTTTTATATTCTAACATATTCAATGAATAAAGTATTAGCGTTTGTAAATGAATATATTTCATACGAAGAAGATGATAGAAGTGGTGAGTGAACGAACTCCTTATGTGTTGAAAGAGGTAGAAGTAGTGCGACGTGAGTGTTCTGAATATAGGAGTTAGCAAGTTTATACTTACAACAATGTGATGTTTGTAGGTGCAAGAGTGATCATACTTGTTTATTTAAGGGAGATGGTTAATTTTGTTGGTACTTGACCATAGAGATTAAAATGAATCCTCGGATTCACAGCTAAGAATGCTATGAGAAAGTAAAGCCATTGTCTATGGCGTAGTAAACAAACATCTATGTGTAGTTAATTATTATTACTTGTTTCACTTGTTGTCTATCAATGTATTAACTCTCTTTAGTCTAGATTGAATTAAATCACAAAGTTGATGAGGCTGCTATCGCTACCATTTTGCTTTTGCTACGAACCATCTAGACAATACTTTTGAAGCGTCAAAAAATATGGATATTCAATCTCTAATTGTTCTTCACAATTTTTTTCAACAGTCGAACTTAAACGAGTGTGAATATGGGTTAAGTGAATAGATCAAATAAATAGACATTTATGATATATTATTTATACTAAAATCAATAAAGATTACTCTACATCTAATCTAAGAGGAAAACATTAAAACTTCACCAGAAATAGATTTCGGCAGCGGCCTTAGGAGGTCAGGGACAGCGATCCTCCATAATATCCCTGACCGCCACTCCAAACTACTGAAAAGAGCTTTATACAATTTGACCTCCGAATACAAGTAATGAATTGTAGAATGGAATAAACACTCGATGATAAAATAATAAAAATCATGTTGGTATTTATAGGCAATTCCATTTTCAGTGCAACCATCCATCTCGATCATCGCTTTTAGGACAAATCTTTTGACTAGTTGCACAGATTGTAAGATAAGTACCTTGGAGGTAAAGGCTTCACCCGGGGCTGCGATCATCTTCATTGCGAATTTGAGAAGAATGCTAACTCCATCGAGAATGTTGCTCCAAAGGTTGGAAATCACTTCAAACCGCATCCATCTCACTTCAACGGAAGAAGTTCATTAACCAGTACTAGTTGGGTGTAAACAAACGGTCTGATAGAAAATCTCGCTTCATGTTTATTCCAGTGGATGTTTGTAGCTTTTTTAGGTGCTTTAAGGTCAAATTTTGCTTTTTAAAGGGTTTTTATTGTAAATATCATCTTTGGGAACTCGAATAATTTCAAATAAACTATAATGATAATGCATATCATAGATTATTAGATATTATGATCATTTTTTACATAAAATTACAAATAATAAATATATTTTGTAAAAGATAGATATGCTAAAATTTGAAGTTATCAACCGAGGGATAGAGAATACCTCACTCAAAGAGACCACCTCCATCACACCTCCGGCCAAAATAAGGAACTATATGGCCCGTTACTACAACATATGGCATAGGAGATGTGTGACATATATGAGCGCGTTATTGTTGATCGCAACAAAGACCATGCTAGGAGGATGGACAATATTGATGAGATTAAAGCAACTCTCTAGGCAATAACTAATCTCTCTAAGCATACTATTAATTTCCGATGAATTTGTTTCATCTCAAGTAGCGTAATCTTTGACCTAGTTTTTTTTCCTATGCAACGCATTGTGATTTTTCTTCACTAACATGCTACTATCCTAATATTCATGTGTTATCATATAAGAGAATTTTTATACGTGTTTTAAATGAACCGCAAGCAAGAAAAGAAGGATGATGCGAACAATATAATTTTGGCTCTACTACACTACATAGGGATAGCGGTTGCACCCATCTTGGAAATTGGCCGTGTGCCGGTGCGATTCTACACTTGCGCCTATACGAGGTTGTTTTTATGCACGAGCTGATGCATTGCCACCAAGGAAAAATTAAAAACATAGTGATGGTATCCATTAATGAAAATAGTCGCAAGAAAGTGCTATCTTGGTGATATAAGGTACGCGAATGCACCTCAGATCCTCGCCATGTTTATCAAAACTGGTAAAATATTCTAACGTACCAAGGTAGCAATTTCGGACCAAGGGAAAGGGAGGAATCGAACCAAGTGACAGAACTTATATACCCAAAGTTTAGATGGAACCGAAGATTTTATGAGTAATGTTCGTACCATATCATATCTTTCATCAGCATACAAAACATATTAAAGTTGGTCACCCCTTCATCTCTAAGATGCTCATGCCATAACCCTTTCTTGTATCATACCACTGACCTTCAAATTTATGATATACTTTGGTTGTGTTTCTGTAGAATTTTTAGGCATTTTTTACAATTCAACTAATTTTTCCTTTTAAAAATAGCAAATAAAACACTTATTTTATCACTGAAAATTAATTTTCGTTCAAAACATAAAATCAAATATATATATTTAAATTATATTTAATAATTATTTAAATTTAAAATTTTACTATCCAAACCCCGATCAATCACACCCTTAATTCACAATTTTTTAGTGACCATCTTCAATTGTAGTAGAATATTGAGTGCAAATGTACCAGACAAACAATTGATTTGTTACTTTGTATTTCTTTTTATTATTATTACTTTTTTTTTTATATGTTAGACCTGAGGATATCAATTGGAAAATAAGGCATATCGCACTTTCCCATCAATCACGAAGTGGGTTATAAAAAATTATGTTGACGATATTAAAAATAATATTTTAGATTAAATTTTAATTTTTTGTGAATGAATAAAATATACTTTCTCTATATGTCAAAATTAGTTACACTTCTTTTGTAACAACATCAAGAAGTTGTTGACTAGTTCCATCACAATGATTTATGTCTGCTACGTTTAAGTTAAATCTTAACTTACACCGGTAATTTCATGGTGTTAATTATAAATAGACTAAATGAATAAAAGTAGCAACAAATTAAATCACAAGTACCTTCCTGATTTCGACTTGAGCTCCACAATACAAACTTTTTTTAATAATATTTATAAAAAATCATTGCACTTAAAAACATTAAGCCAACAAATTTAATCTTGGCAATAAACAAGAACAATAATTAAATGTAGCAAGTGCTGGTATTTAGTTTCTCCTATATATAATACATGGAGGATGGCACATAGTACAGTTTTATATTTTCATCTATTCATTATTTTCTCACTTACATTTGAATATCAATATACACATATAATCTAATACGGGAGCGGATACTCGGTCTAAAATTTATCCAATCCACTCTGTCTAACCTATAAGAATCTGACAAGTGCTAAATGCTTATTATTATTTTTTTCTTTTTTGTTTTAAATCAAAAGTTGCAAATTTTGCAAATCAGTCATTTCCTAATTTCTTTTCTTCCCCTCGTTAACTCACTAACTCTCACACCCAAATTCTCCCCCCCCCCCAAAATCGACCAATCGACCGGGCTGACGCCGCCGCCGACGCAGACCCACCCAAATCCTCCCCCCACCCCCAAAAACGACCGACCGCCGCTAAAGCCACCACCAACGCAGCCCCCGCCAAAGCCGCTGAAGATCCAAATTCGACCGACCGCCCGCTCCCGTCGTCGAAATTCGTCAAGATCGGGAAATCTTGACTCGAATCTGCGATCGGGGCTGATTAATTGCAATCAACTGAAGGATAAAATATATGATCTTTATACACAAAAGAAAAATTATAGAGCAAGAAAGAAAAATGACGCAGAGACAACCACTTTTGCGGGCTTTGAAATGGGCTGAGAAAACAAACCAAGCCCGTCTTACAGGGAACACCATTTTCCTCCGCCACTCCATAGCAGCCACCGAGCCAATTCAACGCCATCACTGTCTCTCTCTCCTCAAACGTCTTCTTCACCTGTATTTATACACGCATATTATATATATATATATGTAAATATATATTATACAGATTTGGAGTCAAGATTTTTCTATGAATTCAAAGAACTTTGTTTTGTGGACTCACCTGTAAAAATATGGACTTTACGTACTAAATGCAATATTGGGAGAATGTTGCATTGTGTTTTATTGTTGGAAGTGTATGTTTGCATGCATGATATAAGATTTTGATTGATTAGTTTGTATTGCAAATACTAATTTTGGAAAGAGTTGATACATTTTGTTTCTGTAATAGAATGGTTGATATTGATGATTATAGTAGAATGTGTAAGGGTCAAAATACATATTTTGTTCCTGGGGATGCATTGGTTTATATTGTGATTGTCATTGTAATCGACAAAGATCATTTCAGTTTTACTGAAGTTCTTTCATATTAATATTAGAAATGAAATATATAAACGTCTTGCTTACTTAAATTAATGTAACATCACTGGTCTACAATTCGAGCAGAGAACAGGATGAGGGAGATTCTCTATCCAATTTAAATTAATGAAAACAATATTTATTTAATCATAATAACAATTTGATTTAATAACTATAGTAGCCCGTACAGAACGGTCGGTCGGTGGTGGCGTCAGCGGAGGTAGCGGCTAGGGTGGACGGTCGGTCGAATTTGGGGGAGACTTTGGAGGAGCTGCGTCGGCAGTGGCATTAGCGGCAGTCGGTCGATTTTGGGGTGGGGGTGGGGGTGGGGGGAGGATTTGGGTGGGTCTGCGGCGGCTGCACCAGGGGCTGCGTCGACGGTGGCGTCAGCCCGGTCGATCCGTCGATTTTGGGTGGGGGGAGAATTTGGGTGTGAGAGTTAGTGAGTTAAAGAGGGGAATGAAAGAAAATAGGAGATGATTGATTTGCAAAATTTGGAACTTTTGATTTAAAATGAAAAAATAAAAATAATAATAAACATTTAACATCTATCATATTCTTATAGGTTAGACAGAGTAAATTGGATAAATTTTCGACCGAGGATCCTCTCCCAATAATACTATACATTTGGCGTGCAATGACATTTAATTATGTGACCTTTTCATTAGAAACATGTTATGTGAACCATCACTATAAAATAGTAACAATCACAATAAGTTCGTAAAGAATGACCTGATAGCATGAGTGAACTTGTGACGGAGTCATGGTTCAAACTCCCGATACCGAATAGCGACTGCATGTCCCATATTATCAAAAATAATACTCCTTTCGTCCCAAAACTATAGTTTTAATTGGATTGGACACGAGATTTAAGGAATATTGATATTATATTGGTAGTTGGGAAAAAATATAGATAAAAGACTTTTTTACTCTTGTGAATGTACTAGTGTAAAAAGTAATGACAATTGTGTAATAAAAATGAAAAAATAGGGATAATTTTATGGTAATATGGTTATTAATGAAAATAAAACTATTGTTTTGGGACGGAAAAAAATGATAAATAAGACTATTATATTGGGACATACAGAGTTATAAATAATAACTATTGCCATTATAATGATTTGTTTTGTTGTTATTTGGTTTTAATCAAGATCTTGTCTGTTGGTTTTGATATTTTGTTATATTTATAAATATTAAAATTTTGAATTGAAATTATTATTTAATATGATATAAATAAATACTACTTCCGTCTCATGTCTATCTATCAATTTACTTTTTGCATGGAGTTTTAGAAATATTAATATTACATTGAGATGCAGTAGAAATAAAGGTGAAAAGACTAAACTAACCTTGTTGGTATTGTATAATATAAATGTAATGACTTTTGTGTAATATATTGTAAATTAGAAGGATTTTTTTAATGTTAGGTAGATAGTACAATTACTTTTAAAAAAATAAAATTGATACTTTGTTATGGGATTGACCAAAATGAAAAAATAGATAGATTGAAAAGGGACGGATGGAGTATAATTTAATTTTTAAAATGAGAAAAACAAATGAAATACTTTAAATACTGAATAAATATATTATTTCAATCCCAAAAGAGTTGTCTTGTTTTTCTATTTTTATCCGTAGCAAAACAATTGTCTTTGTTTCTTTATTTAGTAACTGTGGTATCCACTTTACAATAAAATTATTCATATTTTTCCACAATTACTCCTAGTTATTAGGGTAATTTAGTCTTTTATATTATACTTTATATCCACTCTCAATTAAATAATATTATTTTTTTAATTCTCGTACCGACTTTCAATAAGATATCTTTTATGGGACGGAATGAATATAAAATTTGATATTTTTTATTTTTTTCAAAAAAAGGAAACTTCTGTAAATATGTATTGTGTTTGAATTTCAACAATTAGCCAATCATTTTCTTTTAAAAAAATATTTACTAACCAATACAAATAACTATATTAGTTATTTTTTTTAAAATATACATTTATCAGTATGAATAGTATATAAAAATAATAAATATTAATGTTTTATTTAATACCCATATATAACATGGAATTGAATCTAATATATACATATAAACATTCATATATAGCTTTTATTTTTATTTTGAATTGATCAGACTCCCCATTTATGCCTAAATGTATTTTTGTGTTTGAATTGTCATATTTAGAGTGCATGTGTTTTAATATACACAAATATATAAAAATGTTGGTTCTGAAATGAATTCGGTTCAAGTTCATCTAAATAAATAAGTATGTCCCCTGATCAAGCTATTTGTGTTGCTCAAGGACAAGCTAACGTTTACGGGTGTGTTTGACAATTAGTCGATAGATTTTACATGTTAGACTATTCAAATAGTGTTAGTTGATCAATTAGCTGGTTTGATTAGCTGATTCAATTAGCAATTTGTATTAAAGCATTTGGTAAAACAACTGTTTGACATTAGTTGTTTATATGTAAAATGAACAATTAAAGATATTTATATAATATTTCTTAATATATTTATTTTGTTCATTTTGGTTTTAAAATTTTTGAAAAGTTTTTTTTATTAATTATTGCAAATTATTGCAAATATTATAAAATATTTATTTTTATTTTTTAGATATAAGAAAAATATTTTTTATTAAAAAATAATAATAAGTTTTTATTGAAATTGTATAAAATATAAGAGAATACATCTTTGGTATATAGTTTTATTATGTTAATTATTGTTTATTAATTTAATTTAATTTATTTATTTTTAATGTAAATTATATATATAAAAATATATATAAATAAATTAATGATATTTGTCTTTTCTATTTGATATAATTTTAATAAATATATATTTCACAAATAAAATAATTTATATGTAATAATTAATAATAGTAATTATTTTAAATTTTTTTAAAAAATTATAATTTAGTAAATAAAATACATTAAAATTAATTAATAGGGTAAACTGTTTTTTTAGTCCCGTAACTGGACCTCTTTATCATTTTAGACCCGTAACTGGAGGTTGTCTTAAACTAATCCCGTAAGTGAAAAAAAATTTCAGTTTAGTCCTCAATGCCAATGTGCATTTGCATGGCAGGCTGGCGTGTCCGCTATATCAGTGCCACGTGGCTGACACGTGTACGCCACGTGGATTATTTATATTTATATTTTTTTAAATATAAAAAAAATACAATTATAAAAATAAAAATAAATTAAAATATAAAATTAAAATTAAAAATAAATAAATAAAAAATAAAATTATCCATATGCACGTCAAGTCAGCACTACGTGACTTTTAATAATTTATATATTAGTATTTTTTATTATAATTTTTATTTTTAAATAAAAAATATAAATTATCTACGTAGCGGCCACGTGGCGCTGATCTGACGGACATAAATTTTACGTCTAATCCATTGACCCTCCTTATTTAACGTTGTTTGATCTGCACCCATCCAAAATGCGAATAAATTTTAAAATCAATTTGTTCCCTCTCTGGTTAGGAACATGGTGATCTTTTAGGTTTTTTCTTTTTTTTTGTTTTTAGTATTCCTTCAATCTCGCCACCCGATGATCAATTATTTTATCCACCCAAAAGAAAAATGTCTTGTATTTTCATAAATTTATTTGTTTGAAAAAAACTTAGGGTGTATTTGTTTGGGACATTTTTCCCCAAATACACTATTTATCCAAATTTTTTTTAAAAAAAATATCAAATCAAATATCTATTTTCTATTTTTTATATTATACTAAAAATCAATTTTACATTCAAAACATTACATCAATACCAATTTATTTCACATCAAACAACTATTCAAATTCAAATTTTTTACGATTCAAATCCCAACTCAAAATCCAAACCCCCAAACAAACACATCCTTAATTAATATAAATCAATTTAATTAAATTTTTAACTTTTTACCACCAACTAGAAAACTCTTTTATTTATATTTCTCTATAATAAACAAATACTTTTATCTATATTTAAAACTCTTTATTTTTCTAAAATAATTTTAAATTAATTATAAATAAATAAACATATATTTTTATTTATTCATATTGTATATATTTTATTGAAATAAAATATTAAAAATATCAACGACACTACTCATATAAAAATAATAAAAATGATATTAAAACTTATTATTAATAATTTATTTATTTACACGGCCTAAAATATGGTATCTTTAATCAAATGGGTCATCTAACCCGAGACAACTGAGGGAGTGTTATTTTGTTGGTTTAGGATTTTTAAGTTTTGTTGTTTTTTGTGTTAATTTTAATGGATATTGTTACATTGTGGTTTTTTGTAGGCAAAAAAATCGAACCGAATTGAACCGAACCCAATTTTTCGTTAACCAAACAAATTCGATTCGAATACAAATACTGTATATTTGATATTTGTTCGGTTCAGTTTGATTTCGGTTTTTCATATATTTTTCGGTTCGGTTATCCGAACCGAAAATATTTATATTATTATATTTTAAAATTTATATTAATAATTATATTCGGTTCTGTTTGAATTATTTGCAAATATTACAAATATTTTCGATTAACTGAAATTTTTGATTCAAATACAATTCGCAGCTTCATGTATTTGTTCAATTCAATTTTATTATCAAATACCTGCATATTTACAAATAAAATAACGGTGACAAACCCGTAGATTTTTCTAATTTTGGTAGCTATTGTTGATTTTAATGTCAGATTTTGTTTGTTCTATTGATTATTACTTTCCGAAGTAACCAAACAATGAGTATGTTGAGAACTTCGATTTTGAATCTGCTGAGTTCATCGGCTCATTGCTCTTTCGAAAAATATACACGTGGCTTATTCTTTGTGGTTTTGTTTTAGTTGGCTTCCTACGCCATGTTAGTACTCCCTCCGTCTCAAACATCGTATAATATTTCTTTTTTGGTATGATCGAAATACCTTGCAATATTCTTAAATTAGGAAATAATTCATTATACTTAATGTATATCTCCACACTTTATCCCATCACATCACCCTAATAAAAAAATAAAATATACATTTCTTTTTTCATCACATTACCTGATTACTAAATTATCCTACTTAATACTTCTCACATAAAATCTCATGCCTAATGTAGCACCTTGTTTGGGACGGATGGAGTATTATATTTCAAACTTTTTTATTCTTTTAAAATATTAAATTATACTGGAACCACTCAAAATTCATTCAAAATTTTTTATTTTAACTATTAAAATAATTAAACTCATATTTTTAGTTTTTAAAATTTATATATATATATTACATCATAAATCAAATATTAATTAAAACTCTCAACTCAACTTCAAACTCAATAATCCAATTGTTAACCAAAAGCAGCTGTAGTTTCTCTAAGCAATTCCCTTTACAAAATTTTCAAGAACAAAAAGAATCCAAATAAACAATAAATTAACATGAGGTATGAAATACGCAGCAACATGCTGGATAATTTTAGTACAATTCGATTGGGATGAATTATGTCCATTCATGAGCAGGCATGAATTTTCTTCACAAATTAATTTATGCGGAATGAAATAAAAATTAATTATATTTAATAAATATAATTTCAAATTAAAATATAAAAAACTGTGTCAATTTTTGAAAAATCATATCTAATTGGAAAATTTGTACTAATTATGTAAAAATTCACGTTTCCTTAAAAAAATTGTAAAAAGTCACACATCAATCTTATATGGTATGAAATTTGTAAAATATGGAGCATTAAAAGAAGATTAAATTGCAAAAACTGGAATCAGATCAAATTAAAAATCTAGAATTATTCCCTATACTCGGCCATAGGGTGGAAATAAAATTTTCAAAAAGCATGTATGAACATGATACGAATATCCAGGTCATTACTCTTGTTATTCTACTAATTTAAATTTTCTCAACAATCAAAAGTTGTATTTTCGAAAGAGTCATGGCGTAATACGTATAAGACATGACAACCAAAATCAACAAAGCCGAGAGCCTTCTTGTAAGAGTGATATGCGATCATCACTAATTTGTGGTGATGAGAAAACTCTATTATATAGCCAAGATTACAACGTAAAGTATGGAAAATATACAACATAATTACAGCAGATTGCTGAAAATAAGGAATACAATATATTTAAAGTATGGAAAATATACTTCATGATTGCAACAGATTGCGAAAAATAAAGAATAATATATTTTCAACTCTTTCCTTTAATACCCCCCGTCAAGCGTTGCGTGGGGTGTGAGCAAACACAAAGCTTGGATCGCAGAAGCTCAAATGCCGGTCGCGGCAGCGCCTTGGTGAAAATGTCCGCGAGCTGAAGATGAGAGGGCACAAACTGAGTAAGCAGCTTGCATGAAGAAACAAGTTCGCGAATGAAATGACAATCAATGTCAATATGCTTAGCTCGTTTGTGAGAGATAGGATTCTCACCGAGGAAAATGGCACTTCTGTTGTCACAGAATAGCGTTGCAGGAAGGGTGGGCGACTGATGAAGTTCTTTGAGTAAATTAAGCAGCCAAACAACCTCGGCCCTGGCGTTGGCCAAGGCTCGATATTCAGATTCACAACTAGAACGGGCAACGGTAGGTTGCTTCTTAGCACTCCAAGAGACGAGATTTCCTCCAAAGAATATAGAGTAACCGTAAGTGGAGCGACGAGTCTCGAGGCATCTGGCCCAGTCAGCATCGGAATAACCCACAACAGAAGTTTTGGGATGATGTGTGAAGTGAAGGCCATAATGAAGAGTTCCTTTGACGTATCGCAAAATACGCTTCACGGCCAGAAAGTGCTCATCGGTAGGAGAATGGAGATACTGACTGACTGTGTTAACAGCAAATGAGAGGTCGGGCCTCGTAAGAGTCAGATACTGCAACGCCCCCATCAGAGAGCGATAAAGAGTAGGGTCACCAAACGAAGAGCCAGTACTCTGCAAGGATGTGCCGGTAGTTAGTGGTGTGGCAACAGGTTTGCAGTCCAACATTTCAGCACGATTCAGAATGTCATGAGCACATTTAGCCTGTCCAATGAAAAGACCATTAGAAGTATAATAAACTTCTAACCCCAAAATATAGTTCAACCGCCCTAGATCCTTAATAGCAAATTTTGTATGAGTGCGAGCAATAAACTGTTGAAGAAGAGACCGATTATTTCCTGTGAGGATAATATCATCAACATACAATAGAAGGTATAGAAGTGACGACCCTTTCTGAAGGCAGAATAGGGACGAGTCCGAACGAGTCTGATGAAATCCTAACTTCAACAGATACGAGCTGAAACGCTGAAACCAAGCTAAAGGGGCCTGCCGAAGACCATATAATGCCTTTTTGAGCTTGCACACATGAGTCGGACTCCGAGGATCAATGAAGCCCGGTGGTTGAGCCATGTAGACAGGTTTGTCCAGAACCCCCATTTAAGAAGGCATTTTTCATATCCAGTTGATGCAAAAACCAATTATGATGTACAAAGAGTGCTAGAATGGTGCGAACAGTAGAGGCCTTCACAACAGGACTGAATGTGTGATGAAAGTCCGAGCCGGGAACATGTGTAAAACCCTGAGCAACAAGTCGAGCTTTGTGACGCTCAATAGAGCCATATGATAGGTACTTGGTCTGGAACACCCATTTTGAGCCAACAATGTTGGTGTTAGGGGATGGAGGTACTAAATCCCATGTCTGATTCTGCAGGAGTGCATCAAACTCTTCATGCATCGCAGCCATCCAGTGAGGATATTTAGAGGCCAACTTGAAGCCTTGTGGCTCGGAAGCACCTGCCAGAGAGGTAAGTAAAGTAGTGGAAGCTAGATCAACAGGGTACTTCGGTTTGAAAATGCCCGATTGAGATCGAGTGACCATCCGACGAGGAGCTAGAGGTGGCGGAGGTAAAGGAGGCGGTATAGGAGCATTAACTGGCCCAGGAGTAGGTACCGTAGGTGGTGGCGATTCAGGCAATGGTGGAACATCAGGATCATCAGCCGGAGCATGTCCCAGAGTTTCCGTAATCAACTTCAGATAAGGAAGTAGGCGACATGGCACAGGTTCTGGGGGTGATGAATCAGATATAGAATGAGCAACAGGCACCGAGGTCGGTTCCAAGAAACTGGATACAGGTAAATCATGACTTGCAGCCGAAGCATTTCCAGAGAAGAGGAAAACCTGTTCATCAAACTGTGCATGCCGAGTAATGTAGATGCGTGCGGAAGAAGGATCGAAACATCGAAACCCCTTATGAGTGCTGCTATAACCCAAGAAAATGCAAGGACGACTGCGAGGAGATAGTTTGTTCTTTGCATAGTGCTGAAGAAAAGGGAATACCCGACATCCAAAGGGTTTAAAAATAGCATAATTGGGAGTAGATTGAAATAGCAGTTCATATGGTGATGTGTTGCCCAGTGTAGCGGATGGAAGCCGATTGATGACATAGACAGCTGTGGTGAATGCTTCAAACCACAAAGTTGCCGGAGCAGAAGCATGAAATAGCATCGAAAGACCCGTCTCAGTAATGTGACGATATTTTCGTTCAGCTCTCCCATTTTGTTGTGGAGTATATGGACAAGAGAGGCGGTGGAATATGCCATACTGGTTCATAAAGTCAGTTACACGTTTGTTCACAAATTCGGTTCCTCCATCAGACTTAAAAACTTTCACAGCACGAGAAAATTGTGTACAAACAAAAGTGTAGAAACGAACCAAAACCTCAAAAAATTCTAACTTAGCACGCAGAGGATAGAGCCAAGAAAAGCAAGAGAAATCATCCACAACAACAACATAATAACGGTAACCAACAGAGGATGGAACAGGCGAAGGCCCCCATAAATCACAGTGCACCAAATCAAGAACAGAAGTAGCACGTTTTTCATTCAAAGCAAACGGTAATTTCTTGCTCTTTTGCCAATTGGCAAGGAGAGCAAATAGTTGGATTGGGCAAAACAGACGTGACTGATAAATGTCCCAATTTATTTAACAATGCAATAGTGCTAAAAGAAACATGTCCAAGGCGTAAGTGCCACAAATTAAAACTAGCTTCTAAAGCTTTAGGGCGCAAAGCTGTAAGGAGGGCCGATTTATCGTCACACTTCTCAAGCACATAAAGGACATTATCACATTTTCCTTGAGCTAGTACTTCCTTTGTCAACAGATTCTGAATGGTAAAACACATATTAGTAAACACCACCTCAACATTGGAATCTGATGTCAGTTTACTAATGGAGACCTGATTTTTAGAGATATTTGGAACTACCAACACATCCAACAGATCAATATTATGACATATACGACCGGAGCCAATGTGAGAAATAGAAATATTATGTCCATTGCCAACAATAACTGAACCCTTACCGGAATAGGGCACAAATGAATCCAACTGGGTGGGCTGATTTGTCATGTGAGCTGATGCCCCTGAATCAACGTACCAATCCAAAGGAGGGGTGTCACCCACATTGCAGGCTGTGTTGAAGGCTTGAGCGAGGTGCACCGCCTCAGTTTGGTTGTTGTATCCGGCTGGTCGGGAGGCTACAAGTTGCAACTCCAGGTAGCGAGGGCAGTGATCTGCATAGTGTTCTCCACGGCAAAGCTGACACCGTGGAGTGAAGGGACGGCGACCGCCTTGACGGCCACCTCCACGACGCTGCTGACTCGTCGATCGAGTGCCACGATGCCTGGGCTGGTTCGAACCACGGCCTCCAGGCGGCTCATAAGAGGCAGCGAAGGCAACAGACGGCGCATTCGCTCCCTCCATGGATTTTTGCATAAGTTCAAACTGCACTGCTTGGTGCAGCAAATCACGAAAAGGAGGGACATGATTCATGGACATTCACGTATCAGCGAAGTTGGAGAAGACGTGTCCAAGGCCACGAAGAAACTAGTGGTTTTTCTCTCCTTCATCAAGCGGACGTTGGATCGCAGAGAGTTGACCACAGATCGCCTTGAACTTCTTTCCGTATTCAGTGACTGGTTGGCCGTCACGACGCAAGGAGAGAAGTTCCTCCTTAAGTTGGTTGGCGCGCGAACGCTGATTCCAGAGCGAGCCAGGCTGATCGGAAGGAGCGGCAGTCCAGGACCTCCGCAATCGCTTCTGACTCAAGCGTGGCGTAAAAAACTCCCAACAACTTTTGTTCCTGGAGAAACCATGCTGAATAGAGAGGATTCGGCACCTCCTCACCGGCATCATTCCGAACAGTTTTGGCCAGTGCAGTGGCTGTGCCTTCGACGACATCCATGAATTCGAAGGTGGCGGCCATTGAGAGGAATTGACGACGCCACATTAGATAAGTGGATGAAGATAATTAAATTTGAACGAGATTGATCATTGCAGTGGTTTGTGCCGCCATGATCAGATAAAGAACGAAGCAGATTAGGGTTTCGTAGAGTTTAGGCTGATACTATGTAAGAGTGATATGCGATCATCACTAATTTGTGGTGATGAGAAAACTCTATTATATAGCCAAGATTACAACGTAAAGTATGGAAAATATACAACATAATTACAGCAGATTGCTGAAAATAAAGAATACAATATATTTAAAGTATGGAAAATATACTTTATGATTACAACAGATTGCGGAAAATAAAGAATAATATATTTTCAACTCTTTCCTTTAATACTTCTTCTCAACATTTTGAAGATGTGCGCGAAAGAGGGTATGATCAATTCGAGCCAAATAACAACGGGGTTCGATTGGATTATTATTGATTATGTTGATGAATTTTTATTGGATATCTGAAATGCGCGCTTACGGCTCTCTACCCCAACCCAACTCTCACACTTTGGGTTCCCGGGAAGGGGGGACAGTGAATCCACCATGCGCGGGTTCAATTCCCGTCGTTAGGTTTTGTTACAATCATTGTGTCGTGTCCATTGACATTGCTCTGATGTCGTCAATCAAAAACCGATTGTTTAACATGTCCACAATGCGCTAGTCGAGTGCGATTGTGGCTCCGACAGTGGTAGTGAAAGTCAATGCCATCATGCTATGTGCAACGAAAGTTGGGCGTCCAACTTAAGATCCATACCAGAGCCCACAACTACGAGGGGATATTGTATGTCAGTGTTGTGCAATTATTCATTTGGAGCTGTAAAGATGGAGGTTGTCTTTGAGTTTTACTCTTGATTTTTCTTTTAAAATCAAAGAGAGCGTACGGATTATCCCATAAAATTAATTTCGTGATATTCAACAGTAGAGTCGAAATACAACTATGCATATCTAAACTATTACTATTGTTACCCTACCGTATCAAATTTTCCTAACACAATATAGCACGCTACAGGCCATTTTTGATTATTTCTTCTTGGAAATATATACTCAATAAGTATCTTATGTATGTTTACGGTCTTTAGACTGGTAAAAAACTTCAACAATTCCAATGGCAGATGCAAGACTTCAATATTCATACATCATCTATCAATTTGTTGTATCTAATAACAAATTAATGACAATCATAAACATCTACCATCACGTTTTTGTGCAAACCAAAAATAAAAAAGGCCAATGAAAACAAAAGGCAAGCTGGCAATTTCATATCATTAACATATATAACTGCAGCTTTGTCCCTGAACCGGCCAAATCAAAATCGAAATTATCACGCACAAAAGAATTATGATCATAGGATGATAATATACACACCAAAAAAACATAATGTATTATGAAAGAGGAGTTGAAAAGTATCATAAAGCCCTAATACACACAAGTGTTGAACGTTTCATCCGTCAAACTCACTAACACATGTTACTCTAGCTAATGGTAATAAAGCATATCCTCAAGCTATTGGTAGGATCTGTCCGTTACCTAATTTTTCTATTGAGAATTTTATTTGTATCTCATAAAGTCTATTTAACCTTATATATGTTATTCGACTTACTAAAAATTTAGATTATCACGGGAGATGATGTGTCTAGTATTTCTGATCTACATGCATATCTTAGCCAGCAACTTGAGATGAAGAGCTTGGGTCCCCTTTGTTACTTTTTGGAGCTCGAAGTCTCTGATTTTCCCGATGATTTTTTTCTCTCTCAGGCTAAGTATGCCTCCAATCTTCTACACGAGCTGGTCTCACGGACTGTCAAGTAGCCTCTACACCACTTGACTATGACATTCGACTTACTCCTCATGATGACTCTCTTCTTGATGACTCTACCCTTTATCGTCAACTTGTTGGGAGCTTGATTTACTTGACTATCACTCAACCAAATATCACTCATGCAGTCCATATTATGAGTCAGTTTATGGCCGCTCCAAGGACCTCTCACCACTCTGCCGCCATACATATTCCTCGTTATGTGAAAGGTACTCTCCTGCATGGTCTATACTTTTACTCTCACTCGTCTTTGACTCTTAGCGGTTACTCTTATGGTAATTGGGCTGGTGATCCTACTGGTCGTCATTCGGCCACTAGTTTCTACTTCTTTTTGGGTGATTCTCTCATCTCTTGGCGCAGCAAGAAGCAGACTTTAGTTTCTCGATCGAGTGTCGAGTCCGAGTATCATACCCTTGCTGACTCTACAACAGAACTTATATGGCTTCGTCGATTACTCATTGATATTGGCATTCCTCAGTCATCTTCTATGGCTCTTCACTGCAACAGTAAGAGTGCTATGAAGATGACCCACAATGATACCTTTCACGAGCGTACCAAGCATATTGAGCTTGACTTTCACTTCATTCGACAGCATGTCGTCGGTGGTGCTGTCAATCTCGTTTCGGTATCCTCCGTAAATCAGACAACAGATATGTTCACCAAGTCTCTTCTTCCCAGCCGCTTCCGATTGCTATTGGACAAATTCAAGTTGATTTCTACAACACCTACTTGAGTTTGAGGGGGTGTTAAATATAGGTATCTATTTTTGTATTTTTATTATATTTCGATTGGTCTTATCCATAAATTCAATTATTTAGATTTGAGTATATCGAGTCTGTTTTATATTGTCTATATATATACCCCTTATTTCAATGATCAATAAGACAATCTCATTATTTTTCCCCAAAATTTTTAACAGTATACATGTAGCCTTTAATAGTTTACCTAAAATAGAATAATTTATTCCACTAATTTAAACCACAACGATTGAATATAAGAAACACCCCAAACAACTCAGTAAAATACAGAAAATAAGTTGAGTCTCCAAGCTATTTGAGAATGTGTATCTGACATTGAATCGAGTGTTCCAATTTAAATATATAAAAATTAGAATGACTATTAAAAACATAAAGTAAATAATAAAGTGAAAAAAAAAAGTAAACCTATTGCGAGGCTTTTTGGTCTTGGGATCGGATCCCATTATTTGGGTGTCGGGTCGGGTATTATGTACCCTTATTTGGTTCGAGTTGGATCGAATGGTAAATCCTATTCGGACTCGGATTTGAGTCGGACCGATTAATAGTATATCAATAATATATATATGAAAAGAAAATTCTAACAATATAAGTTATATTAAAAATATTTTATAATTTAATTTATTTATTTATTATTTTATTATAATTTTTTTTGAATAAATACATAAATTTTAATATCTATCGGGTCCGGATCTAAATTCGGGTCCAATTTTAAATTAAAATTTAAGAATTGTAAAAGTTTTTCGCGAGTCCATCGAGTCTTATCAGATGTTGTTTGGGTTAGGTCAAGGTATAAAAAGGTCCAATTCAGGTCTCGAAGTTAACAATATGTATTTGGATCGAGGCCGAACCCTACCAATACTCGGCCTATTGTCATCCCTAAATCTTGCTCTAATGCAATGTCCTCATGTCCTTTAGTATACGTTTCATTTATGAAAAACTTAACCTTGAAACAACAATAGCTATCAAAATTGAAAAAAATATCCAAAATGTAACAACTGTTGGAACTTATCAGGAATTTAACCCTAAGCACAGGATCTACCGTGTTGTCATAATTGAGATAAAAATAAAGCAAAATAAATCTAACCTTATTCCATTAGTATAGTCGAATACGAATATGCTAATAATTGAGGGTTTTGTGTTCTTCAAGTCTATGGCGCAACCCCTCCTGAGAAAACCGCTAGGGTTTTTGCCGTTACTCCCACGATGAGATATGGAACGTAATGGTTGTTGCGTCTAGACCTGGGATCACAACCCTATTTATATCCTTTATTATTAATTGGCCTCATCACCCAATTAATAAGTTACCGGGTTTCTGTACATTGGAGGCCCGCACTTACTAAATACATTTAAGCCCAATAAATTAATAGATCACTTAATATAGGCTTAATCTGACTGATAGCCCAAATAGTTACATTTAACCCACAATTGGATTTTTAATCCAACAATCTCCCACTTGGGTAAATGTAAATGTACACTGAATAACCTTATGAGCTCATGAATGTTTTGCTATTAGATCCTTAATGTACATTACCAATCTTATCTATAAGTCATGTCAATGCAGATCAAAGCGGCCGTCACTGCATTTATCGCAATGGGACCGATCAATGGTCACAACACTAATATAACCTAAGATTCGATCAAGTACGGATGCACAGCATGGAAATTTCATATAATGTGATCTTAAGATGCCTATTTCCAACTGATCCATCTTAACTTTAATTCAAAACAACTGAATACTGCACACTGAATATTAAACATTGAATACTGAACTGTGCAGTGTAAACCAAAGTAACTTTGATAGTATTTGGACACTACTAATTAGCTCCCACTAAACCGAAGTATCTTATATGGCTCCACTTTCATATGAGCAATATGCTCACTATAGAACTTATGTGGAAACCCTTTATTCATTAAGCGGATCCGTAATCGTGGAAGTTGTATGAATATGTTCAATAACTAATTCATGATATGAAGTCAGACTATTAATTAAATGGTGATTATTATTATCAAATGATGCACTAGTTGCAATTGATTTTGAATTCTGGAAGAGACAAAACTTTATATTCGAATGAACAATAATAACTGAATTTGTTCAAAATAGAGATCGAAATTAAATTTTGACTGAAGATGGTACCATAAAAAATATCTCATCCAAATTGAAATAGTAACGAGTACTCAATAATGATCTAAAATTATCAATGACTTCAACTTGAACTTTCTTGTCGTCACCCATATAGATGTATCTTTCAACATCAATTGATTTCGACAATAAAATAATCTTACATAGACACACTGATGTGTGTTGTTACACCAAAATCCACCCCCAGGTGTGTCTATGAACTGAAATTAAATTAATTTCAAGAGCAAGACTAATGGGACAAACATGTCCTCCGAAATGTCTAACTTAAGTGCCCTCAATTTAGTAGCAATAGTAGACATGTTCATGATGTACTCCCTTATGTTATGTTTGTCGTTATACTTTATGGTAATGAGAAGAGTACGCATTTCTGCCTTATCGCTTTTGGTAAAGCGTTTCTTAATTTCGACAAGGAATCCATATCATCATATATTGTACTCCTAAAAATTTATGGAGTGCTTTTCTTAATGATAATCAGACTTAGGCGTTGGACTTGTCCCACTTCTCAAATAACTACGCTCATGAGCAGTGTTGTTGTTTTTTTTTTTTTTTTTTTTTTGCCGTATGAGTGAGTTGGTCTATTATTAATACCAAGTCATGATTCATGCAACCAAATGAATCATAATGAAGCTCAATAATAATGCATTCTCATCCCAAGACACTAAGTGCAACATCAATGATCAATCTTTGGATCAATAACATTGATTGCTAGCAGTCATCTTGTTGCAATAATCATATACGAACAATAAGTAATGTCAAACAGCAACCAATCTTTGGACTGATTTACCATTCACATAAGTTAAATCCATATAATCGTCCCATACATACTATCGCAGATGTATATTTCATTCTGTCAATTACCGACTGCCTTTGGGCCGAAGAATAATCACATGAATTAAAATACACATAAACACTTACATTATCAAGAAAAAATCTTATATAAGAGAGGTTACTTTGGCAACGTCAAATACTTGATCTTCACCGTCAAAACGCAGCATGCATTATTAATGAATTTATAATTTTCTTAAACTAAATTATAATCAGAATCATGTTCAATATATACGGATCTGATTCCTTAGAAAATAAAGAATGCTTATTAGCAACTGAATACACATGTCTATAAGCTACTGAATGTTTCGTATGTGAATTTATAAAATAAAGTAGCAATTATATCTCAAGTTATCAAGCAACATCAGCAAATGTCGTTGGACAAATTACTGACTCACTAGTGATAAACTTGTTTTGACAATCGAATGATGACAATACAGTAGTGTGTCAAACAACACCCTATCTTTGGACAGATTTATTATTCACACACAAACACCAAAGTTATCATCACCACATTCAATGTCAGTAAACATGTATGTAACTACTTAATGGCTGAGTTGCCTTTGGGTCAATCAGGAGCCTTATAAGTCACAAACACAACTTTCTAATACACAAAATAAACTGATTTACACAGCAGAGGCTGCTTTGGCAACATGACTATTTCAACCAATTCAAAAAATATATTATATTACTTATTGCTAATTAAATTCACTTTAAATAAATCAAATATGTATGTTCAATACATATTATAACTATAACAACAATAATTAATTTCTGGACTCATTAAATAATCAAGCAGTCCAAGAAAGTGCCAAATGCAGCAGAATTACACAGGCAAAATATGTCACCCAGAGACTATAAATTAATACACTAAATGATTATAGTCGAATTTGAACAAATGCATACTGTATAAAAAAAAAGATTGCATGCCGGTTCACAAACTTAATTGCACCATAAAACATATCAAAATAAATTCATAGTTTTGATTATTTATAAAAATCAGCAATAAATAAATAAATATTGCCTGTAACGATACACTTTTCACATAACTGAAGTTTCAATATCGTATTATTCAATAGCACTAAATATTTAGTCAAATTGTCATATCAATTAACAACACTAAATACTCTATTAAAGTCTCGATTAAGCGTGCATGACCCAAGCTAAATCAATTTTAAACGCAAATGCAAACGTCAGATACTCGGGAACAAATCACAAAAAAAATCCAAAGATTTTACGAGTCATAAAGCATAATCAAATCGGATCACCGATTGTATAAATTGGTATGCAGCCTTACTAAAGAGTAAGATATTTCCAAAATGCACAATTAATATTGGGCCAAATGATACAATACAAACATATATATATATTGTATATGCAACCAGATTCACATCCTCCATGTACTTAATTACTGCAAATACATATGATTGCAGGCTTCCATACAAATCTGATTCCCAATTAAATTAATTGGTCTAGTTAAACACCATCAATTGATGCAAGCAAAATTACAAGTAATGGAAACCTATATTAATTTATCTGATTTAAACCAAATAAATGAACAATAAAGATGCACATTATGCGTTTTAAATGAATGACTTATTCGGGTGGGAAAGTCAATATATATATATATATATGCACAAAAGAGAATCATGATTGTAGTTTTAATCACACAGTGATTAACACACATATGAATTCATTAGCACGAAGATCAAGACGAAAGTGTTGTTATATAAATACTATTCTATATGTACATAAATTTCGCATGACCCAAATTCCTCGTACAGATATGTGTATCAATTGCAAATACACAAAAAAAAAAATAAAATAAAATAAAATAAAATAAAATAAAAAATAAAGACATAAAAGTCGGGGTAGTCGGTCAATTACAAGAAATTAGGAACCAATAATGAAGATCAATATAATTCTGATTCCTATTAAAAATTAATTCATCCAATAGTATCTCAAAATTCAACACGTAATCGCTCTGATACCAATTGTTAGAACTTATCAGGAATTTAACCCTAAGCACAGGATCTACCGTGTTGTCATAATTGAGATAAAAATAAAGCAAAATAAATCTAACCTTATTCCATTAGTATAGTCGAATACGAATATGCTAATAATTGAGGGTTTTGTGTTCTTCAAGTCTATGGCGCAACCCCTCCTGAGAAAACCGCTAGGGTTTTTGCCGTTACTCCCACGATGAGATATGGAACGTAATGGTTGTTGCGTCTAGACCTGGGATCACAACCCTATTTATATCCTTTATTATTAATTGGCCTCATCACCCAATTAATAAGTTACCGGGTTTCTGTACATTGGAGGCCCGCACTTACTAAATACATTTAAGCCCAATAAATTAATAGATCACTTAATATAGGCTTAATCTGACTGATAGCCCAAATAGTTACATTTAACCCACAATTGGATTTTTAATCCAACAACAACACCCATTAAAATTAGCACCTTAAACCAACAGGGCGAAAGGGCAATGGCGGCGGCGGCGGACGGCATTGGACTGCTGGACAGAGAGAGAACAAATCACGACTTGAGTGAAGAGATTTGGAGGAAATTGAAATAGCGGCCTTGGGTCAATTTCAGTATTATAAAAATTTTCAATATAAAAAATACAGTAGGATAGAAGTTATCCAACAAAAGATCTTATGCCAATGTGCCTGCATTCCACGTCTAATTTTAATTTGTTTTAATAAAAAACAAAAGAGCCGATGTTGACGTTGATTATTTTTATTAAAAAATATTGAATTATGGAATTCTGATCCATTATTTTTATATAAAAAAATGGAATTAGATCATATGCTGAAGTGCATATTGATTCATAAGCTGAATTCAATCACAATCCTAAGTTTTAAATTTAATTATTTTAATTAAATAAATAATTTTATAATTAAGAATTTCGATTAACTTCAGCTGCTGAATTAAAAAAGTTCAACATAGCATCCACCCGTAAAAATAATTGAGGCACCATACATTATCAAACTACTACAATTGACATTTTAGTTACTTATTTATAGGCAAAACATACGACCCTACATGCCATATTTGATTGTTTATTCTTGGAAACATAATCTATTCGATTTTAGGTATCTCATGTATGTTTACGCTCTTTAGACTGATAAAAACACTTCAACTTCTAATGGAAGATCAAGACTTCAATATTCACAAATCACACATCACTATCAATTTGTTGTATCTAATAACAAATTAATGACAATCATAAACATCTACCATCACGTTTTTGTGCCAACCAAAACATAAAAGGCCAATGAAAACAAAAGGCAAGCTGGCAATTTCATATCATAGCCAAATCGAAATTGAAATCATCATGAACAAAAGAATTATGATGACAGGATGATAATATGAACACACAAAAATATATTATAAAAGAAAGTTGAAAAGTATCATAAAACCCTAATACACCCAAGTGTTCAATGTTCCATTAAACTCCCAAAATTATGAGTCCAAAAAACTTATTTAATGGAAGAAATGTTCCAAAGCAAAATGGGAAAGAGATCGATTTTAAGTGAGAATGTTCATCAAATACAAGTAGGATTGCTAGCTGGAGTGAGTGTTTTCATCACATTCTGCTCTTCTCAGCTGCCCTCCCTCCATTGCATCCTCTAATCGCCAGTGAACTAATTTAACAAAATATAACATTTGGTCAACAATACCACAAACACAAATACAAACTCTATAATATATCTTGATCGGAAGCATTTTCGTATTTTCAATATAGTAAAAATTTGAATGAAAATATGTATTAAAACTTGGCGATTTTAAATGGTAAATAAGTGTTGAACCTAATGTTTTAATACAGAATAGGATATTATTTAGTTGTATTAGGTGTTTTAGATTGTTTTAAAATTGTAAAGAAACCGAATTAAAATAATTGCTTGTTGTGGTATTTTAAATATAAAATTTAATACAAAAGTAATTAAGTTTTTATGTGATTTTCTTTGTATAGTATATATATATTACTTGAATGAATAGTAAATATATTTTGAAAAAATATATATATATATATAAACAAATAAAAATAGAAATTTAGAATATGCTATTTCAGATGAAAAATAAGTTATATATAATGTTTATCAGAGAAGGTAGAATCTCCCTTCTTCTTTCTTCATTTTTTTTTTAATAGATAATGCAGAAATATTGGTTTGCCTTTAGACATCCGTCTGAGTCATAGCTCTGTTTTTTCTTTCTTTACTCGGCAATCTCTACGGAGCTAAAGTCTTACCCATTAGTGAGCTTCTAATGTATATATAAATTCTCAAACATTTTTTCTTCTCTTTCCTTTGTCTTGATTGAATATTCTAATTTACTTAGAGCATGTGCAATGGCTTTTTACTTATATTTTCCACTATATTGGAAGGAGACAAAAATAAGAGTAAAAATTATTTTTTTATTTTATTCAATATCATAATTATCAATTTTGGTCTCATTCAAATGAAAAGTTATCAATTTTAGTCCAAAAATATTTGACTGGGACTGAACACGGTCGTGTTGGGTTGAACACGGCCGTGTTGGATGACTCAGAAAGTGACTGGGCGTCCCAGGTAGCCAACACGGCCGTGTTGATTACCCCGCACTTTTGAACACGGCCGTGTTCCTATCCGTGTTCTGAACACAGCCATGTTCCTAAACATGGCTAAGAACATGGCTGTGTTGAAAATATGGGTTGGAACATGGTCTAGAACATGGCTGTGTTGAAAACATGACTGTGTTGAGAACACGGGCAGAAACACGGCCGCCGTTCAGAAGTGCAGGGTAATCAACACGGCCGTATTGGCTGCTTGGGACGCCCAGTCACCTTCTGAGTCATCCAACATGGCCGTGTTCAAACCGACACGGCCATGTTCAGTCCCAGTCAACCATTTTGGGACTAAAATTGATAAATTTTCATTTGAGTGGAATCAATTTTTTTGAATAAGACCAAAATTGATAATTATGATATTGAATGAGAGAAAAAATGATTTTTGCTCCAAAAATAATGAAAGAGAAAATATATTTATTATTTTTGTGAGAAATGTGGAAAGAGAAAAAGTCTGGGCATGGCTTCTGCTTCACCAAGTCTTGGGGAAGGATTTTAATTTTTTTTTTCCTCCAATAATGAGTCATTAAATGTATAATATGATCAAGCTTGGGAGAAGAACTTCTATTCAGCTGGGGAAGCCATTTATAATATTCTCACTCTCTTATTCACAAACTTATCGATATAATATATTGGAATTGCCGATTAAGCTAATAATGTGCACTTTGGTTTTGCTCATTAGTGTTAAACTTATGAATGCAATCACTATAAACATAGTTGGTTTTATTTATATATAATTATAATAATGACATTCACATTAATAATAAACTAGTTACTTATTGCAAATTCATTGACATTTTAGCAAATAGATTTGTTTAATTTATTTTGTTATGCTCTTTTGGTAAGTTTTGATTTGATTTGCTGATATAATTTAATTTTATTATTGTATCGTAGAGAATATAAATTATATCAATGTATAATCAACAACCTTTATTTCCGATATCAACAGGTGGATATGGAATGACGAGTAATAACCGCGAAAAAATCAAAGTGGTGATAGAGGGAATTATTGATGATCACTTTTTTTACTTTTTCTTTACTAAAAAAGTAAAAATTTATATTTTTACCTATTTTTTTAAAACTCGTGTCCGGTCAAATGAGCACACAGTTGGACGATGGAGGAAGTAATAAATTTAAGATTTTTTTAATGGTGAGTTTTTAGGTCGAACTCCTATGATTTTTAAGTTGAAAAATTATTCAAAGAATTAAAAGTTTGAGTCTACAAAAATCAAAAGCAAAAGTGATATTTAAATCTAATTTTGTAATTTAAAGTCTACTATTGTTGTCTAATAAAGTCAGATAAAAGCAAAATCTAATGAGGTGAGTGCTTCGTGTAATTGTTTTATGCAGCAGCCAACCATGTTACGAATGTGATAAAAATTGTGTACAGTAATAAGTGCAGTAAAGACGATTGTGTTAACAAGATCTTATATTTACAGTAATAAGTGCAGTAAAGAAGATTGTGTTAATAAGATCTTATATTTTTTACTTTGGTGTTTCACCCGTTCCCTACCATGCGTTCACTCTCTTTAGTCTAGATTAGAGCTGCTAATGATCCGAGCCGAGTCAAGCCGAGTCAAATTTTAAGTATTGGTTAATATTAATGGACAAGGCTCGTGTTCGTTCGTTAAGCTTTCGAGCTTGTTCGTAGTATTCGACCTCGGCTCGTTAAAATTTTTTGTTGTTTGAGCTCGTATTCGTGTTTGGCTCGTTTATGCTCGATTAAGCTCGTTTGAGTTCATTCGAGCTCGTTTGTCTTATTTTTTTAAATTTATATATAAATTATAAAGAAAATTTAAAATTATTTTATTTAGATATTTTAAATTAATATTTTATTTATTTATAAATTATAATTTTATATGTATATATAATATTTATAATAAATATATTATTTAAACGAACGTTTGCGAATGTTCGTGAACAAAGCTCGGACTCGTTCGTTAACCAAACGAGCCAGTTTATGTTGTTCGCCTCGACTCGTTAACGTTCGCGAACGAGCTTTAACCGAGTTAAATCGAGTCGAACCGAGCCGAGTTCACGAACGCCTCGGTTCATTTAACAGCTCCAATCTAGATTGAATTAGATTGCAAAGTTGATGAGGCTGCTATCATACCATTTTGCTTTTGCTAAGAATCACCTTGACAATACTTTTGGAGCGTGAAAATATATGGATACTCCATATATATTTGTTTTTTACAATCGAGTGTGAACATGTTAGCACTCAAAGAATCAAACGCAACGCGTTTGTCAAATATCCAGAAGGCTCTTGTTTATATTCTCAATAATGAAAAAAGATTCTCAACAATGTCTTCACCATACATTTAAATAACAATTAACCCTAAACTCAACAATTAAGCCCACAACTAATAAATCATGACAATAACAAATAATACAACAATAAAAATAAATAATTAAACCACTGTCGGCCCAATCCGCTTGCCGCGACGTCGTCAGCTGTAGACCAACAACGGCCGTGGCTCCACCACCCCGACCCCTTGCTTCACATCAGAACATGGGTTTGGTGAACAAATCAAATAAACAAAGAAATTTATGATATATTATTTCTATTATAAGCAATAAATATTACTTTTCGTCTAGTCTAAGAGGAGAGCATTAAAACTTCACCAAAAAGAGGACAAAGATCCATGACTCCACGGCCGGTCCTGACTTTCGAGGGGTTCGGGACGAAATAAAAATTAAGGGCCCTTAAATATATATATATAATATTTTTTTATCTATAATAAAATATAAATAATTAAAAAAAGATTTTTTTTTTTTAATATTCTTATGCAACAACGTGAGGAGTAAGAGGATACTATGTATTAAAAATTAAGGGCCCTTAAATATGTATTAAAACATGGCGATTTTAAATGGTAAATAAGTGTTGAACCTAATGTTTTAATACAAAATAGGATACTATTTAGTTGTATTAGGTGTTTTAGATTGTTTTAAAATTGTAAATAAACCAAATTAAAATAATTGCTTGTTGTGGTATTTTAAATATTAAATTTAATACAAAAGTAATTAAGTTTTATGTGATTTTCTTTGTATAATATATATATATATATATTACTTGAATGAATAGTAAATATATTTTGGAAATATATATATATATATATATAAACAAACAAAAATAGGAATTTAGAATATGCTATTTCAGATGAAAAATAAGTTATATATAATGTTTGTTAGAGAAGGTAGAATCTCCCTTCTCTTTCTTCATTTTCTTTTTTTAATAGATAATGCAGAAATATTGGTGAAAACTTACACAAATAAACCTATAAAATTATCAACAAAGCTATAATTACTTACACTTAAATATGCCCATTTAACAATACCTTTTCGTTATTCAAACTTCTTCAATCTCTGCGACCTCCGGTCCATCTAATAACTTTGATTCCTAGAGGAATTAATATATATATATATATATATAACATAAGTAAGATGATCATACACTGACCTCTCAATAAAATTTTTATTTTAGGAGAAAAATGAAATATGATTTTTGACCATGTTTACTCATTTGACGGAAAATTTACTTAAAAAACTTTCTTAATTATATGTATATATTTCTCAATATAAATATGCAAAAATATAACTGATTATAAAACAAGACAAATACCTAAAAAATTATAAAAGTTGAGAAAGGTAAAATATTACCTCTACGCTTGCGGACATAGTATGTGGGCATAGAAAAATATTTAAATCTTTACTCCTTTCAAGTTTTCAAAGGCTCTGTCGTCTACTACCGCAAACTTCAACTTTGGTGCGATCCAAGATTCAAGCGACAAAGACTCCATTTGTGAGCAGTTACGTATCCATAAGTATTCCAACAATGGCAACTCAATATCTAATCTCCATTCACAAATCATCCCTAGAATTGGCAGGTCTGTAAGTCTTAATTTAGCCAACCTTGGAAGTGGCGTTGAACTATCATTCATCTTTTTGTTGCCATAAAGGACTACTTCCATTTTCTTGCAATCTTCAATGTATAATTCTTCAATTTTGACAAGGTGCCCAACAATTGCAGAAGAAAATAAACTCTTGATGTTGTGACATCTTCCTATTACCAATTTCTCTAATGATATAAAGAAAGACTGAGGAATATGCCGGCACCAAATATTGCTCATGTCTTCATATCCCGAAATTTGCAACTTCTTCAATCCGTCAATTTTAACCTATAAAACAAACAACATTTTCTATTCCGATTAAAAGATAAATTGAATTAAAGATGACTTAATTGAATGTGACATCTGGTATTGCATCAAATTTAATTACTTATAAATTAAAATTACTAGGATATATAATTAAATGAAGTCTAAGTCCGAATATTTTCTAATAGAATTGATTAAAATTCAAAAGGGCAAATAAATAAGATCGAAAATATTTACAATGTATAGTAAGATCTACACATATTGTTACTCTGTGTTTGAACAACTAAAATAAATTGTTATTTATTCGAATAAATAGTGAGTATTATATATACTGAGCATATTAAAATGCTAAGTATATCTACTGTAGCTTTCAATTTATTTGAAAATTTTATATAATAGTAATAAAAATAACTCATAGAATTTGGATTTGTTTTTGTTCTTTGGTTGTATTGCAAACTAAAACTCAGTACAAGTAGTTACTTCAATAGGCTCTGGTTGCGTACTGGGTGCTGATTTGACCTAATTAGCAAATGTCTATAAAATATTTTTTATATATCTCTGTATAGAATATGACATATATATATTTGAATAACATATTATATAGTTATATATAGAAAAATATAGTATTTTGATTTTATCACAATAAAAATTTGATCTAATTAGCAAATGTCCATAACGAAAATAACAAACCATTACAATGTAATAGCATATTATATAACACAATATATATTATATGTCTTATGACAATTTGTTAATTAATTTCAAATTAATGTGTTATATATTATGTAATAATTTGCTAATTTCTTCATATTATACTATTATAAATTCTCAGTTTTAATGATTAATAATCATTAATAATTAAAAAATCATTTTACATGGATATGGTGATTGAATATAATATTTTAATAAAAAAAATATGTTTAATATGATTTTTGGAATAAAAATAATATTGAATATTAAATTTGAAGAAATATATTTTACTATAAATTATGCAAAAGAAAAACAAAATTACAACAAACAAGCTTTTTTCTAGTTAAATATTTTTAAAGACAGAGATAGATAATTGATCAATTCAAATAACTTTATCATTAAGCCTACCACAATAATCCAACAAATAGAAACAATATCTAAAGAATAATCTGAGGTAAACCATACATACCTTTTGGTTGCAGAATAAGTGAAGGGATTCATCTTCATCTTCATCTTCATCATCATCATCCTCATGGTGGCATTTTTTATTTGATTCCGTGGAACAAATAATGCTCATGAAATTCGGACAATCTATAATTCTCATTTCAGCTAGCATTGGGAATTCAATGCTTTCAATTCTTTTCCCAAAGCTAGTTAGAGTTGATAGTCCTTCAAGACATAGAAACTCCAATTTCGGAAAAATAACGTAGTTTGTCATCTCATCATTTTCATTCTCATTCTTTTTTAGAAGTCCTTCCATCAGCTCATCTTTTACAATCAAACTTTCACATCCCCTTTTCTTAATTGCTATCACTTGTTCCACGAATTTGCAATCTTGAATCCACAATTCTTTGAGATTGACAAAATGATCAATTCCTGAAATAAAATATATACTTCTAATATTGTTGCATCCAGATATGCTCAGGTTTTCCAATCCATTAGCTTTGACCTGTAAAATTTTCATATTTATTTAAGCTATTATTAGTGATCTTTGAACCGATAAAATAAGAATTAAATTGATATTTAGTTTTATTAACTTTTTTTAACTAATATTAATTATGCAATAAAAATGAAGTTGAGAATTGCAACTCATATTTAACTGGCAATACCCCCCCCCCCCCCCTCCAAAAAAAAGGAAAAAAAAAGTAAGAAATTAATTTTATTTCATTTTCTTATGTGTAAATTATGAATTTATGATTTACGAAATATACTTTGAATTAGTTAACTTGAGTAGGGTATGTTGTTTTATTAATCTACTATTCTCAACAAAATAAATTATAAATACATATTTTTAATAAAATAATATATTATTTTTTCTCACAAAATATTTTTAAAATGATAAAAATTAGTTCACCCAAATTACAATACAATTTTCTAAAAAAAAAAAAGAAAAAAAAAATCTCTCAAATATTAAAAGACTAAAATAATTAATATATACATCATATTCATTATGTTTATATTACTCTATATACCTAATATAAATAATATATCTTCAAATTATTTCAAAAAATAAACATACATTTTTACTTAGCTATAATTTTTGTTATTTCCCTTTTTTTCTTTTGCAAAACTAAAATTCAATATGATATTTAAAATATAATATTTTAATAAAATATATTATAATGGTCAGAATGAAATATAGCCTTGAATACTGAAGTTTTTTTAAAAAATAGTACTATTAATTATACATATAAAAGAAATTAAATAATACATACTTTTTGAGTTTGTTCTTTTAGCATTTCAAATTAAAATCAATACTATTTATCCCGTATAATTTCTAAAAAAAATACATATTTCTTCTCACAAAATATTATATTATTTAAACAAAAATTTGAATTGATATCGTATTTCAAATCAATTTCAAACCACCAAACAAACCCTTAGTTTTTATATTATATCAAAATCTAATTTTTAGCTGAAGATATTACACCTAATGCCTTTTATATACCATACGAGGCTCCGATTTCAATTTAAATTTTACTACTTCTAATCTCAACCCCAAACCTACATCCAAACTTATATCATTTCTCAATTCATATAATTATATAATCAAACCTAACACAATGACCCAACAAATATAATAAATAGCTAAAGAATGATCAAATATAAATGAAAGGTACCTTTTGTTTGCAAAATAACGAATGGGACTGTTCATCATCATCGGCATCATTCCTTTGGTGGCTTTTTCTATTGCATTCCATGGGACAAACAAAACTGCTGAGATTCGGACACTTTTTAATGTTCACTATAGCTAGCATTGGGAATTCAATGCTTTCAATTCTTTTCCCAAAGCTAGTTAGAGTTGATAGTCCTTCAAGACATAGAAACTCCAATTTCGGAAAAACAATGTAGTTTGTCATCTCATCATTTTCATTCTCATTCTTTTTTAGAAGTCCTTCCATCAGCTCATCTTTTACAATCAAACTTTCACATCCCCTTTTCTTAATTGCTATCACTTGTTCCAGAAATTTGCAATCTTGAATCAACAATTCTTTGAGATTGACAAAATGATCAATTCCTGAAATAAAATATATACTTCTAATATTGTTGCATCCAGATATGATCAGCTTTTCCAATCCATTAGCTTTGACCTGTAAAATTTTCATATTTATTTAAGCTATTATTAGTGATCTTTGAACCGATAAAATAAGAATTAAATTGATATTTAGTTTTATTAACTTTTTTTTAACTAATATTAATAATGCAATAAAAATGAAGTTAAGAATTGCAACTCATATTTAACTGGCAATACCCCCCCCCCCCCCCCCCCCCAAAAAAAAAAAAAGGAAAAAAAATGCAAGAAATTAATTTTATTTCATTTTCTTATGTGTAAATTATGAATTTATGATTTAAGAAATATACTTTGAATTAGTTAACTTGAGTAGGGTATGTTGTTTTATTAATCTACTATTCTCAACAAAATAAATTATAAATACATATTTTTAATAAAATAATATATTATTTTTTCTCACAAAATATTTTTAAAAAGATAAAAATTAGTTCACCCAAATTACAATACAATTTTCTAAATACTTTTTCATTTTCCGATAAAGCTTAAAAAAAAAAAAAAAGAAAAAAAAAATCTCTCAAATATTAAAAGACTAAAATAATTAATATATACATCATATTCATTATGTTTATATTACTCTATATACCTAATATAAAAAATATATCTTCAAATTATTTCAAAAAATAAACATACATTTTTACTTAGCTATAATTTTTGTTATTTCCTTTTTTTTCTTTTGCAAAACTAAAATTCAATATGATATTTTAAATATAATATTATAATGAAATATATTATAATGGTCAGAATGAAATATAGCCTTGAATACTGAAGTTTTTTTTTAAAATATTACTATTAATTATACATATAAAAGAAATTAAATAATACATACTTTTAGAGTTTGTTCTTTTAGCATTACAAATTAAAATCAATACTATTTATCCCGTATAATTTCTAATAAAAATACATATTTCTTCTCACAAAATATTATATTATTTAAACAAAAATTTGAATTGATATCTTATTTCAAATCAATTTCAAACCACCAAACCAACCCTTAGTTTTTATATTATATCAAAATCTAATTTTTAGTTGAAGATATTACATCTAATGCCTTTTATATACCATACGAGGCTCCGATTTCAATTTAAATTTTACTACTTCTAATCTCAACCCCAAACCTACATCCAAACTTATATCATTGATCAATTCATATAATTTTATAATCAAACCTAAAACAATGATCCAACAAATATAATTAATAGCTAAAGAATGATAAAATATAAATCAAAGGTACCTTTTGTTTGCAAAATAACGAATGGGACTGTTCATCATCATCGGCATCATTCCTTTGGTGGCTTTTTCTATTGCATTCCATGGGACAAACAAAGCTGCTGAGATTCGGACAATTTTCAATTTCTATTTCAGCTAGCATTGGGAATTCAATGCTTTTAATCTCTTTCCCAAAGCTAGTTAGAATTGATAGTCCTTCAAGGCATAGAGACTCCAATTTCGGAAAAACAATGTAGTTTGTCATCTCATCATCTTCATTCTCATTCTTTTTTAGAAGTCCTTCCATCACCTTATTTTTTACAATCAAACTTTCACAACCCCTTTTCTTAATTGCTATCACTTGTTCCATGAATTTGCAATCTTTAATCCACAATTCTTTGAGATTGACAAAATGATCAATTACTGAAATTGTACACAAGGTTTTGATATTGTTGCAATCAGATATGGATAAGTATTCCAATACATCGAATTTAACCTGCAAAAATACAACTCCATATTTAGTTAGTTAATAGTAGTGATGAGATTAATGAATAACTTCATTCACTTTTTTACATAGCAATGTAGCATTGATGTTGTGTATAAATAAAGTTCAAAGACATTCATCAACAGACATATGTACCTAGCTAGTACGAAAATTAAAAAAATAATAAAATAATAAAACTTAGAATTTAAGAATTTAATATTATTATGTTTAAACAATTGTATTTTAAATTCTTTAACCTCAATAAAAAGAATAAAAAATTCATTTTACTTTATGAATGACTTTTTTATTATTTTTATTATTTTTTTTGTTATACAAAAAAATTAAATGTGATGTTCTAAATAAGAATAATGGTTACAACAATATTTTCAGTGAAAAAAATTAATATAATTTTTAAAATGAAAGGTAGATATCTAATATTAAATTTCAAGAAAAACGCTTGCTTTGAAAAAAGATAATTTTTTAGTGAGAATACTAAAATGATAAAAAGAACTATTTTACTTGGAACGGAGGGATTAAATTTAAATACAAAATTACTAGATAATTACTTTTACTTTTATTTTTTATTTTTTACTATTTAGATCCACACACTTTCTTAAAAAATAATAATTTCAGCAAAAAATGAGAGTGGGATGTTTAATAATAATAATAATAATAATAATAATAATAATAATAATAATAATAATAATAATAATGTGGATATGCATACCTTCTCAAGATCAAATAGGTAAAGAGTAATTGGACTATTCTCGTTGGTGTTTCCTTCCTCTTTCTTCTCACTGCTTTCCACAAAATTTACAAATTTTGGACATTTCTTTATCTTCAACTCCTCCAACATTGGAAACTCAATGCTAGCCGTTGCTTTGCTAAAACTAGTAAGATTTGGTAACTTGGATAGTTTTAGCATCTTCAATTTCGGGACAAGAACATGACTTGTGTGTCCATTAACAAACACTTGTTTCATCTTCTTGCAATTCCTGATTTGGAGCTTTTCAAGATTTGAGGGGAAGTCTTTGCTACTTTCAAAAGAGAAGAGATTTTGTAGCTCATTGCATTCTTCCAAATATACCTCAATCAAGTTGTTGAGCATAACATGTTGATTTGGACTCCACAATTTTTCAAGTGATGGCAATCTTACAAGATGCATTTTTCTCAAATTATTAAAAGAAATTGATCCCTCTAATATTGGTCCATCACATAACTCTTTTATGCTTGGAAGATTATAAAGTTCCATGGACTTCAATTCTCTGAAAGATACAAAGCTCCTACAATCAGTTGATGTCGCTGCCGCCGTGGTTGCATTTACCAATGACTTGAGCATTCCACATTCCCGAACTTTCAAAGACTTAATAGTGCTATGGACTTGTGAAAGATGAAAGTTTATCAAACCATCTCCTTCTAAAGAGAGCACATCAGTATTCCTTGCAAGTCCAATGATCCAATTTGGAATATGAATGTTCTCTTTTGATAATCCATGCAAAATCAAAGCTTTCTCTGGAATCCTACAATCCTCTTCTCCAAATAAAACTTTAAACCTCTTTACACATGGAAGCTGAATCTCCTCCTCGAGCGCACTAACATCCTCAATTTGAATCTCGAGGCATGTTAGCTTGCGTAATGACTCAAGCTCTTTGAGAGTGGCATTTTTTCTCTTCATTTCATTGAGCTTTGTTGATTCCCATCCCTTGAAACTATGTAACATCTTCAATTCCTCTAATGCAGTTAAGTTTGATATGATTCCAGGAGATACTCTTTTGAGACCTGAGGAGTAGGAAAATTCTACCAACCTCAGCCTCTTCAACATCCCTATCCCAAGAGGTATCTCATGAATATTTGGACAGCAAACACAACTCAATATTTCAAGACTTAACAACGTGCCAACAACATCAATGTTTTCCAGTGGGCAATTGTTTAGCCGCAATGTCCGAAGATTTTTCAGCAACAAAATTGCTTGTGGCAGTGATTTGCACGATATTTCTTTGAAAGACAACACGCGAAGCTCTTTCATTGTCTCCATAAAGGAAAAGTCGCTTATCTCTAAAGCCTTTGACTGACCACATGACATAAACAGACTCAGTTTGCTGAAGTCAACCTCTTGCTCATTTAAAATTGAGTCCCACCATCCTCCTTTTTGTAGGAGCAAAAGCTGAAGACTTGGAAAATTAGGCCCCAAAAGGTATTTAAGAAAATCACTATCCTTTTCCGGAAATTCCAATATCCATTTGCAACTGGTAGAATAATATCCCCTCGACTCATGCTGCAAATCGACCGAGCCATTTTGTGATGCGATGAATCTAACCACATCACGAACCACATCATGCATTTTGACAGTGTTATTCAAGTCTCCGTCCATCAGCAAGAAATTACTTTTAAGCTTATCAATTGAATCATAAACTCTACTTCTTGCATCTCTCAAACTACAACCTTCTTCCGACAACCCAAAGCTGCATAAGATTAGGTCCTCGAGGCTAATATTAAAATCCTCAGGAAATTGACTGCTGAGCTGCAACAAGGATTTGCTATCATCATCTTTCAAGTAATCATAACTTAGCCTCAATGCGTTATAAATTTTTCTTAAAGTTTCATCAATTTTGGGTGACGTGGGACATTTTAGTTGATCCAATGCTCTCTCCCATTTGTCACAGTTATTTTCGTCTTTCATCGCCATGCCGACATTTATAATTGCAAGAGGCAAACCTTCGCACTCTTTCACTACTTCTTTGGCTATAGACTGTATATCTGAGTTATTCACGCAATCTCCAGCTTTCGCTTGAAAGAGGGACCACGCTTCCTCTTCAGACAAGGTTTCCATTGCAACAATCTGAACATCCATTTCTTTCAACAGATCTCTATTCCGAGTAGTTATTAAAACAGAGCAGCCTTCGGACTCGCTTTTACAAGGAATTCCTAATTCCTCCAAGCTGATACTTTCCCAAATATCATCCAGAATTAGGAGGGTCCGTCTTGTGCCTCTTAGTCTCTCACGTAGTTTATGTGCTCTAGCTTGGTATGATTCAACATCCTTAATCTCATTCAAACCCAAGCATTCAGCAATCTCGCATTGGATTTTCATCGGATCAACATTTTGACCGACAACAACCATCACAGCTTCTTCGAATAAACCCAATTCCTCCTTCGCTATATATTGAACTTTTTTGGCCAAAGTAGTCTTCCCCACACCACCCATACCGCATATCCCAATCAAATGAACATTCTCATCCTTAAAAGCTCTTATGACACCTTCTTCAATATCTTTCCTAGATGAAAATTCAAGGGCTTCTCCACGTGGAACAGAAGCCTGTGATGCCGGAAGTCCAGGCACCGATATATGATCTCCCAAATCTCTACGCCCTTGTAGAAGCTTTTCTATTTTTTCAGTAGCCTTTACAGCTCTCCGACTCATTTCATAATGTGATAGAATCGTGCAGCATCCATTATTCAAGTGGGAACTTCCTTCTTGAATTTCACCAGGGTCATTCTCAATCTTGCTAGCCTCTCCAATCCAGTAAGAAACCTTTTGAAGAATCTGATGCGTATTATTTCTCTCTTGGTCGACTCTTTTTTGCAAATCATCTTTTTCATTTTTCAACTCTTTGGATTTTTCCCTGAATTTCTCAACATTCTGTTTGAAGCAGCATAAATAGTTGAACTGCTTTTTAACGAAGGAAACGAACTCTTTTCCAACTTCCTCTGCAGCTGGAGTAACCAAAGCTCCCGCATCACCATACATATTTTAACCCACTTACTGTAAAAATCAACATGAATATTTTAGGCCCTGAATAATATTGCTCTAATCTATGGACATATATTCAAAGCAAATTGGTGTGTGACCTACCCCTCATATCTTTTTTTTTTTTTTTTCATTTTTTTTTTTTTTTGTAATTTTCAATTAAATCATGCTTATATTAACTATCCCTTTACTATACAATCATGAGTAACACCATTAATGAAATTATACTTACATAAAAAATATATATATTGTTATAACTATCACTATTATTATAATATCATTTATGAAAGTAAATTAAGCCTAATATGCTTCTTCGATCCATCGCCTGAAAATTCAAAAGCCAACATTAGTATTAGAAATGTCAGGACTATCGGTGAACTTGCAGTTCAGGATTTTGGTGTGATAGTAAATTAATGTCGAAAAGTGCAAAGTGAACACAAGCTTAAGCCATTATTAAATAAATTTTAAGTTTGAAGTTTTATAGGATATATTGTGTGTTCTTTAATATTTTTATTTTATATCTTTAGGTTGATATTTTTTAAGTAAAAGTAGTTATGGTATATAATATTTTGTATAAAAAAAGTAAGTATTGAGCTGAACAAATATTACAAAATAGTTCAAAATAGTCAATTAAATTTTACTATTTGTTGTGTTTTCCTTGAGGAATTATTTTAGTTTTTGTTATTAATTACTCAAAACTGTTAAAATATTATTAAAATATCCATCATCATGTTGTTCTTCATCAATAAAGGTGTAGTATTTTGTAAAAGTAAATAAACTCATAATGTTTAAAGCACTCAAAATATATTGATTGCAAAATTGTCGACTTTTTGGTCTTTTCATGTTATATCTCTATATTCAGTTTAAAATGGTTTGTAAACCTATAAAGATTTAATTATTTCTCTTCATTATCAGTTTTCATTATATTAACAAATATACATTCGATGTTTGATTAGAAAATTCTCTTAGTTTTGTTGATTGAATAATTAATTCTGATTGAGTCCTATATTAGGTGTTGATTGAATCGTTAATTATGATTGAGTCCTATATTAGGTGTCGATTGAATAATTCATTGTGATTGAGTCTTATATTTAGCAGAAAAGATTTATTTACATATTTTAGTTTGTTTTCCTTTCTTGGAATTTTGGTTTATCTATATGTATTTGGACTTTATTTTGTGAAATAAGATGAGAATCTTTATCTTCTTGGTTATTTGTATCATCGTTTTATCTATCTTCAATTGGTATCAGAGCCAATACTATGAACAATGTCACTCAATTATTGGTCCATATTCTTTATGGGAAAAATTACAATTGGAGGAGTGCTCAAATGAGAGTCTTGTTCGATTATCATGATTTATTAGAAGTCGTTGAATCTGGTATTCTAGAATTGCCAGAAAATGCTTGTGAGGCAATCGCATGAAGCTTGGAGTACATTGACTGCATCTTACAAGGGTGATGACAAAATCAAGAGAGTACACCTTCAGACTTTAAGGCGCCAATATGAGTTGATGGAGATGCAGTCTACCGAGGCAATTGATGCATATATTAATCATGTCATTGCATTGGCCAACAATATGAAAGTCAATGGAGAAGCAATTTCAAAACAAGGAAAGGTGGAAAAGATTCTCAGAACTCTCACTTCGAGATTCAAGCATGTGGTTACCGCAATTGAAGAGGCTCATGATGTGACAGAATTGACAGGAAAGTTATTGTCTAGTTCATTGAAGGCACATGAACAAAGAATGGACAATAACAAGGTTAAGACACCCGCTGAAAAAGTGCTTCAAGCCCAAACTTCATTTGGTGATTCTGGATGGAAATTAGGAAACATTCATAACAGAGGCCGAGGGCGACGTGGATATTACTCAAATCAAGGACAAAGAGGTTATCATTCCACCCAAAATAATTCACTCAATAGTGATTGGAATAATAAATTTCAGTTGTCTAGAGGCCGATGTCATGGACGGGGTAGAGGGTTGCACGATAAATCACATGTAGAGTGCTATAATTGCCACAAAAGAGGCCATTATGCCAATGAATGCAGATTTAAGAGTGAGAACCAAGCTGTACATGAAGAAGAAAACCAGTGTCAAACTGAAGGTGGTCATGCCATTATGATGGTCTCTACACTAATTAAGGTGCGAATGACTCAGGATGCACAAATCATATGTGTGGAAGTAAAGAATTGTTTGCTGACATGCATGAATCATTTCATACAATAGTAAGATTTAGCGATGGTAGAAGTGTTCTTGTGACTGGAAAGGGCAATATTCTCATCACATTGAAAAATGGCGATCACAAGTACATCACGACCGTATTCTATGTACCTGATTTGAAGAGCAACTTGCTAAGTGTGGGGCAATTGGCTAAGAAAGATTATAGGCTCAATATCTCTGGCAATCACCTCTCTATTTTTGATAAACAAGGTACTTTAATTCTCAAAACCTTTTTATCAAAAGATCGTATGTTTCCAGTTAATAACACTAAGGGTGAATACAAGTGTTTGAGTGCCATAATAAACAATGATTCATGGATTTGGCATTTAAGGTTTGGTTATTTTAACTTTCAAAGCCTTAAAAACCTTGCCAAACAAAATATGGTGATGGGTTTGCCTTATATTGAACACCATGATCAGTTGTGCGAGGCTTGTGTAATTGAAAAGAGTCACAGGTTACCATTTGTAAGAAATTCATGGCGTGCTCTTCATCCATTAGAGCTCCTTCATGCTAATGTGTGTGGTCGGATGAACACAACATCACTTGGTGGCAACAAATATTTTCTCACATGTATTGACAATTTTTCAAAGAAAATGCGGGTTTATATTTTGAAGAACAAGTCCGAGGTCTTTAATTGCTTCAAGATTTTTAAGGCTATGGTTGAAAAACAAAGCCAATATGAACTCAAGATGGTACGGAATGATGACGGTGGTGAATATACCTCCAATGAGTTCAAGGACTTTTATGAAAGGCATGGAGTGCAACACACCATAACATTTTCTTACACTCCACAACATAATGGCGTAGCTAAAAGAAAGTACCGGACTATATTGGATATGGCGAAGAGTATGCTGAAAGCGAGAGGTATGCCTAATTTCTTTTGGGCTGAAGTTGTAGCAACTATTGTTTATTTACTAAACAGGTCGCCTAGTAGGAGCTTAAATAAAATAACTTCTATTGAAGCCTAAAGTGGATTCAAGCCTAATGTGAAGCATTTGAAGGTATTTGGCTCGAATTGCATATGCATATATTCCTGCATCAATGAGAACAAAACTTGATGATAGAGCCCAGAAATGCGTGTTTATTGGTTACAAAGAATGGGGGTATAAGTTGTATAATCCATCGACCAAAAAGGGTAATTTTTAGTCGTGATGTCCCTTTTTCTGATGAAGAATTATGGCGTTTGGAATGTAGACATCCAAAAAAATCCACAGCAGTACACAATTTTTGTTTTTGATGAAGAACAAGAAATGTCTAGATCAACTTCGGTTACTACTGAGATGCCCCCGGTGAACTCAAAGATGTTTGCACCTTTAAATGAGGAAACAAGTGTGCCGAGACTGAAAAGGAATACACAAGTACCGGCTCATTTGCAGGACTACAATGTCACTCTTGATAATGAAATTGATGAAAATTGAGAGGTTGTACACTTCATTTTTCTTGCAGATTCAGAACCTGTGAGATTTGAGGATGCAATTTATGATTCAAAATGGGTCAATGCCATGAATGAGGAGATGAAAGCCATTGAAAAGAATGGAACATGGCAACTCGCAGATTTACCAACAGGCTTTAAGGCTATTGATGTCTATTGAGATATTTCAGATATTCAGTTTAGATTTAGTAGATTTATATCTAGATTTGAGTCTATCGAGTATGTTTTGTATTGCCTATATATAGGCTCCTTATTTTGATGATCAATAAGACAATCTCATTATTTTCCCCCAAAATTTCTAACATGGTATCAGAGCCTATTTTTCTCATGCCGTAGATATAGCCTACCAATCCGTGTTTCTCCGGGTACAATCCAGGATTGTACCGAGGTCTTGTGATTTTGAGATTATGTCTTTGCAAGTTGTCTTTTTGCAAATCTGTCTCGTCTCGTCTCTGATCTGTCATCTGTCCGCTGCTTGTCTGTTGTCTTGTCTGTGTGCAATCTGAAATCTTCGCTGCTTGTCTGTTGCCTGCGAGCAATTTGAAATGATCTGTCATATGTCCGTCGTCTGTCTGTTGCTGCGTGTGATCTGCCATCAATCGTTGTCTGTCTGTTGCTGCGTGCGATCTGCCATCTGTCGTTGGTTGTCTGTTGCCTGCGTGTGATCTGCCATCTTTGGTTGCTTATTTGTTGCCGGAAATCTGTCTATGATATGCCATCTGTCCGCTATTTGTCTGTTGCCTGCGTGCGATTTGATCTGTCCGATGTTTGCAATTTGTTTGTTTTCAGCTCCGGTGGTCATATGATTTTCGACTCCGGAAGAGTCATCTCGTTTTTTGCTCATGTGGAGAGTCATCTCGTTTTCGACGGCTCCGGTGGAGTCATGTCATCTTCGACTCCGGTGGAGTCATCTCGTTTTTAGCTCCGGTGGAGTCATCACGTTTTCAGCTCCGGTTGAGTCATGTCGTTTTCGGCTCCGGTGGAGTCATCTCGTGTTCGGCTTCGGTGGAGTTATGTGGTTTTTGGCTCCGGTGGAGTCATGTGGTTTTCGGCTCAAGTTGAGTCATCTTGTTTTCGGCTCCGGTGGAGTCATCTCGTTTTCGATGGCTCCGGTGGATCTCATTTTCGATGGCTCCGGTGGAGTCATGTCATTTTCGGCTCCGGTGGAGTCATCTCATTTTCGGCTCCGGTGGAGTCATCTCGTTTTCAGCTCCGATGGAGAGTCAGCTCGTGTTCGGCTCTGATGGAAAGTCATCTCGTGTTCAGCTCCGATGGAGAGTCATATCGTGTTCGGCTCCGGTGGAGTCATATCGTTTTCGGCTCCGGTGGAGAGTCATCTCGTTTTTTTCTCCAATGGTTGGATAGTCAATTGCTAATTTTATTTATTTTTTTTGTGTTTATATTCAAATTTCTCAGCAAACTCAAGTTGATTTTTGTTATACCACTTGAGTTTGAGGGAGGATGTTGAGATATTTTAGATGTTCAGTTTTAGATTTAGTAGATTCATATCTAGATTTGATCTTATCAACAGATTAGATTACTTAGATTTGAGTCTATCGAGTATGTTTTGTATTGCCAATATATAGGCTCCTTATTCTGATGATCAATAAGACAATCTCATTATTTTTTCCCAAAATTTCTAACAATGTCAAATGGATTTATAAGATCAAACTTAAATCCAATGGCAGAGTAGAGAGATACAAAGCACCACTAGTTGTGAAAGGCTTTAAGCAACGAAAGAGTTGCGATTATGAAGAAGTATTCTCCCTTGTGGCCCAAATGGAGACAATAAGGTTGATAATTGCTTTAGCGGCTGAAAGGCAATGGAAAGTACACCAAATGGATGTCAAGTCAGCTTTTCTCAATGGCCCACTTGATGAGGAAATTTATGTCCAGAAGCCACCTTGATTCATGTAGGAAGGATATGAAAATAGATTTTATAGACTTAAAAAGGCCTTATATGGCCTCAAGCAAGCACCTCGAACATGGAATAAACAAATTGATTTGTTCCTTCAAAAAGATGGATTTGTAAAGTGCCCCTCTGACCATGGATTGTACGTGAAGGATAGCAATGATAATTTATTAGTTTTATGCCTTTATGTTGATGATATTATCTTCACAGGAAGAGTTTAAGAAGTTGATGATTATGGAGTTTGAAATGACCGATCTCATGTCTCATGTCTTCTTTTTTGGAAATCACAGTAGATCAAAGGAAAGATGGAATTTTTGTTAACCAAGAAATGTATGCTTCAGAATTCCTAAAATTATTTCAGATGCATGATTCTAACCCTGTTGGGACACCAATCGATACCCGTACAAAATTGACTAAAATTGGGGATGATCGAATGGTTGATCCTACTTTGTTCAAGAAAATCGTCAGGAGTTTGAGATATCTTACTTCCACATGACCCAATATTTGCTATGCTTTGGGGCTAATGAGTCGCTACATGGAGTCGCCAAGACAATCACATTTGTAAGTTGTGAAGCGAATTATGTGTTATATCAATGGCACTCATAGTTATGGTTTATTTTACCCTTCATCCAAAAAGAATGAACTTGTTAGTTACTCAAACAGTGATTGGGGTGGAGATTTGGATGAACGAAAAAGTACAAGTGGTCATTGTTTTATGTTAGGAAACACGGCGTGTACTTGGTCTTCAAAGAAGCAATTGGTTGTTGCACAATCAACTTGCAAGGCTGAATATATTCCAGCATCTTTGTGTGCCTGCCAAGCTATATGGTTCAGCAACATAATGTGCCAACTTGGTTTTAAACTACCAGGTCAGATCAATCTTTATGTTGACAACAAGTCGGCTATTGATTTAGCTAAAAATCCATTGTTTCATGAGAGGAGTAAGCACATTGAAATACAATATCACTTCTTGAGAGATCAAGTTAATAAAGGAAAGATCAAGCTGGAGCACTGCAATACTGAAAATCAAGTGGTGGATATTTTTACAAAGCCATTAAAAGCTGAGACCTCCATCAAGATGAGGAGCATGCTTAGAGTGACGGTTCTGTAAATCAGAATTAAAAGAAGATGTTGATTGAATAATTGATTCTGATTGAGTCCTATATTAGGTGTTGATTGAATAATTAATTATGATCAAATCTTATATTAGGTGTCGATTGAATAATTCATTGTGATTGAGTCTTATATTTAGGATATAAGATTTATTTACATATTTTAGTATGTTTTTCTTTCATAGAATTTTGGTTTATCTAGTTGAAATAAGTGAGAATTTTTATCTTCTTGGTTATTTGTATCATCGCCTTATCTTCATTCAAGTTTGACTATTTCATTTCGTGTCATCCAAAATAATTGGTTTCACATAAACTGGTTGCTGCTCGCCAATGGCCGAAAATAATCATGGTCTTGGATACTGTGATAAGGGTCGAGGTTACGCCGCCCCTGCCAACAAGGTTATCTCTCAGGAATGTGATTTGCATGGTATGAAAAATAAAAAATTGAAGAGGTAGGTCCAGAAACTTCAAGAACCGTATTGCAATTTTGGAGGCCTAGAAGGATACAAAGGGAGACTCTACAAGCTGTTGAGAATTAAACTTGATTTGAGAAATAAATATAATCACCAACTATTTATTGTTTCCAATGATAGGTGGTGGGGGTTGGTGGAAGAGTTGGTGGCCTACCAACCTTGCATTGAACAAAGTCTATTTTGCGTTTTTTTATGTTGATAGGTAAAATTAATGTTGGTATTGGTAGGTAGATTTTATGTTCTATAAATGTAATTTTCAAATCATTTTTATCAATCGTGTTTTCTTCTAGTTATCTCTTATCTCCGCCGAAAAGTTTCTTGTGTTTTTTGTTTTCTCTTAGTGCTCTTTCTTTTATTATTCCAACACAAACCCAACCAGTGACGAGGATAAGGGAGAAAACAATATCAATTTTCTTTTTTTTTTTCCAGAACTTATTGGGGAGGAATCATTTGATTCTCGGATCCAATTCACCCTTCAATATACGGATCGGAATCCTAAAACTAGAGGGCAAGCCTATCCAACAATTTCGTTAATTGGTAATGCCATGCAGCATGTGTTTGATATTAAGAATCTTTCCAACGGAGAAAAGGTGAAGGTAGTCATGTGTCCATTTTGTTGGATATTTTTGTGCAATATTTGGATTAATTATGTCTGCTAATGAACAAACCACTTGTAACGGATCAGATAGTTTCTCTTTGAACACTCTTCTGTCGACCTTGCAACCGGATGGCTCTTCCTAGAATACTCTCCGTCCACCTAGCAACCGGATGGTTTCTTCCTAGAATACCCTCCTATCGGCCTAGCAATTCCTCGACACCTTTGAGAACTCACTAGTATAGCCTTGCTTACAACACCATCACATCACATGCTAAAAGTAATAACACTATAAGATGCACCCGAGCTTAACATGGACCAAATCAAATCCACACTCGAATACGCTATATCTTAGCAAACTACAGACTAAGCAACTCCTTAGTGCTCACGAAAAACTTGCTAGTATAGTCTCACACACAACCCAAAAGCACACTAAAATGGAAAATAAAGACACCGTAAAGATGGACCCGACAAAATAAAGTGTTTATAGTTCTTTGTGTAACGAAGTGTGGTACAAATGAAGGGTGTTCTCCTATATATAGACACTAACGGATTGGGTCTAACACCTGTAAAATCAGAATTAATTCTTATTTATTCTATTTTATACGTATTTTTCTTACACATCAAAATCTTTAAGTTTTACTCTTGATTTTGCCGCAAAAATCAAAGATGCATAGGATTATCCCATGAAGTTGATTTTGTGATGCACGACAGTAGAATTGAAATACAACTTTTGAAAAGTGTGTTTAAACATGATCCATACGAATATCCAAGTCATTATTTTTTTCACCTTGCCGATTCAAACTCCCCAATACATTTGGTGGGAACATGTAAGCGACAGTGGTTATGTGATGGGAAGGGAAATGTACAATCTTGGGAAAAGATGAAGTTGTTGCAACAAAAGTTTCTCCCATTGCACTAGGAGTGAAGGCCTAGTTTTAAAGAGTATCATGGCCTAAAATAAGGAGACATGAATGTTGAGGATTTTCCAATGAGATTTAAGATGTGGTCGTGGTGGTAGTTCTAACGCCAGTGTATCAAAGCCAACGGCAAAAACCTCAACCCCAATATCCAATTACCCATCTACTGCTAGAAGTACTTCACCACAATTAGTACGGTGCTTCAATTGCTAGGGTTTCAAACATGTTTGAGCTTATTGCCCTAAAGTATAGATTGTGGCTCTGGTATAGGGGACATTCATCCTATGAAAGATGAATCCGTGGGAGAATAAGAATAGGCTATTTTTTATAATGATGTGGAGATTGTGTATGTTGAATCATAATAACATCTGAAGAATATACTACTTCGTCTGGTTCTAAAAGTCTCATTTACTTTTTGCGTGTTAACTTTTTAATATTAATTATTATATCAAACCGTAAGTATAAATTAAGAAAAAATGCAAAAATACTTTTATTAGTATCTTATAATACTAATAGAATGACATTTGAATGTGACCCTTAGAGGCAGACGGAGGGAGTATTTGATATCATCAAAAAAGATAATATGAAAGAATTTAATACATAAAACATAAAAATAAGAAGTGAAGATGATGCTAACCTCGAAGAGCTTAACAAAATTGGAACATCACAGAAATACCAAGTAGAGAGATATAAGGTGGCAATAATTCTATAAAAGATATACTCCAACAAGAGGCAGAACACAAGAACAAATCTGCGGCCAAGAAGACGAAGATAGTTGTGTAGAAAATAAACTGCAAAAAAGTGTAAAGAGATTAGTGTGTGTATGTTGAATGTGTCATCTCAGATATATATAGCTTTTTTAAAGGTGCACGGAAGGAAAAAAAAAATACATAGCATTAAGAAATACTTTTATTGGTTTTTCAAGTCTCTAAAGTATATATGTATATATATGGATACAAATTACGAACATTTTTAATAATATAAATAAATGTTGTAAGTGAGAATATATACTGAAGATGTTAAGTTTGGTGACATAAATTTGTTGCTCGATCTGTAGCATGTTAGTTTATGGCATGTTGCATGCCTAGACACCAAGTGTTAGAGTGAGAGTTGTTCATAAAATCAATTGTGATAATAAAGTTGCTTGTTTTTCATTTTAGTAAATCTCATAATAAATAATACTCCCTCCGTCCAACTAGAAAATATACATATTACAAAATAACTATATTATTAAATACTCTACTCTTTTTTCACAAATATCATTACTTTACATCTGTTAGTATATTTTTTATATATTGTTTTAGGTTAAAATATAATTTCTATTTTTCGCAAATATTCAAACATGGTATCAGAGCCTATTTTTCTTCTGAGATAGACATCCGCCAACGCCGGCGCGTGGCAGCTGCAGTCTGATTTTCTGCACGATTCTTTTGCACGCTCTATACTATTCTTGATTTTCTCGCTTCATAGTATGGCTCTTAATATAGATCGTGTAGACGCTTCCGGTATTACTGTTATTCTTTCTGGTGATAATCATGATTTGTGGGCTGAATCTATGAAGAGTTTCTTGATTGGTAAAAGATTATGGCGTTATGTTACTGGCGACTTTTTTGCACCGGTTGCTCCTGTTGTCACTTCTACGGCGCCCCTCAACAATAAGGATCTCACGGACTATCAGAATGCCTTGGATGAATAGGATAGTAAGAACCACATTATTCTTACTTGGATTCGGAATACCTCTTCCAAGTCCATTCAGTTTCAACTCCGCCGCATGGACACTGCCAATAAAGCTTGGGATTATTTGCAGCATCGATATCAGGCCACTGGAGGCATGCATTATTATCAGCTTATAGGATCATTGAATGCACTGCACATGACTCGCGCCAAGATATGAATGAATTCCTCTCTACTATACAGTATACGTGGGATCGCATTGATGAGGCCGACATACAGATTGAGCACTTTCGGTTGATTCAGCTCTTGATGAAGCTTGGTCCAGAATATAAGTTTGTGCGTGCTTCCTTGCTTCATCGTCATCCCTTGCTTTCCTTGAAGACAGTGATGAAGGAGATTTTGTTTGAGGACACCCGCCTCAAGATGCTCAAGGCTCCTACTTTTGTTTTGGCCTTGGTAATTCCCTCTTCTATTCCTCATCGCAGAGATAATCGCAAGGATGCCCGACCACCACAGTCTGATAAATGTCACAGTTGCCCGAATGCTTGTCATCTTTATATCTATTGCCTAAGGTTGAGTGCCACTATTGTCATAAGAAAGGCAACATCCGTCCGCATTGTCCCAAGAATCCCAAGGCTGGTCAGTCCTCTTCCGGCTCTTCCTCTGCTATTGTTGCTGCCACTAGCGTATCACAATCGCCTCAACCGCCTCCCACTCTTGAGGACCTACGTCACATGCTCACTCAGGTTTTATCAATTCATCCTTCATTAGCCTCGACATTAGGTAACAACACATGGTATATTGATTCTGCCTGTTGTAACCACATGACACCTGACCCTCGCCTTTTACATTCCTCCCAACCCGTCACCTCATCCCCTCCTATACTTAACGTTGATGGCACCTCCATGCACATTACCCATACTGGCCATATATCATCCGCCCACCTCGATGATGTTTATGTCATCCCCAAATTAGCCCTAAACGTTGTGTCTGTCGGTAAGTTAGTTGAGCAAGATTTTACTGTAATTTTTTCTTCTTCTGGTGTGCAGGTTCAGGACACGCAGTCAGATACTTGGGACGGGTCGCAAGACAGCCGCCTATTTGAGCTTGACTATCTTTGCCCTCGCCAGACACCATCTCTTTCCGCTGCAGTCTCTTCTTCCTCTTCCTATTACTGGCAGCTCAGACTTGGTCATGTCTCCCTATTTAAACTCAAGTCTCTTGCAAATATAAGTGTTTTAGGCACAGTTCGTTTTGAGTCTTTCGATTGCTTGCATTGTAAACTTGGAAAACAACCAGCTTTACATTTTTTGAATAACTTGTCTATTGCTAATAAACCTTTTTCGTTAGTACATTCTGACATCTGGGGGCCCTCTCATGTTGCTACTCTTACTAGGTTTCGTTACTTTATGCTTTTTATTGATGATTACTCTCGCTTTACTTGGATTTACTTTATGCGTAAGCGGTCTGAACTTGCTTCCATTTACTTTGCATTCGCTAAAATGGTGCAAATTCAGTTCTCATGTCCTATTCAGACTCTTCGCACTGACAATGCCCTCGAATATAATGGTTTTCGTCTTTCTTAGTTTTCTGTCCACCCAAGGTACTCTTCTCCAACGTTCTTGTCCCTACACATCTCAACAAAATGATAGGGCAGAGCGCAAGCATCGTCATATTTTAAACACAGTTCGAGCCATGCTGTTATCTGCCAGTTGTCCAGATCGGTTTTGGGGCGAGGCTGCTCTTACTGTTGTTTATAATATTAACTGCTTACCCTCCTCTGTCTTTCAGGATACCACACCTTTTGAGAGGCTCTTCCGTCAGGTACCTGATTACTCTCATCTTCATCCTTTTGATTGTGTCTGCTTAGTTCATCTTCCTCTTCATAAACGTAACAAATTAGAACCACGCACCCGTCTATGTTGTTTTCTTGGGTATGGAATAGAATATAAAGGTTATCAATGTTAGGATCCTGTGTCAAATCGTCTATGTATCTCTCGGGATGTTACTTTTTGGGAGCATAAGTTCTTTTCCTTTGAGTCTAAATTTTAGATTCCCTTTGAGTCAGAGTCCGCGTTCTTTGTTCTGGATTTCTCTCTTCTTTCTGCAGGTACCGAAATCCCGTATGTTCCTGTTCTGGATTCCTCTCCTCATCCTGCAGGTCCCGAACACCCATCCGTTCATGTTATGGATTCCTCTCCTCCTTCTGCAGGTCCCGCACCCCCGTCCGTTCCTGCTGGTCTATCTGATGTTGATCCTTCCCCACCAGCTGACCCTCCTGCACCTCCTGAGTCTGTGCCCGACCCTCCGGAAATTTCAGTTCATGCCACCAATGATCGGCGACCCACCCGTGTAAGTCGTCCTCCTTCTCATCTACTTGATTATCATTGTTTTTCTGTCATTTTATCTCACCATGAACCCAGGACCTTTTGTGAGGCAAACTGTGATCCCTTGTGGCGCGATGTTATGTCTAAGGAATTGCAGGCTCTTGAGAAGACCAGAACGTGGGATATCGTCGATCTCCCTCCTAGCAAGAAACCTATTAGTTGTAAATGGGTGTACAAAATCAAAACTCACTACAATGGTTCTGTTGAGCGCTACAAGGCTCGCCTTGTAGCCAGAGATTTTTCACAGGAGTATGGTATTGATTATGATGAGACATTTGCACCAGTTGCTCATTTGACATCTGTCCGTTGTCTTCTTGTTGTTGTTTTTGTTCAACGTTGGAAATTATTACAGTTGGATGTGAAGAATGTGTTTCTTCATGGAGATTTGTCTGAGGAAGTCTACATGACCCCTCCACTTGGCTTAGATTTTTCAGGGAAGGTATGTCAGCTGCGCCTTGCCCTTTATGGACTGAAGCAAGCGCCCCGAGCTTGGTTCGCCAAGTTTAGGGTTGCGCTCATTCAGTATGGTTTTTCTGCATCTCCCTATGACTCTGCTCTCTTTATTCGTCGTTGTCCTGCGGGGATCATTATTCTCTTGTTGTATATGGATGACATGGTTATTACCGGCGACGATACTTCTGGTATATCCGATCTACAGACCTACCTTCATCGACACTTTGACATGAAGAGTCCTGGTCAGCTCCGCTATTTTCTTGGACTTGAGATTTTTTACGCTCCAGATGGCATATATCCATCTCAGGCGAAATATCCATCTGATCTCATATATTGGTCAGGTTTGACTGATAGCCAGATTGCATCCACCCCTCTCGAGGGGAACTACCTACTTGCTCATTTCGACGGCACTCCACTAGAGGATCCCTCCCGCTATCGGCAGTTAGTGGGACTCCTGATATACTTGACGGTCACTCGCCCTGACATAGCTCATGCGGTTCATGTTGTTGCTTAGTTCATGACTAATCCCCGGACAGTTCACTATGCTACTGTGTTGCGCATCCTTCGTTATGTCAAAGGAACACTCCTACACGGTCTTCATTTTTCTGTTGTCACTCCATTGGTTCTTGCAGGTTTCTCTGATGCTGATTGGGCAGGTGATCCGACTGATCGTCGCTCTATCACAGGTTATTGTTTTTTTCTTGGAAGTTCCCTTGTTTCTTGGCGCATCAAGAAACAAACTCTTGTTTCTCGCTCCAGTGCAGAGTCTGAGTATCATGCTCTTGCGGATTCAACTTCAGAGCTCCTTTGGCTTCGTCGGCTTCTTTCTGATCTCGGGGTTCCTCAGCCTTCTTCCACTTCCTTCCATTGTGACAGCACGAGCGCAATTCAGATATCTCGTAATGATGTCTTTCACGAGCGCACCAAGCATATTGAGATTGATTGTCACTTTGTTTGTCAGCGTGTTCGTGCAGGCACTGTTCATCTATCTTCTGTTTCTTCCGAGGATCAGACTGCGGATATCTTCGCTAAGTCTTTCTTCCTAGGCCGGTTCTTTACATTATTGAGCAAAGTCAAGTTGGTTTCTACTTTACCACCTTGAGTTTGAGGGGAGGGAGGGGGTATTAGCATATTTTTTATATATTATTTTATGTTAAAATATAATTTCTATTTTTCGCAAATATTCAAACATCATATATACTTCTTACTTAAGAGCGAGGGAATATATTTATGGTAAAATATATTAATGTAATATATAGTTAATAAATGTAAATTAATTTAATTAATCAATTTTATAACATATACATGATCCACTCAAAATCCTCTTTAATTTTATCTTTCTCCTTAGTATTTACATTTAAAAATTTTTATCTTTTATAAAATTAGTTTATGTTAATCATAAATAAATAAGTATCTATTTTATCTATTTGTATTATAGTATGAAATTTTATTATCTAAAAAATAGTATTCATATTATATATATTTTATTGAGAATTATTTTTAAAATATTTAAATATATATTCTAATTTTTTAACAATATATATTAATTATTATCTTAAAATAACTAATAATACCACTTATATAAGAAGATAATAATATTATAATTTATCATTATTAACTAATTATATATTATTAACTTAAATATTGTTATTTTCGGATCAAATGTATAGTTTGAAAGGGGACGGAAGGAAACAGTAAACTTAGAGAATGTGTTTACATAACTTGATATTTGGTATGTCATGGAGAATTGTGTCAAAATATAAAAATATTCTTATATTTGTATAATTTTTTGTATAAATATCTTTTTATTAGTATTATATGATACTAATAAAAGTATTTTTGTAATTTTTTTTAATTGTACTACGTTTTGATATAATAATTAATATTTAAGTTGAATATTTGACTTTATGAGTTGAATATTTGACTTTTTGAGTTGATATAATAATTAATATTCACAAAAAGTAAATGAAACCATGGAGGTAGTATTATTTTAAGTTGAATATTTAATTTTTTGTAGAGAGTATTTCAAAAAAAAATTTCCTTACAATTTTTTTAAAAATATTTTTTTATTGTTTATTATTATTTACGGGAATCGCAATTAAAAAATTAGGTTGGGGGAAACCTTTTTATGCGCAGGGGGAAACTTTTTTTATGCAAAATAAATGTTTTGATAGTATCTCCCATTATATCGTATTGTTTCTAGAAATAAAACCACTGTAAGTGATACCTCAATAGTCGAAGCTCTACTGAACAAATCAAGATAGGAACTGGAAAGACTTAAAAGGAGAGAGATAACTTGAAAAAAACATGCTCGAAAAGAGAATTGAAGGGAAGAAGATGCTTGTTGGTGTTTCTAGATGCAAATATTTAGGTATTTGATATTCGAATCGAACCAAACAAATACCCGAAATCGCGAACCGTATTCGAATCGAAAATTTCAGTTAACCGAAAATATTTGTAAATTTGCAAATAATTCGAATCGAATCGAAATTTAAATAATAATATAAGTTTTAATTTAATAAAATATTTGCAAATATTTCAAATATATGAATCGAAACCAAACCGAATATAATTATTAATATAAATTTTAAAATATAATAATATAAATATATTCGGTTCGGTTAACCAAACCAAAAAAAATATTAAAAACTAAAATCGAACCGAACCAAATAAATATCAAATATAAAATATTTGTATTCTTCGGCGATTCGGTTCGGTTCTGCAACTCTGGTCCAGGTTCAAATCAGATCGAGTTCATTAATTGCTCAATAATCACCGGTGACAGACAGCAAATAACAACTGCTGGATAAAGGAGGTAAATAACAGTGAAGAAAGTGCAGTGCAGAAGTCACATCAAAGTTACGATAAAACACAGTTCCAATCAATTGGATTTACTATATTATCTCGCCGTCAAAATACTCTTTTTATTATTTTCGATTGTCTAATTTTAAAGAATCTATTTTTAATTTTTAAAAAAATAATAATTATATCCTAATATCGAAATATTTACTTAAATTATAAACATACTTTTACACGTACAATTATTTTAAGCAAAAAATCAGGATCCTTTCAAGAAGGACGGAGGGAGTATATGATAGTGCTGCCCAAGTTTTTTCAACTAAACTTGTATAATTAGTTTCTTGCAAATCTCAGTTGATGAGATAAAGATAAGATATTCCTATAACGAAGTAAAAGTGATGTACTAATCTAGAGAAAAAGAAAGCAATTACATATATATATATATATATATATTGCAGACGCACACAAAAATGAGAATTGATTGGTAATGTAGGGATGGATATACAAACCTGATATGCAGTTTTTGAGCAATATGTCTATACGAAGAAGATTTGAATTTGAATTTGAATTTGAATTTGAATTTGAATTTGAATTTGATGAATCTGAAGAGAAGAAGATGAAGAAGAAATAATTGAGAGTTAGCTACCTGTATGTGTAGAAGAGAAAGACAAGACAAGAGAGTGAATTAATTAAGGCAAAATTGTCTAAAACTCTATTGTAATTTCGAAAAAATCCCTATTTATTTTAAAAATTGCATAAAACATCTTTATACTTTAAAAAATATTGCATGAAACCCCTCTGTGATTCCGAGACTCAGTATAAATATTCAATTTACTTAAAAAAATTTCATGACGCTCTCTTATACTTTAAAAAATATCGCATGAAATCATGTTCCCATCACACAACGGAGGTTTCATGGGGGTGGGATTTCATGGAACGTTTTTCAAAATATAGGGGAGTACCATGCAATTTTTAAAGTACAAAAAAATTTTACGCAAAATTTCAAAATCACGGAGGAGTTATGAGCCATTTTACCATTAATTAATAATAAACTAGCAATGATGATGGTGAAGCGTACGTGAATATGGTATATATATATATATATATTCTTTCTTCTGACCATGGATGAATGCATCATCGTGGAGATGTCTCCTTGGCCGGGAAATGCGCAGATTACCATCTACTGCTCTTTAATTTGCTTTGCTGGAAGACTACTTTAAAATATGAGTACAACTTGGTGATATGGTCAAGTGTACATATGGTATCCGACGGTTTGAATTTTGAATTATGATTTGATATAAATATGTGTTAATGTTATTGTAAATGTAAAATTAATTTTTAGTATGATATAAAAAAATAAAAATAAATAATAAATATTTCATTTGGTATTTTTGAAAAAAAAAATCATAAATCCTAAAAACCGGGGAGAATCTTTCATAGGAACAAATCCCTGTAGAACGATTTTCATAAATATTATTAAAAATATATAATATATACATTAACACAATATATAATATATCATTTTCACAATTCTCTATACTTAAATAAAATAACACATTTATCCAAAAATACAAAATACACTGACCTACTACGTTAGATGCTTAATTCTGACCACTTCCGCCAATCAACTAACACATACTAATTAATACTAATTGTTTGTCCATGAGATCAGATTTACTATTCATTTATTTTTTAATATATATATATATATTAAATTTAGAATTTTTATTTTTTTAATATATTATATTAAACATTTAATTATTAAATAAAGAAACTGTTTTAATCATATTTTTATTGTTTATAATCCCAAATTCAGTTTTAATTAAACCACAATGAAGACTGAAAATATATTACTACTATTTTAATTTGAATTATTCTAATTTTTCTTTACTATTATATATATTTGTTTTTGTTTATAAGGTGGGAATTTGACGATTGCGCTCTGGGTAAATCTAGGCTGAACCTTATAATCTGGAAGATCTAAAGACGTCAAAATTTGAACCCATAATCTCACGGTCACGAAATCATCCCTTACGGGACTACTATTATATATAATTAATATTATAGAAAATGTGTCTAGTTTTCTATAAAAACGAATGCTATCAAAGTTCTCAACTACCAACCAGATACACAAATGCTCAACAGTTACGGTGATAAATTTTAAAATTGAACATCAAATTGACAGCATATTATATGCTATAAAAAAAAAAAAGACAATATTACTAATATAAATAATATATTATTTATATTAAAATAATACAAATATAATACATAAATTAATAGTCTATAATATAATCCTATATAATATACTCTTACACAACATTATTTAAATATAAATAAATAACATCCTATTTTTTAATTACAGTTTGCATATGCCGGTGAAAGAAAGCACATGCTATCAACAAGTTCAGCATCATAATCTTTTGGTTTTATATTGTCTATTCCCCCACTAGGTTTATTTTAGTAGACTTTGACTTTATGTTTGAATTATATATTATATATATGTTTTATATTATTGTTTAATAATATTTTTTTTATCGGAAATTAAATTGTTTAATAATATTTTTTTATCGGAAATTAAATTTTATGTTTTGTAAGAGGTATTAGTTGTGCATGTTGATATATATATATATATTATAACGTTGAAGCACAACTGTAAATTTTTTAGTATACTCGCACTAAATTTTCAATTAAACTTAATAATTTGTAAATTATATCTGATAAAACAAATTACATTAGATGAATCATATGTAATTTTGAAATATATATTAATACATATATTTGAAAAGCTTGAATGATATGATTGTTGAACGTTTAATGTATACTAAGAAAGAAAATTTAATGTGATATTTTTCGAGTATACTTGAATGGCAAATTTTTTAAAATTACAAGAATTTAGGAATTTAATGTGATATTTTATGAGATAAAATATATATTTAATGTATTTTTCTAAAAACAATTATTGTTAATTAATAGTACAAAACTTTTCAAAATTATGTATGTAAACAGAGCCTAAATTCATTATATAAAAATAATTATTATACATTAAAGTAAAATAATTAATTTAAATGTAAAATATTTTTAGGATATATAATCTTATTTTAAGTCATGTATGTTGCACCCCTTGGTAAAATATGTGTAAAAATAATCATATATCTAATTCATAGTTTCTAAAAATAGCATTTGGTCGTGAAATATCATCACTTGCGCTATTATGGCCGCGCCAAGGTTGATGCGCACCGATCTTGTAGCAAATTATCTCTCTAAAGGTTAGAAAATTATTATAATGCCAGAATATCAAATAATTATTTTTGTTGTAAAAATCGTCATCGACAGCTTAATCGGAAAAGCCTGTCGAAATTGATTTCTTCGAAAAGTTTTCCGATTTTCTCAAAAAAAGATCCGGGCTATCTCGCGATGATCTTGTGAATAATGCAACAAGAAAGCAAAAAAATTGATTTGAAAAGGAAAAATAAATGCTGTAAATTGAATATCGAAAGCTGAATTTCATAAAATTGCAGGAGAATGAAAGAAAGCTATAGAAAAAATCTAAAAATGCTTAAACAAATTGAAAGAAAAATTATGCATGCGTGTAGAAGGTGTACGGGTCTCATTCACATCTTTGGGAGGTCGTATTTTATCCCTTGGATGTCGATCCATAATTTGGATAAAAGCCTTATTTTTGGATAAGCTTCTATCTATTTTGACATTTCCCACCAAAATCTCAATCTCCTTCCTACCAAACAACCTTCATCTTGATCATATCCACCCCTGGAGGTTGATCCATAATCTGATCTGAACTGCTAACCTTGAATTCTTGTTATTTTTTTAATCTTGTTGGATAAAGTTTTATCTTTAAATTCTCTCCAACAACTTCAATTTTCCCTCAACCGCCTTCTAATTGTGCCTTATCACCTGTGATGCCTTCAAACCGGATTGGGCCTCTTTGGCTAATGGGCCAAGCGGGTCAACGGGCCAAGGAATTGTTGGGCCACGGGCCACTTGCTTCGGGTTGCTTTACATTGGATCTTTTCTTCTCTTTGGACCTCATTCACAAGTATTTGACATTTCTCCTACAAAGCAACTCCCCATGTCACCTTCTTGATCAAGTCCACATTTGGACTTGTTCTTATGGGCTGCTGTAAGACCGGGTTGGCCCGAGAATATGAAAGGTCTACTATTCTCTTGGGATCTTCTCCACGAGTATTTGACCTTCCTCTTACAGAACACCTCTCTATATCACCTTTCTGATCGAGTCCACACCCGGACATGCTCTTATAGGCTGCTACCTGTAAGGCTGGGCCGGCCCGAGAATGTGAAAGAATCTACTTATTTTGGGCATTTGGTTGCAAGATCTTTGTTGGGCCAGCTGGTAATCTAGGCCTTTTCTTTTGATGGATTACAATTATCAAAAAATAAAATTCGATAATCAAAATAATTTATCAAAATAAACTCGATAATCACAATAATATATCAAATTAAATTTGATAATCACATCGAGTCGAGGTAGAACCTCTCTCTAATTTATCATAATCACGTCGAGTCGAGGTACAACCTCTCTCTAATTTATCAAAATAAATCTGATGATCAAAATATATTATCAAAATAAATTCAATAAATACATCAAGTCAAGGTAGAAACTCTCTCCGTAAAAACGAATATGCCTCGATAGTGCCTCCGTTTCGTGGCGCAATGTTCTCAAAGATAAAACAACGTTCGTCTCTGAATTAGATGGCACCCCAACATTTCGGAGCTCTGAAGAACTAAAATAAGGGGACAACAACTATGTTGGAAGACTAGACAAAGGAGATTTTCCGAATTTCGCAGTAAAATTCGCTATAAATGGTTGCCAGAGAGGAGATAGAGAGAACTTGGGGTCTCTTCTTGGTGGTGGTGTATAGAAATGGGTGTGAGGATGGCCTTTTGTAGGCACTTCAACCCTCGGAAAATAAATTTCTCGGGTCAAAACCGCCACTGTTTTAATGGCCGGTAATCACTGGTCATAATTTCGGTAATATTCGGTCATAAACATCGAATTTAATTCCGGTCATAAATATATTATTTGAATTTTGAATTTCAATTAATTATTATCATATATGCATGTAATTATAATTTTTTGCTTCAACAAAATATTTTGTTGTCTCAATTTGGCTTCGGAATATAATAGACTTCATCAAGTCTAATATTCACCAGACATTAAGCCCAAGCCTACAACCATGACCAAGACTTTTGAGCCATAGACAAAACTTATGCTCATGTGCCTAACCAACCTATCAATAATCACTATACAACCCACATGCATTTCAACTCATCTAATAATTGGTTCCGAAAATTGTGAATTTAATTTAAAATTAAATTACATCGAATAAATAATGAATCGATTTTCCAACAATACCCCATATGACATACTTGTCACTGGCAATGATCAGTCTAAAACTGACTGACTTAAAGCCTTATTGAATCAAGAATTCACCATTAAAGATTTGTGGAGGCAGATTATTTTCTTGGTTTTCAGATCACCCAATCAACTCAAAAGGATCTAAGTGTCTCAAAAGCGATACTTGGAAGATATTCTTCAATAATCTGGTATACAGAATTGTACAACTGCTCTTACCCCATTTGCAACATGATGTAAACTCCAGTTGAAAGTGGGAAATCCTTTGTCCCAACCTTCAAAATACAGACGTGTGGTTGGAAAACTTCTTTATCTCACTATGACACGACCTAACATCTCCTTTGTTTTTCAGCAACTATCACAATTCATGGCTGCTCCTACCACCTAACATTGGACTGCAGCATAGCAAGTCCTCAGATATCTCAGAGGTACCATATAATTCCATTTGTTCTTCCTCTCTCTCTCAGACTTTCAATTACTCCATTTGTTGATGCATATTGGGGTTGCTATCTCGACACCATAAATCCATCTCTGGCTTATGTATATTCTCTGGCTTATCCTTGGTTTCCTGGAAAACTAAGGAACACTCTACATTCTCCAAATCATCCACTGAAGCTTAATATCAAGCTTTTTCTGCTATTGTTTCAGAATTGCTATGGTTGTCATATCTTTTTTCTTTAATTTTTAGCTCCCACCACCCTTGCATATCCCATTGTACTGTGACAACCTCTCCACCATCCAACTCATAAAGAATCTCACTCACCATGAATGATCCAAACACATTGACATTGATTGTCACTTTGTCCGGCAGTATGCACCCTCTGGTTTTATCCAACCCTTCCATGTCAATTCTGAATAACATTTAGCTAACACTTTCACCAAATCATTAGGTCCTGCTCTTTTCTCCCAAGCACTTGTCAAGCTGAAATTGGCTCTCGTTGTTGCTCAGCTTAAGGGGCGTGAAGAAAAATGTAGAACATATTGGGTCCAATTTAGTTGGGCTTTGTACATAAACATATAAAATGTGATTTACATTGGGCCTATGCCCATCAATAGTCTAGGCATAGAATATGATTTAGCATATCCATTTGTATATAAGATAAGAATGTATTAAAAATTATTTTGCAATGAATGAAACAGAGGTAACCACCTTCTCTCTCAAAACTTACTTTTTGTTTCAGTAGTCAGAGATTCAAGCGACAAAGACTCAATTTGTGAGCACTTACTTTCATTTTCTTCCAATCCTCAATATATAATGTTTCGATGTTGACAAGGTGCCCAACAATTGCAGAAGAAAATAAACTCTTGATGTTGTGACAACTTCTTATCGCCAAAATCTCTAATGATTTAAAAAAAGACTAAGGAATATGCCGGCACCATATATTGCTCATGTCTCCATATCCCCAAATTTCCAATGTCTGCAATCCATCAATTTTGACCTATAAAACAAATAACATATTCTATTCCAGTTAAATGATAAATTGAATGAAAGATGAATTAATTGAATGTGACATCTTGTATGGCTATCAAATTTTATTTACTTATAAATTATAATATTGAGATATAAAATTAAATGAAATCTTTCATCTTTAATCCTTGCATATATAATTCACTTAAAATTTCAAATACAAAATCCAAATATTTTCAAATAGAATTAATTAAAATTCAAAAGAGCAAAATAAGGGTACATGCATGATAAATACACTATGATTGCCAAACATGTGTGTATGTGTATTTACGAAAAGATCTTAATAGTCGATAAAATAGTAATTATACTTTAGAGATGCATTTAGTTTTCCAAATTAAAAAATTGGTAATCCAAACACAAAAACTTATTCATTTTTATTTGGATTTAAATAAAATGTTTGAGATTTGTCTTTTTTTCTATTGTGTAGGTTTTGATTTGATTCTATTGTTACGATGAATGAAGAATAATGATGTTATAGGTAATAAAAGGTTAATAGTTGATTTGGCCACCATGGTTTTTGTTAGAATAATGTCTACATCTATAATTTATATAGATATGATTTAGTTAGAATGCATTTATTAAATATTCGATTCAAAATTTTTAGATAGATTTCCTTTCAACACATATATTTATTTTTTATTTTTATCTTCGAATGAAATAAAGTATTCTTCTTTTATTTTTCTACATAGTATCAAAATCTATTAGGATTTAGGTAAACCTTTATCATTTTTAGCTATGGTTTCCACCTCCTTTTTAAACTCTACTCCAACAAAAAATTCTTTAATTATATTTCTTTTACCGATTTTAGTGACTTTTTCACCCAACCAACCCTATAATCACCATTCCTATCCACCGGCGCTTCCAACCACAGTGAGAGGACCATTGTCTGCCGCCGTATGCACTGCCACTAGAATCCAATGGTTTTTTTTAGGGTAAACTGTTTTTTAAGTTTTGTATTTGACTCCTTTTATCATTTTAGGACTTTAAGTGAACCCTGTCTAAAAATAGTCTCATAAGTAATATTAATGGTTGTATTGTCTATAGCAAGATAAGATCCAGTGAGTGGCGCAGAGATTGAATTTGGAACCCGGACCACCTCTTCGAATTCGTCGATACTAGAAGAAAATTGTTGTGTGAAGGAATCAATATCTCGACATAAGCCAAGAGGAAAAATTTCTCTAAAATGGTCCTCCGGTGCCGGACTCACCACGCTAGCCCGCCGTTGCTGACATAGCACTGACGCAGCTGACATGTCATCGCCATGTAGATGCCACGCTAGCGACATGTGGATTTATTTTTTATTTTTTATTTTATAAATGTCTTGGGAAACTATTTTTTTAGTCTCGTATATGACCTCTTTTATCATTTTTTTAGGATATTTAAATGGACTTTGTCTGAAAATAGTCCTGCAAGTAAAATATTTTCGCTAAAATGGTCCTCCGACGTGGCATCTACGTGGCGATGACATGTCAGCCGCGTCAGCGCCACGTCAACAACGGCAGCCAACGTGGCGAGTCCGGCACCGGAGGACCATGTTAGCAAAAAAGTTTTACTTACGATACTATTTTCAGACATGTTTCACTTAAAGTTCTAAAATGATAAAGGGGGTCAAATACGGGACTAAAAAAATAGTTTATCCTTTTTTTTATTATGGCCGATTTTCAATTTTTTCTCAACAGAAATTTTAGACACAAGCCATGCCGGCACATTCCCCTCTTCACTATGCGTCCAACGGCATCATTGTCCACCGCTATTGTTGTGCGTGTACCACACACGTTGCCATTGCCGCCACCAAATTTTCTATTGGGGTCTCTTTTTCTCTTTTGGTGCTTATGGCAGACTTTTTAATTAACTTATACTAGACACTTTTATTTGCAGTGTACTTATTGTCACAAGATATGTTATATTCAAGAATGTTGTTATTGCCTTCACGGGCATCCTCCTCATACGATTAATGTTGTTTATACTAATTTGAATAAATGTTTGTCATCTAACTCCATTACCATAAGTCATGTCCATTATAATGGTTCATTCAATTCTATTCATTTGAACAATCATTCTTCACTAGTTCAAACACCTTTCCTAATGTCCAAACTTTATTTATCGTATTTCTCAATCTACATTGGGTTATTAGGTTTTATATTCTAGTACAACTGATCATATGTCTAGTAATTTCTTTTTACCTTTTACTTTTCATTCGTCAAACTCACCAACACATATTACTCTAGCTAATGGTGATAAAAACATATCATTAAGTTATTGGTAGGGTTTGTTTGTTACCTAATATATCTCTTGAGTATGTTATTTATGTCTCATAAAGTCTATTTAACCTTATATATGTTATTTGAATTACTAAAAAATTAGATTATTTTATCTTATTGACAAGTAATTCGTTTGTTATCTATGCGTAAGTCTCATAGGCTATATTATCTAAATGAGTCTCGTTGTTTATTTTTTACTATTGCAACTGATTTTCTTGAGTTTCCTTAATTGTTCTATCAATGACTAGGTCATCCCAATTTATCAAAATTAAAGCGTATTTCTTCTACCTTCGTTACCATGTAAGTTATGGGAGCTTGGAAAATAAACTTGTACTATTTTTCCAAAGTGCGTCGATAATAGAGCATTTGAGTCTTTTGCATTTGTTCACTCAAATATTTGAGGTCCCTGTTGTTCTATGTCAAATCTAATTTTTTTTATTTTTTCCATTTTATTGATGATTTTAGTTGATGTGCTTGAGTTTATTTAATGAGAAATAGATCCAAATTACTTACTATATTCACAATTTTTTTGTTGAATTTCGTACACAATATCACACATATATTAAAGTCTTGAGGAGCGATAATGGTAAGAAGTTTTTTTCTCTCATTTAGTGAGTTTGTGTCTTCTCAGAGAATTATTCATCAGTCATCTTGTATTTTCCACTATCCCCATCAAAATGGGGTGGCTGAGTGCAAGAGTCGTTATTTAGTATAAATAACTTATATCTTCCTTTTACATTGTAATGTTTTGTTTCAATTTTGGGTTGATACTATCCTTACATCATGTGATCTAAGTAATTGTTTTTTGTCTACTACCCTAGGTCATAAGATTTTCATTACATGTCTCTAGTTTAATGTGTCATTATATCTTATACATCTTCATGTGCTTAACTGTATGTGTTTTGTCCATGATCATTCCATTGGTTTGGAAAAATTACATCATTGGTCAACCAAATGTGTGTTTCTCAGGTACTCTAGTTACATCCTTGGTCAACCAAATGTGTTTATCTTGGGTACTCTAGTTTTCAAAAGAGTTATCGATGTTATTCTCCCTCTACTCGTAGATATTACCTTAATTCAGATGTCATATTATTTTAGTCATCACTATATTTCACAATAACATCTTCCACATCACCTTTCTCTACAATACTTATGACTCCTATTCCAATGGCCTCTCTTTCCAAGTCTTCACTCCAAGTTTATAGTCGACATACATAGAAACATCAGAACATACATCCTCACTATCATATATGTTTATTGTTGACTAGCTTCGGTTCTGCCTCTTTCCATATTTATGACTCCACCATCACATGTTGCATTGCTTCGAGGTACTCGGTCTATTCGTTATCCCAATCATGTTTATTGTTTTCTTAGTTATCATTGTTTATCTCATTCCTTATATAGTGTTGTATCTACCTTAGATTTAATCTATGTTCCACACTCTTGGCGTGAGACCTTGGATCTGCAGGGTGACATTAGGTCATGATGGAGGAAATGTCTACTTGGCTTGCTAACAATACTTGGAAGTTGGTTTTATTGCCACAATGAAAGACACCCATACTTATTCAATGTGTTTATGCAGTCAAAGTTGGCTCATATATGGAGAAGACTATACAGAAATCTTTTATCCTTGTTGCCAAAATATCTCATGTTCGTCTTTTTCTTTCAATGGTGGTTATGTATTGTTGGTTCATTCGTCAGTAGGACATTAAAAATGTTTTTTTGCATAGTAAGCTTCAAAAAGAGGTGTATTTAGAGCAACCGTCTAGTTTTGTTGCTCATAGGGAATCTGGTTTTATATATCGCCTTTGTCACTCACTCTATAGCTTAAGTAGTCTTCATGTGCATGGTTTGGATGCTTCGGTCTTGTTACTCAAGAATTTCATATGACACAATATTTGTTTTATCATATTATAATCTTTACCCATACTCTAGATGACTATGTGTTTACTTAATTGTCTATGTTGATGATATTGTCATAATTGGAAATGATATTGATGGTATTACACAATTAAAGGAGCACTACGCAACTATTTCTATACTAAAGATTTGAAACCATTACGGTACTTCTTGTAAATTAAGATTGTCTAACAAAACAAATAATGTTATCTTATCTCAGAGAAATTATATTTTTAATATGTTGGAAGAAACAACATGAATGAATGTGAAGCAGTGGATTCTCCTATAAATCCAAATAAATAAATTGTTGAACAGAGAGGGATTGACTGACGTTGACCAATATAGAATGCTAGTTGAAAAGCTCAATTATCTCACTAGTTGAAAAATATTATTTGCAGTAAGTGCATTGACTTAGTTTATGTTTTCTCCATATGACTCTCATTAGAAAGCACTTATGTGTATTTTGTGGTATATTAACGGGTTTCCGAAAAAATGTCTACTTTATACAAGTTACAATCACTCAAAATTATTGGATAGTCAGATGTTGATTGATTAGGATCTTTTCGAAAAAATGTCTACTTTATACAAGTTACAATCACTCAAAATTATTGGATAGTCAGATGTTGATTGATTAGGATCTTTGGTCGATAGACATCTACTTTTGGTTATTCTATGTTGGTAAAAAGGTAATTTGAAATTTTGGAAAAGTAAAAAATAAAATATGGTCATGCATTCTAGTCCCGAGGCTAAATATAGTTATATGACCTTAAATACATGTGAGCTTTTTTGAATTAAAGAATGACTTTGTGAACTCAAGTTCTATGAAGTAGCGAAATGAGGTATGGTGTGATACCAGATAAAATTTTGCATTGCATCGAACCTAGTATTTCTTGAATAAACAACACATAATGAAATAAATTGACACTTCATCAAGGAGAATATTTTATTTGGGTCCATAAATACCAAATATGTACCTTCATATCATCAATATGCATACATATTAACAAAATCTCTGAGAAGTCCTAAATCCATGTTAATCTGCAACAAACTTGAATTGTATGACTTGTACGCTCAAGCTTAAACGAGGGTGTTAGATTTATATCTATATTTATATTTATAGGCAGTAAAACTTATTGATTTGACTCCATTAGAACGTACAATAAAAGTATACAATATATATTATATACAACACAATATATTTATAATATAGCATAGCATATATTGTGATATGTAGAAATATATATTGTATGCTTTTATTATATATTTTGATTTGGTCAAATCAACACCGTGCTAATTTGATTATGGTGCTTATATTTATAATTTAAATATGTATGATTTTGTTAGGATTTGTTTAATTAAACTTGATATTTAGTTTGTTAGATATATTTTATATCGACAAATGTATATATATGTATTTTTTTTTCTATTTCTCTACATTTTTAATCTTCTTATTCCATTATTACAGGGTTAACGATTGATTCTGACATGGCTTTCTCTTCTTTATGCTTTTCTTCTTTGTTATTCTCATTTCCACACCGAAGTTAATTAGGTTTAACAACTTCTTACCATAATATAAAACTTCCCCGTAGAAGCTAAGATTTTCGCTCATGGAATCGGTGGAATGGGAAGTCTCACCAAGGATGTCGAAAGATCCCCTCCACCATGTGCCTTTCATGGTGCTGCTTAGGGTGTGTTTGTTTGGAGGATTTGTAATATTTCCATAATTCATCAAAAAATTTCTCACTATAAATATCAAATCAAATATCTATTTTTTATAATTCAAAAAAATTTACTATCCAAATTCCAACTCAACGGTCACAAAATTTTGCTGTGAATATATTTTATTATTTCGGTCCGTCCTAAAAATAGTCCAATTTTTATTTTTGGTAACTATAAGATTCACAATGTAACATTTTATTACTTTTGCTGTCCATTATTTTCATTTTATTTTTTTAAAATTTTATAATTTATAATTTTTTTATTTTAATTAAATCATTTAATTATTTTGATTTAAACTTATAAATAATTATATTAAAAATAATAATAATAATAATTATTTATACTAATATGTTACCATCCAACACAACCCTCCACTACGATAAGCCCAACAATGTGCAATTCTCTGTATCAAGTTATTTGATGAGTATATTGGAAACTAATATAGTAGACACAGAAAACGTTCCATCTCTAATAATAATAGTAGGTAACTTAATCAATCATCTCATATAGTTCATATCAATCACTGACTTCCAATGTAGCCAATAAAGTTCAGCATTTACATATCACATAAGCTATTGTCTCGGAACAATGAAGGGAGGAGTTACCAATGAACCTAGTCGAATAACAACAGCATCTGCTGAAACAAAACCGTAGCTTCTTTATCTGTTGCTATGCAGCTTTTTAGTAAGGTTATTTGCTATGCAGGTAGTGCTCTAGATCTAAGCTGAAGCCGATGAGGACGCTGCTCTTTGAGAGTATTTCCATAGTGTGAAACCCAAAATTGCTGAGCCGGCGACGCCTACCAAAATCTGCATCGACAGAAACCATGTCAGACGGTTCACAAGAATCAAAATCAAGAAAATCAATATAAATAGTCGTGCCTTTGGGTCTCTGGTGTTGATGAATGATCTTAGCCTCTTTAAACAGGATGATTGGGGCATAAGAATTACTACAGTGTACTGCTTTTTGCACGGGAACGGGATGATTCTTTGCAATGCCAACTGAGCTGTTGCCGGGGTCAATGTATTTCTTACTCCATTACGCCCCTCGTCTTGAATCTACAAGAATCACCACAAATACTTAGCCAAGCTAATCGTTTTAAATTTTGTTTTCGTAATATTCATCGACGTTTCTCTTTCTAAAAAGAAGACATCTCATAAAAAATCTATGTATTTACTAAAATATTAGATCACTAAACTATTTTCTATTCCAAACGCAGCATACAACACATTTATATCACATCAAATACTTTTTTTTTTTTTTTTTTTCCATATTACTTACTATTCCAAAATATATTCAAAGAAGCCCAACATTATTCTCTGTCAGATGGTAGATATATTTCTTGGGGACAAGCAGGTGTTAGGCTGCACTACCATGTCCACCTCATAACCCAAACAGCTGTCAATTTACTTATGGGTCAATATAACAAGGTATAAATTAGTATAACCATAATACGCACATGCTGCATCATCGATGTTAATTTTCAGAATTACTGACATCTTCTTACTTGCAACTGTACTATAATTCCATTCTATTTGCAAGGAACCAGACTAAGCATCAACCAGAAAGCACTTGAGTGACATCAGAATATCATAACATTTGTCTACTAAGAGTCTCAGCTACTGTATTGCCTGTTACGATGTGCCTAGAAGCAACACTAAAATTAGTGTGTAAACTTAGAATCAATTAGGATTAAACAAAAGATCAATAAACCAAGACATGAATACATTTCAGAAATACCAAAGGGAGAAAAGGAATGCTAAACTAAAACCATGTAAGGGATAACTTGATGGTATGGGGGTGAACTCGTGACCATGAGATCATGGGTTCAAACCCTCCTCCAAGTCTTGCTATTAGTTAAACCGGTGGTTTACCCAGTGTGCTTATTATCCGATAAACAAATCAAAGTACCCTGATGTTCATGCCTAATAAACCTATTCAAGTTATGATTCAACCTTATCCAAGCATGAAAAAATAACAATATACCCAAAAAACAAAGAATGGTAAAAAGGATTTTTGAGGTTTGAGGTATAAGAGAAGGAAATAGATGAAACCTTGAAAGTGGCGCCAACATCACCAGAATATATCCTAGATTGGTAACTTCGTAGAATCCTCTCCAGCCAATAGTAGTTCTCCTAGATGCCACAAGAATAATCAGTAAAAAAGTTCATTTAATATATATCTACATATATATATATATTCTAAACACAAATAGGTGTGAAAGGACACACAAGAGTTTAATAAACATTTTGCATAAAGCAAATAGTTAAATATTAAAAAGGGAATATCGTTCTTTGACATAGTTCACAGTATACACCTGCAATCCATTTTCATGGGCCCGCTGCTCAATTTCAAGGATGGTAGAGACATCATCGTCTGAAGGTCCTTCCTCTTGAAGTCGTAGAATTTCATCCAAGGCAAGATTGACCTGTAAAGTTATTTGACATGTAAGGTACCAACTTGGAACAAATTAATGGAACAGAAGAAGCTCACCAGTGTGGATGATATCTCAGGATCACAGGAAAAATTAACACTTATATCTCCACGAATGTTACCGACTCTTGAAGGTTTGTTGCCACCAAGGAACACAGAAACTCCAGCAGAGTAAATCTGCCATATTATGTAGTTTTCCAAAACATTAACTCATATATCCAGTGGGTATTTACATCATCATCATAATAATAATAATAAAATAAGTAATTATATGCCAATACCTGTCCATGCTTAAACCGGAGTACTTGCAATATCTTTGTTTCCAGAAGCTTGCTCATCAACCCAGTCAAGTGAACATCTTCCATCTGAAATGGTAAGTATGAGAGGAAAAACTTGTGCGATGTTAATCCTAATTTCCTCCTAAATTTAAACAAGGTCTAATGAAGGAAAGTTAATACCATATGCTCATTCTTAAGCTCAACAGGAAAGCACAGCTGGACGGAACACTGGGCTTCCACCATAGGGCTCCGCACAACTTCTCTACAACATATTTATCACAGCATTAGTATAATTTTCAGAGCTCATTGATGCCAATCTCCCAGGCATTCAGTGAATTTCGAACTTAAAAGCAAATCCCCCAAAACCATTAATCACCAATGGTGAACCTATCATGGATTTCCGTATATGAAAAAAAATAAAAATAAAAAAATAAAAAAAAAAGAAACTGAGCAACCTGATGACAGCAGAAGGAAAAGTAAATGGTAAGCCTTTGAGTTCATCACGTTTGAAATTCATTATTGGACTGGGAGGTCTTGGGATCCCTCCCTACAATAAAAAGATTTAAACATGTAAACAGAGAGGAAATTTATCTTAAGCAAAAAAAACCATTTGGGAGAAAACATACGACTTACCAAATATTGTAGTATCAAAGGACAAGCAATGCCAGGTTCAATATTCCCAACAATGACCACAGTAAAAGTTGAAGGATCCTTAAAACAATTGTTAAAATATTCACAAGCCTTGATGGGGTCAACTTTCCGTAGGTTGTTAATTTTAATTGGCTGAGAAGGAAAAGAATTGGGTTATTCTTGAATGTATGAAAGTAATTTCAATAGCTTTAGAAGGTAGAAGGCTTACCCTGAAAAAATAGGAACTTCCATAATTGATCTCCCTCACACGGTTAGAAAATGCAGTATAAGGGTCTCTCTCTTGAGCACGAACAGATTCTTCTGCCATCTGCATCACTATTTTTACATCTTCTTCCCCTGCTTCTACATTTGTCACAAAGAGTTGATACACCAGCTGGTAAGGAAAAGAGCAAATGCAGAGAGAAATTAGTTGGGCACAAAATGCCAATACAAATTAACACTATGAAGATAACCAAAATGAATTACTTTATAATATCGCTATCAGCATCAGTTTCCCTGATAAAACTTGGATATACAATTAAAACCACATCATCTCTAGACCTTGGAGAAGATAGAAAATAGAAGTTTGCAAGAGTCTTACGACTCTTAAACAAAGGTAGGAACCAAAGTTTGTGTTTTAATTGTCTATTTTATTTTGGTGCTATGGTTTTGATGTTTTCAAGTGAAAATAGTCGTCGGATGTGGTTTTCTGAATAGAAAATGGATGTTGAATCATGTGATGTCTTTGAAAGAAAATTAGTAGATTTTAATAATTAAAATTTGGGGTTAAAGCCACAAGCAAAGCCAAAATTACACAATCCTTATTGAAATTAGAAATTACACAAACCTTATTGAAATATGGATTTAAGACTCACAGATACCACTTTTAAACATGCAGAAATGTTATGAGCATAAGCATATGGAAAATTAAAGAACCTGCAATGCAGTTTCCAAGTCTGAAGGTGAGCAGTCTCCAGAAAAGCTTCTCATATAAGCACCAAGACTTGTGCCAACTTCAGCTCTTTTACCAGCAAGCATATCGGCCAGCACAGAAGGTCTATGACCAAATATACCAATTTCACCAGCAATAGTAGGACCCATTGAGCAAGAGAAATATTCACTTTCTTGGAGTTCAGATAAGCCTCCATATGAAAAACCTGTGAACAAAACCTATTCAAACAAACTGTTAATATTATGCAAGATTATCTCAACCAAGACCTAGCATCTAGCTTTTCAAAGATTAGATGTCTATAATTAAATTATTTCAGAAAAGAAGATATTTTTACTTTTTTAGATGTCACCACAAATACAACAAGACCCTGATTATTTTTGGCAATTATTATATATTTTCTCATGTAATTAATATGAATCAAAAAAGTGCACTAGATTATTAATAAACACAACACAAGATTGACCAGTCTGCCCTTCCATAGAAACCTAACAGACTCCATAAGAGACAAATCAATTCCAATTCCAGAAAGCATAACACACTAATTAACAATTGAAGAGTATGAGATTATCATAAATATTCTGATATTATAAAGGACATTCCACAAATGTCATTGGTTTCATTATATATTCATATTAAGGAGATAACACCTTGCAAAGGAAGTTATTTCCCCTTGACACGTCCACGTAGACTAGAAATGCCTTGTGGATGCATTAGTCTAGGAAAGATAGCTATTTCTAGTGTCCTGTTCTTCAGAAGTGAAACTTATTTAGGAATAACCAAAATTCATAAGAACTCACCAGAATAACACATGATATCCTTTACAAGTCATATTCATTAAATACATCAGAAAAAAGTAAGTAACTAGGAGATGGTCACAAAATGTCAAACATACTATATGAGCACTAAATAAAAACAGCCCTTCAAACAAGATAACACATTCATTGCATATATTTGAACTCTCCACTTCAAATGACACACAAATGAAGGTGATGAATAGAGTACAGATGCATCCCATAGATCTGCTAAACAGATAATAACAATAAGGGCCTCGTCGACAATGTAATATTTGTTTCACAGTTCTGCAGTCTGAAGCATAATGATAAAGATACATACTCAAAACATGTCTTGGAGTCCAAGTCATAACGCGATGCTCTTGAAAATAAGTTTGGCTTTTGACCTTTGGGTGGGAAGTGGTTCGAGTATCAATTTTGAGATGACTCTTGGTTGCATCTTGACATTTAAAAGTGGATTGTTGGTGCCTATACATAGTTTCTTGCAAGAGAATTGGCAAATTTCAGAATTTGAGCTTGGAAGGATGGAACTTGGGCTTGGGACATTAAACTGCACAGGAGCCGTTTTGACTGGATTTGTGGCTTGATCTCCAGAACATTCTCCATAAAACAATTTTACTAGAACTGGAACCTGACAGGTTTATTTGGAAGCCTAATCCAAATGGGTTGTTTTTGTGCCACTCTTTCAGACAAGCTTTAGCTCCCTCTACATCCTCATTTTGGGATCCAGGTCACATCATTTCAGATAGAAAGGCTCCCCATAGAATTAACATGTTCATCTAGAAATTGGTTAGAGAGAAGAGAGGATTTAGCTGTCAGACTTGTCCTCCGGTCTAGGGATTGCTAAATTTCAGACAATCTCTGTGCTCTCTGTCACTTGGAGCAGACTCAGTATCTCATCTCTTTCAGCATTGTCCATGTATTGCGCCAATTTGGAATGACTTTCTTTCACTTTAGGAAACCAATGTGTTTGCCTCCAAATGTTGAAGCTCTCAATGGATGCACCTTTGCTCTCCAATGTCATCTTCAGCAACAAGTCATACTCCCCACCTTCGATTATTTTTCGCATTTGTCTTCTGGTTTCCGTGTGGTATCAAGCAAAATTGCAAGGTGCGGTTGTTCCAGTGCCTTTCTTGTGAACAACCTACATCAGATCAGCAATCCAAACCTCCAACCAGGCCATGCTGGCATTGGCAGCATTGTCATAGATCATTCCAGTCATGTCATATTTTTTTATGTCAAAATCAATTGGAAATGTGGACTCAAATGAAGCAGAAATCCTAGCAATTATTCATCGCCTTGACCATCTCTTTCAAGTGCAGATTGGACCTCTCCCTAAAATCATCCTTGAGTGTCGACTCTACTATTGCCCTTGTTGGATCACCAGCGCAGCCCCAACTCCTAAATATCATCTCAAAGCATCCTATTATTGTTGTCCATCTCATCACAAGAAGTGGAAATAATCTAGCTGATTTCCTAGCTTACCGTGGAGCTTCTCTTGATATAGATCTTATTTCTTGGCTCTAAGTTCTCTAGTTGTCTCCCTCTTAGTTGTCAGACTGTTGCTTGCTTTTAGCTCCAACCATTATTCCCTTTGTATCCCTTGATTTTATTTATTTTTAATCAAATAATAATTTGTTGCTCTCCACCCCCTCCCTCCAAAAAATAAATAAATAAATAAAAATAAGGCATGCAGGTTCTTTTTTTCCTCACACATGTCTTATTTTCAGAGTGAAATGCATTTCCAGGAATAACATTTTAAAAAATCAATCATGCCTTGATAGGTACTTAACATCCACCGCCCCACCAACTCAGAACAAAATTGGCATTCATGTTCTCAAATACTTGCCCAATTTTAGAACATAGAGATGTGTATCCAATGCATACAATACAAATTCCGAAATAATAATTTAGAGTGTAATAGCTTTACAACTGATTACCTGGTCATCGAAAAAATCAGTGCATTTATAGCAAACCCGCATGCCATTTGAAAGAATCAATTCCATGGCACCAATACTGGAGTACTCAAACTGCTCCACCACATGACTGAAACAAAACAAAAGCAATCAAGTTTTGCAGAAAAGCTGTAAACATTGCCCACTAGATCTTACTGGCTAGTATTATAAGGAGTAAATTCATATCCAAATTATATAACAGCACCATATATTGCAACTCCATATTCTTCCATACCATCATCTTAATTATTTTATAAAACCTAGATTTCATGATTCGCACCTGATATACTAATAGTAACCAATTTTTCTCATTGCATATGTACACACACACATGCGCATATATATTCAGGACCATTGCTTTCTAATACCATATACAAAGAATTACTTACATTCACTTATAATAGGGGGACTAACAATTACTGGAATTTTTTTTCAAGTTAGAGATGCTTCTTATATTCAGAACTTGTGGAGAAGGGAGTGTAACAGTACCCTGGATTTGGCTGTGTGCTAATAATTTCTTCTGGGATGCTCTCATCATCCCAGGGAGAAATATTTCCTTCTTCTTCAAGAGTTCTGACCGTTGAAACAACAGTTCTCAAATCATCAACTGTTGCGGCAGCGTGAGGTTCAATTGTTTTTATAACACAATTACATGATGTTCGAAAATTCTTCGAGTACTTCGATACTTCAGCAGCCGACACATCTACCATTCAAGGGGTTTAAAAATATAAATAAAATATTATGAGAACTTACAGTGAAGAATATCTTAATGGAAGGACTGCAAAATACTCACTTGGTAGAAGGGTTTTGTGAAGTTGTGCTTCGTATTCAATGCCAACAACAGGTTCATTTCGGAGAAAATGCTGAGAAATAAGTTCAAATGTTGAGAAGAATAAGCATTGAAGTACTTAATTCAGACCAGGGGAGGGTATTACCTGGATATACTCATCTCGCAAATTGGTAGATTGCATTTGATCGCGCTCTAGATAGGCAGATTCAATCTCTGACATTAAAAGAGCACGAGCGACAGATATTTCTCGCTCAGAAAATCCATGCATACGAACTCTGGCAACCTAAAAAGTCATACATAAGTAGAGGAATGAAATATACGTGGGTTCATCAGGGTAAAGGACACACCTCGATCAGCATTGATTCGAGTGCTGCAATAGTTCCATTTTGCTTGCAGGACGAAGTCATTATATAGGCTTTAGTTGGACGAACAAGCACATCCGCAGCAGCCGAGCAAGAAAAGTAGGGAGGATCCTTCTTCCGAGACAATTTAAAGAACCTCTGGTTCAAAGCATGAAAGAACATGGATTCAGCCAGTAAATTCCGGTAGTCTTTTACAGTTTTCAGCTCATCCACAGGGACTTTGCAACTGATCATCACCGCTGACTGTTACAAATCAATTATAAAATATAAGTATAATGCAAGTTAAAAGTTCAAATGTCAGAAGTTGGTAATGTTACACTAAATTTAGGGAGCAGGGGATTGAAAGACAGAAGCCAAATTTTACCCCAGCGGCTTCAGATTCTACGAAACTTGAATATCGTGGTTCCTCATGAGAAGGCACGGTGAATTGAGGTATAATTGGGGGATCAACTACTGGAACTTTATCTTCAAAATGATTTTTTATCATCTTCACAACACTCTACCACAATCAAGGGGAGAAAAGAGAGAGAACAGCTAATAAATCTCAAGACTAGGTGAATTTATATAAGAGCAAAAGAGATCAAAATAAATAAATAATTCAACCTGTGTATCAGGGAAGTCTCCAACAGCAATCAAAGCCATATTGTGTAAATGGTACCATTTCTTATAGAATTGTTTAACAGTGTTGGGGGAAACAGTTCGGATCACTTTTTCTAGTCCAATGGGTAAACGCTCTGCATACTGCAATTGACTCCACAAAAGTTAGTATGAATACAAAATTTTTCGTTGGCTTTAGAGTTCCAGTTCCATCACTGTGAGGTGAAGGATCCACAAAAAAAATGAGTCTTACTTTTGAACCCTCCATCATCAAAACCCAGTGGGCATCCTGCATCCTTCCATTAGCATTTCTGCTTCCTCTATACTCTTCCAGTACCGCTCCCCTTTCTTTTTCCAAGTCATCTGCTGATACACGAACCTGTAACACACAAGTTATGAGACTGTTTTCAAAAAAGATTTATGTTTCAACAACATATAAATAATAAACACATACCTCAGAACTGAACTCTGCCAATACTGAAATGGCCTGAGATAAAAGTTCGGGCTTGTCAACAGGAACAAATAACTCATAAACAGTTTCATCAGCCGATGTAACAGCATTTTGGCAGGCACCAAATTCAGCCCCAATACTTTCAAGAAATTTGACAATATCATGGTTTGAATACTTTTTAGTAGCACTGAAAGCTAAATGCTCAACTATGTGTGCAACTCCACGTTCTTCCTCCTCTTCCAAAACTGAACTGCCATGAACAATAACTAAACTTGGTAAAATGCATCAATTTGGGTTAGAGACTAACCAATCTAGAACATCTAATTAATTACCATAACCTAAATGTACATCAGAAATAATTTCATTTGTCAGGAAAATAAACCTACACAAAAATAATCATACATCAAGTAAATAATTTCTTCCATTAATACCTGTCACAAGGATTTTAGAAGTATGAAACATATCAAGAGAGAGATCAGTTCTTGTCAGCATATCTAGACAGAAATGTTCCATTCTCAGGCATATTTTTGTTTCCCTAGTAAAGTTGCAATAGACACATTGCTACTTCCTCAGATGTCCATCAGTTTTTGGAAAGTCATGCTTCAAAATCAAATAACTGAATGGATGGCTGCCATCAATGTATGAAAGACCCCTACACTACCAACAAATAGGTATCAGCGGATTGATAGTTTGATACCATTGTGAGTGGGAACAAACAAAAGCAGACAGTCAAAGAGGGTTTATGCAGTGACATAAATTTCTTTCAAGACCTAGCTTCAGCTTTAAAGTATGCCTCTGTTTTGGGAATTCAGTAAATCACTTACGACTTTACCCTTGCACAAAGAACAGGGTTTCTTTGAGCTCATAAAAGCTATTTATCCAATAAACATGCAAAGATTGGCATCATCAAGTAAATACAGACCACTAGCTAATAGTGGAAAGTAGATTTATTCCAATTTGTTCAGACCTAAAGAAGCACTTAACGGAGTGGCATGGAATATGGATTTGTAAAGAGCCAATACAGCACGACAGTATCATATTCTTCTTTAATTTTACCATATAAAAAGAAAGTGGTAAGAGCTTTAATCGTTGCTGGGCGTAAAAAGAGAAAGATGCAATCACAACAAAGGGCAATCTCCAGTTGCCATTAGCTGCATTTCACAAATGACTATAACTAACTCGAACTTCTAATCAAACCCAAATCAGCACAAAATTAAGGAGAAGCAGTAAATAAAACAAGTTAAAGAAACATTTCAGATAGCGAAAAGAATCGAATCTACAAAGGGAGAACGGTGGGGAAAATGCACGTACCCAACCCTAATAGCTAGAGCAAGAGCAGCCCTCATTTTGGGCTTGGAATTAACGCGCACGTAGTAGGTAAGGCCATTGGTGAGTTGGCCGTAGTCAGCGCCAAAGGGCGCCTCCGCGAGAACGTCGTCCTCATTGAGGGTGACAAGTTTGAGGGAACGGAAGCGCTGCTTGGTCTTGCTCAAGATCTGAGGCGATTCTCCAGGCAGCAAATCCATGGCAGTTGGGGTTGGGGCAGACAACAGAGGTCAGAATAGAATTTTTGGGGATACAAACGAAACAAAACAAAACAAAAAATGAAAATGTTACTGAGAAGCGTGGATAAAAAGGCAAAAGCAAAAGCGATTATTATAATATGTTACTAATTCTAATTAGGGTAATCAACACAGGTTTGTGTACCAATAATAATAATAATAACGCAAAATAGTAAAAAAATTTACTATGAATTTCAGAATTTGCTCAAAATATATTTTAAAATGCTGCAAAAAATCTCCGGCGGTTGTACGTTCAAGTGCCTATTTTTAACTGTAGCTGCTTCCTTATTTTTTTTTTATACTTTAAAAATTTAATCTTAATTTATTTTTTTTCTTTTAAATTAGTTAAACATAATTAAATTTGAAATCGATCTCAAATTTATAACACAAACACATGGAGATAGAGACGAAAATGACTTAAGTTATTTTTGGAAACATAAGTAGATTTAACGTATAAAATTTAACGTTCTTTAGTCAAATTTAGAGTGGAGACAGAATGCAATATTTTGGAAATATAAGTAGATTTTTTGAAATTTTTTAGTTGGTTTTGCTATTTTGCCTAATAATAATACTTTTTTTATATTTTAACAATTTTATCTATTTTTTTATTTTAGTGTGTAAAAAATAAATGAATAAATATATTAATTATTATATTAAATTTTAGTACAAATTAAAAAAAATAAAAATATTTTCATTAATGTATTATAATACTAATTAAAATAATATTTGTAAAAAAATTATATAAATATAAAAATATTTTTAAAAATAACACAAAACTAAATATCATCCTAATAGTAGAACGGAGAAAATAGTAATTTATTTAGTTGAACATTACCTGTAGGAAGGGCAGACCAATTGTCCATTTATTTTTATATGATATTAAATTTAATATTTATTTTTAATGGAACTTAAATGAAAAACATGAATTTGATTGGACTGATTTTTGCGCTTTTTTATTATTTTTGTTATTATTACTATTATTAACCCAAACCTACAGCGCCGCCGCCCCCATCTTCGTATTCTGGCCCCGCCCCACCCCTCCCCGCTCCGGCATCCATTTTTCTTTCTTCTTCCCTTTCTTTTCCTTCTTCTTCAATACCTGCTGCCAGACCAGACCTGGTTGGCTCCCGTCGACCCATTTCGATTCGGAAATTCCTTTCTTACGGTCATCTATTTTTCTTCTCCAGTGTTCGACGTCTCCGCTGTCGTCGTGCTCGTAGTCTTTTCGTTTCCTTCTACTACAACTACAGTTTCTTCGGAGGCTATGTAAGTTTTTCTTTTTGCTGGCTGCTATGGTTTTTGTGGATTGAATTGATTGATATTTGTTGTGATTAATTATTGTGATTTTAGATTGATCCAAAGTGTTGGAGTTTATTACTTTTGTTGTCCTTTTGCATTCTTGTTATGGATTGGTGGTAGTTCACTTTGTGTTTCTTTTGTTGGAATTGGTTCAGGAGCTTCCTGGATTCGTTGACATTTTTTGTTTGTGATTTTTGAAGCTATATTTGTGCAATATATGTCTTTATAATATTTGATAATTCACTGTCGCTGTCATTTACATCTGACTGAGATCGACCTTAAAATTTAATCAGAGTACGTTGATATGCTCTTCTCAATCACTTCCCAAATCCGCCGGTTTCCTTTGCAACGCCACCTTCTTCTTTCACACCTCCAGGGTTGCCTTTGTTATCACACTTCACACCAGAAGGGTGCCACACTGTTGTCGACTCAAAATCACCGCAGTCCCAAGGTTTCCACCGCCACATCTATAATAGGTTCCAATCAATTCGATTGTAAGAAAAATACGATTCTCGAAACCCTTGATTGTTACGCCAATGACTGGAAGCTTGCATTGGAGTTCTTTAACTGGGTTGAGACCCAGCCTGGATTTCAGCACAGCACCCAGACATTGAACCGTGTGGTGGACATTCTCAGTAAGTTTTTTGAGTTCGACCTCGCCTGGAGTCTAATAGAAAGAATGAGAAAGAATCCGTCTACTTTGCCTGATCATACAACATTTCGGGTATTATTCAAGCGATATATCTCGGCTCACCTGGTTAATGAAGCGATCGATGTTTTTGTCAAGTTGGATGAGTTTAATTTGAGGGATGAAACTTCATTCTCGAATTTGATTGATGCCCTGTGCGAGTACAAACATGTGATTGAAGCTGAAGAGATCTGTTTAGGGAAATATAGGGTTGGAGAGTATGATCTGAAATTGTTTGAATTTGATGTGCAAAGTACGAAAGTGTATAATATGATTCTACGTGGTTGGTTTAAACTGACTTGGTGGAGCAAGTGTAGGGAGGTTTGGGGGGAGATGGACAAGAGAGGTGTGGAGAAAGATTTGTATTCGTACTCTATATATATGGATATTCAACGCAAGAGCGGGAAGCCATGGAAGGCGGTGAAGCTGTACAAGGAAATGAAAAAGAAGGGTATTCGATTGGATGTGGTGGCATACAACACAGTTATCCACGCAATTGGTATTTCTGAGGGTGTTGATGCAACAAGGAGGATTTACAATGAGATGATTGAGTTGGGCTGCAAGCCAAATGTGGTAACTTACAATACAAGTCTGAAGCTGTTGTGTGAGAATGGAAGATATAGAGAAGCACGCGAAATGCTTAATTCGATGACTAAAGCAGGTTGTGAGCCCAATGTAGTGACCTATCATTGCTTCTTCATATGCCTAGAAAAGCCTCGGGAGATACTAAAGTTGCTTGGTAGGATGCAAGAAAGTGGTGTTCGACCGAGGGTGGATACATATGTCATAATTATGAGGAAGTTTGGGAGATGGGGGTTCCTTAGGCCAGTTCTTCATTTCTGGAAAAAGATGACTGACCATGGGCTCAGTCCAGATGTATGTGCTTATAATGCCTTGATTGATGCTTTGCTGCAGAAGGGCTTGGTTGATATGGCACGCAAATATGAGGAAGAAATGTTATCGAAAGGTCTTTCAGCTAAGCGGAGAGCAGAGTTGCAGTTGAATATTGATGGGGAGTGATCTGGGAATGGATACTGCCTTGCATGAAGTAAGTGTTCGAATACAAAAATAGCACCATTGCATGTTTCCTTTTGTTTTGTTACATTTAGCTTTTGAATTGGAAACATCCTCTTTTACATCTATTTATTTTTGCAGGTTAAATTTTCTTATCTTGTTGCATCTCAATAGAGGAAATGGTGAAGACGTTTTAAGAACTAAGACATGCCAGAATGCCATTTACAAGAGTTCTTTCCTTTCCAAGGATATGGTTCTTGATGTGTGGTCAGAACAGGAATCCTTTCACTGGTTTGTGCCAAACTTGGAGCCAAACATGGTTATGCCGTAATTAACCTGCTACACTATTCATTTTCATTTGGTTTTTCTTATAGGACACTGTTCTATTTTGCAGAGTACTGGCTAATGTGCAATATTTGGTGCTATGCGTGTACATGCTAAAAGGTCTTCTTGATTCCTATTTTCTCACACTTAATTGCTTCATGCGTTTTTAATCTCTGAAGTGGCCTACCTTTAAAAATAAGCTTTTTATGCTCGGGCTTCATCCACGCCCTCTTAGTAATTAGCATTTCCTTAATTTTGATGCTTCTCACAGTTTGAAATAATGTATGGATTTGATATGAGCTGCATTCGGAAGCATGCCATAATGGAGCCTCTTGTTGACACTCTAGTGAAGAACCCGATTGTTATTGCCAATTACTCAAGGTTTGAAACTTATTATTGTCTTCTGATGTGGTTGTTCTATTATGTATTAATCATTTGTTACGTTAAATGTGAATTCTATATTATTAACATCTTTGTTTCGCCTATTTTTCAGACAATGGACATCTCTAAGATGGAACATGGGGATGCTTCCTTCACTGCACCTTTCAAGCTTGTGGCAGAACGCTCTGATTATTTTCGTGCACTAGTTGCTTATTTTGGATGCTTCATTTACCAAGTGGCTTAAAATTGATTGGCTTCTCAACAGGTATAATGTTTCGTTTTAAATCATATGTGTGTTATCATGAATGTGCATTTGATTGTGTGTCAGAGCATGTATTTGTCAGATAGCTTTAGAATCTTGTCGGGGAAATATATAATTTTGATCTTGTAAGTGTAACCCCTTATCATTTAACTTGTTTTGATTGGAAATAGTTTTGTATTTAACTTGTCGTCGCTTTAATAACACTAGTGAATGTCACACCAAATTAGAACCATTAAAGCATCGAGAGTGAGATACATGACTCTGTATAGGGCCATTTAATGGACCAAAATGATTTTTAAGGGCTTACCTGACCAAAATTATATTTCCTCCGTACTATTGGAACATGGCTGACCATGCTAATTGAAGTTGCAGGATTGTGCAAGTATAATATATCATGAGGTCTAATAATCCACGGTCTTGTTTTCACTGTAATGACATTTAGTAAATATTATAAAGAAGCCATCAATACACTACTATGTGACAATATAATAAACTTGCACCTTAAATGTTGAAAATATTTTTGTAAAATTATTATGGGGAAATAATTGGTAAACTTGCTTTATTCAGGTCTCATCATGTAAGTGTCGTATCTACTCAATCCTTTTTGAACCTAATTCCGTTTATAGGCTTAATTTCTATATAGTGTAAAAGCTACACCATGAGCTGCGTCTAGTACTTATTTCACTCTCTCTTTGATTGTGTATTGATTCTAAATAAATGTAAGCAAGAACCAATATTCTTGAACATGCTAACTTGGTTGCATTTTTGCTTCTTTTCCTGGTTACTCAGGACCCCGCCACTCACTGGAAACAATCTGTACTTAGAAGACGTGCCTAGTGTTTGAGAAGGGAGGCATTTACAGGGACCTTATATGTGGCCACCTAACAAGAACAATCCACTTGATTTGGATATAACTCTAAAATACACTACATGGGAAACATTGCCAGGCCTCACGAACTCAGTTTTATGGAATGCCCTGATCTCGATATCCTTTGGTTATATGGTGCGGTATTCATGCTCGGAAAGTTCAGAGAGCTGGTTTCCTGATTATTGCATATGGCCTCCTTCCGCTCTATAATTACCATCGAATTTCTTCAATCTCACTCACATTTCCCGGCCAGCTACTGCTGCCCCCTTCGATCAGCTCTTGGCTTCCTGGTAAATGCAATAGCTAGCATATATTTGGGTTGTTGGATCAGTTTTTTTGTTCGATGCTATTATGATAAGACGGAAAACATTTAATTGTAACTTTACTGCCTATGTCATTAAACTATATCTATATTTAGTGCAACTTGGTTGCTCTGTGTTAATGTCTTGTCGGCCAAACTGCTGCTCTTTTCGTTTCATTAACAGCCGAAAGATCAGAAATTTGAATATATTCACCCTGTTGATTAATCCTAAGTTATTGCTCCTAAACTTTTGTTATTTTTACTGGCTTGTTTATATATGAATCCAGTAGAGCTCGTCGCTTTCTGGTGTATATCCTGCTTATATTAAATAGATAGACGAGTGAGAGTCGCTCGCTCGTCTTTCCCTTCGCGTGCTGGCGAAAGGACTCTGCAAAACTGAGTTGTGAATATGCTGAAGTATATATAAGATTGCAAATTAGCTGCAGCAATGGTAGAAGAGAGTGTTTGTTGAATATTTAGTCAAGTTAGATTGATTGGCTAGTCCATTCGTTCATTTATTTATGATTGTCTACTGATAGAATAGAAACATGTTTCATTCACATGCATTCCCATTATTAAGTATTAATGCTTCATTTAAATTAAGTAACACCATTGAAATCTTTCTTGTCTTTCACCCTTCATCCCATGTGGTGCTTTAATTTCTTCACTCCATCTATTGTTATTGTTATTATTATTAATTTACTATTATTTAATAGCATAAAGATTGTTGTAACCATAATAGCTGGGAAGAACAACAGCTCATTATTGGACTGCACAATATTTTTATTTGTTTGTGAATATTTTCTCAAGGAAAATGGTGACAAGAAAAGAATAATTTAATGGGCCATTGTGTGCATAAATAACTCTTTATATATATATATATATATATTATTTATGGCGTAGTTATAAGACAAATCACATTAGACGAACTATTTGTTTGTAATAAATATATTCACATTTGTGTTTATTTTCGTTTTATTTTTGTTAATGCAATTGCAGTCAAATATAGTTTTTGCCTGAAAAAAAATAATAATAATTACTCTGAAAAATTATACTATTCGAAATGCTCATTGTGAATAGAGAAACTCTTTGTTATTTTTTATATATGGACAAATATGTTTTTTTCATGCGGCAGCAAGAGTTCTTTTTATAGTGTTCGGAAGTTGCAGATAGGCTTTCACTGGAATCATGTTGCAGTCAGAATTTGTGGGCTTGATTTTATTCATTGTGTCTAAACTTTAAATGTCTATAAGAGTCAAATACGGTATTTTGGGAATGGTCAGACTCGTGCAGATTTATTGAAGGACACTTCATCCTTTTTTATGCTTAAGGAAAATTAATGTGAGGTGTGTTTTTTCCAAGGATGCATGGATTATACAACTTGAAAAGTCAATCAAATGGGTGTGAGAGTTGGTATGCATATCTTAGAGAGAAAATTATTGAGAAAAGCTCTCACCACCCATTCAGTTCATCTCTCCACATTCTGAATGTGTGTTATACACTTAAATCAACTGGAGGGGTCGAAGGTGTTCGGAATAATGGAGTTCCAACCGGAGGGAATGATCAAGTTTTGGACTTATTTGTTGTGTGGTCGTTGGTAGTACGAGGTATTTTCCTAGGTTAACCACGACAAGCGTTAGAGTAAAATGAGTTGTGATTGTTTGTGTCCTTAATCAGCACTGATCAGTGGAATTCCTCCCGGATTGGTATCTCCTGGATGTAGATATGTTGATAATCGAACTGAGTCAACAAACATCTTGTCTCATTGTTGTTTTATATTCTGCATTGTCATTCGTTGTTAAAACGTTATTATAACTATGAACCCTTCGTACTTAGGCAGTTGGCCCTTTAAAGTGTTGCTAATTTGTTTTGTTCGATAAATCACTTTCCAACACTCATGAAATGTTAAATTTTTTTTTAAGAAGTATTATTTGAAAAAAAAAAATTAATTCAAACTAAAATCAAGAATACCTTTTGTCTTGATGAAACATTCAAGATTTTATAATGACAAGGGCCAGGTGCGATATGCTTAAATATGATCTTGACTTGTTATTGCATCAAATTGCATAACTTCATGGCTTCTGCTTATGTGGTCGATGTTTATACCCCAAATTTTCTACCATGAGCAAAAGCAAGCTTATGGGTTTGTTATTTGTATATGCAAGTGCTAATTCATACACTAAGGATTTTTATTTTTTTATTTTTGCGAGGATCAGATATTTCCTTTGTAGAGTGAATTTGCAGTGTCTATAATGGTACGTTTCTAATTTATTATGAGGGATTTTTTGATGGAATAATTCCCTCGCGTTGCCTTTCTCTTTTTTATTTATTTATTTAGTTTTATTTTTTTAATTTATCTTTTAAATTTTTTATAAAAATTGTAAATTATAAATATAAATTTTTTTAAAAATAATATATAAAATAGAATATTCAAAAAATATTAGTGAAAAATAAAATTATAATTAAAATAAAAATATTATAACAACTGTATTTTTTATGTTAAAATTTTATAAGTGGAGTTTATGAGATGAAGATGTCCTTAACCTTCAAAAGGGCTCGTTAGGGATTAATAATCCCTCAAAATTTTCCTAACAAAAATAGCTCTTACACTTCCAATTTTTTTTTAAATTTTTTTTTTTCATAAATATGCCTAAAACATTTCCTAATTTCCAACTAATGTCACACCCTATATGAAATATATACACTATTTTATAGTATTCCTTATGTCTCAATTAAAAGTATTTATTTTATCATTTTTATTTGTTCCATTTAAAAATATTTATTTCTTGTTATAGTAAAAATAATCCTATGATAATATCAAAATATTATTTAATTTTTATATGAATTATAAAAATACTATTATATATACAATAAATTTATATATAATGGACAAGAACAAAAATATCAAAATCATGTTACACATTTTCACTAACCAATAAAATATTTTACTTTCACTAACTTCAAATTGCCCACTATAAATATTATTTTATTTGCTGTATATAATATTGTCTCACAAGGAATGGTCTGGTGGCATAGAAGTTGAAATTATGACCGTAAAACAGCCTCGTACGAGTGAACTCAGTTGTAATTTTCAAATTACCCCAACCAATGTTCTTTTCGACAGATTCACATTTCTTTTGTGCTTCCTCAAAGTTTTATACCACGCGTCACTTAGCCAAGACCTCGAGAATATAATCCATGTATGAACGGTTCATAGCATTAAAATTATTTTATTTTTATTTACCTCTATCAGATTCTATTTTTTGTATTTTTTTAGTTCCAATGCCCCTAGTTGGACTACTCAATTACGATTGAAGACAAAACATCTTTTGATGGGTATGGTAAGAAATTCCAATCTTCATAACTTTTTAGAAATTTCCACAATACTCTAATCTTCCACCATATATGCAAACTCCACAATTATAAGTTGCTTTTGTGGAACCATGAGACACTATGGGGTGGTTTCGCAAATAGTTTTTTTTTTTTTTAAGAGCTTTTAGCTTATTGAATAGCTTTTAGCTATTTGACCAGTCAAAAAGCTAATTTAGGTATTTGGTAAATTAGTTTTTGGACCCAAAAAGCTAATTTCTGAAAAGCTAACTTACCCATTGTTTTGAAATAGCTTTTTCTTGTAAAAATTTTTTTATTCCTTATATGCCCTTAAAAATTTATTATAAATTTTACACAAATAAATATATTTTGATTATTTATTAATTATATTAGAATATTTTATTATATTATAGTTTTACTTTTATAAATTTAAAATAATTAATTTTTATATAAAAATTATTTTAATTGTAAAATATATAAATTTATTAAAATCAACATAAAATAAAAAAATATAAATATTAATAATTTATTTTTTTATTAAAATTACATTATGTAAATTTTATACTAAAAATAAATTAAATTTATTGAAAATTATAAATATAATGAACTAATCGATAACTAACATAATAAATATATACACAAAAAATTTATTATTTTATATTTTACATCATTTTCAATAAAAAAAAAACTATTTATATATTTTACATCATTTTCAATAAAAAAAAAACTATTTATATATTTTAATAAAAATATATTATTTTTTAAATCTAACTGTAATAAAAATAAATATTTTTATAACACTTTTACAATTTTCAATAACTAATAACAAAAAATTTTAAACATTCTAAACTAAACATAATTGAATATATTAGAAATAAGAATAAAATAGAAATATCCTCAACTGTCATTTTACGTATAAACAACTAATATCAAACAGTTGTTTTACGAAATATTTTAATACAAATAGCTAATCGAATCAGCTAGTCAAACCAGCTAATTGAATCAACTAACAGCTATCAGCTAATTGAATCAGCTAACAACTACCCGGCTAATTGAAAATTCTAATCATTGATAAAAGCAAATGATATGCTCGGTGACCTTCACTAATGGCCATGGGCAATATCTTCGAAGAAATTTCTCATTATTGTCCTTTTCCATATGTTAGAATGAAAAGAAAGTTTAGACAATATAAAATTGCATGAGTAAGAATCACACACCGTAATGCAAACTCTCTCTCTCTATATATATAGAGAGCGAGAGGGAGAAAAATAATGTCGATGTCTGAAATATGAAATATGAGAATTTACAGACTTCAATAAATTTTCGAAAATTATACGCGTTTGTTTGTGAATTTTAGTTTTTGGGTTTGGATTTTTTAATAATAAAAAATTGAATTTGAATAGCTATTTAATATAATATAAATAAAAATTGATGTGATATTTTAAATGTAAAATAAATTTACAGTATAATATAAAAAAATGATAATAATTATTATTATTTGACACGATATTTTTTTTAAAAAAAAAAATTGAATAATAAAAATCTATCGTAAAACCCAGACATCAACACAACTTCACCCAATTTCAATAGACCATCTGAAACATTATTTTGGCATAAAATATATATATACATGTTTGGTTTCTTAATGCCCCACCCCACCCCCACCCCCACCCCAATTATATATATACATGCATATATATTAACAATCGATTACTTATGTACGTATATACAACAAGCATCACACTCCACTCCTCCATTAATTATAATCAGAATATATAGCAATGTTACTCATCCCACAGTGATATATATATATATATATACATAAACTTAGTACTTAATAATAAAACGGGAGTCAAATTGGATAATCATGAAAATTTAACCCTACAAAATTTATAATGGTAAGTTTTATTATGTCGACTAAGAGCATGAAATATTCTACAATTTTAGCCCCATTTGGACCACGGGTGGCAAATGGGTAGGGTACGGATAAGATATAGTTGGACTCGAGATCCTAACAAATGTATATTACTAAATATATTTGGACCTTACTCGCAATGTATCCGCCGGACCCATAGGATTAAAAAAATTTCAACTCAAGCTTGGCCCGGAGACAAGTCCGACGTTGTAATAATAATAATAATTCAAATATAAAACTATATCTCAACTGAAAATAATAAAAAAGAATAAAAGTATAGTCTAAATGGCAAAACTTTCAACCTTCGACTTTTAGGTAGGGGGTTTGATTTTTATCCTACCTATCTTCCTCAATCCCTAAAAAAGTTATTAAAAATTCGACTCATATTCAATAAAAATTATTCAAACCCTCAAAAAAGTTATTAAAAATCCGACCCATATTCAATAAAAATTAACTGTAAATAAATTCCAACAGCTCTCCAAATCTTGTTTGCAGGTTATTTGAAATTTACCCAAAACATTTTAGAAACAAAATAAATGACGATGGCACAATATAAATATAATCAACTCATATCATTGGCTGCATAATAATAAAGACCCATTTTATCAAACTCAACTCTTACACCGACAATGGCTATATATATATATTTATATTTAGAGAGAGAGAAACTAGAGTGAGAGAGAGAGTAATTAGGGGTCATTACGCAGTAGAGTAGAGGATGACAAAGCAGGGAAGAACAGCCCTGTGATCAAACACCACCAGCTCATCCTCCTCCCCCTCTCCATTCACTAATAAAGAATCGAACCCGGGATCCTCCTTATTCGCGGGGCCCGCCTCGAACCCGACCCGACCCGCAATGACCCGGCAGACCAGCAACGCGCGCCGCACGTGCATGAACTTGAAGTCCTCCTCCACCTCCTCCGGCACCGTCCGGTGGGCGGCGTAGCTGCCGCCGTGCGTCGGAATTCCGTCCATCTTCGCCGAGAAACCGCCGCGGATGATCCCGCACAGGCTGCAGTGCTCGTGTCCGCAGACGGACGGCTCCTGCAGGTCGCACACCGCCGTCGTGCAGTGGAACCGGAGCACCTCGTTGCCGTCCGCCGCGCGCCGCTCGTCTCCGGCGGATTTCACCTGCGCCGCCGCACGCGCCTTCACGCGCTCGCGGTGGTCCTCGAACCGGGCCGCGATCTTCGGGTGGTTGTGGATCTTCAGGATCCGGTGGATGGCGGGGCTCCGGACCCGGACCCGGTTCATATCCGGGTCGGGTGATGGTCCGGGCCAGCCCGCGTTGAAGATTATCCGTACGATGTTCTCGCCGTCGGCGAGGTCGGAGACGGCGTGGCTGCCGGAGTGGTGGAGGTCGAGCAGGGCAGGGGACCGGAAAATCTCGCCGCAGACGGTGCAGGGGTGGAGGCCGTGGACGGCGGCCGGCGGCGGGGAGGGGGAAGGGTTTGGAGATTTGCGGGGGGTGAGGGGGCTGAATAGAATGGCCGGAGAGTTTAGCCGGTCGGCGGAGGAAGGCGGCGGCGGCGAGGGTTTCGGATTTGGGGAGGGGAAGAAATGTTTGATGAGATGGAGGAAAGTGGGTTTTATTGCGGTGAAGAGTTTGGTTTTGACGTAGTGGAGAGCGGAGGTGTCGCGGCGGCGCCGGCGGTGGTTGCGGCGGCGGTGGTGGTGGTTGTGGGAGGAGAGGAAGAAGCAGGCGAGACAGAGGAGAAGGAAGAAAAGGCAGAGACGAACCATTTTAGATTTTTGAAAAATAATTATTAAGGTTTGGATATGAAATATGAAATGTGAAATGTATAGAGTCTTGAAGCTGATAGTAAAATGGAAAATCTTAATCCACAGCTTAGATTAACAATTGATATTTAATTTGATTGTTAATTAATTTTTAATGTCATTGTCATAAATTAAGGTTCTTAGCTAAAAAAAAAAAAGAAAGAGATGATCATAATTAAACATATAAATTAAATCATCATTTCACATTATACTATTTTACAAGAAATTTATTGATCTTTTCCACCAATATATCACTTTAATCAACTTATATAATCCTTCAAAAATAAAATAAAAAATTTCTTGCAACAACGAACGATTTCTGAAAATTCTATCCGCTGCAAATGAATAATACACTCAAACCACTTTGAATTTAGGTAAAGGTAAGTTGTTAATTTTGGATATTTTTCAGTTTCATTTTTCATTATGTTATATATTAATGCTTTTTTTAATGGCACCATTTTTTATAAATATTATTTAAAAAATATAATATACATACGTCAATACAATATATATAATATTTATATTTTATTCATTTATTAAAAAAAATGAATCATTCAATATAAAACGCTATTTTTATCATTTATTTTTGTCCTATTCAAAAGTATTTTTTTTTTTTAAAAGTAATCATACACTACTAATATCAAAATATTTTTAACTTTTATTTGAATTATAAATTTACATACCATTAACTTCTTATATGCATATGCTAATAAATAAAATATTATTATTTTTTAATTTACTATAAAATTTTAAAAAAATACATTTAACTTCGACGAAAAAAATATTTTTTATACTACTAATACAATTTTCAAAATCTAATACTCCCTCCGTCCCGGTGAAAGAGTGCATTTGCTTTTTGCACGTAGATTTTTAAATATTAATATTATATTGGATTATAGTAAAAAAGACAAAAATATCCCTATTAGGATAGTGTAATATAAAAATAATGGCATTTGTGTAATATATTGTAAGTTGAAATGATATTATTATGTTAGGTAAGTAGTACAATTACTACTCCATTAAAACCACTCCATTCACAAAATGACGTGAATGAGATAAGTTTTTCATTTTTTTTTATTTTTTATTTTGATTTTGATTTTGATTTTTCTTTTTGTATGTTTATTTAGATTTTCTTTTTTAATTTGATTAATAATTAATTTAGCAATTATAATTAGATGAATTAAAGATCATAAATTAAGAATTGTAAATTAATTAAATAATTATATACATTAAGGATCATGAATTAAGACTCGGCGGGTGTCCGACAAAAAGTTTTTCAAAAATTTTTTAACTGTTTGACCAATCAAATATTTCTTCTGTTTTACATAATTTGTCCTATTTTTTTATTTTCGTTCGTCTCACATAATTTGTTATTTCTTTTTTTTGGAAATATAATTATACACTTTAATTACATTTTAAATTTTATAATTTTTTTAATCTTAATTAAACTATTTAGTTATTTTAATCTTAATCTATAATTATTTTTACTATACAATAAATATTTTTACTAATACACTTTCTAATTACTTACTAATCATATTTTACCTAAATTTTCGTATCTACGGTAATACGCTCAAATTACCTAGGACGGAGGGAGTAGCTAATTTAAATGTTTGATAAATTAATTTTTTTTAAATAATTTATTAGAGAAAAAAAATTTATATATAACTCAACATTTCAAAAAATATTTTCACAATTTTCTTTATTTCTTATTTCACCTTCAAAATTATCATTTATTTCAAACACATATAGATAGTTGTATTGTAATAGTTATTACTTATTTTAATATATTTTATTTACTAAATTATAATTTTATTTTTATAAATATAAAATAATTAATTTTTATATATAATTAATTTTATTTATAAAATATATAAATTTATTAAATAAGTTAGAAAACATGAATATTATTAATTTATTTTATATAAGTATAATTTTTTATTAAAAATAAATAAATATATTAAAACTTAATATAATGAAATAATTAATAATTAATAATAAACATAATAAATATATACGAAAATTTTATTATTTTATATTTTATTCTATCCTCAATTAAATTTTTTTATTTTTTAATTAAAATATACTATTATTTTTATTTTATCAAATATTTTTATACAAACAACAAATTAAATCAGCTAATCAAACCACTGTCTGATGAATAAATTAACAGTTGAAATCTAATTAAATAACTAATTGCAAATTGTACAACACACACTCATACAAAATAGTAATGATTATCTTTAAGGCTATTTAATCAATTATAATGACAAATTATTGTTCATAAATTAAGAGTATGTTTGTCTAGGTTTTGAATTTTGAGTTGGGATTTGCATAGTAAAAATTTTAAATTTAAATAATTGTATGATGTGATATAAATAGGTGTTGATGTGATATTTTAAATGTAAAATTAATTTTTAATATAATATAAAAAATAAAAAATAGATGTTTAATTTGATTATTTTAATGAAAAAAATGATATGAATAACACCCTACAAGTCATAATTTAAGGGTATGTTTCTTCACAATAGGTCAGGAAAATTGACTATTTCGCCACTGTTGGTCCGAATTTGGAGCCATGCTGCAAGTACTAAACATCTTTTGACGGGCTACGCCTTAGCCTGATATTGACTGCTACACACTGCAGGGTTACTTTTTCTTTCTTTTTTTATTTTTTTATTTTTTTTATTTTTAAAATTAAAATATTATTTAATATTTATTATAATTATATGTAAAAAAAATATATATACAATATATATTTTATTTTATAGAGAACAAAAATTTCTATAATAAAAATAAATAAAAATTTAAATATATATATATGATTGGTATAATATAAATTTATAATCAAATCATACAATATAAATTTTATCAATTAAATTTAATACATATTTATATTATTTTATTCATTATCTATCAAATCAATACACATCAAAATTCTCCAAATCCCAGCCAAATCCAAACACAAAATAAACAACAAAATTCAAACTCATCCCAAAATTCAAATAAAAACCAAACTCAAACTCAATTTTCTCCGAACTCTCCCAGAGAAACACACCCTATAGATGTTTTTAAATATAAAAATAAAATCATCTTACCATTTGCAATAAATATTTTTATTTATCTCCTAGAAATATTTTTAATGATTCCATTTTTTTTAAAAAAAAAAAAAAAAAAAAAAAAACCTTCTTCTTACGTTATTAAGTGCATTGAGAATGAAATTTTTGTGGTCCAAATCGATTTCATGATCTAGTTACCAAGAAAATAAATTGAACTTCAAGAATTCATTTAGAATAATCCGAAATATTATGGACATTTAAAGATAAAATTAAAACTCGTACATAATAATAGTTGGAAGATGATAGATGATAGAATATTAAAAAAAAGTTGTAGATGCCCTTAAATATTCTAGAGACAAATTGTAGCGATTAAATCGATTTGATGTAAATTGTCCATTTCACCATATACGTGTATAAATAGATGTTGTCACTTTATTTCTAAGCAATCAAGTTTATTCATCACTATTCTCGTAGCAGAATTTGATATAAATTTTTTCATCAATAATATTGAAGTAAATTGCACACAAGTTATTTTTTATGAAAAATTTGTGTTACTTTTATTTACAAAATATATAAAAAAAAAAAAAAACAAAAAGTAAATATATATTGATATAAAATATCGTGGAAAAATATTATATAATAAATTATTTAACAAACTATGCAAAATCATAACAATTTTTATTATAAATATGTATATATATATATATAATTTATTTGATACTTATTATATTTTATTTTAAAATAAATTAAAACTTCAATATTTATGAATAAATTATTTATAAGATTAAAAATAATGTTACTCAAATAATCAAATATTCATACATTGTACAACTATATATTAATAACTTATGGTATAATAAATTAAAATGATATAATATATATTATATTTATATAATATAATTATATGACTGAGAATAAAATTACAATTATTAAAGTTTATTTATATAATTAATATAATTATATTATAATAGATAAATTCTTCTTAGTCGTTGCAGGTATCATATAGATAACAATTCTTTTATAAGTTATTCATAATTTTGAAAGTAAAATCTAAATATTCGAATTATTTTTTATGTTATAATTTTGATGTTATTGAAAATTATTTGAATATTATTTTATTGATATAATAATATTGATTTTATTTTATTTAAAGGAATATTTATAGTATCACTAGTTTTTTCTCTTTTTATAATATTTTTTAACTTATATTTTGTGAATTATTTTTTAATTTTTCTTGCAATTTCTATCAATACTCATAGTATTTTTTTCAAAAAATTTCCTTTTTTTCCCTTTTTTTTTTTCAATTGTTTTGTTTGTCTTTTTTTCATATGTTTTTTTTTTTTTTCTATTTTTCCTTCACTATTTTGTTTTGTTTTTGAGTTCATATTACTATATTTTTTTATTTATTTATTAATATTTTTGTCATTATTTTACTATTTTCTATGTCACTAATGATTTTTTATTTATTTAGTTTTTTTATAATTTTTTAGGATTTATTTAAAAGAAAATAAAAATTATCGTATACCAATAAAGAAAAATGCTGAAACTTTAACATTAAACACACGTTGAAGCATATATCAAAAACATATACATCAAGACATTAACAATTTAAATATTCAAAATTTCATAAAATTATATTTTGTACTGATTTTTCTATATTTATTTTAAAATATTAATTTTATTAATTGATTATTATTTATAATAGTGTTTAGAAAATATAATATTGTATTAATATTTTTTATTGTTAAAATTTATAATATTGAATTTTATAATTTAAATTTTTACGTCAATTTTTTTTTTTTATTGCTATGGACATTAATAATTAATTATTTTTTATATATAATACATTCTCCTTTTTCATATAAAATGTTTATTTTTTTTATTTCAGTCCCTCTCATTTAATTTTTTTTATTTTATTAAAAATATAATTATACACTTTAATTACATTTTAAATTTTATAATGTATAGCTTTTAATCTTAATTAAAATTATTTAGTTATCTTAATCTTAATCTATACTTATTTTTATTATACAATAATTATTTTTACTAATATATTTATTAATTAATTACTAATTATAATTTATCTAAATTTCCGTATATACAATAATGTAGACAAAAAAGTTGAGATGAAGAGAGTATAAAATAAAAATATAAGTTATATAGTACTTCATTCGTCCCACCTTTTTTATCCACTATTTTTTTTTCGTCCGTCCCACCTTATTTATCCTTTCTTTTTTAGAAAATATAATTATAAATTTTAATCACATTTTAAATTTTATAATTTATAATTTTTTAATTTTAATTATACTATTTAGTTATCTTTAACTTTCATATATAATTAATTTTATAATACAATAATTATTTTTTTACAAATACACTTCTTAGTCACTTATTAATTATACTTTATCTAAATTCTCGTGTTTACGGTAAATTGGACGTATACGGAGGCAGTATTATTTTATAGATAATAAATTTTAATAAACAATGCAAAAATAAGTTCAATACAGCCAATGAAATTTATATATAATACTCCCTCCGTCCCAGATACCATGTTCACGTTGCCATTTTTGTCCGTTCTACATAACATGTCACTTTCCTTTTTTGGAAAATGATTGCACACTTTAATCTCATTTTAAATTTTTTAATTTTATTTTTTTTTTATTTTAATTAAACTAATTAGTTATTTTAATCTTAATTTATAATTATTTATATTATAGGATAATTATTTTTACTAATACATTTTTAATTATCTATTAATTACACCCCTCCTAAAATACCGTGTCTACAGTGTAACAGACACGATATCTGGAACGGAGGGAGTATAAAATACCTTTTGAATAAATGTAATATCTTTCCAATGAAATTATTTACATAAATAATAAAAATAATAGAATTGGAAATAGAAATAGGTAGATCGAGATAGCCTCCTTATAAAGAGACAAAGGGACTTATCTGTGTTAGATTATGCTGTCGGAAAATGAAATCTATGAAAAAGATTATGCTCTCTCTCAAACTTTTGTAGTCTTTTTCGTCGCACGTATTCTGAAATATTTATTTTGATTTGTTCTATTTATTTTACAATATTTTTAAAATAAAAAATCATTAATATATTTTATCTTATTATATCATTCAAATAAAAAATAAATATATATATTTTTTCATCGCATTATTTAATTTCTACTTTATTTTATCCACCTAAAATTTCGTACCAAAATTCAAATATTGCTTCTTATATGAACGAAAAAAGTATTATTTTTTACACAATTTATAACAATCTAACGCAGCTTTCTTTATACTTCACCTAAAATGTGTTAAAATTAACGGACAAAGGAAGTAACAAAGTACAATTAAAATATATTCATTATCCCTTATACTAAAAATAATTAATTAATTAAATACTTGTAAATCAAATTGTGAGATATTTTTTTATTTAAAGGCTAAATCCTATTTGATTCAAACTGTGTGCGTATATACTTGAATTTAGGAAAATCGTGTGTAAATATGTGCTTGTGTGAATTAAAAAATATAAATAAATACACATTCTCATATCTCACATAAATAAACACGAACTAAAATACAAAATAAATATAAAAAAATATATAAATATATAATATAATAATATGTATATATAAATACTGGACTTAAATATAGTAGTAATATAATAATATATATTTGATGGGGTCCACAAAAAATAATTTGAAAAAAAAATGTAAAAAAAAAAGAAAAAAAAAAAGAACTTCGGCCGACCTCAAATATTATATATATACCATTCATTTCAAAAGATCACACATTTATCAAATTTTTTGTAGGAAATAAATATATTTGAGCACAAAAGCAAACAAACTATTAATTCATCTAAATTGTGAAATAAAAATGAGCATAGGGGCATTATTTAGATCATCTATTTTATTTTACTTTATTTTATTTGGCTTGACGATTCCAGAATTAATAATACAATGTAGTCTGATATATATATATATAATTATAATGGTGGGGTTGAAATTAAATGTTGGTTTTGTCTTTATATTTGTGTTTTGCATTTAAATATAAATTCATTTATGAAATACATATATATATATAATTGTGAAGATTATTTTTTCCAATAAAAAAAAATTAAAATAAATAAATATAAAATCGTTAACATTGAATTCTTTTGCAGCAGCTAAGATGTAGTACTGTGATAATTAGCTCTAATCAATACATATAATGTAGAAACTGATCTGGTAGTTAGAGTTAATTTTATTATAATGTGAATATTAACATAATACAAATATATAATATAAAATATAATTTAAAAGAACACATTCTTCAGTTAATATAAGCACAAATTATATATTAATATATTATGAATATATAATAATATATTCGTCAAGTTCTAATGATTTCATTTACTTAATATAAATCAAGAAAAAATGGCAAAACAATATCAGTGTATTATAATACTATTATAATGATATTTGTAAAAAATGGTAAATGAGATTTTTAGAGCATATATTGATTTAATTCAAGTGGTGCATTGAAAAGTAGTTATGGTGATGTTGATTACCACTCTAACCACCCTTCTCCTGCAGCACTTCAATTATTTCACGTTCGTACACAGATTTTTTCTTGTCTCCTGTATTCATCAAAATCGTGTACACATTATTATTATTATTATTATATTACTGTAGTATTAACAAAGAATACATTAAGATAGCTAATTCATAAAATTTACACTAGTTATTTATATATTTAAATTAAAATAGAAAGAGAAAAAAATAAAAAGAAAAAGAAAAAACACACACACAAATGTGAATACTCGTAGACACATACACACGTATGCATAGAGTTATCTAAGGACACAATGGCCCAGTAGAATTATCCTTTGTTGTCACCATTTTCCTGAAGAAAATATTCACCAGAAAATAAAAGTATTGTGCAGTCCAATAATGAGCTGTTGTTCTTCCCAACTATTATGGTTCGAACAATCTTGATGCTATTAAATAATAATAACAATAATAGATGGGTGAAGAAATTAAAGCACCACATGGGATGAAGGGTGAAAGACAAGAAAGATTTCAATGGTGTTACTTAATTTAAATGAAGCATTAATACTTAATAATGGGAATGCATGTGAATGAATATAATAAGAAACATATTTATATCGAATGGCACATTATATAATTTCACATAACATATATTTTGATAACACATTGGTATATAATATAATTCCCCATAACACATTTCACCAGCATATAATATAATTCCGCGTAGCATAATATATTATTAATTTCAATACAATAACTATATTTATACAATATATTACAAATATAACTATATAAAACATCAGTTGTCAGCCTTGATTATATGTGCCGACTGAATCAAATCACCACACGGTTGATTTGACCCGAACGAAAAAAAAGTTTCTTTCTGTAAGTCTTCAACATATAATAAATGAATTTGAATGGACTCACCAATCAATCAATCTTTACTAATATTCAACAAACACTCTTCTACCAATGCTGCAACCAAATTGCAATCTTATATAGTGAAATGATACACATATAATACCTACTTCAGCATATTCACATTTCACAACTCAGTTTTGTATCTATTTAATATAAGCAGGATATACACAGGAAAACAATGAATTCTAGCAGATATATATATATATCTATATAAACAAGCCAGTAACAAAAAATAAAATAAAAAATAAAAATAGGAGCAATCAACTGTGTGAATAGATTCAAATTTCTGATCTTTAGGTAGTAAATGAAACTCAAACCGCAGCAATTTAGCCGGCAAGACAAACACAGCAACCAAGTTGCACTAAATGTAGATCTAATTCAATGTCATAGGCAGTACAGTGCCGATTAAATGTGTTCACTTTATCATAATAGCATCGAACAAAAAACTGATCCAATAACCCAAATATATGATAGCCATCACTTACCAGGAAGCCAAGAGCTCATCGAAGGGGGCAGCAGCAGTAGCTGGCCGGGAAATATGACTGAAGAAGTTCAATGGAAATTATATAGCGGAAGGAGGCCACATGCAACAATCAGGAAACCAGCTCTCTGAACTTTCCGAGCATGAATACCACACCATATAACCAAGGGATATCGAGATCAGCGCATTCTATAAAACTGAGTTCTTGAGGCCTGGCAATGTTTCCCATTCAGTGAATATTTTAGAGTTATATCCACATCACGGGGATTGTTCTTATTAGGTGCCACCGACAAGGTCCCTGTCAATGCTTCCCCCTCGCAAATGCTAAGCACGTCTTCTAAGTACAGAACTGTTTGTTTCCAGTGAGTGGCACGTGACTTGGGTCCTGTATATTGAACATTACAACCAAGAACAGAGACAAAAATGGAGCGAAGTTAGCAAGTTCGAGATTATTTGGTGTGCATACGAGTAGTTAGAATCAATACATAATCAAAGAGAACAAAATAAGTAATTAGACTGCAGCTCAATAGAGTAACGCTGTGACTGCTCCTGAAGCGGGCAAACAGTGGACAATTTAAATTTTAATGTCAGATGCAGCGTTTACGTAGAGTATAGGATAATAGAAATTAAACATATACAATGAATTAACTTTAAACAGGATTAAGTAGATACAGCACTTTCAATACAAGAACTGATCAAAACAAGTTTACAGATTTGATTAGTAGCCTAGACCCATGATTGATTCGAAAGGAACACAAAAGTATTCATTAATTATTTCTCCATATTAATTTTACCACAATATTTTCAATACTTAAGGTGTATGCTCATCATTATATCACCACGTAGGCTTTGTTCTTTTAACTACTTTTTTCTACTATGCTTATTCCAAGCTCCCAAGAAAATTACAATGCTATCTCACAGAACATTATATCAAACCACTGTACAAATATACACACAAACACAAACACATCCATAGTGCATTGATTTTATTTTATATAATAATCTTCTTACTAAAAATCGTCGATCTAATACATTTATGACACCTTATTTAGTGTACAATAATTATCCGTTCATACAAAATCACACTGTTATATTTATGGCATTTCTAAACATTTAATTATGAAAGTCGTAATATTCTATGCATAGAATTTACATAATATTTCTAATACCCTATGCATTCAATTGTAAATACATTGTTATAGTGCTCCAATGAAGCACAACTTGTCACACCATTTTGGTGTAACACTCTTAACTGTTACAGCCAGATCAAAAATTTCGCAGCACAAAAAAATTCTGATGTTTAGATTTATTTTTTTAATATATTATTTTTTAATACAAAATTGGAGTCAAATTTGATGTGTAACATTGGGTTGACCTAGTGTTTGCTTACTTGTGATTTGTTTTTATTTACATGATTTTTTACTAGCACATTGTCTTGTATCTCATTGTCTCGCTCTAATAATACAAATTCTACATGAAACTCCAACTAGCTTACAAAATGTGACATGTAAAGGTTCACAATGCATGTGTAGGTATAACACACATAGTTAATATCATTAGAGTGACAACAAGTTACACATAAGACTATTTCTAGATAGGGTGTGTTTGTTTGGGGGTTTGGATTTTGCGTTGGGATTTAAATAATAAGAATTGTGAATTTGAATAGTTGTATGATGTGATATAAATAGGTATTGATGCGATGTTTTGAATGTAAAATTAATTTTTAGTATAATATAAAAAATAAAAAATAGATGTTTGATTTCATGTTTTTAGGGGAAAATAATGGGATAAATAGTGTATTTGGGGGAAAATCCCCCAAAACAAACACACCCATAAGGTTACTTAGAGGACCAAAATAATGAGCAGCACTGAAAGAACTAAAATTATATTTTTCCCCAATAACATCTTAAAGCTATCTAAATAAAAAACAAGCTAGCACACACACATGCACACGAACACGCATATATGATTTAAAGCAAAACATCATACCTGTAGAGAAGCCAATCAACTTATGGCACTTGGTAAATGAAACATCAAAATAAGCAACTAGAGCATGAATATAATCATCACGTTCTGCCACAAGCTTGAAAGGTGCAGTGAAGGAAGCATCTCCAGCTTCCATCTTAGAGATGTCCATTGTCTGAAAAATAGGCAAAATAGAGAAGTTTAGATCAAATGCATTTAGCATTCCCATCTAACATAAACAAATCACTAATAAATAACAGAACCGCCAAGACTGCAAACAAATAATAAGTGTTAAACCTTTAGTAATTGGCAGTTGGTAACAATCTGGTTCTGTTCTACAGTGTCAACAAGAGGCTCCATAATGGACTGCTTCCGAATGCAACTCATGTCAAATCCATATACATTATTCCAAACTGTGAGTGGCATGGAAAATGAAGGAAAAGGGTAAAACAGATTGAAAAGAGTCACATAAAAGGCAACAACAGATAGAGCAATTGCAGCGGACATAGATAGACTCACATTCAATCTTGTCTTCCTTGTAGTCAGCATCTTCAATTGCTGTCAAATAAAGTGAGGCTTTATCCGGCAACACAATTCCATCTTGGACCTGGACAAGGAAAGCAAAATAAAACCGATAAAACATTTTATTGAAGTTTGTATGCCAGAATAACGAACAATCTTCTTGAGGGTGTTCACTAGCAAATTAGGTCTCTTAGTCATATATTAATTACAAAAGTTGTTAAGACTTACCAGCCACTTGTTCCTTGCATAAAGAACAGTGTTTAGCATGTTTTCATAGACCAGAAAGTATCCCATCCACTCTGAAATTATGACATCAACTCGAGCAACTGGAAGCTCAATCTCTTCAATCTTTCCCTTGAGAACTGTGATAACTGATTGCACAATTTTTTAGAAAAACTCATTAGATCAATCACAGGTCACAAGCGAGCCATAATGAAGAAATGATAATGTATTTTATAACAGTCAGCAAAGAAAATACAAAACATTATGCCACTACCATTTGAAAATCCATTTCGCTTTACAATTTCCTGAGCCATATCAGCCATGCCTGAGCATTCAACCTGAAACATATGAAGTAAGCATGCATACACTTTTAACATAAAATCAAATATCTCTGATGAATCGGGTAACCAAAGAAGTTCAGCATACATGTAGTAGTTCTTGAAAACTATTTATAGCATGAACAAATATATGAACAATAATTTACAGTGATATTGATGATTATCGGATGATTCAGCACCTACCTTGTAAAACTGAACAATTTCACAAACCCAAAAAATTAGTAGGGAAAAGTTCTTTTTATAATTTGCTTATATAATTAATGGGAGTGCTTAACTTAGCTATCTAATTTCTTAATGCCTTTCCAAGGTTCATTTACAAACTGTCAAACATATAGCCTTTTTTCAGAGGTTAGATGGTAACTTCTGCTAATCTTTTGGCAGGAATACATGGAAATTGGAAAACATAAATAATGGGGAATAAGACAACTTAATACCAATTAAACTACTGGTTTCAAGATGGGGAAGTAATAACATGAACCAGATTCCCTGCCAAGGGGTTACAGTAATCATTTCTTTATTTACCAGGTCATTGATCATCGCATGATTAACCCAGTTTTCAGGGAAAAACAAGTTGGGTTTGTTTACTTGTGACTTTTTTAGTGCTGTGATGTTTTGAAGGAGAAATAATTGTTAGATGCGAAGCTTTCAATGAAAATTTGGTATTAGATGTGATTTTATTATTATTATTATTGTTTTTTTTTTTTTCTTAGGGGATTTGGTAGATTGAATGGTAAAATATGAGTGTAAAATCACAAGTAAACAACCAAACATATCCAAATAAATTTGGTGGGAAGTTCAACAACTAATCATTCATATCATTTCATAGTTAAAGTGATCAATATTATTCCATAGTTAAAGTGATCATTAACCTGGATGATACCCATGTCTTATCAAATTCATGCGATTTGTTCCTTTTGAGTAATTATTTGATCTTTGCACACATTAATAGACTGATTAAGCTAAACTGCATAAGCACTAGATATATATTGTAAATGGCAAGATCAAATAACCAGAGCCTAAGCAAGCATTGCAACAGAAACTAGTTTTGATGCTTGTAACCTCTAATCCTATGTAAGAATAAAAGGAACTGACAAAGAGTATAAGTTGAGTCACATAGATATGAGTGCATTAATAACATGATCTAATTAGCTTAGTAAAAACTCATTTGATTTATAACTAGATACAAGTGTTCTAACTAATCAGATCAATCTTAATCTTCACAATTAAACTAATACTAGAATGATTATACTTAAAAACTTTGAAGACAAACTCCCATACGAGCATACATTTGCGCTCACACAATAAGACATATTGTCTCCTTTTTTCTTATCACAAAGGTGAAATGTAGCTACTTAGCATCTGGAGTTAAAGTCCTCAAATATTAACAACAAGCCAGAACATAAAAGCATTTTTATAAAAGGTACAAAAATTACATGCATACACCAAAAATTACACGTTATCCAGCAATGTGTAAAATAGAATTGCATCCTAATTCCTATAAGCAAACACAAGTAAAAATAAGCAAGCTCGCTGGTTACATTACCGCATAAACATGCTTGGCTCCAACTTTGGCACAAAACAGTGAAAGAATTCCTGTACCCGCCCCCACGTCAAGAACCACTTTATCCTTAAAAAGGAAGGAACTCTTATAAATGACATTTTGGTATGTCTTAGTTCTGACAACATCCTTCAACATTTCCTGTATTGGGATGCAACAAGATAAAGAACATTAATCTTACACAAACAAATAGATGTGAAAAGAGGACTTTTCCAAATCACAGACTAAGTGCAACAAAACAAAACGAAACATGCAATGGAGCAGCTTCCAACTTTGAACACTTACTTCATGGATACCTGAAAAACAATGAAACATAAAATGGTAATCAATTATTAAAAAAGGCTGTGTTTTTACTTATAAACATAACAGAATAACACAAGTCACAACATTCGTTAATCCTCCAATTATAAAAGCAAATGCCCAGCTTTCCCTCAGAAATTTCGCTATATATATACATATATATATATATATATATTCATATTCATAACTAGCTGAAAAACAATAATGGAAAAAGAGTCCATACCAAAATGGGAATAAGAATCGAAGTAATAATCCGCACTTGTCTTATCATCGCCAGCAGCAAAGGACTCCTCAGGCTCACACATGGCAGCATCTTCCTCCACATTGGAGCTCTCGGTTGCCGCTTCTTCATCGTCGTCATATGAAAATCTGATTTTCGATGGTTGATTGGGCAAGTTTTGGGCGTCAATTCTGTCGGGGTTGCTTGAAGAATCCATGGTAACCCTTCGGGAATCTGGAATCCGAGGGATGGGGCTAGGGTTAGGGTTTTAGAAAGAGCGGGGAGCGGAGCGGGTGTCAGGCTGGAAATGGAGGTAGGGTTTATATGTATAAGCTTACTTCTGTCAATCCATTAATAATGTTGTTACTCCCTCCTGCTGTTAAAAATTAGAAGATTTGGATTGGTAACGGAGATTAAAAGATAATATTTTATAAAAAAAAAGATAGTAAAAGTAAAAAGATAATTTAGCGTTATTTTTTTAAAATAAATTAGAAATTAAAAAAAAAAAAATTAAGGAGACTGAAATGTTAAAAAAAATAGTGAGATGTGATGTAAATAAATATTGAATAAAATGATAATAGTTAAATACTAAATTTGTTATTTTGGGATAAATTTAACGGATATATTAAAAAGATGCGAGTAAATTTCACTGACTGAGAGAAGAGAGTATTTTTTAATTTTTATATTATTTTAAATTTATATTTTATATCAAAATATATTTATATTATATTATACATTTATATAATTTAGAAGTTTATTGTTTAAAATTCAAATTTCAAACAAAGATTTTTTTGTTTATGTTTATATTTTGAATTTTTATAAGAATTAAAAAAGTTTTTTTTATAATGTAATTTAATTTTTCACTATTTAATTTTTTTATTTTATAAAATATTAGTATATTAAATATGATTTAAATTTAAATTGTAAAATTTTAAATTCTATTTAAATTAAAGACAAAAAAAAAAAAGAAAAAGAAAAAGAAAACATGCATTAGAGCATATATATAGTTGAACCTTTTAGTTGGTCTCTATTTCCAATTTCTAAGTTTTTTAGTATCGATGGTGCCTCGAGCATGAGACTCCGCCAATGCATTGCTTTTTTTTTTTTCTTTTTTTTTTTTTTTTGTTTTATTTTTTAAAAATACATTATGAATTATTAAATGTCATTATACAATTTTTTTATGATCATATTAAAATATCTACAAATCACCTACGTGTAAATTGCATTGAGGTTTTTCTTGCGTGGTCCATTGTGCTTGCTCTTAAGGGTATGTTTATTTGGAAAATATTTGGTAAAATTTGATTTAGATATTAATTGGATTTAAATTTTAAAACTAATTTGAGATATTATGTTCTTTGGATTTGTAAGTTTGATTTTGAAATTTATAATCTTGATGGATATTGATATAAGTTTAACAAATACATTATGTAAAAGTGTTATGTAATAAATTGAGTTTATTTATATATATAATAAAGAAAATAAAAAAATTATTGCTATAGTATTATATGCTCCCTCCGTCTTATATCTATCTATTAATTTATTTTTTCACATAATTTTAGAAATATTAGCATTATATTATGATGTAGTAGAAATAAAGGTAAAAAGATTGAATTAACCTTACTATTGTATGATGTAAATGTAATCTCGTTTGTGTAATATATTGTAAATTGAAATGGTATTTGTAATGTTAAGCAGACGATAGTTACTAAAAAAAACTTTATTATGGAACGAACCAAAATGAAAAAAATAGATAAATGTTTAAAGAACGAAATGAATGTTAGAGTAAGACATATTTTATTGTCAATTAATACCTACAATAAATTTCAGATTGATTTGAGATTGATCCGCTCGGTTATAAAAATATACCAATAGCGTAGTAGATTAAAAGCAACAATAGTAAGATAACAAAGGATCATCATCATAAAAATAAAAAAAAATAAAAAATTGCATTTGTCCTTTTGTTAAAACCTTGAAATAGAAAGAGATATGAACTAAAATATTAGGCTTGGACATGTTCTTCCTTAAGTAATTTTTTGCATTAAAAAATTTCAGAAGTACCATATCATAATATATAACAATATTGCAAGTTAATTCATTCAAACCTAAATCGATACAACGCCTAAGAACGAAAAAAAAACAAAAAAAAAAAGAAAAAAACAAATAAAGCTATAGCATATAAGCATATAGTGGTAATATTTCTATTTTAGATTGACAATGTACTTAGATTACCAACCATACAAAGAGTAGTATGAAAGATAAGATAATAAAATATTTATAATTGCAGCGATTATAAAAATATCAATTATAAATTACAACATAATTTTTCATCGCGCACCACATTTCCCAATCCCCAATTTGAGTTCCCTTATTCTTCATGCGCAAGACATGTTTCCAATGGTGTTTGAGTTTTGGATGCAAGGTGCGCCAATCTTGAATTCAGGGCGTTAACAACTTCTCATTATGAACACCATAAAAATAAATTTTGATTTGAGAAACAAGAGGGGCCGGAGACATATGTTCGATCAAGTTTAATCAAGCCTGGGTATGAAGCACACACTTATCTGGAGAATATATTAACATTTTCTCGTATCGTATATTTTTACAGCAATCTAGGAAGTACATGTTTCGCGCAACATCTCGAGATTTAATCTCAACAATAATAAACAGACTCTGTAAAACGCGGCCGGGATGAAGAAAACAAACCAACGTTTGAGAGATGCATTGGTTAAGAATGATTTAAGGCTATAGTAAATTATAAATATCATGCAAAAACTAACTCGAATGTGCCGGAACTTAACAAACCTACACTATTGTGTAGAATATTTCAAAACCATATGACCATTTATTTGTCAAAAACCTCACGTCAGTGAAGTAAAACAACAAAGAAAAAAAAAACAACAACAACAAGGGAAGCATACTATAAAAAATAGGGTAAACTGTTTTTTAGTCCCGTAACTGGACCCCTTATCATTTTAGTTCCGTAAGTGGAGCCTGTCGCAAACTAGTCCCATAAGTGAAAAATTTTCGCTGTTTTAGTCATCTGGTGCCGGAGGTGACGTGTCCGCCAGGTGTCGCTGACCTGGGGGACACGTGGATTTTTTTATTATTATTTTTTTTATTTTTTAATTTTTTTTAAAACTTATTTTTAATTTTATTTGTATTTTTTTATTTGGTTCAATTAAAAAAAATTAAAAAAATAATAAATCCACGTGTCCGCCAGGTGTTGTTGACCCGGCGGGACACCTGGCCAACACGTCACCTCCGGCGAGCCACGCGGGCGTCTCTGGTGCCGGAGGACTAAAACAGCGAAAATTTTTCACTCATGGAACTAGTTTGTGACAGGCTCCACTTACGAGACTAAAATGATAAATGAATCCAGTTACGGGACTAAAAAACAATTTATCTAAAAAATAATAATAAAAATTATAAGATTTCTTTTGACGACAATAAGCCACTATGACGCAGCACCGGATCCTCGGAGTAGACAATGAATTTCTTATATAGGGTCTCTCACCAAAAATTGATTTATTTTTTTTTTTTTTATTTTTTTTTTTTACCAAATATGTTAAAATATCTTACACAATAAAATAGTAACGGAAACAAAAAAAAAAATAAAAATAGAAAAATAGAAAGCCAACGACCAAGCCCAGTGAAGTAGAGAAGCTTCCAACTTTTTTTATTTCACCTTAAATTTGTACACAAGACATTAAATTCATTTCATTGTGTGTCTTTTTACCGATGATTTCTCTTTCATGTAATATGTCATTGCCACACAAGGAATATATAACATTTTCTCATCCCACCATTTTATATGCTCTCGGTCGAGAATTAACTTTGTCTATTCAGTCTAACTTTTTCATCCATATTTTCTCTTTTCTTGTGATATGTCATTGCCATATAAGAAATATATGACATTTTTTCATCCTACCATTGTATATGCTCTGAATCGATGATTAATTTTGTCTATTTAATCTAACCACCGAAATTGTGACATGTGGATCTTGCAATTTATTACTTTTCTTCTTTAAAATCTGAAATTAATTAATTCACCAAAAATTACAAATAGGTCCTCAATCCATATGTGAACACAACCCAAATTTCAAATCCTCAAAAATCGTTTCCTTCCCCAAAATTGTCCTGCTAATTTTCTCCCTTCCCTTGTGAATTGTTGGAGCAAAGCGGCCGGTAGGGCAGACCGTCTATCAAGGCCTACAGTCTGGTCTGTCTGCATACGACTTTATTTGGCCTAACGTGTTTATTAACAATGTTAAATTCAAATATATATATTTTTTTAAATGTATAGAACAAGCTTAGAATTAAAAAAAATAAAAATATTTTTAGCTTATCAGGTCGGTCTGTTTATATATTTATATAGTATATTTTTTTTTATCTAATATACACAATTATTATATTTTTAATTATTTATAATTCATAAAAATTATATTCGGTGACAATAAAAAATAAAAAATTAATTTATTTTAATTGACTTATTATATATAATAAATAATTATATTTATTTTTTTAAAAAAATTTTAAGTTTGAAAAATAAAAAAATAAAAAATATTAAATACAAATTTTTAAATAATCTCGTAGGCCAAATCAGACTTTATATTTTAATAGAGGCCACACTCAGGCTTTAATGCCCATCCCGAGCCCCCCATCGTCTTGGCCTTCTCTCTTTTCCATGTACACAAATATTTTTATTCTTTAATTTTATTATATTTTTTCCCTTTCTCTTGGATGTGGCCGTAATAACTTTGTTATATACTTCCTCATCTTTAATCAAAGTACTATATTAAAAAATAATAATATTTTATTACTTAGTGTAAAAATTTGACATTTTTGTCTATGTATAAAATAATTATATGTAATGATATATTCGTAATTTAAACAAAAATTAACATATTTTGATATTAATCTATAATTATTTTTTTAAAAATAGAAATGAGATACTTTGAAGTAGGACAAACAGAAATAGTTAAAAGATTACTTTGAATTGGAACCGAATACTATTTTAGTCGAGAGCAAATGTTTTTAATTAGTTTTTGAGAAAAAAAAGAGAATACGTATGCATGATTAATAGCACACAACACACAGGTATTGCATTCATGGTCGGGAGCCTTGCACATAAAAGCTGGATTACATAGAAAAATGCAGCAAGGATCACAAAGGATCTCACCCTTCAAAAGGAATGATCCATGGCAGTAAGCCTTTATTCAAAATATACAACCGAATATATAGACGGCTTATTCGCAAACCAAACATTCGAATATCTTGTTTACGGAGGAGTATATACGGAGAAGACATGAGTCACGTTTAGTCAGCCAATATAATGCATTGATACCTTAAGTTTTCCCATTCATGTAAGGAACATTAGACTTCTCAATAGGCCAAGGAGCGCCGGCCATCACTGCCTCAATGTCGGATATCTCCCGAGGAACCTTGGTCATATTCACACAACCCTCCGCGGTGACACACTGGATAGGTACACAAAATACACATGTAAACAAACAAGTTCAAGATTATGTATATATATATAGAGAGAGAGAGTGTGAGTGTGTGTGTGTGTACGTGTGATGGTTATGGTGTTTATCAGCATATGGTGATGATATACGCAATACATGTTAAGACGGGGATCCGGGGTTCCAACTTAAAACCAATTGGTTGTAAGTGGAGTAGCCCTTCATCCCTTATAAGGTAGGGGAATCCCAACATTACATCCAATGTGGGATACTTAACACTCCCCCCTCGAGATGATAATCTCGAAAATCCATACAAGATCCAAACTCAATACGGACACCATGGCTCTGATACCATGTTAAGACAGGGATCCGGGGTTCCAACTTAACAATACACGATTGCGATTAAAACATGTACTGTGTGCATCATTATCATGTTTTGTTACTTAATATTCTATATCGATTGTAGCATAAGTAATATTACTATGTAATATATGCATTTGTACTATATTAGCATGTAATCTTGTATTGAAATCAAATATGATGTGTGCCATATGTATGTTTACTATATGCTGTCAGCACAGTTCCGATAAAACTATATACCTTAATTAACATATTAACCACCACTATATATATATATATAGTAAGGTGGGATATGGACCATATTAAACATGAACACACGGATAAAAGCAAATAATTAAGGGTGAGAAGATTTTTTGAAAACAAAAATAAGCTTCCCAAACAAACAAAAAGAATAGCACATAAAATTTGGTTAGAAACGTTCACGATGCTTGCAATGATTGATTAGAGGTATATTGGGATTACTATATATATCCAAGAATCATAAATGAAAACGCTTGAAGGGTGTGAGGATAAAAAGGCACAAGCAACGAGTATCTTTTTGGGAATTTTCTGGAGTATGAATTGGCAATAATCAAGAAAAGTAAGAAATTTACCACATCACTTTCAATTCGAACCCCACCAAACCCTCGAAATTTATTGATCATCTCCGGGTTGAAATATTTTGATGTTTGCGAGCTTTCTTCCATTGCAGGAATTAACAATGCATCAATGAAGTAACATCCGGGTTCCACAGTAATCACCTGTATTGATCAAAGAAAATTTATATCACTTGTCAGAAGAAAACCAGGGAGTGATTATGGCTGCATTTCTACTGAAACTTGACATGAAATAGGGCCAAAAGGCCAATATTAATGATGGAAATGAAGTTTCTCTGAGTAAGGACATAGTAAATGAGTTTCGGCATTGTTAATATAAAAAAGGTGAAAAATAGATATGAGTTTCTAACTTTCTATAATAGCAAAACATGATTTATGGGTTTTGATATATTAATCGATGGATAACAATGCAGTGATCCAAACAAGAAGGTACAAATGGAGAATGAAAAATGAATTGGTTAAATATTATCATTGGCTTAGACAATACTTATTCAAACAGATTCTAGTTTGTCAATTACATACCATTCCCTCCAAGAGGTCTCTACTTGTGCGCAAAGAATTCAGTCCAGGATCCGTGGGTCTTTCTGCTCCCTAGAGGAGAAGGTTATTTCTTATAAGTAAAATTAGCTAGAAATTTGGCGGATCAATAAAATAAATCACAATATTAACCAAGATATGCCAAAATTCAACCTGTAAATAACCCCCAGGATCATGAGTATCAATTCCCAGAAGGTGTCCAAGGCCATGGGGCATAAAAACAGCACCAACTCTCTCTTTAACCATCGTGTCCACATCACTTTTTATATCCGACAGCCATTAGTGAGAATAAGAAAAAGAATTTAGTTCTGCACCACTATTTGCAGTGTGCAGCTAAGTCAAGAAACAAACTAAAAGAAACATACATACCCAACAAGAAGATTTCCTTCCTTTAATGACTCCAGAATAACTTTTTCAGCCAACCTGGAATGAATTGCACCCAAATATATCATATAAAACCTCAGATCATTACAGAGAATAATACCAAAAAGCTGGGTACAAACATTCAAGACAAGGACAAATCTTTCAGAAGCTATATTAGTTAAGGAGAAATACAGATGTCCATCCACAGATGGAAAAGGAGATAAAATAAATGGAACTGTAAGATTTACAGAGAAAGAGAGAAAACGCGCCTCAACATGATTTTAAAAAATATATGAAAAATAAAAATAAGGACCAAAATACAGGGTTTATTTATTTATTTTGTTTCCGTAAAATTTTATTCCTCATTAAAAACTCAATACCAAACAAAACATGGCATCAAAGTACAATGATAATTTGATTTTCTAAGAAAATATTGCCTCCATTACAGTGCAATTGCCAATAAAATGCTCATAGCTTACAAAGTAGAGATTCTTACTTGTGCATATCAACCCAGTTTACTCTCGGTCGCATGCTGGATATAACCGCGTTATGCGCACGAAGGACAGCCTGCAGATGTAGGAATATCAAACATGCAGCATGAATGCATATCTTTCTAAGATATGATTAACTAAAAACCCTATTTCCTACATGACATTGCATATACAATTTGGATTATGAATCCACTAAAATTAGGATATCAGAGAAGGAAAACTTATTAACTATAATATTTCACAAAAAGACCATTGCATATGAATCCTTTTAATTGCTCAAGCTTCTAGTTTTTACCACATTGTAGCAGATTATCTAATGATGCATCCGACAGAGAAAAGAGAGATGTATCTCTAACAATCATCACTCAAAAACTGTATCAGTATAACTAGATAAACTAAACTAATATATAAGATCATAACTGACATATGATAACTGGTTAATTTTGAAAAACTATACAACATTGTTAATCTCATGCGTCTCAAAAAATACAATTTGCTAAAAAGGGCTGAGAAAATCAAATAGTTATGGAGGTTTTTGAGATATGAAGTTCTTCAAAGATCTTCCATTGTCTTTGTAGTCATTTCTAGGCCATAGTAACAAAATCAAGAGCCTTCTTAACAAAAAAACAAAGGAAACACTTTAAAAGACATTGACATAACATCCCCCAAAATGCTGCAAATGATATATTATTTAAGATTTTCATTTTCCTTACTTAATAATAGGCTTACATTGTATATAAGGGATTGATCAGGTGTGAATTTCCCATTAACCTGCATACATAATCAAATTTGCCAGTATTAATGTCAGAGACTGTTAAGTCAATAGCAAATGCTATATCCTGCTTATATTGATACACATTCTTACAGGGAAGGAACATGTTATATCAGAACCATAAAAATGGTATTCAGCTCCCATGTCTAGCAACGCCATATCCCCATCTGCTAAGATCTAAAAAAACAGGTATTAAGACGTTAGAATTAAGAACTTTGTTTTCATCTGTAACAACCTTATCTCTTAATACATATAATATCTATTCTTGGCAGTGTATATATAAATATATGTATGTGTATACATATAATACCAAAAAAAGAACTCCTGCCAGACAGCAGTATCAAACAATAACATACAGAACATTCATGTACGGAGAAAATTTATTCAAAAAATGAATCCCATTTTGTTGCCTCAACTAAGAGATTCACTAGAAATACATTGAAAGACTATTTGTAAAATGATGCCTCATATGGAAACACAAATGCTTTCTCTTTCCCATTCCTTTCATTGGATTTTCTGTGGATTGTGGAACATGCTCAACCACAGGAGGATTCAAACAAATTCCACTAACAATCTTCCTGCCCTACCAAGATGTTCCCTCTATTCGAGCCAAAAGGACAAACTAACAATCTTCTAATAAGCCATCTCAAATCCTGCTAACAACTATTTATAAGAATAGATACCAAATTCTAATGGACATATACTGAGTATGGAAATCTAATTCTAAAGGACTCCTATGATCCTTAGAATATTATTAATCATAGACTTATTCGTCCTACAAATTTCTTTATAACCTAACAGGCCTTAATTCTAAAGCTCTACCTCCTAACAGTGAACTTTTTGCGAGAACCTGTAGGGAACTGAAGAAAAGAAATTTTAACATGTTACCAAAGCAAAATCATTATATGAAGAATAAATTCAATTTGTTTCCTGAATTAAATTACCTTGCACCAAAGTAATTATATTAAACTTCCTCCCCTTCATTATCAGAAATCCAAATGTATCATTATAAACCAAATAGCTTATGTATCTACCAAATCATGCCCTTATCCTTGGGGTAGAATCATAATGCTAAAATTATAAAAACATAATGAAGCCATCTCGAAGATATTAAAATTGTGCATAAACTTCACCATGTTTCACCTACCAACCTACCCAATTTTTCATCATTCCTAATCCTCCTTTGCCCCAAATGCAGAAGCACTGGCACATGCACATGTATACCATCCCTCAATAGCTTCTTGTTGAGATACATTTTAGATAGATATTTCAGTTAAGATTATATAGGTTTGGTGGTTATTATTTAGGCATATCTGCTAGATTATGTTATTATTTGAATTTATACTGTTTGTAAAGCATCACTGCTCCCCCTTGCTACCTACCATCTAAATGAAATTTATGATTGAATTCATAGCATAACCATGTTCACTCTTGAGCGGTTCTCATTCGTGTGTTCAAGGTAGACACCTTTCTTTAAGAATTTCCACTTAAGAGCAATAAATTCCAATAAATATCCAAGCATAATCTCATTCTGTGACTAGATACCAATCCAAGCCTTATTATAACTCCTGATAAGCTAAAACCAACTCAGCATCACTGACAGCACATAACAAGCTAATTGTTTAACAATAAATTTTGACCAACAGACAAATTAGTTAATATACCTTGTCATTGGGAGCCGCTGCATGACCATAATGGAGCACAGAACTAAAATCAGAATTCAAACCGTTTGTTAATAATAAGTTATGTATATATATATATACATGTATAAAAATTTTCAGAACATTAACTCATTGCGTAGGAAAATGAATTTTACAGAAAATGCTTGATCAAACATATGACATACTTCTAGTAATTAGAAAAAGGAGGAGTATGGAAACATATAGGGAATAAAGGTAAAACAATACCTGTTGTTACCAGTTGCGCAGATACATGTATACGAACAATGCCTACAGCCACCATACATGTATGTGTGATGAAGAAACAAGCTTTCTAACTGATACTCTAACATATCTACTTTGGCCTTTTTCATAACCTGATGAAAAATTAATAGCAGATTAAGCAAGTCCATCATATGAGCTACAACACATAAATAAGAAAATCATGTGCACAAATAACCGATCAACTTTTTTCACTGTGCTTCCTATATATTAATATCAAGATGGATATATATATATATTATATATGCATATATATTCCCAGATCCCATGATAGAAAACTATTGGTGGAGCTATGATACAACTGTGAATCTTAACCTATGCTTCCAGATCCAATTTACAGAAACCCATTCAAATTTGATAAATGCATATTTTATCTATGTGTAAACCTATAATTTGGAGAAAACTTGATCATAGTGTATGTTAAATGACACAACTGCAAAAATTATAGAACTTGAAATCACTGAACTTATCAATTTTTATGGCTGAAAGTTGGACTTTATGTTGAAGCGAAGTACTGGTATGGTTCCCCCCCTGCCCCATCAAGGGAAGGAAAAAGGAGAAAATTGTTCATTCTAATATCTAACAGCAGGTAATCATGCTTTTTTTCTTTTCATTATAAAATACATCAAATTTCTTCACATCCTTTGAGATACCTAAGATGCATATAATAGGCTGAAATTTGTAGAAAACATGTAATTGGAATAAGTTCGAGAATTCCAACCTCAATATGAGCTTCAGAGCTGATATCATTGGCAAATTGGATGACTGCACGCTCTAGCTCTGACTTTACAACTCGGCATTCAGTCAAAATTGGATGCAGAGAATTTAGATCAGTCTTAAACTTGTCAATACCCTGAGAAAATGTAACCTCAAAATATGAGAAGGAAAGAAGAAGAAAGTTATATTAATCACATATAACTAGAGCGTCAGTCAATCATATCTAGTCAAACAGAAAGCAGCATTCTTTACACTTCTGTGAGAAAATGATAGCAAAACAGATGCAAGAACCTCAAAGTCTGCAGGTTTGGAATAGTTGTTGCTGTCGGTGTTGAGCCCATACAAGAGATAAAGCAATGGTGTGCCAGATCCTTGAAATTGATTATTCAAAGCTTCTGAGATCTCATCCGTGTAGTATACGTAGTTAACCATGTATTTTTCCTACAGATCCATGCAAAATAATACATGCTAAAGTATCCTCGAGCAATTAAATTTTTTGTATTTTGTATGTAAATGAATATAAATGCAGTCACCTTGAAGTAGGATAATGGCTTAATTTCTCCTTGCCACACAGCATAATCAGCCGGTAATCTTGGAGCAAAGAGTATTGATTCTCCATTTGCTATATTCTAAACAAAAGCATTAAGCTCATTTTTTGTTAAAATTTTCTTGAACAAATGTAATTTTCATCATTACATAAAATGATTTTTCACAAGACAAGGGTGATCTGTAAATTTATGAATCTGGCATACAAAAAAAATCTTAATATATTAGAGCCTTCCAAATCTCGGTCATCCTAGTTGGTATTGTATTACAAAGGACTAGAATCCTTGATCAGTATGTTGCTTGCACATGCATCATAGGAAATAGATTATATAATCTCTTCAGAAACAATACTAAATTGAAATTTAAGATCTGATAGACATGGATTAATAAGATATCTACTACCTTACAAGATGATAAACACAAGCACTAACATCAGTCAAGTACTACTAACCACACTATTTTAGCATCACTCTAGTATTATAGCACTAGATTCAGTAAAACACGCCCTTTTCTTGTAAATATGTATGAATAGTATACACATTTTCTAATTATAAATTTATAATAATATCACCTTCCAATATCAATAACATTAATGTGTACATGGTGCACAATGCACAGCATGGCATTCGCCATATATGTATCATATACTCCCTCCGTCCCATTATATTTGTCACTTTACTTTTGGCTAGCTTTTTTTGGTGGTTTAAAATAATTTTCCCCTTGCTTTATGTTTGGAATAATTTATTAATTTTATTTGAGGATACAAGAAGAAAAATCTTATATAAATAAAGAAAAGTTCAGAAAAAATTTAAGCATACTAAATTAGAAATAATAGTAAACAATTTGGGGTGCAAACACTATATGTGCATTGTGATATCCTCCCACAAGATGTTTGAATCTTGTGAAATATATAATATAATTTAAGTTTCATTACAAAATTACCTTAATATGCGGGTGTGTTCACCCACCAATATTTTGTTGATACAATTCCCGAAGAATAGTGCCAAAAAGTTAACAAATATATACACACTAATACAATGTATATAATATATACGCTATATTCACTCATAAAAAGTCAATAATATAGTACAAAACATTATATTTTATATTACCTACAATTCCCCATACCTAACATAAAAAAAACACTTACATCCAAAACACAAAAGTGAACACCCCTTCTCATCAAAATTCGGCACCATACTATAGCTCCACATTGAATCAATTTCTACCAACAACTTACTTAGTGGAAAATGCAGAAGAATAAGAAACTACAAAGAAAATATATGCAATCCTAGAAAAAAAACAAGACAGAGTATCTATGTGCATATATACATATATATTAAAGTTAGCTTCATGGGATGCTTTCAACAATTTTTAAGAAGCTCCAATAGATCTTGTCAAAATGAAATTATCTACATTATAAAAATTTTAAAAATCTGATAATAAATTTAAAGATAGCATTCAATGAACTTACAACAGCACCATAAAACCCAGGCTCTATCACTCCGAACAAGTATGCAAAATAGCTCTCCTGCCTGGCATGTCACGAATACCAGTTAATCATAAATACAGAAGTAATAATGTGCTACCTATACTTCCATTGCACTTGAAAAGAAATGAAGTTACAAGAAAAGGAATCTAGATCTGAAACTAAAATTTCTAAAAGAAAATGAGGACAAAAACATGACTCATTTATCACCAAAGATTTTCAGCTTGTTATTAAGAGTAACTTCAAAATTAATCACTTTCTTTCAAGATGACTCCAAGTGAACCAAGACGTGTACAAATTACAGTATACTGTTTATCTGTCGTTAGAGCTTTCTGTCAATATAATTAGCAATATCACTGCAACAAACAAGGAATTCTGAACAAAGAAATCCAGTGTGGCCTATAATAACAGAGAAGTTCTAATTAGTAATAATTCCCATAAATACATTAATAAAAAGAAAAAAACCCAGAGGAAGTTCTAATAATAGATGGGGTCAATTTCTTTCTGAGATTTCACCACTGAATGAGAATTAAGTAGAAATGAGTTTTGTGGGTCACTTGAGGTTTTTGTTGGCCAATATATCAGGAAAAGGCTGGTAAGAAGCCGGGGGTTTGTTTCTTCTCCAAAAATTTTCCAACACATGATTCATTATTTTTATATTATTTACACAATTCTCTATATCTTACGTCAAAAAATTTTCTTCAAGCCAAAACACAAAACAAACACACCCCTGTACTTAATGAATGGATAGATTAAATATCTACAAGGTATGATTTCAAATAAATATTTATGCCCTTTGGCGCTTTGCATTATATTCCTTTTTGCTGAATGTTGTAAATAGGCGCTTTGTTTACATAGATACTTTTGTAACTTCTGATACTCCCTCCGTCCCAATACAATAGTCTTGTTTACTATTTTTATCTGTCCCAAAACAATAGTCTTATTTTCATAAATAATCATATCACGATAGTACTAACCCTACTTTTTCATTTTTATTACATAATTGCCACTACCTTTTTACGTCAATACACTCACAAAGGCAAAAAAGTCTTTTATCTATATACTTTTTATAGACTATATTCCTTAAATCTCGTGTCCATCCAATTAAGACTATAGTTCTTGGATGGAGGGAGTACTATTCAACAGTAACATTTTTTAAAAAAAATCATATAAAATATATATTTTCATGACATAACATCAAATACTTACATACAGATTATACAAGTGTGTTTGGTTGTGATTTAAGATCGAAATTAATACTATTTATTCCACACGATTCCCAATAAAAATATACCATTTTTTTTTTACAAAACCTCACATCAAATTACTATTTAAACAAAAATTCTAATCAACATTTCATTTCAAATTAATTTCAAACTACACCCAAACAAACAAAATTAGAAATAGTAAAAAAGTTTGTATTTAATATGATGTTTGACAGAGAGAATAGATATTTGATGGAATATTTTTTTTCAAAAAATTACTGTTTATAAATAGTACAAACACCTCCAAAAGTATCCTGTAAATTTTTACTGTTACTAAAAAAAAAACTTCTATCAAAACAGAATCAATCAAATAATGGTGACTACTACTCCTTCCAGGTACGGTCTCAACTACTTAAATTCTTTATACGAAAATTTTGCTTAAACAAACACCCATCCGCTAAGATATATACAAATGCAACTTAGAATTAAGCAAAATACATTCATTAATATGACAAGTACCTAAACAATTCAACATGGTCGGTGTCGTGCCGATTCTGCTCTTCCCCGCCCTAAAACGCGAGTCGAAGACATCGAAATTCCATGAATGGGAGCAAATAGAATCCTAAGGAAGGGGGATTTGAGAAAGAAATTCTGCACCTGGAGAAACACAAAGCCTTGGAGAGGGCTAGAAGACGCAGATAGGTGGCCTCGAAATGAATCTAAAAGCTTCTTCCGATTGACGGCGTGTAGTTCCATGGGCACCTCCGGCGGTGACAGAGAAGAAACAGGCGCAGGAGCAGCCATGGCGTCTCGGCTGCTTTGGCTCTCAAGTGTACTGTGGTGTTGTCTTCCCGTAGAATTTATACAGACGAGGTTCACAATATAACGCGACACTGGACTAAGGCCGTATTCGTATTTGTTTGGGTTTTCAATTTCTCTAAACTCTTAGCGTACGAATGAAATGTACTCCCTGATAATTAGTAAGTAATCAAACAGTACATAAGGAAAAATAATTATTGTATAATAAAATTAATTATAAATTAAAATTAAAATAATTAAATAATTTAATTAAAATTTAAAATGTGATTAAAATATATAATTATATTTTTAAAAATAAAAAAAACAAATTTATATTGGATGTATAAAAATAAAAAATAGAAACATAGAGACAAATTATATGGCACATAGAGAGTACTGTTTTACTTAGCTACATTAATATTTTTTTAGGGAGTTTTGTGAAAATTTGGATTTGGGTTTGAGTTTGAATTTGATTTTTATTTGAATTTTGAAGTGAGTTTGAATTGATGTGTTTCTTTTATGTTTGGGTTTGAGTTGGATTTAAAGAAGTTTGAGCGTGTATTAATTTGATGATAATGAATATAATAATATAAATGTGTATTTTATATCTATATATATTTATAAATTTTTATTTATTTTTATTATAAAAAATTTATTTTTTGCAAAATAATGTATATATTTTATATATTTTATTCAATTATAATTATTATAATTATTTTTATATTTATAATTTTAAAAATCTAAAACAAAAAAAAAAAAAAAGAGAAGGAACATGCCTCGTGCATACCATGTCCCCTTGTACCAAACAACCCAAGTTTGGGCTGGGGATATGATATAAAAAATACTATTTTTTCGTCTGTTTGGGTCACTGTAAACGCAAGAATTTACAATAAATATAATTAGGAAATAATTAAAAATATATTAATGAAAATAATTATTTTATAATATAAATAATTATAGATTAAATTAAAATAACTAATTAATATAATTAAAATTAAAAAAAATTAAAATTTAAAATAAAAAATTAAAGTGTATAATCAAAAGATGTGGGTATGAGTGGGGGACCCTATTACTACATAGGGTTATTTGTTTATAGTTACGTTCAATTTCTTGAATTTCATTATTTTATTTCTCAAACAATAGACTTTAAAAAATATATATATTTAAAATATTATACTATTTGAAGTTACTTTTTATATAAAAAATTAATTTAATTAAAAATTATAGTATTATTTTTTTATTTCAAATTCAACCAAACAAACTTTTAAAAAGCCTTCTATATTTGTATACCTAATTAAAATAATAATTATGAACCACACATAGATTGCTTTTTGGTAAGGGAAAATAAGAATGCCACTTATTAATAATCCAAGAAATATAACAACGATAGGACATAAAAAACTAAAGACACGTGATAAATTTTAAGTATCAATCATTTTCATTGATCATTTTTATAGAACCTTACTTTTTAAACATTATTTGAGTTGAACTTGTCTTCTTGCTATCACTTTAAAAAAATATATATATATATTTCACCCGTTTCATATTTATATATTCATTACTTTTTATACGGAGTTTTAAAAATATTAGTATTATATTATGATAAAGTAGAAATAAAGGTAAAAAAATTAAATTAATCCTATTAGTGTTGTATGATATAAAGATAATGACATTTGTGTAATATATTGTAAATTGAAAGGGTATTTATAACGTTAGGTAAATTGTACAAATACTAAAAAAAAAGAAATTGATATTTTGTTACGAGATTGACCAAAATAAAAAAATGGATAGATTTTTAAGGAAGAGTAATAATAAATAATAATCAATCTCTACTAATATCTAATAATTTTGTAACTTATATCATCTTTAGTTTAATGCGTGTAATTCATTTACCGTTCTATTGGATGTTTTTGTTTTTCTTTTAAGTTTAATTTTATTTTTTTTACTATACAACTATTAATATAATTTTTTTTATAAAAATATAGTCACTTCCTCAAAATTCAATGTATTTTTTTTAAATAGATTAAAAAATAATACTCTACTTTTTCCTTGACAAACTATTTATTTTTTTATTTTGGTATGTCCCATAATAAAATTTTTATTTTTATTTTTAGTAACTGTACTATCTACCTAACAACAAATACCTTTTCAATTTACAATATATTACACAAATGTCATTACCTTTATATCATACAATACTAATAAAGTTTAGTCTTTTTACTTTTATTTCTACTATATCCCAATATAATACTAATATTTTTAAAACTCTGCACAAAAAACAAATAAATAGATAGATATAAGGTGGATGAAGTAATATTTTATCGATTAATAAAAATTTATAAGATAATTTTATATTTCTAAAAGTAATAAAAAAAAAATGAATAATTTTGTGAAGGTGAGAGGTACTTTACTATTTAAATAAGATTATTTTTACTATAATTAAAAATAAACAAATTATAAGATATCAATTTTTTTTTAAAAAAAAAAACACACACACACACAATTCATAGGAACATATCTATTTAAAAAGGATTGTGTGGTGAAGATATATTGAGTTTACTATTGTTTCCGTATTATAACAAAGTATTAATACTTTTATTTTAGTCCATCTCGTAATAAAGTATCTATTTTTTTTAGTAATTGTATTTTCTACCTAATATTACAAATATCATTACAACTTACAATATATTACACAAATGTCATTACTTTTATATCACACAATACTAATAAAGTTATTTTAGTTATTTCTATTTTATTCATACTATATCCTAATATAATATTAATATTTCTAAAATCCGTGTAAAAAGCATTAGGATACATAGTTATGGGACGGAGGGAGTAATATATAGGCTTCGTTCACACAATGTTTTTGAATGAAATAATTTTTTGTGGATGGTATGATAAATTCTTTCAAAAATATAAGATTATTAGTTTAGATGGAATAATTGTCTTTGTTGACTTTTTTTTTACTTTTGTATAAAATATTGTATAACAATTAAAAAATGGTGTTGAAAGAACAGAGATAATACAAGTTTTATTAAAACTGTTCATCTATTTTTTTTTATTACTCATTTATCACATAAAAACATACTTTTTTTTTTTTTTATCCATCATATAAAAATATTTTTATTTTTATTTTTGGTAACAAAATATATATTAATTTTTGTAGCTTTTCTATTATAAAAGATAAAAAGTAATAAGATAGTTTTTAATTGTTAATTGATTCAATTAGTTAGTTTGATTAATTGATTTGATAAAAAGTTTATATTAAAATGTTTAATAAAACTGTCTGATCATAAGTGTTTATAAGTAAAATAATACTGTAATTTACAACATTTATATTTTATTTTTTAAAAATATTCAATTGTATAAATTTGGATTTAAAAATTTAAAAATTTTGTGTTATTGAATATTTGAAAATTTGAAAATGATATAAAATCTTTATTTTTATTATTTTTTAGTTTTAATAAAAAAAATAATATATTTTTCTTGAAAAATATGAATATTTTTTAATTGATAATGGCGTTAACATAAACTAATAATTTTTTTTTATATTTTTATTATTAATTATTGATTATTTTATTATTTATTATATTTATAATTTTTAATAATGTATTCTCTTTTATTTATTTTTATTTAAAATTTATATAATAAAAATATATAAAAATAAATTAATAATATTTATATTTTCTTAATTTTAATAAATTTATACATTTTATAAATAAAATAATTTATATGTAAATATAAATTTTAATAAATTATAATTTATAAAAGATAACATTATAATTTAGTAAATAAAATATATCAAAATAATTAATAAACACTGCAATATAAAATATATTTATATATTTGTAAAATAAAAGATAACTTTTTAAATACAAACAAAAAATATTTTTAAAAGTTGAATTCTAAAAAAAAAAATTATAAAATATATAACACAATATAGATATAATAATACAACATAATATATAAATATACAAAATATAATATATATATAATTATATATGAAAGTGTGTTTATATGTTTTGAGAGAGAAAGCGTAGGAGAGAGAGGATAGATAAATTAAAACTTAAAATATGTCCAATAAGTTATTTGAAAAAGTCAAACACTTAAATTAACTATTTGACTAATTAAAAAATCTAAAACTGGTCAATAAATTAAAAGTTCTAGGTAATGGACGACCCTGACTTCTCAGGGTTTATTTGTTTGGGGAATAGTTTCAAAATTTTACTATTCATTAATTTCTTCTCCGAAAAGATCAAATCAATTTATTTTTTATATTATACTAAAAATTAGTTTTATATTAAAAACGTCACATTAACAATTATTTATATCAAATCAACAACTATTTATATCTAATCATATCATTACTACGATTCAAAATTTTGATTATTCAAATATCAACTGAAAATCCAAACTCCCAAACAAACACACTCATAATTAATTATATAAAGTTATGTTCTACTTTATAGTGGGCTTTGCATAATTCATTTGATTTTTCACGACCTAATTGTTATCAATGCTAATTATTTAATGTAGTCTTAGATTGGTTGTGTCACTATTTCATTTCACAAAATATTTATTGCAAAAGGAAGGTTGGTGAATTCGGAATTGTTAAGCTTTATCCAACAAAATTCATAAACAAAAATACAAATTAATTAGGGAAACAAAATTCGAATAAACTCAAACTAATATAGTCGAATCGAAATTAAAATTAACAATAAAAAAATAATCATACAAAGTCATTTACATTTGTGTCTAGGTTGTTCAATGTTGAAACATTAAATTGATATTGAATCCATCGATACATGTTATCTGTCTAAATTTGAGATCAAAATTGTTGATAATATACTTTGTATTATCTTATTTAAAATGAAATGTTCCTATCATTGTCAATAGACAACTTTTCCTTTATTGCTAGTACCACCGGTAATAAAATCACCAATGAAAATTATTCGTGTAATTCTTATCTAGGCGACTTGTGATTGTGATCATTAAACTTGATGATAAAATGTTTCTAAAGGATATTGATGTCTAGTTGCATTAATAAAATGTACAGTAACTTATTGATTAAAAGTTTCTCGATGAATTTTTTAGTAATAGATAAACTATTGTCCCAATTTTTTAATTCTTTATATTTTTTTAGGATAGAACCTTTTTAGTAAAAGGAAAATTACATATTATCCATAAAAAATGCATTCATCATTGGCAACATACATAAGTCTAGCAACTGTACATAAAAATATTAAATTAATGATGAATTTTTTACTTTGACAGAACCTATATGGCTCTTTCTCATCTGATGCTAAATACTCCATCCGTCCACATAATTTGTCCCTATTTTCTATTTTCGTCCGTCCCACATAACTTGTCCTTTATATTTTTGAAAATATATTTATGCACTTTAATCGCATTTTAAATTTTAAATTTTTTAATTTTTTAATTTTAATTAAACTATTTATTTATCTTAATCTTAATATATAATTATTTTTACTAAATAATAATTATTTTTACTAATACACTTCTTAATTACTTAATAATTATACTATACCTAAATTCCTGTGTCTACAGTAATACACCCATATTACATGGGACGGAGGGAGTAATATCTTTTGTCTTCTTTGTGAGATTGAATTACTTCTCATTTATATGTACAATCAGTACTATGATTTTAATTTGATTATTTTCAATTTACTGTTAATGTTTGATGATTTGATGTCAGTTTTCAACTTGTGCATTTTGTTCTTCTCACAAAGAGAGACTGTGATAACATTTGTGTGGTTTAATCAGTCATATCTTTGCCTAATTCCTGACAATAATCTTGCTTACATTCATCTCTTTTGCCATGTTTTTGTAAGTCTCTCTATTGTGTATAATAATACTTTGTAAAATAACTTCATCAAATTCCTTCTTCTTAAGTCAAGGGAGGATTGATTTTTAACTACATAAGAAAATAAAGTGAATTGATTGTAATTGTTGTTATGCTCTTGTTAAGATCGTTGGTACTTTATTTTATTTTTCTAATTTTGTCGGCCATTGGAACATAATGGATATTAATTGTGCATATGTAGCTATTTATAATGTAATTTATGGGGGGAAAAATTTACTTTTATAATATAGAGATATTGTGAGTTTGTTTTTTTTTTGCTTTCAAACCTTATATTTTACTATCTGGACTTTGTATTTTTTAAAAATATATATATATTTTATAAAACATTCTATAATATATTATTTTAATACCAAATTCAAGTCAAATTTTTCTCAAACATATCAAAAGAATCATACCATGTGTTTTAACGAGAATGAGAAATATGATAAGACTTGAGTTATAATTATTTCATATTTTTCAGGAGAAAAAATGAAATTTAAAATTTGTATTTGCATGTTACTGTATTTCATTTATAAGTCTTGCAGATTTCATCTTCCTAAAATATTGATTTATGACAATGTCTTCTTATGTTACTATTATTTATCATAATGCATATTAGTTTTTTCTTCTCAAATAATTGTTAGACGTGTTGATTTTTATTTTTCATATGATGTGGGAACCTACCGTTATTATTATTTAAATGCGCTCTGAATAAAATTCCAATTAAACATATTAGCTTGCAAATTAGATTCAGTAAGACAAATTATATTAGTCAAACTGTGTATATCTTTTTTCTTTTATTTGTTTGATGATTGGAGGTATCATGTTGCAATGTAGAATTATTGTGGTTTGTCAAGTTGTTATAAAATTATATCAAACTGAATGTTTTTATTTTATTTTATTTTTTCTATGTAATTGTTATCTTTTATTTTTGCAAGTTTTAGTATCTATGAATATCAAAATTGTTTAAATTGACTTGAATTTAAGCGTTGAAATTTTTTTTGAAAACTATTTGTTAGAGTTTTAAATGTTAATTAAATGTTGGCTTGATTATAATTTTTATAATCATGTTGGAATTTTACGGAGTAATTATTCAAAGTAATAGGAAGAAAGAGAATGTTTTTATTATAAAAAAGATGCTGACCGAAAGCGGTCTGGCAAAAAATCAACAGTAGCTGTCAATTCCATGTGAAAAGGTCGAATTTGGTTTCGAAGAATTTCTTCGCATAAACTTGAGAATAAAGAGTCTCTAGACATAGATGTGGTTGATCTCGAGGGGACAAGGCACAAGTCGAAAATGAAAAAGACTCTATCGGAGGAAAAAGCACAAATACTCTATAAGAAAGCCATGCTGTGAGATTGCGAAAAAGAATGGGTTCATCAATGAAATGACACTCGAGCTCTGGGCTAGTAAGGGAGACGACGGCAATCGCCTCATCATCCGCCTCAAAAAAGTTGGCGAGTAGAGAGTAGATACGAACGTGTTGTTGTTGATATGTATTTTATCTCTATTTTCTTGAATTTTTGATCGGCTTTACAAACATAGTTTTCTTGGGAAAATAAGGATGCATTCGTGAATTCATTATTCCCGATTGATGATGATATAAAGAATTAATATGCTTTTGCCTATGAAAATATGTCATGTTCATGATTATATTATAATTAATAATTAATGACCAATATTATATAACACACTACAAAATAATGACTATTATGGTTCTTGAAAATGATAAGAAAAGAAAGGTCTTTGAGAAGTGTGAATTTCGAATTGTAGAATTGCAGAGGCAGAGATTGATTCAAGTGAGAGTGAGAGAGGGATGATCGGAGAGAATTTAAGTGAATTTATATAAAATTTGTTAAAAATCGAATAGTCGTGAATGTAAGCTATGATTCACGGGAGATTAGAATCATGGTCAACATGTAGAATCTATTAATTTGGTAAAATTGACAATCATATATATATATATATACTAAAACCTGTTCATGCGCGATGCCGCATGAATATTTTATAATGTAATGCAACAATAAATATTTTGTTAGAAATTTAATATAAGCAATAGGAAACATAAATAGAATTTAAGAATATATAATAATAAAAAAATTGTTAAGTAAGTACATATTATTGATATTCAATAAATTGAAAATATTACCGAGTAGACATCAGGTTTTTAATATTGCAATGATTGAGACTGCATCATCGGCTATAAAAAGATTAAGCTGCAAATGACAAATAAGACAATAATAATAATGGTTATTGAGTACATACATAAAATTACCCATTATTGTTCCATTTTTTGGGAATGTGTCGTACACACATAATAGTTAGACTCAAATAATGCAGCAGATTGATCTTTGTTCATTTTATAACTAAAAATGCATAACATTTGGTTCCTCTACACTAACTTTCTATATATTGGCTGAAAACTGAGCACAACAAATCACGTATTTAATGTAGATGAAATTCGTATAACAACATTAAACATCATTGATTCCTAAGTTAAAAAAATCAAATTTTCCTGGTGTAAAAGACAATATTGAAATTGAGCTATAACTATTACATTAAACTGAATAAATAAACAAACAAATAAATGGATACTACTTAAGGAATAAATTTGCACTTTTAGTTTCACGAGTTTTCCTTTCTATTCAATCTAGTAAGTTGGCTTAATAATGGACAAAACTTTGGGTAATGCTAGATTTTTAGATTTTTTTTGTTTTGTATTTTTATTTTTATTTCTGAAAAACCCTCTTTTGTCAAGAACTTGTAATAATTATATATATTTGTTTGTCCATCTTCCTCTAGCTCTTCCTACATAACCATAAATAAATAAATAAAATGTTAACAATGTTTGTTTGTTTGTAATTTTCTTTTTCCATTGTGATGTCAATTTATACTTAAAATACAATAATAATAAAAAAAAGAACACCACTTTAGCGCAGGTCCGTGCCAAAATAAAACAAGAAAAACTTTGGCCATTTTCCAAAGCTAATAAAATCAAATTATTATCTATGAAGATGCACATGTCATTAATTTTATCAGAAGTCAATTCAATGCACATCGCTCCATTCTTCTGAAGTGAATAAAACACATTCAACTCCAAATCCTAATACTATAAAGAAGTTCATAAGCAAATATTTAAATTATTTCCACACTCTTCTATAGGCAACAAAGGAAAAGACTTATAAGTTGTGGATAACCACAAACAAAAACCATTAAATAAGAAAATATACAAAGAACCTATAATAACAAAGCAATAGTTATAAATTTAGTTAGATTAGTAATAGACATCATTTGGAAAATTATACTCTCCAAAGTAACCAAAACTATATTAGGCATCATTAGAAAATGATGACTTTTGCAATAGACTTTACAAATCTACCACATTCAATTGAATGAGATAATTAAACATGAAAAATAAGAGCTAAAACACTAAGATAATTAAACATGAAAAATAAGAGCTAAAACACTAAGCACAATTGCTTGATTTATTAACAAGTGTTAAACCTTCATTCATTAACTTGGATGAGAAAATAAAATAAAAACTTGGATGAAAAAATTTGTTGAGTGCAAAACACAAACAACAATAGTAAAGCAATAAAAAATGGAAATATAAAAAAATTCTAACCGTCAAAATATCTAAAATCCTAACAATGTGTTGATAAGTAGTGATTAATTTGCATTGCACAGAGTTTAGTGTCTTATGCCACTCAATGTTCAGGTACTAGGATCCTATACCTACAAAAGAATGGGAAAAAATCTATTTAAAAGCTTGAAGTCACATAGAATATGACCTAAATACAAAGAAAATCTTTTTTTTACATAAAGCTAATAAAATCACATGTTATCTTTCACTCAAAAAGGATTAGAGTCACAAATTAGAATCTACAGATGAATACAGTTGTAATAAATTTGATGATGCATACCTCAATTGTCTAAAAAGCAAAGACACAAAACAAAAACGCAATTTTCAAAAACTATTTTCAGATTCATCTTCAAACCACAATACCATATATTCTAAAACTTTATGATGTTGCCCTTGAAATCTTGATACACTAATATATCTTTTACAAATGTACAAAATGAAATGGATAGTTCTTCAAAACAATCCATTGCAACAATTGCAAATTATAGATTCCAATGGAGATTTAATATGACATTGGGTATTGCCACTTTCTCATTAAAGATAAGAAGTCATGTGGACTTCCACTTATATATATTAGTGTTTATCGTAGACTATATTATACTGTTGTATAATTACTGTATTTGAATTGAGAAAATTTGTGAAGGAATAAAAATTTCTAAAAATTATTATATGACTTTAAGATTAAAACGTGAAACAAATGATGCATAATAAAATAGAGATTAAGAAAATGAAAAGCATGAAAGGAATGACGACTCAACAAATTACATCTATAAAAGTAAGGACTAATGATCTCTTCCGTTTAAGCACTTTTGTCAAAATTCAAGTTTCTTATTTTTATCTCACTGACTATAAGTACTCATATTTAGATATTTCATTATAACATATAGGAAAATTTTAAATCCGAATAATATATTTATTATGATGTCACTATTTTTGAGCCTGACAAATTAAAATTTGAAATCTTGCAAAGGAGTAAAATTGAGAGACTGAAAATATGATACAGAGAAGATACAATTTTTTTAAAATTTTGATGGCATATGCAACTTATGCCCAGCCACTTCAAAATTTACAAAAAATATTTAAAAACATGCATAATTTGGAATATAGAAATCATAATACAATGAAATGAAAAACTGGAGAATCATGAAAGTTTGTAGATAGATAAGTTATGAATCAATTTGAATTTAATGGCAACGAAAAGTTGAGGATTGAGATAAATAGATACATGTGCATCAGTATAAACAACGAGCTCTAACTTTAAAAGCTTTATAATATTATGGAAGCCACAAGGCAAGATAATAACTCAACTGCATAAGTGAAAAATAATAAGATTCTTGTGATGTGTAACTGAACTAAGAAGCAAAAAATAAAAATACAATTGATAGGATTTGCACCACAAATTGGAGAAAATAAACAAGTCACTTAGCCCCATTATTTATCAAATTGTATCTAACATGAACACAACAGATTTTTTACAACCCAACAAAGATTAAATGAAATGAGAAACAATAAATCTGTGCTACAAGCCAATTGAGCACTTAAAATTAGTACGACACTCACACTCAAACTGAGGTGTAAGAAGTTTCAGATTTCCCATACAGTTCTACCCCAGAGCTGTATCTTCACATTCTTGTGAATCAATTTACTAGAACAATGGAGAATGAGGCATTTTACCCTTGACACATCTTTCCCCAATCACATTGTTGAGATTATTATAGCGATCCAATTGACACTACAAAAACTGATTAGCCTATTTAAAAAAACGTCATTTCAGGGAATGTTCTCTATTCGATCAACTTAAATTTTTTATTTAATTTAATAAATCACTTTCAATTTAATCAGCCGTCAAATAAAAAATTTGAATCACAATAGCCGTGTTCATCGATGATCTTTTTGTTTACACAAAAAAATATTATAAAAAAAAATACTCATTTCGTCCGGCTCTAGGGCTTATTTACCATTTTAGATCGCACTTAAGATTAAAAATATCTTTATATTTCTTCCTTTTTCATATAATAATCAATATTCAAATATCAACAAGCAAAAAATTATAAATCGCTTGATGACACTAGTACAATATATATACTCATACAATATACTATAATATATAGTTATCTATTAATAAAAAAAATCAATAATTAAATATACAGTATTATTTTTTATATTAATTTAATTCACATTTTTCCATACTTAATATAAAAATACATATAAAATAATATACAAAAATGAACACACTCAATTATTTATTTTATTCTTTCACAACTCTCTTTCAAAGACTGTGATAATAATATTCCATTTGTCATAGACTTTACATTTTTAATAAATTTATTTATTATAAATATACTTAAGGAATATTAATTATTTAATTAAATTATTAATATTTTAAGATTCACTATAAAAAATTTATTTCTATCCCTCCTTTAAATAAATAAATATTTTTATATATATCTAAAATATAGTTACTTATAAATAAATATATATTATTATATAAAATTTTATTATTCACAAAGTGATATGTATTATATATTTTATTAAAGATATAATACTAAAAATATTTAAATATATATTTTAAATATTTTTTAATTATATATATTAATTTATATTAAAATACCAACAATATTATTTATATAAAAAATAATAAAATAATAATATACATATTATTAATAACTTACTAATTTATAATAATTGTGTTATTAGCTAAAGGAACCATAACCTATTACTAATGCCCCATCCCACTTAAATTATTCATTTTAGGATAGACACAAAGTTTTAGGTAATGAGTAATTAGTAAGTAATTAAGATATGTATCAAAAATAATTATAAATTATAAATTAAGATTAAGATGATTAAATATTTTAATAAAAATAAAAAAATTATAAATTATGAATTTTAAAATGTAATTAAATTATATAAATATATTTTTTAAAAAAAAAATAAAAAATATGTAAGAATGACAAAAATATAAAAATAGTTGACAAATTAAATAAATATAGTGGAGAATTATCATTTATTTATTTTTTTATTTTATTTTGCCTTCAATGTCCCAACTTCCTTCCACAAACAGGATCGGCATTAATAAGTTGTTAGACGTACCTAACCTCAAAAACTCGGCAACAGAAGAATACCAACTCCCAATGAAACCAGAGTCAGATTCCATTTTCCCATTTCCAATTTCCCATTTCCGACTCCAAAATACATACAGTATCGTATCCTGCATATCCACCAAATCCCTTCCTTTTCGTCGATCACTCCACTTGCAATCACCCAATTTTGCACAGGATCACATTCCCGCAGAGGTACTACATCTTGTACTTGTAGAGATCTTCACCAACAAAAAAGGTTGGCTGTAGATTTTGAATTGATCCAGTAATATTAATATAATCTTCCCCAACAAATGAGGGAGTAGCTTTGTTGTAGTATGTTGTGTGTTGAACTAATTTCACAGTTGCGGATTGATAAATGTTTGCTGCCTGGTTTTGTTTATCTCAACTACTTTTGGGAATTGCAATCGGTTATACTCGATGTTTTCTGTGATCAATTGATCCTATTATCTAACTTTACGAATTCGTGGCAGAATTTGTTGAATGGCGGCTCAATGCCCTAATTTGATGCTACCGACGGAGGTCAGCCTTCCTGTAACGAGGTGCGCAGTTTCATGGCGGACGCAGGTTGAGCGCGGTTCCTGTGTTCCTCAAAGGAGAATTAAGCTCCAAATTTCTGCGCTGGCGGGTGGTGATGGCGGTAGTGGTAAGAAAGCAGCAACCCCAAATTCGAATTATGTGGTACCTCTGGATATGTCGTCTAGCATCACTCGGCCCCTCAATGAGATTCTCCGTGACCTCAATAAAAGGATCCCTGATAACATAATCAAGACATCTAATGATAATTCAACATTCATCCCTTGGTAATGGAGTGAGAAAATTACAAGTTGTGTTTGTGTTATTTTGTAGCATTTTGCTTGCCTTTTGTCATTTTGTGCTTTCGCTGATCGGATTATGGTTTTATGGCTGCACTTAGGTACCATGCAAACCGAATGTTGAGCTTTTATGCCCCAGGTGACATGCTTTCGATCTTATTTATAATTTAAGTAGCTTGAAAATAATTAGTGATTATGGGTGAAATTGTGTGGGAACTAGTGGATCCTCGATTTTTTCTGATGATGCCAGAATACAGAGCATGAAAAATGTTATACCAATTTTTGTTTTTCACCTAAATTATTTAGTAGGCTATTAATGAGTGAGATTGACAGTTTGGCGTTAGTCATTAGGGTTTGTAATTGCTTTTCTTGTTTGTTTTTTATTATTGTTTAAATCTTCTTAGAGTATGTGTTGTATATAGTTGTTGTTTTTCTGTTTCATTGAAGTGTTGGTGTGCCATTTTCTTTGCTTTGTATTGTTCTGTATAATGGTTACACTAACATGGTCATGGCTGTATCTTTCAAGTTTAAAAAAGAAATTTATTTTAAATGCAACCTGTTTCTCTTTTTACCTTTTTATTTTTATTACGTTTGTGTATATGTATATAAATATATATATATGTATAAAGAGCTGGAGCGTGCTTGGTTGTTCTGCATCTGTTCTTGCCAATGAAGAGATTCATGGTTTATAATAATTTTTTATTTGTTATGTTTGGAAACAAAAGAAGTTGTAGTTTTATGCTTAGGCCCAAATGTGTGCTTTTCATCAATCAAATATTTCTGAGCTTGACATGATAAATTCACCACAATTTGATAGTGTATAGTTTATACTAAATAAACCTGTTTTTTGAAGCTAGTTGTCGAAAACAAAAGTTTTCATTGTGTTCTTTCTGGAAATCTAAATCACTATTCCTTGTTGGGGATGTCATTGGAACTAACAAACCTTCTATTTTAGGCTGGTGCGGGGAAATTCGCGATGTTATCTTTTCTGAGAATGGAAGTGTGACAGTGGTCTATCGCGTAACAGTTCGGGGATCGGATGGAGAGGTATGTGTCTGTTTATCACAGTGAGCATCAACGCACACATGTAAAAGCCTTTGTATCACATATATTATTTCATTTTGAAAATCCATCAAAACATGAGTTTATTAGTTTAATAGGAAATTAGGTTTAGTTTATACTTTTATTAGTTTAATAGGAAATTAGGTTTAGTTTATACTTTATAATAACAAGACACAAACTTTCAATTTATGCTCAGCCATTTACATTATTGATCTACTTGGAATGAAGTCAGAAGTTTGTTTTACTTGTAAAAAAGCTCTGTTCCTTTATATTGACATTTGAATTTGCACGGCTGACATTGAGTTGTCGAACTGCTGAAGCAGAAGAATTACCGAATTCTCTAGTAGTTTCTCTCGGTTTCACTAGCATCTTTGCAGATCTGGGGAGTTATCCCTTTGCTATGATTTAGTTATAGATCAGTTCTTTTTTATAGCCAGATTTTTGCATTATTTGATCTATCTTATCCTCTCATAAGGACACATGTTTGATCTATCCTAACGTATTAAGTGCTTAGAAACTGATTACGAGATTTGAACTCAGGACCTTTTTGTGAATGTGATACCCTGTCAATCTCTTAGGAGTTACTACATGAGTTTGAGCTATGCTGATTGAATGACCTCAGTTATCAATAAATTTGAAATTTATATACATTAAATCTGCATAAAAGCTGGACTATGAGCTTTTTGGAAAGAAATGGCACCTATGTTGTCCTTACTCATAAGTTCAACAAGGCAGTGTCTAAGTCAGTCATTGCAACCCTACTAGTACATTAATGCGAAACCTCAACCCTTTTATAAAGCATTAATTACCTACTCTTTCATGCCTTTCGTATGGCTGAAATATAGAGAATACTTTGTCCCCATTAAGGACAGAACATGTGAGATGGAGGACAATAATTTGGTGGAATGCTACCAGACCACATGGATAATCTTCTCTTTCAATGTTGTTGATTGGTGCATTCATATTTAATAACTGTTGCTGTGTCTGGGACCAATTGAATTCGAAGCATGCCGGGATTTTCAGATTTGTGTCTCCTGCAAATTAATTCATTCATGATCGCCTTTTCTATTGCTTGTAGGTTATGTTTTGAGCTGATATTTGGAGCAAAACTACTATGTATATATTGTCCAGGAACTTTTTACATCACACAAATGAATGAGAATTGTATTTTTTACTTAGTTTTACGGAACACATCAACGGTAAACAGGGAGATGGCTGAGCTATTAAATCTTTGTCTTCTATTATTGTTTAATGTTCAAATAAATATGTATATTGCATGGAACATGGAAATCCTTTCTGTGTTTATTACCATTATTATCACGACCCACGGCACTTGGCGCTGACTATTGATCGAGTCTTTCTAACGGCTGCAACATTATATATAAGTGCAGGCACACCGTGAATCAACTGGTACCGTGTCACCCCGTGACGGGGATCATGATGATCCAGTTGCAGCTGCAGAAGAAATAGCATTTTGCAAAGCATGCGCTCGCTTCGGCCTGGGCCTGTATCTTTACCATGAGGATTAGAAGCTTCGGATCGATGTTTGGTGATGTTTTGAGTGATGGAGAGATCTTAATTGAGGTATTGTGTGCTGCTTCTGCTGCCTTGTGTTTGTTCTTGTATTAAGTTAATTCATGTATTACTTAAATGAGTATTGAGAATTGGTAATGAGTTGAGTGCAGCTACTAATTTCAGTGTACAACAGGTTTCTATCCCCACAACATTATTTTGATATCTTTAAAATGAAATAAGTTACTGTATGTAATATATGTTTTTTAAAACAATAATAACGTGACTAGTAAAAAGAAATTATAATCGTGATCACTTTTCCTTTTTAGATGAATTTATTTTTATGTTAGTATGGATCGAAAATATAAAAATAATATATTATGTTTTGAATTTTTTTACTTTTGTGATGAATAAAGTATATATTGTATGAATATGTGTGCATTATTATTATTATTATTATTATTATTATTATTATTATTATTTAATATTTATAGAGAATTGTGTTGCCAAAAATAAGTTGTGTGAACGCCTCTCTCTCTATATATATATATATGAAAACACTCTTATGGTATGTTTAATTTTTGTATTTTAATTTTAATTTTAAAAAGAAGTTGAATTTGATTTTTGTGAGTTGAAATAATATATTTTTATATAAAGCTTTTAAGCTTGGAGCAGCCACGGGGATCTTCGTGGTAAATGATTCAATTACTCAACTGTCTCCGAACAAACTTTAAACTAACCCCCAAATCAATGGTTCTAACACCGAATTCTAACTCTATACTCCGACCAAATCCCCGAACACTCAATCACAAAGAAGGAGAATTCACCGGGAAAATCAACAAGAGAAAACGGTTGAAACAAACATCAGAAAAAAAAAAAAAAAAAAAAAAAATCTCTCAAATTCCCACAAAGAATCTCGCAAGCTCTGATTTTTCAATTGGAAAGCTAAATGAGAGTTTTATTTCATCTGTGGGTCGGGTCATGGGTCAAAATCAAGTTAAAAGGTTTGGAACAAGTTGGGTACAAATTTCGGGCCCTGCCAAATTTCAACAAAAATAATGAATAATTCTTTTTTCTAGAAAGCAATATAATTTTGATTAACTTCTATTATTGTATTTTTGCTTGGGTTAAACCACCCACTAATTAGAAACAAATCTTCTTAATAAGGTCACTTTCTTTTGATCTATGCCATAAGAGCAGCAATTTATGCATCATCTTCATCGTGTTTATTGACTTGTATACAAAACTTAGGAATATTTTTCATGTTTGTATTTTGTATAAAGCCCATTGATTGAGGTGATATAAACCTTCAATTATATTCTCAACAATAAACCTTTAATGGTATTCTCAATAATAAACCTTCAAATGATTGAAAGTTTTGAGGATATGTTTAATCTTCAAATGATTGAAAATAAATCTCCAAATAATTTAAAATTTTAAGAATAAATTTAACCTCCTAATGATTGAAAATTTTGATAATAGTAATAGTGTAAAAAAATAAAAAATTATATAATCAAGTGTATAAATTTAGATTTTGGGGATTTAAAAATTTTGAAAAATATTAGAATTGAAAGAGTTTTATAAATATTTTTTATTTTTAAGCATGTTCGTAAAATCTTGAAGATAAAATATTGAAAGAAAGAAAATAAAGTAGCTTTAAAAAAATAAAAATTCTTTTATAAGAAAGAAAGCTATAACACTCTAAAAATTAGATATCATTAATATGTGTTGTATGCATTTGCATTGTTAGATTATATTAATTTGATTTATGTCATTATAGTAATGATCAATTTTTTTAACTTTTGTTTTTATTTAAATTTATTGATCATTGTTAGATCACATCACATTACTTGTGTTAAGTTATAGTCACGATGATTTTTTTTTTAATTTTTTTGTGAAATTTTGTAGAATATGTAATACATCACGTCACATTATTTTGTGTCATTGTAGTGTTGATCAATTTTGTCAATTTTTATCTTAGTGAAATTTATTGAATGCAATGTTAAATCGCATCAAATTACTTGTTTACTATTGTACTAATGATCAATCTTTTCAATTTTTGTCTTGTTGAAATTTAGTAAATACATAGTTAGATCACGTTACATTACTTTGTATTATTATAATAATTATCAATCATGTCAACTTTTGTCTCGGCTGAAATTTAGTGAATATATAGTTAGATCACATTACATTATTTTGTGTTATTATAATAATAATCAATCTTGTCAACTTTTGTCTTGTTAAAATTTAGTGAATGTATAATTAGATCACATTATATTACTTTGTGTTATTATAGTAGTAAGCCTAAGTCCTGTCCGGGACGGCCAACTCCAATTCTAATTTTTTAAAATTTATTTTGTATAATATTTTATTGAAAATAAATTATATGAAGTACTTTAAATAAATACAATTATAATAAAAATAATATTTTTATTAATAATAAAAAATTTTAAGTTGGGATTTTCTACAGGCTTATGTTTTCCAACCATATTATGAATTTATATTGATGTATATATTCAATCTTAGTATAAATATAATATTCCTGCAATTCCTCCCAGCCAATCACCCCGAAGCTACAAAATAACAACAGATCTTAAATACCCCAAACCTCAATAAACACAACTTCTACCATTCCAATTAACAAGCAAATAAAATAAATAAATAAAATAAAATAAAATACTTGCATAAAAAAAACACAATACCTTGCTACCATGCACGAACCATCATCCCCAAATTCCATTCCCTCCAATCCCTCCTAGCCTCCCGCTGCACATTCAAATCAAATCCCCAAAATACCCCTCCCCCGCCGGCCGGGTTAAATCGCCGGAATCAGAACCAGAAGCAGCCAACAATGGCGGACCTGCAATTGATTCTCCAGCCGGACATCGAGAAGCTGAACAAAACCATCCTCTGCTACGCCGAAACCATCTACCGTCTCAATGGCCTCTGGGAAGGCCCCGACCCCCTCACCCCCCTCATCTCCCTCTTCCTCATCCAGCTCACCTTCTCCATGTGCTTCGTCCACCTCCTCCTCGTCCTCCTTAAACCCTTCAACCAGCCCCCCTTCGTCACCGAGATCATCGTCAGTTCTATAATCAAATTAATTCTTAATTCAAATTTCAATTTCTGATACGTACATACCTTTGGTTGTTTGCAGGGAGGGATTCTGTTGGGGCCTTCGGCGTTTGGGCGATTCACAGCTTACAGAAGATTCCTCTTCCCCAGCTTCTCCTTCAAGATCTTAGAGCCAATGGCGCATTTATCCATCACCTACTACGCCTTCCTCGTCGGCCTCAAAATGGACGTCAAATCCGTCGTCCGTACGGGCCCCGCCGCCGCGAAAGTCGCCGTCGCAGGAAGTTTCATCCCTTTCCTCGTCGGCTCCGCCGTCTACTTCGCCTTTCCGTTGAACGCCTCCTCCAAAGCTGGCTTCGTTTTCTGGGGCGCCGCCCTCACCGTCACCGGATTCTCCGTCCTCACCAGAATTCTCGACCTCCACCAGCTACTCCATACGGAGATCGGAAAAACCGCCGCCGGCGCTGCCCTAATTACAGATATCTCCGGCTGGGGGCTTCTCGCCATCTCCTTCGCCATTACCAGCACCTACAGCAATGTTGAGTGGTCGATTATTAGCTCCGCCGCGTACGTCCTCTTCTGCGCGTACTGGCTCCGGCCGGCTCTGGGGTGGATCATTCTGAGGACGCCGGAGGGGCAGGGGTACAGTGAGTTCTACATCTGCGCCATTGTTAGCGGTATGTCGCTGAGCGGAGTTGTGGCGGACATGTGCGGAACGCACCCTATGATTGGAGCCTTCGTCTTCGGGTTAGTTATACCTAACGAAGTCCTTGAGGCCGCCATTGTTGATAAGCTCGAGGATTTCGTGGTCGGAATAATGATGCCTGTTTATGCTGTCGTCTGTGGACTCCGATTCAACATCGATTCCGTCGGGTACGAGACCTCCTGGTTCATCGTGGTGCTGATCGTCGTCCTTGTCTGCTCTGTGAAGATCATCAGCTGCCTCGCCGTCAGCCTCTTCGCCGACTTCTCCGCCGGCGACGCCGTCGCCATGGGACTGCTGTCAAATGCTAAAAGCATTATGGTTCTGTTCTTTCTAGAAGCAGGGCAAATCCAGGGCGTTTTAAGCACGCAGGCGTATTCGATAATGGTAATGGCGGTTCTGGTGATGACGGTGACGGTGACGCCGGCGGCGAAGTGGTTCCGGCCGATGCAGAACGCGGTGCCGTACAATCGCCGGACGATTCAGAAAGCGAAATCGAACGAAATTCTCCCGATCCTCGCCTGTATCTACACGATGCGCAACGTCCCCGCCGTGATCAACATCCTTACGACGTCGAACGCGTCGGAAAGTTCTCCGATCGCCGTTTATGCTCTCCATTTAGTGGAGCTCGTCGGCCGCGCGACGACGATGCTCATCGTCCACACCTCGCGGAAGGCCGGCGGCCACCGGAATCCGAGCAGCGTCGAGGCGCAGGCGGATCAGCTTATCACCGCCTTCGACAACTACGAGCTCCGGTCGGAAGGCGTCACGACGGAGGTGCTCACCGCGCGGTGTCCGTACACCACCATGGACGACGACGTCTGCACCATCGCCGAGGAGAAGCACGCCGCCTTCATCGTCATCCCCTTCCACCGCCAAATCAACGAAGAAGGCGAGATGGAGGACGTTGATCCGTCGATCCGCACCGTCAACGAAGGCATCCTCGCCAACGCCCCCTGCTCCGTCGGCATACTAATCGACCGCGGCTTCGCCGAGAAGTGCGACCGCGCCACCAATATTGCCGTCCTCTTCTTCGGCGGCGCCGACGACCGCGAAGCACTAGCGTACGCCTGGAGAATGGCGAGCAAACCTGACGTCAAACTCACCGTGGTACGTTTCCTCTCGAGCGCAGAGGCGGCGGCGGCCGCCGCCGCCTCCTCCGCCGCCGGCCGAGCTCCGATGGATCAAATCGATACCAACCATATGTCCGTACACATCGATTACGAAGGGGAGAAGCTTCTAGACGACGATTACTTAAGCACGTTCAAATCGGCGACCATTAAAAGCAATTCGATCAGCTACTGCGAGCTGGTGCTGAACGACGAGGAAGAAGCGATAAAGGCGATAAAATCGATGGACGAGCACGAGCACGATCTGTACATGGTAGGGCGGGGGAGAGGTATGCTGTCGCCATTGACGTCGGGGCTGGCGGACTGGTGCGACTGCCCGGAGCTAGGTCCGATCGGAGATCTGCTGGTGACGTCGGAGTTCGAATCGAAATTCTCGGTGCTGGTGATGCAGCAGTACACGAAGGCGAACAAGCAGAGGGATATTCATCAGAGTTCGTTCAGAACGGCGAGCTCGGTGAGCTACGGAGAGGAAGTTCCGATACGGCCGTCGGTAAGTGACAGCGAAGTGTTTGAATCGTTTGACAGTTTCAGGAAGTGGAACCACGAAGATTGAGGGGAGAAGAAGAAGAAGAAGCTGTCATACAATCTGTAAATGAACATTACTTTCTGAACAAATTTTATTTGTTGTATCGTTTAATACTTTATGAGTTACTTTTCGGCCCAGCAATTGTTTTTGTGCATAATAGGAGTATTCGGTTATCACACCAAATAATATAGTTTTAACTCTAGACCTCACACGTAAAAAAAAACTATCCCACACTATTAAATCAGATTCAATTATCCATATATATGAAGGACTCTCTATTTATATTAAGTTTTGGATCGCCTCCCTCTCACCTGGCTCTGTGTTAATTCATCCAACCGTTCTAATTTACTACCACTGTCTCAACTATTTTGTCTTTTAACATGTGGTTTGTATAATTATATTTTTTCAAAAAAAAATGTAAAATGATGTAAGACGGATAGAAATATAAATAGTTGATAAATTAAGTGCGACGAAAAAAGTACTAGATAAGTTGCAGATCCTTTGCTGAATCGGCAAAATCAACATAATGCTAATTTGACCGGATTATGTGATACACATAACCATATTATATTTATACATAATATAATATATGCTAAATTATAATATAATATATGATGAGATAATATGTCATATATTAAATTATAATATATATTATATTATATTATAAATACGCTGATATATGTATAAATATACGCTAATTAAATAAATAATATGCTCTGATTCGGTAAATCAGCCTTGTGCTGACTTGACAGGATTAATAGCTAGTTCATGCTCTATTGCATAATGCTAGGTTCATAATTTAGTGGATAGTGTTTGGCACATCCAACTAATTGGCTTTGAATTTAAATGAGTTCCAAATGGGACTGAAAAGAAAGGCAAAAAAGCATGTTTAAATCCCTTTAAAAGTATTACTGCAATTCAGATATGTAAGTATTGTTCTATACAGTTTCTCATACAAATTTTCTTCACATACAACAATGTTAATAAAGACCAAACATCATAGACAGTAAGTTTAGCTATCAGAGTCGTGTCATTACCTTAGCATGTTAACAAGTTCGATCAAGATCCTTGCAAGATCTGCCCCATCATTCCACTCGCAAACTTTAGCTTTCACGAGCCGGAGATTTTTCAATATGTGCTTCCATAAGGAATAGTTCTTCCTAGGCATCACGAAGTCTCCTTCAACAAGTGTCAGGGTCGGACACAGGTCATTCTTGCCATCTCCAATGTATATTAATCTTTTACTCGGCCCATCCAACATGGAAGCCTGTATCTGCTTTATAACACCTCCCTAAAAATAGAGAAAAGAATTTGAAGTATTGTAATAAGACAAGCGATAAAATTATAGACATTATTCGACTAGCAGGTTGTCGACTCCAGCTTGGTTACTAAGAGATACCATTCGGTTTCCATGCTGACCGGGTCAGCACAAATACATGATATAGTTATATATATTACAATATATTATTGATTTCAGATATATATATATATATATGCAGCACAGTACAATATAAAAATTGCATAGCACAGTCAGCCTTGTTGAATTGTGCTAACGGCCGCTGCCCTAAGACATATCTTTTATGTATATCAGGCATGCTTGAGAGTAGAAAATAGAAAAATAATAGTAATAATAATAAATAAAGTTTTCTGGAACTTATTCATGATCACTTTCATTATACCGTCTATATCATACCGACATTAAAACAAACTACTTCAATATCAAAACACACACACACATATAAAAGTAGCTAAATAGGGACAAGCACGAGTCACACAATTTGGAACTATTTGATTCATTGCTTCTAATCCACCATAACATGTGTTGTGAGCTAGAGTTACCATCACTGCCGAGCACCTAATTTGCAGGAGGAAAAGATATTTGTAATTGCAATGATTTCAGTCCAAAACCCTGGGAAGTTCTGATCAAGGTGTAAACTAGAAGCCAACCATTTATAAGGAGTTTGGAGATGAAAGAAATTCCATGGTGTTGATTATTGCAATAATGATAATATTTGCTGCAACAATGTGGGATTGAAAACAGTACATAAACAAAAAGTACATTTCAGTTTCACATGATCATGTCCTAATAAAATTAATATATTTTTGTCAACAGATGTGTGAAGTTACACAAAGAAGAAACTTTCAGTTAAATGCTATTATTCCATTAATGTTTTCTTTCTTTTCTATCTCAAGCAGAAATAAATGAAACTGCACACAGACACAAAATCATAAACAAACTTGACTAATTGAGAAATGGTTATAGTTGAAGGTGAAATTTGGTGACATGGCACCGAAACACATTACCAGAGTGGCATATCAAACAGTCTACATATAATTAGATAAGCAGTTCAGTAAAATGCAGGTCAAGATACTGAGTTTAAACTGCATACCTTACACAGGTTGGGTGGGCAGAGGTCACAACCATGGGGTGAAGAAGCATCCTGATAGGGGAAGATCCTGAGCCGTCCACCATCTGTAGAAACGGGGTTCGTGATGATCTCTGAGAAACAGCTGTATATGCCATGATGCTCCAGAATAGTTTTTATGTAAAACGAATTTGAATCACTGGCCACTTTCAAGTCACATCTGCGCTCCACCAACACGTGTCCATTGCATTCTCAAACACAACTCAGAAAACCAAGTGAAAGATTACAAAAACAATAACTATATAATGCCACGAAGATTTTAATGAAATAAATACCCAAGGGCATGAGCTGATCTTATAGCTGCAATGATATGAGGATGCAATGGAACACTTTTCAAACACTCGGCAATGTCCTGTACAGTTTTCCCTCGAAGATATAGCTCCTTCAGCATTGCATCCTACCAGTTAATTAATGAGTCAAAATTACCATAACAATAAATTGCAACTGACACCTGTTATATAAGAAAAGTTTAGAACCATAAACAAATTGTCTTTTTGTAAAAACTAGCTCTATTCTCTTTGAGTTTTATTTTATTCCAAGTAAATTTAACATTCTTTTCCTTAATTATCTTTTTCCAGATATGGTAAATGTTTACCTAAAAAATACCAAAATGAAATATTAAAAACAAAAAAAAAATCACAAAAGCTCACCCTTAGCATCTAGCTGAGGACAGGAATTAAACTAATAAAACACCGAAATTGGAGCGCACAGAGCTCATGGTGTGTATTCAAAATACCAACAATCAATTCTATTAGATCATTATATCAAAAAACTATTTCGATTCAAAAGATATTAATCAATATGTGGCCACAAGCATTGCCACTGACATGCATTCAAGGTTTGGCCAAGCATAGCATCATTTCCTTTCTAACATAATACAAAGAATAAACTAATTAAAAACCATAATAACAAATAAATTAGAAGCATTAGCAATTGATATCAACAAAACTCATCAGAAAGTTAGAAAATGTGGTGTTAATGAATCTATACATAACCAATCACGCAACTTGAGCACGCGATGAACAACGTAAGAACAATCATCGTAGATTAGCGATAATCGAGATAGAAAAGAACGGAATTGGATGAAGTGCAGACCATGAGAGAATTCCACGGCAATGTGTCCCGGAGCTGATTGAAGTGATCGGTTAGATCCATATTTGTTAGAACCCATTGGTCGCTATCGTCGTCGATTAGAGTCCTGTCGAAGTCGAATATTATCACGATATCCCCGGCCATTGATTATCGGAATCCAGGAAGGCCAAGCTGCGCTGCACGGTGGCGCCGCCGTCGAGAAAACTCCCGCTTAAGTTGTTGCGTTTGATGATATGCCTAACAATTTTGCGCTGCTCTTTTTATTCTATATTTTTTATTTTTTACATCTCCGATATTTCTATTTTAATGAATAGTTAAAAAATTTATTAATAAAATAATTATAAATGAATATTAAAATAATTAAATAATTTAATTAAAATTTAAAATTTAAAATAGGATTATGTGTATAATTATATTTTTTTAAAAAAATAAGTTATTTAGTAGGATAGAAAGAATAATAAAATTTTAATTAAAATAAATAGTTAAAATAGTATAAATATAATTTTATTTTTATTTTAATTATAATAAAAAAGTAATAATATGATGTTAAAATAGGAGTTTATGTAAAATAATAAGATTATAATTAATAAAAAATCTATTCATTAATATTAAAATATCTTTAATTTTTATTTAAATTACAATTGTATATAAAAAATTATTATTTTTTGATCCGCGGTGATAGTTAAAAATAGTAAAATAATATTTTTGTCTTTCATTTTTTTGTATAAAAATAACGATGTGATATAAAGTAAATGTATTTGTGAAAAAAAGAAAAAAAATATTTAATAAAATATTTATTTTGTAATTAAACGTTCCAAAATAGAACTATGTATACTTCCTAGGTAGACGGAGGGAGTATTATTTTAATTTTTTTCAATTCCAAACCCAATACTACTCGGAGCCCAAAACAACCTTTGGGTGTATTTCTTTGTATTAGTTCGAAAAGATTTGGCTTAGGGTGTGTCTGTTTGGGGGATTGGATTAGATTTTCATTATTTATTCCATTTTTTTTTCCTAAAATATCAAATAAAACATCTATTTTTTATTTTTTATATTATACTAAAAATCAATTTTACATTCAAAATATCACATCAATACTTATTTATATCGCGTCATACAACTATTCAAATTCAAAATTTTTACTATTCAAATCACAACTTAAAATCCAAACCCCCAAACAAACACACTTTGGAGGAGATTTGAATTTTTTTGTAATTTAGAAAAGATGCATTGGGTTAATAATTTTGTTTTAAAGAGTTTTGATAGATATTGATTTGATAAATAATATTATTTTTGTTTGGGTTTTAAGGGTCTTATTTATTTTTTGGGTGTTGATATTTTAATATTACTTATTATAGTAGTACAAATAAAAAAAAATATACAAAAATATTTCAAATTAGTGTCTTATAATTTTAATTGAAGGACATTTGTACAAAAAAAAATTATATAAATATAAAGATATTTTTAATATCGAATACAATGACGCAAAAAGTAAATGTAACCGTTACAGGCAACAGAGGGAGTAATTGTATTAGATTAAATAAATTTATTTTTTATTAATAATAATATTAATTTAATTTATAATACGTTCGACTCTAAAATTTTATTTACGTTTTGCGTGTTGATATTTGAATATTAATTATTATATCAAAATATAGTGCAAATTTAAAAATACTTCAATTAGTGTTTTATAATACTAATAGAATGACATTTATTCAAGTAATTATCCAAGTATAAAAATATTTTGAATAATAAATATAATAGACGCAAAATGTAAATGATACCTTAAATACGGACGGAATATATTATTTTAATTAAAATAAGAGAAAAAATCAATTTGATCTTAATATAATCAAATTTTATTAATTTTGATCATAATATAAAAAAACTCATCAATTTTAGTATTATTATAAATAATTTTAATCAATTTTGATTTTACAATTAAAAAAACTAACACAAAATTGCTGTTGTGGACCATGTAGAATTATATACTGCAATGTTGTTGCATATTTCAGTATACAACTATACACCACCATGTACATTTTTGTTTTAGTCTAAAATTTTATTTTGCTTGTTATATATTTTTTTAAAAAATATTTTAAATTTATAATAGTTGATATATTTAAAATAAAAAAATCAATAATAATTATAATATAATTAAATGTATCAATTTTAATTCAAATATGATATGTTTTCTTGGAAATTTTTGTCAAATATTCAACTATTTACCAAAAAAATTTCTCTTATAAACATTTCATTACACTACTATTTTTTATTTTTATATATTATAATATTAAAAAATAATTTTATATTTGAATGCAATTATATATGTCTAAATTGTTTGAAATTTTATTGAGATGTAAAATAATTTTTTTAATATAATATAAAATAATAAAAAATAGTTGTGTAATTAGATGTTTGTTAGACAAAATCTTTAAAAGAACATATCTTATAAATTTTATATTTGAATTAAAATTGATACACTTTAATTATATTAGGATTAATATTGATTTTTTTTCATTTTAACTGTATCAACTATTCTAAATTAAAAAAATATACTCCCTCCATCCCATAACAAAATATCAATTTTTCCATTTTAGTCAGTCACATAATAAAATATCCATTTTTTGTAGTAACGGTACTATCTACTAATATTACAAATATTCTTACAACTTCCAATATATTATACAAATATTATTACATTTATATCCCACGTACTAATAAAGTTATTTTAATCGTTTCTTTTATTCCTACTATATCTCAATATAATACTAATATTTTTAAAATAAAGTACAAAAAGTAAATAAATGTTTAGTTATGGGAACGAAGGGAATATATTTTTTAAAAAATATAACAAAATAAAATAAAATTTTCCCAAAAGAAAAAAAAAAATGCACAACCATTTAAAATTAAACATACAATGTATAATTGTACAAAAAATATACATTAACGTTAATAATGCTTAATGACCGGGTAGAATTAAACATACTATTTCTTCTTTTTTTTTTTTCTTCCTCCTTCTATTTCTTCCTCTTCTTTTGTCTTCCTGTTCTTCTCCCCTAATTTTTTTTTTTCTTTTACAAATTCTCACAATTTTTTTCCGGTTTCTTGTTCCTTCTTCTCCCACTCGTCTTTCCTCCTCCCCATTCTTCTTCTTCGTCTCTCAATTTCTTCACAGCAGTCACCAACCAACCACTTTTCCCTCTTTCTTCTCCCCGTCGTTCTTCTTCTTCTTCTTCTTCTTCTTCATATTGTTTTAATTTTCTTTTTTCCAAAATCTTTTGACAGCAGACATCCACCATCTGATCCATTTTCTCTGACCTACGCCGCAGAAACAAAACATAGGGCAGACGTTGTCAGGCGTAGGAAGAGTTTCGCCGGCAAATTTGGTTGAACAGTACTGCGACAGTAAAGTTTGGGAAACTTTACTCAAAGAAACACACCCTTATTTTTTGTTGTAGGTTTACCGGCTGCCACAATTGGTGACCTCACATTCAGCATTCTTCATTATGGATGAACCATTGAAGGAACCGAAAGTGGAGATCGAAGACGCCGGACTGCCGGTTAAAATTGGTCGAAGATCTTCCAAAAAACATCGTGAAAACGAGGAGTGCTACTCCGAGACTGCCTCTTCGAAAGAACGAAGGGTCGGAGGGACGTTACTGGCTTTGCATAAGCCCAGCTATTGCCTGAAGAAAGGAATTGGGAGCACGCAATGCGTGAGTGAATCCCTGCGAACCTGGCACCGTAGAAATCTCTGGCGAATCTTCGAGAAGCTCATTCGGAGGCACAATTGGGAGGAGGCGAGTGGCGTGTTGAGTGTGTTGCTCCAAGCGACTGTTCATGACGATTCAATCGAAGGAAATCGAGCCAAGTATTCGGTACATGCTGTTCTTTGCCCTTTTATTATATGCTAGCTTAGCACATTGAAAATTTCAATTATAGGTGTGAATTTCAATGAGTGTATGGATTGTGTTATGCCCTCATTTACTAACAGGAAAATTTAAATCAACTCTGATTTTCAAAAGATGATATAGAAGTATTCAATCCAGATTGCTTAAAGAATTTTAAAAATTAGGATTCAATCCTGTTTTTAAAGTCTTCCAAAATCTCTAGTATTAACAATCTGTATACTTTGAACTATGAATATTTTATTGAATTCTCACTTAAAATCATGAAAAAATTGTATTGTGGGAAATCTCTCTTTATAACTAGATATTTCTATCGGATTCTTATAACTTAATATTATTATTATTATTAATCCATATATGTTATAAATATTAATTTCAACTTTTGAAAACCTTGAATTCTGATTTGATTTTTGTAGATATATGTTTATCTTTTGTGTAAAAAATTATTTAGATATATTGTTATGTTTTTGGAACTAATGTATTTTTGTAGTTTTAGTTTTTATTAAACAATTCTTTATATATAAGTGTGCTTTATATATATTTGCAGCATTGCAGTTTGTGGAAATCATATAAATCAATAAAGAATTATTTTACAATTCTACCAATTCCACGAAATTCATCTAAATCAATAAATAATTCTTTATGAAGTCCAAGAATTTTAGAATTTAGATTCAGTACCTATGTGTCATAATGATATATATTCTTGAGAGTTGAGCCTTGGCTTTGTGAAGCTAGATTCAGCTATCCAAATGGTTTCGCTTACCATGTACAAGACACAGCTGAGGGTTGACTTAGGAGACTTTATTATTCACTAATTTCGATTATTAGCACATTGTGGAACAAATAGTTACTGGAGGAAGTAATTGTTACATTGAGAGGGGTTCAAGAAGTGTTTGTCTTGTTATGTGCAATAATTTGCTGTATCTATGAAAATTTGTTATTCTGGGCAGGATCAACTTCTTTACGTTAAAAAATAAAATCATTTGAGGGTAGGATAATAGGTTTAAGAATGAGAATTTACGGAACGCAAACCCAACCTCGGATGCTATTTCAACACAAGATGGTGGACACTCTTGCTTGAGAACAGCGCTTGATCACGCCTAAAAGTCTCATTCAGACCCGCCCTGTGGTTCAGTCAGAATTCTCTGATAGGGGCTCGCTGCTTCAAGTGTAGCCCAACCTAGATCTGCTCTTGGCCATTCTGTCATTTTGTGTTTTTTGAATATAGATGTTGATATACACAATACGTTTTATGCGTTCCTTAAACATGTATCCATGACATAAAGAAACAGATTGATGAGACTTACTTTTATGTATGCATTATGTCTTTGTCTCTTTGCTCTTTTTTCTTCCAAACTTGATTAGCCATATGCCAATTTTCGCTTGCTTTGTAATTTGTCTGTTGTTTGTTATGTATTTGCATTTCTTCTGGCAGCCGTTTGCTGTATGGCTTGTTCAAAATAACTACCCTTCATGGTTTCTGTTCTCTTTTTCCTGTCTTTTAAATTGGCTGCTTGTTTTGTAGGCTGCATTGGAGCTTCTTACTTATATTAAAGGTGAAACTCTGAATTCAAGAAGAATCCAGAGTGTGTATGAACTATGGATGAAAAAGCTTGGACTGTTGAAATATTTGCCACCAAAGGTAGAATTCAAATTATCTGTTGTGTAATGTGTGTTAACTCCGTATATGATCTTTAGGGAGTGACTCAATTAGAAATGTTAGTTCTTGCCTTGTATGGTTATTTTGTTAAAATAAATTATTTGGTGTATTGATTGGTCATGTATGATACAAGTATGTTTGATTTCTTTGATTTCAAATCTTTCAAAGATGCGAATACAACCTACAAAACACTAAAACAATGTTTTATATTTTCATATATATGCATGAATAGATATGAAACATGCATTGAACATTCTGTGGTTAATGAATTATTAAAATATGAAATCATTACTCACAGATGCGAAGATACACACAGGTTCAACTTCTTGTTTTTACACTTAATGTGGTTTTGGTACTCTGTATGTTAATCTTAGAAATTTAAATAGACTTAATATATATCTGTGTGTGAGTGCGTATCAGTGTATGCACATTCATATATCTGAAATTTAAATCTGACATAGAGCCATGTTCTTTCATAAATCATTTGCACAAAAGACACTGTTATTTTACACCTCTAGAAATGGAACAGGGATTTGGATCAAAGCTAAGATTTTGGCTAGCCTCTATTGCTATCTTGTTTATCTTTGATCTTTTAATTTTGTTTGCTGCATGCATAGAGTGAAACTAGATTTTCCACCTTGGTAAACTTGGTTTTGCTTGCCATTGTCTAGTGCATATGAGAATGACTACAAGACTTTTGTTCGTTGAGCTAGAAATAGATAATGGTTATGGTTGATGCCAGCGGAGCAGGGCTGGCAGTTGGCCCCTTGCAAGTCTATTCCCGGCGTCAATTGGGCCATGGCCTATTTTGACTTATTGTTTCTATGCCTTCTATATAATTAATTACCCTTTTCATATTTCCCTTCCTGATTCCCTTGTGCCCCGCCTTCATTAATTCGTTCTTCCATTTTTTATTCCTTAATATCAAAGTCTATCTATTATAAGTGGAGGCTTGTCTGCACTCTGCAGTTTTAAGATTGTTATTGAAATGAACCATTTTTGTTGTTCTTCTGTGGACTCTTCTAAATGATGAGATACATGAAATTAAAGAACCAGGCTGATAAATTGCAGTTAAATCTTCATTATAGGATATGTCAAAATATAGAAGATAGTGTTGGTGTACATAAGCCAAAGGAACTCTAATGCCTCTAGTGGTTTAGATTATTCTGTGGTCCCCAGAATCCAACTACCAACTAACATTTAGTGGGTACTACTTATTGTTATGGACATTGGTAGTGGTTTGAGTATATGGGCATGAATAGAGATTTATATTAGATTCCCTCTTTAGCTAGGTGTATATAGTAGGGTTCTCATTCCATTTGTATGTTATCATTATCATTTCTTCAAGCATTAATGTGACAGAGAAGGTTTTTTTTTTCCCCCTATTGATCATTCTCCTTGATCTTTGGTTCCCCTTCTATTGTTTTATAGGATAGGTTTGCTGTTCAGTTGGAATATATACTATCGTGCTTACAGCGTGGGAGTTTGGAGGATGCACATCAAGCTGCTATTTCGTGAGTTTATGTACTTTTTCATATTCATCAAGATTCAACATCATTGTATACCTATTTCTTGTTAGTAGCATTAGACTGTACTCATCATATGTCTGAAACCTGCACGCACATAATTTGTTATTCATAACTGTCCAGCATGAACTGTAACCTTCCATCATCCTTGTTTGATGGTTTACTTTACTGCCTTTGTTGATCAGTATCATGCAGGAGCCTGGTTTCTCTAGTGACCCTCGTGCAAATTTCGTAGTTGGATTGGCATTTTGTCGGCTGTGGTATTCTGGTTTACCAAAAGAGTTACAACTAACAGAGTTTGACTCTTCTTCCATATATACACAATCGGAAGTCCCTTTTACTGGCATGCACATTCCAGTCGATTATTCTAAGGATAATGAGGCTGCTATGCCAGGAGAAGGCAGTTCTGCCCTACCATGTGGGTCCAACACCTCTATTGCCTTTGATAAAATACCGAAATATGATCATAGCAGACTGGAGGACCCAATGGATCTTGATGCTGAAGTGAAAAAGGAAGTCTCTAATACCAGTTTTCAGCTGTTGCAGGATTATACAGAATCAGCTGAGGCTAGTGATCACCTCGAGTCCTTGTCTAATTATGAAGAAGACCTTCCTCAAGTCTCTATTTTCTATACCAAAGGTTAGCTACATAGTCCTTGCTCTTCCATTGATCAGTTTGCTCAAATATCAGTTGTAGTGAAGCTATGATTATTTTTTTTCATTAAAGAGCAATGACAGAAATAAGTAGTTTCCTAAATTATATTGATTGAAACTATGTTTATGAGAGAAATGGCTTATTGTTGGTGCTATTGATAACAACAATATATATCAAAATAAAGTGGAAGTTCACATTTATTAATTCTTTTGAAGATGTGGTGGAATTCATGTCTATTTCTATTTGAAACCTCCCCACTCCACTTCTTTTGAATTTAATTGGGAATTAGTGTGTTTTGTTCATCTGTCTTCTTAGGTAATGATTACTTCCTTAGATTTGGGTTTCCTGTTCTATATCCAAAAACTGATTCTAATAGTAATGATCTATTTTAATGTATTACATATTTTCCACAACCTACTCAACAAAAATGTTTTGTTAATCAGCAATTTTCATATTGATCTGCTTTGTTATTTTTTTTTTTCTCCAGTTTGCTACATAACCAATTCATGCCCTTATCTTTATTGCTATTATATGGGTGTGTTTGGTTATGATTTCAAACCTATTTCAATACTATTCATCTGGCGCGCGTTCCAATAAGAATATATTTTTTTTCTTGCAAAACATCACATCAAAAGTCTATTAAAACCAAAATTCAAATTAACACTCCAATTTCAAATCAAAACCAAACAAACTCTATGATAATACCTATTTTGTTGATGCAAATCTCAAATCGTTGCAATGAATGATGTAGAACACATACACGCAGCATTCACATTTTATGCATCTTATTTATTCATTAAACCTAATTGCTAATTTAGAAATGTTAACTAGATCTACTTGCTCAAAGTGACAATCTACTTAGTATTGAATTGCATATGTTCTTCTTCTACTCTGCAAGACTAGAGATTTATGTAAAAGCTAATTTCCTTATTATCTTTCAAATATAGGCTTGCCTCCATGGTTGTGTCCTTTGAAGTTTCCCAGTACCGATGAAAATTTCGAAGATGTTGTTCATGCACACAGAAAATTTCAAGACAGCCGCTATAAGAGTGCATTGAAGCACTTGCGTGTTGCTCTTCATGCAACACCACCAGTAGCTGAGGCCTTGCACCCTTTAATACAGGTACCATGTGATAACTGATTTATAATTCATAAGTGCGTGCCATTTATCACCACGATGATGAAAGAGATTCTGTCTTTTTTTTTTTTGGTAGAAAGTTCTACTTTAAAATCAGTATTCTGACATCATTCCAGATAGTATTAAGGTCATGTTTGGCTCATTGGGTATTCTTTTAATGCTCACTTAATAAGTGTTTCCTTTCAATGGCCAATGCTTAACACTACACATTATTAGATGCCAATGCTGGGTTATTAAGCCCAATTAAGAAGTATCCATATTACAGTAACATATCATAATTATGCTTAATGCCTAATGTTGTACATTCATAAAAACTATGAGGTCAATAAAAGTGTATGCATGTCAAATTGACGATCACAATTATTGAGCAGCTTGCTATGATGTTGGTTTGATTGACTAGTTTCTTCTGAAATTGGATTCTTTTGAATTTTGCTTGCTTAGATTTATATATGAAATTATGTCTAGGTTCAATCTTTGTGCATTATTGCTGTGCCTTGCAAGCACTAATCTGATATATTACTCTAAAACATCTATCTTTTAGGATAGGATAAACCATTTCTTTTCCTTAACTGATTTTCATTCAAGGTTGTCTTATCATGATCAAACAAAAGACTTTGCCAGTTCTGTTCAATTTTGTTCATTCTTGTAACTTTGAATTCATAATGGAAACTAAAAATAAAATCAGTTGCTTTTTATCTTTCCTGAATTTTTTTTGCTTTTGATTATCATTCTTTGCTGTTAAGCTGTATTGTTGTTCTTCATAAAGATTTTATGAGATGCTTGGCAAGTAACATTGCTAATTGTTCCTACCTTTTTTAATTTTACATCCGACTGTGCATCTAATATATGTCTTTCTTTTTGGTAGTTGTAGCCTTACCCTTTGGATGTATTTACATTTAAGCAAATTCAATATGAATTTCAAATTTGCACTATTTACCCCCTAAATTACAGCATTTTTTTCTTTCTTAATGTTGCTTTAAACAGCGTGCTCAAGGTGGCTATTGTTTTTCTCTTGTTTCCAGATGCTACTTCTCGGAGATCGGGTCCTTGAAGCCTTTGATGAACTTGAAAATTTATTTCCGGGCTCAAATACACCACTTCAACTAAGGTAATGGTTATATTTCCATGATATCCGAAAGAATCTACAATCTAAGAAATGCAAATTAGGCACTGGTCTCTATTTCACCCGAAAGTTCTAAAATCAAATCCATTGCTAAACTTTTCTCCAACTTACTCGACATATTCTTGCTGAATATTCTTACCGAATTCTTTCTATTATAATAAATCAGCTTCTGGTATTTACCGAATTTGAACTCTTCCACTGCAGAATGAAAGCAAGTCTCTTGGAGCATTTCGATAGTGAAAATTGTGCCAAACTTTGTACATGCTTCGAGGATATTTTAAAGAAGGATCCAACATGCTCCCATTCGTTGCAAAGGCTTGTGATCATGCATCAGCGCGGTATAATTACTATGTTAGTGTTCAACTGATTTCAATTCCGGAATGCATTGTTTGTAGAGCTGTTAAACGAGCCGAATAAGCTCGAGCATCGGTTGTTCGAGCTTGACTCGAACTTGTTAATGGTACAGACTTGGCTCGGCCCGTTAAGAATTCGAACCAAAATAGTGGCTCAAGCTCGGCTCGTTAGGTTCAAATTCAAGCTCAAGCTCGAGTTCGAGCTCGGCTTGAATTTTATACATATTCTATATAATTTTTAATATATAAATTAAATATATTTAATTTTATTCAATTTTTTTTATAAAAAATGTTCAAATTTTCATAATAAATGTAAATTTTGATATAGAAAATTATATATATTATATTAATATATAAATAATAAAAACATATTAAAACTAATGAGCTCAGCTACTCGCGAGCCGAGCTAGAGCTCAAAGCTCGTTTATAAAAAAAGAATTATTTTTGAGCTCGAACTCGGCTTGTTTACCTCTATAAACAAACCGAATCCAGCTTGGTTCGCGAGCTTTTCGATTCGTTTGACAGCTCTAATTGTTTGTCCACAATCTCTTCATTATTTGGAAAACCTTCACATATATATATATATATATACACACATATTTCAAATTTTCAGGAGAATACGGCATACACAGTTTGGTGGAAATGATGGCCTTACATTTAGATGCATCCCACGGCACATCCGACACATGGAAGGAGTTAGCAACATGCTTTTTGAGACTTTCTCAGTGTGAAGGAGACAGTGCATCCGCTTGCTACGGAAATGATGATGGCGAGCAAAGAGAAGAGCTTCTGGATACAATGCCCAACAAGCCTCCGGAAATATTTACCAACGGCGATTCTGGGAAGAACTGGAAACTACGCTCGAGATGGTGGCTGAGGCGCCACTTCCACACCCGATCTTCGGATATTACTTCGGGTGATAAAAAGTTCTCTTCCGTGTTTTGAAAACTTATTATCGATTTAAGATTGCTGATTCTGGTACTGTTCGATTCCTTTAGGTGACCTGAAGCTTTTGACGTACAAAGCGGCTGCGGCTTCGCACATTTATGGACGCCGATGTAGGTATGTATTGAAAGCTACAGAATTGTTGGAAAAGGAGAATAAAATGGAGCTATATTCTTTCTTACAAATGCATATACTTAATTCTGTTGGATTCTTTTTCTGGCAATAAGGTGGAATGAGAAGCACGTAGTTTGTTTGTTTGTTTTTTATTATTTTTTTAAAGATTGGTCTTTGATAGGTGTTGGCAGCGGTGATGATAAATAAAATTTGATGAATAATTTAAAAATAAAAAGTTGAAAATTATCAGAGGTTAAATATATATATTGATGTTTTAAACCTATATTGCTATATATATTATCTATATTTTCTAGAGACATATGCATGTTGAATTTAGTTTTTTTTTTTCAAAAAAATCAAAGATATCCAAATAAAAATATTTCATTCAAATAATATAAATGAGTATTATGCAATTTGTTCATAACAATTTATTTTTTATAATATGTGAAAGTAATATGAAAATTTAAGGCGCATTTAGTTAACAATTGATTTTTTTAGTTGAAAGTAATTTATTTAATTGAATATTTAATTTATAATTTAATATATAAATTTTAAATTTTTTAATGTATTTAAATATTTTAATAAAATATAGACAATGTAAAAATTATTTTGTAAATAATAAAATTTTATATAATGTAAATGAACAATATATAAATATTTTAATTTATAAATAAATAAGAAAATATACACGAATATTTTCATTTAATGAAAAATAAAAAAATAAAAAAATTTAAATGAATTTTTGAATGAATCTCATATTTTAAAAGCATAGTGACAATCGGACTGTAACGGTAGCCAAACAGACCCAAATATCCATCCCTTTGATGGGATAAAAGATCAGGAATGAAATTATTTTGAATTTCGATTTATTAGTAAAAAAATTTTCCAGACACAGCAACCAAATCTATAAGTAACACAAACAGGCAAAGCAAAGAGCACTTGTATTTATATTAATTACTATAAATATTACCCAATGGTAAAGTTAAGGCAGATAATCAGAAATTTTGCTATGTATACCACCACAGAAAAGTAAGAATAGAATAGACATGCTGCAAGAAACATACTTTGATGATGCCCTAAGATAATCCAGTGCCAGGCCATCTTATTGATCCTTTGTGCTGTTCTTCAACCATTCCAGATATTGTGTGTTGCCGCCGGTTATGGGCATCGCGATCACTTCAGGTACCCTACAAATAAAATAGGAATAACAACTTCCATCAGCTGCTAACAGAAGTCTGTGTAGATAAAATTAAGCCTCGTATCGTATCTTTCTGATGTAAATATAGCTAGTTAATATGGGTTGCTGTTAAACAAATGAGACAATGGTGCTATATTTGGGGTGATGATGTGCTTAAGGGATTATAAGGAAAGAACTACACATGTACTTTTGTTGGTGATGTATTAACTTTTGTGTAAACAATGCCCTTGGATGACGACCTTCCTTGCAACAAATTTTCCGGTGGTAGAAAAGGGGAAAGCACTCACTCATATTCATGATTTGCCTTCACATGTTGGGTCAAAGCGTCTAGAAGAGATTCCCTGGTCTTGATGATAAGCAACTCTTCGGTATCAGTTTGTATCTGTTTGCAAATGAAGAAGAAGCTGAACTTAAATTCTTTATATAGAACTCAGTAAATGAACACACCGCACAAGAGAATGGGGGACAATGGAGAGAGAGAGAGTATTTACCTCTCCTTTCCACTCATAAACTGATTCAACACCTGCGTGAAAATAATTTTAACTTTAAATTGTCTGGTAGGGAATAAACATTTACATTACTTCTAGTGACACAGCTTTGATATTAATAAAATAAATTAGTGTAAGAAACCAAGGCCTAATTCAGCACACACGAATTTAATTAGATTAAGATGGTTCAATTCATTAGGAAATGTGGAAAACGCAAGCAAAATCATTCTAGATTGACTACTGCAGCATTTGTGCTTCAATTCTGGAGAAGTGTTTGCAGAAACTTTAGAAGCAATGTTTATGATTAATATTTAATAAATTCATTAAATGCAGCACTGAGCAATGAAAGAGTTTTGAGGTTCATTCCAAGTTTTATTGCACAACAGAATGGTTAATTCAGTACACCTAAGAGGTTATTCAATTCCAAGGTTTCAATGTTACAGGTTAACATGCTTGAAACTTCGAAGTTTATTACGAAAGCAAAAAGAATTGATGAACAATAAATTTAAATCATCCTGAAAAGGGCTGAAACTTTATACAATATGACAGGTAAACAATGACAATAAGCTGCAAGTTACCAGGACCATACCTTGGTTTCAAAGATATAACACTACAGGAGTAACATTACTAACCTGGAACTCGATTAACACAGGCAGCAAGTCGTTCTTTGACAATGCTCGCTGCTAGTTTCTGTCCTGTAGAATGTCAGTGCAAGATCGATAAGGTACACATATAATTATAATAGATATTAGAAAATACGCATAGCAAGATATAACACCCATTGATATCCAGGTGCAGTGATGTTTTCAATTTAACAGCTAAACAGATAATGAAATATATGTGAATGAAATTGATGGTTTTCTATGTTATATGCTAAAGATTGACGGATAATGTAGCAAGGATATGGCATGCATAGTGCTTTCCAGTGGGAGAAAGAAAAGGCTAATATTCAAGATAGATAAACCCAAAGTTAACATACATCAGTGATGATAAACAAAGACAAGCCATTCAGAGACTTAGATAAAGCACAGATAAAATAAAGTTATAAAAATAAATAAAGACAGGGAAAGTTTGGATGTACTTGGCTCATAAACACAGTACTTAATACAAATGGAATCTAATGAAACTTCAATAAACCGAAAAGAACTACAGGAATAATCCTAACCCAAGCCTAATGGGCGATCCCCAAAACAAAACTATGCATGATTGACACAAACCCAAGCTGTGGAATTAGAAACCTAAGCTACTTGGCATGTAGCCCTAACATTGTTCACATACTGAAATAATGAAGGGAAGCAAAAATTCCTATGTCCAACATCATGCCACTGGGTGTAGATGTCCAACTCTAACACTAAAAAGGGCTCCTCTACTGGCTTAACTAGAACATGTTTGATTCAGACACGTGAGCCTTTCAGGAACAAAATTTGAGTCGTCTGCCCAGAATAAACTTGTACTTATTATATAAAGAACAAAACATTTAAATTTCATCAATCATCTTTGTTCATCACTAAAGTCAAATTTGAACCAGTCATTCATTAACTACAGTCAGCATATTATAATATTTTGCTGTAATAAAATTCAAACTGCAAATTTTGTTAATAGTCAATTAAGCCCATGTTCATAAACATGTATATTACTACCTTTAATATATTTATGTTTTATCAGGTTACTAAGCGAACTAAAAGACAGACTCGTTGAAATAAAATTTATTAACATTTCAAACAAACCATTCATGAATAGAACAGTTAAAATATATCAAAAATATTTAATACTTAGTTGTCAAACAATTCCAGCATAATCTAAGAACTGAAAATTTATAGTGGGAAACATAAAATCAGACACATTGGTTTGGAGTTATTTAACTTCCAATTCTCTGTAAACAAAGGGGATCTATTTATACAAGTGTAGTGTGTCCTATCAGTAAAACAGATAAAAAAAAAAAAAAAACAGCACTAGAAAATAAAGGATACCACATTAAAATACAACTAGGTTATTGTAACTTTGGAATCATGTTTGTCAATGCATCAATGGAACATTCACAACACCTATTAACTGCTACATAACCTAAACAATTAGGCTGCACATGCTGTGCCACTAGCAAATAAGCTTTAATTTGGAGTGCAATACATTTACACATATAAACAATGCCAATAACCTAGACACACAAACAACCACATAAACGTACTACTTAATTATTATTCAAACATTCAACGCAAAGAATCAAGAACAAACATGCACATACATAAACCACATCAATTACCTAGACAGCCAAATAACCATATACATATACTAGTTAACAATAACAATAATACTCATCGTGGACAATGAGATAATCAGGATTGTAATTGGTTTGTTTTAAAATCAATAATTGCTGGTGAAAGACAAATATCATGGCAAAACTAGACAACTAAGCATTACAAAAGTAAAAAACCAAGACAATAGTCACAAAAGCAACATGTTGAAAGCATATTAAGTTATCAGCAGAGTGATATAAAACACAAACATAGCAACATGGCTTGTAAATCCCCCAACAAACAGTCTTGCCACGTAAGTTCCTTTTAATATAAGAATACTACAAAGTGCATACTTACATGTGAATAAGTGGGACAAATAAGAAATCATATCAAATTTAATATACAGATAATTGAACTGTTCAATCACTTAGATGTGCTAATTGTAATATTTTAATATGTACTATCATTAGTGTTGTTCCTCAAAATGATCTAAAAATTGCAGTACATTATCTTAACATAGGCACATGTAGCATATCTGTGAAAAATACTGCCAACATATTCATTAATACTATGAAAATACAATATACTCAATAATGTCTAAGTAAGAAGTGGATTAAATTGAACAATAAATATATAACTAATTATAAAACCAAACCTGCTTCCTTGCTTGGTACAGTGACATAGACAACTATGCTGGGCACAGTAGTTTTACTTGCTTCCATTCTTATATTGTGAAGTTTACTCTCCTGAGCTTGTACACCAAATATTGATCTGGATGTTCGGGGAAAACACAAAGCTATCAGACACCAAATTAAACTGATAAGGTATAGAAAATGAAAGCTGATAGTTAGAAATCGCATGCATTTTATATTCATATCATATGCGATATTTGAGTGATTTTGATTGGATTCTACCTAATTTATATGCGAATTGTTTATTTGCTGTGTGCAAAGGGCAAATATCAAATTTGGCATAATTGGCAGAAAAATGGAAGAAAAATTCAGATTTGCACAACCTAGTTAGTCATGACCATGACTAACTTCACCCTCTTGATATGAGAAATTAATTAAAGGCCCAAGGCAAAAATTAAATAAAAGATGAGGGATCACACGTTTCGAAAGAAGAGAGGACGGCTAGGGCAGAAACGCACAGGAGCAGGAGACTGACAGATTCATAGACCGCTCAGGAGCAAATCGACAAAGAAGATTTCCCCCTCCCACTATGACCTTATCTTTTTCTTTTGTTCTTTGTTATTTGATTATGGAGTAGACACTTTTCGAAAAGTTTGAGGGGTGATAATATTTTGGTTCTTTTTGTTTTGGAGATTCTTGATTTTCTTTATAAAAGTTCTTTTTGATTATTAATATTTGTCTAATTCTGAGAATAGCGTTTGTGATTGTTAGATTGATTGAATATTTTGGTACCGATATTTAAATTAGTCTGATAATCTAAAGTCAATTCAGGTAGGATATCCGTAATTGTATTCGCACTTGAATAGGTGATAACCGGGTTGAATAGTTACTTCCCGGGGGTTAGACAATCAAATCTAATTGCTCCTCCTAGGTAGTAATTGTTTTGAATTGGGTTTTTCTAGATTACAATGCGGTTAGGCAATATTATTATGGGCGCACCTAGGTTTATTTGCTTAATTAGGGGTAGTTAACGGTCGTACCTTAATTACCTACACTGTAAAGAAAAATTGGTTGTCAGAGCTTGTTGATAACTATAACCAATTTGTTGAATAAGAATTAATTTTATTAAATTAATGATAAAACACAAGTGCCATAACTGTATGGCACTTGAGTCAGACATCCACTAGGATAGTCAGTTCCTCTTTAATTTAATTACTTTGTTATTTTATTTTCATTAGATAATAAAAGAAAATTCCTCCTTTATTTACTGCATTAGAACACGAAAGAGTGAAATATTTGATTGACCGCGCGACAGGTCAAAAGCATATAATTGATCCACTTAAGAGTTAAGACTACTAGCATATAATCGAACAGTATGAAACATACCCTGTTCTAGAGAATGGAGGAATTGAGGAGCACAGATTGGCAACACCGAAACTAATCACACAGAAAACACCCACCAGAGGCAGTTGACGACGAAACACTGCAGAGGAGACAACGGATGAAAGTCTTAATGCCATGAGAATTGTAATGTGGTTTGCTTGATAGGTATTAGTATTACCTGATACCACAAGAACACACTTCAAAGTTCAGAAATAAAAAAAGTTAAACTGTAGCCATAATCAAACTTGAAATGTAGAAATTACCAGATCAATAAATTTACTAATTACAAATAAGATAACTCAATTCTTCCCATCAGAAAAAAGATTATTTAGACGTTTCCATCTTAAACTAACTCTTCCATTCTGCAGCCTAGAAACTGGACAGTGCATTTCTAATTAAGCTTTAAATTCTGCATACAGGAATATGAATTAACTAAAGAGAGAACAGGTTAGAATTCAAAAAGTGCTCTGTTCTTAACACCAATTATATTGAAATCCTGCAATAAATCACTAAGGCACAAACACGAGTTCTAACGCAAAATAAATCACCACCCGAATATTTGGTAAATAATCAACAAACAGTAAAAGCCCTAGCTTCAGGAAAAGCTACAAATTCTTTGATTCGACATCAGGAAGCAGAACATTTCATTCAGGACAACATGGAAACAATAAATTGCATATCATATAAATAAAAAAAATAAATTGGCGAACATGGGAAAGAAAAATTCACAATCAATTTGATGCAGAACAATGGAATCCCAGCTTAACAACTTCCTAAAACACTGCGTAAGCGAAAAGAAGAAATTGTTGTTTTTACCTTGTGGTCACAGTAGATTAATTTAGGGGTGATTTTGTTGCTCAGCATGCAAGATAACGATCTCGCCCAATCTTCCTTGGTTAGTGACTGTAAATAGAACAGTCCAAGTGAAAATATGAGCAAAGTATTGAGAAGGCTCTAGACATTTGAGTTTTTCATATCTATATTATAGGGTATGTTTTTTTTTTTTTTTTCCAATTTTTTTTCAAATTTTATTATTTAGATTTTTATTTTTTAAAAAAAAATATTTTTTTTTTTACAAAATATCTCATCAAATATTTTTTTCGTATCAGATTTTTTTTAAATTCATAAAAAAAAAACACACCCATAATTATTTATTTTTTGAAGTATTAAATTAAATATTCAGAAAAAATCAATTTTAGTCCAATAAATCTAAAATTAATTAATTTTAATATCAATATTAAAAACTTATTGATTTTAATCTCAATATAATCAATTTAAATCTATTTCAGTCTCAATGTAAAAAAAACTATCAATTTTTTAGTTCCATCCTTATCAATTTATCGGAAATTGCTAACTTGTATTTAAAGGAGCTTTAGTGGCTGGTGACATGGATTAAACAAGGCATGTGTCCCATAACGAAATGGTCTGGTGGGTAGGAGTTTTGTAACCCTAAGGTCATGGGTGTTGGCAGTTGCTGATTGTTCGCAACTTCTATTAGATTGATAACAGGGAGATTAAAATTAATTAAATTGGTTATATTATTACTAAAATTATAAATATTTTATATTTAAACTAAAATTTATTAATCTTGATTATACTTTACTGAAATCAAAATTAATTTTTTTCATAAATATTTATTTCATCCAATTACATTTATTTTTAGGTGAAATTTAAAAAATAATTTATTTTTTCTTCTGTTTATTAAAATTAAAAATATTTTTATATTGATATTTTAAAAAATATACCAATTGGGCCGAATAGAAAGTAGTTTCGACTAAGTTTGAAAAAATTTCAAAGAGAAATATAAATTAGTTTAGGGTTTTAGAAGAGAGGGCAGAGGGCGAGAGATAGGGAGTTTCCGACGAGATTTTGCGGTGTGCTTCGGTGAGGTTTAGAAGCCTTATCTCTGTCGGTATGAATCGGATTCGCCGGAGTCGATTCTATTCGTGTGTTCGAAGGAGACGACGCAGAGAACTACTGTCCGATGAGAGGAAGAAGCTGTTCGGTGCTATTTGAGAAAGAGGTTGCGCACTGCCGGTCGCCGAAAGGACTGCTGTCGCTGCCGATTGCCGCAATCGCCGTCGTTTGTCGCGACGAGGAAGAACAGATTGAATCTGTTTTTCTATTTTGGCAATGGATGTCGTCGTCATACAAACAGATACGGACACAAACAAGAAATTCGTTTCAATTCAATTAAACTTAATCCTGCTTGTTTGCATTTTGATTTCCCCTATTTTGATTATTTTTAACTAATTTGACTGATTAAACTAATTTCACCCTTTCTCCCATTAAGAAAATTGCGTATTTGAGAACAAGGTATAACTTACTGTTTTTTTTTTTTTTTTTTTTTTTTCTTGAAGAAAGAGATCCTAAGTTCTGATTTGTTTATAAACCAATAATTATTATATTTGCTTACCCTGAATTCCCTCGATTAAGCGTGATCATGTTTTAATGTTTAAATCGATGCATGAAATTGTAATTGTTTTTTTTTCTAACATTTGGTATTTGTCTCATATCATCTGTACGTGCGTTTATTAATCTTAGCATCAATACTTGTTGTGTTGGATCAAATTCATGGCTGCCTAGATCAATTTTAATTAATTAATTAATTAATTAATTAATTAATTATTATTTTTTGTGTTTTCAAGAAAAGTAAATAAATGAATAAATTTTTGCTTATTCACATTGTTCTGATGAGCAAATTATTAAGATACTTACCGCAATCAATTTGGAAAACTCAGTGCACTGTTTGTCTATTACAATATATTATATTAATCCCTCCGTCGTAAAAATGTGTTCTAATTTGACTCGGCACGTTTTAAGAAAAATAGGTAAAAATAAATATATTTTTTTAGGATAAATAGAAAAAGTGGTACTTTTTTTTTTTTTTTGCTAAAAAGAGAAACGAGAATAAATTTAAATGACATTAAAAAAAAAGAAAAAATAAATAAATAAATTTTGATGACATATGAAATATGTTATTTGAAATAAAATTTAAATATGCAACAAAGAATGTTGCTCCAGTTCTTGTGATTCATTTATGTCGGTGCATGTTCGTACTTCTATAAATATAGTTATGTTTGTAACTTGGATTTTATATTGCAGCATGATATATGTGATTCAGTTCTGATTAATATTTAAAATGTTTTATTAATTTAAATTTTAATTAATTAGGGATAGCCAGAACATCCCCAATTAATTAAAATTGAATTTATTTAAAATCACATTAATAAATATTGATTGTAATTATCATATATAGTATAATGAGATCTACCTGCAGGAGTAGTTTTATTGTTAGATTTTGTTTGAATTTAGTTGAGCAACACTTTAGCCCATAGGCAAATAAATTATATATTCTACCCATATTTTGACATGTACACATTGGTAGAATATATAATTTATTTGTTTCGTTTGATGAATATGTTATATGTATATTTAATTTTGCAGTATTTAACCCTATGAATTTATGTGCCGTTAAGTGTAGAATTTTCTTTCACCTAAGTTGGATGGACATTGATTATGTTATTCGGAAAGACCAGCCGTCAGGTATTACTGAAATTAGTGAGCCAGATGAAGTGGATCTTTATAAATGATGGAGAGATCTAACTGTCTTTCCATGATGCTCATAAAGATCACGATATCTGTTGGTGTCCATGCGTCTGTCGATTAATATACTAATGTCAGAGAGCTTTTGAAAGACATTGACAAACAATTCGTCAAATCTGATAAGGTGTTTGCCAGAATGCTGATTATTCAATTCTTTACCGTAAAGCTTACTGGTGTGAGGGGTGTGCGCGAGTATATAATACGCATGGTGGCCATATGTGAGTTTTTTCTTATTCACTATATTTTGTACATTTTGCCTCATCAATACGGTCCATTCAAAATATTCTACAACACACACAAGGATAAATGGTCCATCAACGAGTCGATAACTATGTGTGTCCAAGAGGAGGAGAAACTGTTCATAAAAGGAATGTGATAAAGTGAATATGACGGTTCATGACAATAAAATAATTCACGATGCAAATGTAGATGTGATACTTTTCTTTTCGAACCGGTTCTTAAACTTAGTACAATCTTTTTCCTTGTGCCCTTTTCGTTTACAGAAAAAACATAGAGACTTAATTCTTTATGATTCGCTCGGCAGGCACAAGTCCCTTACCCTTTGCATCGTGCTTTTTTTTTTTTTTTTTTTTTTTGCCATGAACCGTCAGGTTTACTTTATGACATTCCTCCATCAACAGTCTCTCCTCTTCTTGGACACACATAATCATCAACCATTGATGGATCATTTATCCTTATGTGTGTTGTAGAATATCTTGAATGGACCGTATTGATGAGGTATGGTGCACAAAATATAGTGGATAAGAAATGACTCAAACATAGTCATCTCCAAGGATTTCAGTTGCGCCGCAATATCCCGCATGCGCATTATGTGCTCGTCCACACCCATGAGCTTCATGATGGAGAACTGAATAATGAGCGTGCTGACACAAGCCTTATCAGACTTGACAAATTGTTCTTCAATGGCCTTCAAAAGTTCTCTGATATTATTATGTTGCTCAACAAACTGGCGGATACCAGCAGATATCTTAGTTTTTATAAGAATCATAGAAAGATGGTTAGATCTCCGTAGGTTTAAATCGATGTATGATGGATGAAGAAGCTGTTTGGTGCTATTTGAGAAAGAAGTTATGCCCTGCCGGTAACCGAAAGGATTGTTGTCGCTCTCGCAGTTCGTTGGAGAAGAAGTCGCTGCCGTTGTTCGTCGGGATGAGGAAGAACAAATCTGAACTGTTTTTCTATTTGGCATGTATACGAACAGAGGACATAGACAAGAAGTTCAATTCAATTGGATTTTGATTTCTCAATTTGCTTTTTGCCTTCAATATTTGCTTGCTTTTCTTTTTCGATTCGGTTGTATATTATTTTGGTTTACTCGATTATTCCTCTGCTAATTAATTTGTAATAACGAATGCGTTTATTTTTCAAATGATTCATATCGTAAAGTGTATCCAATCTATCCTCCGGAGGAGGTTTCGATTTTTTGGGAATATCTTAGTGAATGAATTAGTAGTTGTTATTTTACGAGACATTGTTCAAATAAAGTCATTGATCCGAGATATAATGTCTATATTGTTAATATGAGTAGTTTATTTAATTTATTTAACTTTTATTTACTCTCGGATGATAATTTTAAATAACCTAATATTGACTCATTTATACACGAAAATTGACATAGTACCAACTCAAAAGAAGTATTTATCTTTTATTTTATATGCTCTTTTCCTTCGGATAATTATGTCATTTGTTTGAATGAAAATAAAAATAATAGTACTTTAGTGAGATATGGGTTAAACAAATAGTGACGATTATTATTTGTTAAAATAAAAATATTAAAATTATAATCGAATAAAATTATTTATATAAATATATTATTTGAATGTTTAAAAGACATTAATATTTTTTTTTTTTACTCATATATATATACATATATTAACTGTTGTGAATAGAAATCAAAATATAATAAAGAATCGGAAGAAAATTGCTCGATGAAAGGAGACTCAGATAGCAGCCACTCATCCCCAGTCCTATGACGTCCTCTCCGAGTTGACCTACAAAAGTGTCGATTGTGGTGGTTCCCAATACCCACGAACCCTAGGACGATTCTTGCAAAGTAGCAAAGAAAATGAATTCGTTTGAAATTGACACAAAGTGGCTAGGCATAGGTCGTGTATTCGTCGCTCACATCCAAAGAGTATCTCACTGCGACATTTTCTCCAAAGATCCCAAACCCATATATAGAGAGGAAGGCAAGACGGATAGACCCCAGGAAGGTAAGAAACAAACTCACCTTATAGAGTATTGGATAAACTCAATCGGAATCGAAGAGGAAGGAGATCGGCATCGAGATTGGAGGAACAAATGTTGGGACTTCTTCAATCGCGAACAGAGTCAGAGAAGATCGGTTCTGATTTTAAGATGGGTTTGTAATTAAACAAACCGGGTCGGGTCGGGTCGGTTATGAATTCGGGTTGGACCGGTTCGTGGGTTAAGCCTAAACACACCATCATTAACATTATAGCTAGAACTATTATGCTAATACCTATTATGTATTTACTAACTATTTGAAAATGCTACAACTATTTATTATAACTACTAAAAATTTATGAGGCTATCAAAATAATTCAAAAAATATACCAACAGAATAATTATAATAAAAAAATAATGAAAAATAATTTCAAAAAAAAATCCAAAAAAATACAAAAAATAATGAAAAATAATTTCAAAAAAAAATCCAAAAAAATACAAAAAATAATAACAACGTATTTCAAGAATTATTTAATCACCACTAAATACATAGCCAATCAAGAACAAAATTTTTAGCATATTATTATCCATATTTTCACAAAGAAAAATATACCGAAAAAATAAAAGAAAAGAAGGTTTAACCTTTTATTCACATATTGAGTTTTATCAAACTCAAACCGTAATTTTTTTTTTAGCTAGCAGTCGAACCCGCTGTTTGCCCTTATCCTTCAAGCCAGCGATAAAGTACCATAACGATTGAGCTTCAGGAAGCCGTGGAACCAGGGAAAGAAGATAGTCGAAATCATCGATATAATCATAAATCGAATCAGATTGTTTAATAGTCGCTAACTATTCATATGTGTTTTGAACTTCTAATCCACTAAAACATTGAAGCAATTCAACTTGAAAATGATCTTATGAAATACCTTCATGAACCTGCCTCACGACTGTGAACCAATGTTGTGCAACCCTAGTCATGCTTAATTGAGCCAATCGTAGAGGAGATGTGATGGGGTGCCATTGAGATAAAAAAAAAAAAAAAAAACAAATTAGCTTTCTGGATCTAACTTTGAGGGTCAAATCCATATATTTCAGGTAATTTTACCTTCTTTACAGCCCAAGGTAAAATTGTTGTTGGTTTGGGAGGAATATGATCACCTTCAGCGAAACTGTTATCCCCACTAGCGGTGAAAATGTAACTGAATGTAGAACCACCACTTGCATCCTGGGATTGTGGTTGTTTGTTGTTTGACCCAACCTAACACGACTTTCCGAAATTTAGCAGAATCAATCTGATCGGCCTCCATAACATATTTGATTTGAGCATCGTCTTGGATATGCTCTTCATGTTGCTCAATTTAAGCTTGAATAAAGCGAGTTTCCATTAAAATCGAAGGGAATAGCATAAACGGAACATTAACAGCAGGTCAAACCAATAATACGCATGAGAAAATTAAATACAACAAGAAAATGAAATAAGAATACGATAGAGGAATTAAGAAGTTATATTGAAATTAGAGGAGTTCACTATCTCACAACCACTAAGTTGGAGCGTGAATACAAATAAGCCCAAAATATCATAATGAATATCAAATCTAAACCTCCACCTCTTTTATACTTCTCTCTAATGTAACAACCTCTAGCCACTTTGGTTATTTATCCTTTTAGCCCTTCTAGAATACACGTGTAGTATCCTTTACGTATTACTCTAATTGCTACTTAATTATGGTTATGTATAAGTATTTTAGTGTGCCCAAATTCCATTCAATATTATTCGTGTGTTCCATCCAATTAAAAGCACAAATAATACACATTATGTGCCCAATGACTGCAATCCTTGTCCCATGATTTTTCGTCGGAATGGCAGTAATTTTAATAAATTAAAGTTTTGATCAAATTATAATTTTTAATAGTCTCAATTCTCTATTGTGGCTACTGTGGCAACGATCCACAGTTGTTATGGCAATATCTTTTTATGAAGACAATCCTTTGTAGTGTTGGTGGCGCTAAATCATTGAAAAAGTAAATTATAATAGGTGGAAACTCCGGATAAGTAATTGAATATCAAACCAAAATTTTGATAAAATAATTAGAAGCAATTTGACAAGTAAAAATATCTCAATATGTTGTTGCCGAAAAATTCTAGCAATTGAACGCCGAATGCATTTGTATATGCAGCCAAAGTCGGTGGCAACAAAATTATTGAATGTGTTGACTAGTATTAACCAAATATTAACCAACTGGAGACGCTGCAAATCTCCTGATAAAACAATATTGATTGTGTTCTTTTGACGGTTTGATTCTCAAATTTACTGTAGTGACACAACACACTTTCACTAATTTGATACTATTTATTTTAAAAAAACATCACATCAAATATATTTTTCTCTCACAAAATATCAAATCAAAGGACGACCTATCGGTGCAGCAACATCACCGGTCAACAGCCATCAAAATAACATACCCTCTGTACTACAATCAAATTTGTGTTTGTATTAAAAAAGATTGTGAGTAAGAATATATTGATAGTTTTAATATTAACTACAACATTTATTATGAACATTATATAAAAATATATTATATGTTAAAATAAAAAAATCAAATATTTAAATTATTTATTTATTTTAATTTTAATTTATAATTATTTTTACTAAATAATAATTATTTTTATTATTTTTATTAATACACTTTTTTAATTCCTTTGCTTATTATACTTTAACAACTTTCAATATATGAGAGTGAGGGAGGGAGTAGAATAGAAGACAAGAAAGAATGAAAGAACTTTAATACGGTGGCCAACTGTAGCGTAGCACACACAGACACAAGCATCTCTAAAAGCGGAGAATTTGACCCGTTTCCTGCTCAGTCTTGACTTGTTTGTTCACATAAGCAATCCATTTCAAACACTTGTCCCAAACGTATAATTGCATCGCATTTGCATCTTCCCGCACGCCAAACATCTGATTTCTTATACTGCTAGCTTCTTCTTCTTCTTCTTCTGATTCTGCAACGTATCTAAAGGGAGAGGGAGCTTCGCCCCTCTCTCTTTCTTTCTATATGCGATTGCTATTGACGCAGGGCAGCGATTTTTCAACGATCTTGAGTCGCGTTGGGCAATGGAAGACAAGGGAGATGTGGGAAATTCGCGGCACGATTTAATTGAAGGGACGCCGGTTTTTGTGAAGGAGCTGATTGCCGGCGGGGTTGCCGGTGGATTCGCCAAAACTGTTGTTGCGCCGCTCGAACGCGTCAAGATTTTGTTTCAGGTATTTTCGAATTACTGGACAATTTGTTTACAACGCAGGTGTTCTGAATTTGGGGATGATTATCTGTGCCCTAGTTTAATTGAGGAGATTATTGTTCTTGTTGGAATTCGGATTTAGGTCAGGCTGGAGTGAAAAATCCTGTGTTCTAATGTGTTGATTTTGATACTTTTACTATTCTCTTGATGCTTCATTAAGCTTCAGATTCTTTTGTTCGATATGGAATTGTTAAGATTTGTCAGTTCTTGAGTAATCAATATGGAGGTATCAATCATTGTACATCTCTTTGAAAATCAAGAAAACCATTCATTCACAATGTTTGCTTATTTTTGGTGGATTAGAACTTAGAAGGACAAGATTCTGTTTACATTTGATTCGATGCTTTGTATTTCTGCATGCGCACGCACGTCATATGAAGGGTTGATAAAATTGAGTGTAGGAGTAATAGCATTGAGTATTTGTCTCATTGTATTGGCGGTCGAAAAGTATGGTGCTTGCGGATGAACATAGGCATTATTGCAGCGTCCAAGTTCATCAATAAGTTGGAACATCTCTCATTTTGCATGATTGGTTTGCATTCTTGTGAGGAATGTGATTGCTGTATGTATAGAAACTTTTATATTTTGATTACTGTTTTTTTTGTAAGAACTTAAAATGAATTGACCTTTTGGATGGATTTACCTAATAAAACATTCTCAAGTTCAATTTGATTCCCTGCAAGTTTCAATAATTTGGCCTGTTGAAATTATTACAACTTTGTTTCTATATGTAAATGTCAGGATTGTGCAGTAGCCAAGAAAATGCCACAGAAATGAAAATTACAGATATAAAAACTCATTACAATTGTGCCTACGATAGTTTTGTTGGATGAATACAATTAAGCTGAACACACAAGCGAACTCATTATATTTCTTGGAGTAAAATATTATAATCCACTGTTTCATAGAAGTCCTTGGCCTAATTTACCTTTTTGTAAATATTGCTTATTTCATTGTGAAATCTTCTTACATAGACTACCTTTTTGCATTGTCGAAAGAGGTTAGACAGATGAATCTCTTTCTGTGGTGGGTAATCTCTACATCAGCGCGATCTTCACTGTGTTCAGTTTATAGATAGTTTCGACAAGCTTGTGTGAAACTCATGCTGTTGCGTATTGATAGAATCCCAGAATTTGTTACCTGCTTGTGTATGAAGCGCAACTTTCTTTAATGGACTTTTTGCCGTAGATACACGAATAGTTTGTAAAATGGTATGCTAACAATTGTTGTAATAACTTTATTACCCAGACAAGAAGAGCCGAGTTCCATAGTGTTGGCCTGCTAGGATCTTTCTCGAAAATTGCCAAAACTGAAGGGGTGCGTGGATTTTATAGGTAGGTACTTTGTCGTAGTTGTATTCGTAGCAACTTTAAGGAATCATATTTTGTAATTCAATTCTATTGTTATTCATACTAAGCATATTCATACGGTATTTTCTCAGAGGGAATGGAGCAAGTGTTGCTCGTATTGTACCTTATGCAGCATTGCATTACATGGCCTACGAAGAATACCGAAGATGGATCATTTTAGGTTTCCCCGATGTCTGGAGAGGTCCTGTCCTCGATCTTATAGCCGGATCGTTTGCTGGGGGGACAGCTGTTCTATTCACTTACCCTCTTGATTTAGTTCGCACAAGATTGGCCTATCAGGCAAGTGTCAAGAAAACATACATTTTACCACAATCGATATTCCATGCTACAGTTTATGTAAAACCAAACAATGATTTTAACAGTGATGCGCAGGTTGTCGAATCCTCAAAAACCAGTGTCAAATCGCATGCTTCGAGAGAGCTCGTCTACAGAGGAATCTTGGATTGCTTCTCTCAGATATACAAAGAGGCCGGAGTAAGAGGTCTCTACCGAGGTGTTGGTACGTTACTGCTGTTCCTCATTCATTTTCGGGAAAATTGTTCATAATCCACTTATGTTTTGGAAAATCTACGCCATTTGTCTTTTTTTCATAATCTAGAAATTGCACGAAACTCTATCGGGTTTTAAAATATATTGCATAGAATCGTTTTAAGCAAGTTTTAGGATATTTGGTGCAGAATTTCCAAACTATAAGTGGATTATAATCAATTTTGTCTTTATTTTCGATGATAATTACATTTCCATGGCTTGTTTTCTCAACCCGGATTCGTTTCTCCAGCGCCATCGCTGTACGGGATCTTCCCCTACGCGGGATTGAAATTCTACTTCTACGAGGAAATGAAACGCCACGTCCCCGAAGATCACAAAAAGGATATCACTGTTAAACTCGTCTGTGGCTCCGTTGCCGGTCTACTAGGCCAGACTTTCACTTACCCTCTCGATGTTGTCAGACGCCAAATGCAGGTAATAACCTTCTTCCTCCCAATCGACAATTCCTTCAAAACTCTGTTTCCAACAGCTTCAACTATCATGGTCAACTTTATGCAACAAAAATTCAACAAATATGACATCGACAGGTTCAGCGACTCGAATCCGGAATCAGTGCAAAGAGAGGGACATTAGAAACTCTTATCACGATATTTCGAACACAAGGATGGAAACAACTCTTCTCGGGGCTTAGCATCAACTACTTGAAGGTGAATACGAAATCGATACTCTCTTCATTGTTATTGACTCTTAATAAGCAATTGTATATTGTAGGTTGTACCTTCAGTAGCAATTGGTTTCACCGTCTACGATCTCATGAAGGCGTCGCTGCAAGTTCCGCCGAGGGATGAAAAAACAGCTCCTGCGGGCGGCGTAGAGTTCGAGAAGCGACCGAACAGCCAGAGTTCTTCGTCGCTGCCGTTGTCCCAAACTCAGCAATGACCATTTTGTTGTTTGATTCCAAACTGGTGAGAATTCAATGCAATTTAATCACCATTGTTGAATTTGCAGAAATTTGTGAAGGAGGTGAGGCGTGTATATAGTGAAAAGGGGATATATTTGTTAATATAGGGACATTCTAATAATAAACATATAATATGATACGAAGAGTAGGTCCCACATAACCCCTAATATTTTATTTTTTCTTTTTGGAAAGAGCTTTGCTTATACGGATACTTTTAGGGTGTGTTTGTTTGGGGGTTTGGATTTTGGATTGGGATTTGAATAGTAAAAATTTTGAATTTAAATAGTTGTATGATGTGATATAAATAGGGTTTGATGTGATGTTTTGAATGTAAAATTGATTTTTAGTATAATATAAAAAATGAAAAATAGGTGTTTGATTTGATGTTTTTGGGGGGGAAAAAATTGGATGAATAGTGAAAATTCTCCAAAATCCTTCAAACAAACACACCCTTAAAGATTTTTACACAGTTTTTTAAAAATCTATACATAAGTTATCTTTATGTGTTGTTGTCTAAAGTTTTAAAGTTGTATTTTATTTATTTATTGGGTGCAAAATTAGTTCAAACTCTAATTAGGCACGTCAATTGGATAAATTATTTCTATTTATTGTGAGAAATATTTCACACGCATAATCCCAAAAAATAATTATTAACTCAAAATCACTCAATATAAAAAAATAAAAAATAAAATAAGAATATAATATATCTTAAAGTATTGACACTTAAAATTATAATGAGAGAACTTCGAATTCTAATAAATTACTTGTTCAGCACTCTACCCGCTTGCTGCTTTTGCTGCATTTATTATTATTATTTTTAATTTTAAATAGAAAAATTCAAATATTACATTTATTTGGTATTTATAATAATTATAATTTAATAAAATATATACAATATATATCATTTTGTATAAAATAAATTTTTTTATAATATAAATAAATAAAAATTTAAAAATATATATTGAATACAATATAAATACATAATAAAATTATACTATCATTAATTTTATCAATTAAATTTAATATATATTTATATTATCATATTTATTACCCATCAAATTAATATTATCACAACTTTCCAAATTCAAATCAAATCTACGTACAAAAGAACACATAAATTCAAACCTACTGTAAAATTCAAATAAAAACAAATCTCAAATTTTCCCAAACCTACCTTAATAAGCATACCCATGTATTTTAGAAAAGAAACACTCAATCCTGGCTATAGAGTGTAGTGTACCGTACCATCTCTTTTCCCCACACATCTCTTTGACTCCCAAACCCAATGCAACTCCGGCAGCAGCAGCAGTTGACTCACTTGACCATGTAAGCTGCGCCGGACTCAATGGCAGCGCCGCCGACCCCCAAAGAATCCACGGCTGCCGGAAGGATGAAAAGAGAAGATTACAGGAGAACCAATCACGACTCCGCTTTCACCGATTGGAAGGTCCGTCCGTCTCAACCAAATTTAAAACATTACACTACTGTTTATGAGTTATTTATGTGCTGCAAATTGCAATTTCCCTAAATATTACCATTTCTATTAGCTATAATCGCTTGTTTATGGTAACAAAAGCGCCTCTTATTACTCTGCTTCTTCTTTCTAGACATTAGAACAATGACAAGCCTAGTCTCTGATCTGTGATTGTGGGGCGTGTTAAATGCGATAGTTTCTCCATAGGGAAATTTCTTCCTTCTTTTTGGTTTTAATTATAATTCGTTAGGCTGAAACTTCTCCTTGTACCTTTGAGGAATTTGAAATTTACCATTAATTTTGCTTATAATTTTTGTCAATTTTAGTGTGATGGGATTTATTGCGACTGAAAAGATATTTCGAAATTTTTGGTATACCAAATTGTATACTTCCCTATACCATATCGAAAATTTATAGCTGTACAGCATAAGAAAAGTTTTATGTAAACCACAAAACTTTTGGGGAGAGAGCAAAGGAGACAGTTGGGTGAATACCTAAGGAAGTGTTTGGATATTTAGTTTAGGGTTTATATTAGGGATAGTAATATTATACTTAAGGGTGCGTTTACTTTGAAATATTAGATAATAATATCTATATTATTTCTATGGATTAATGGAGCTAGCTTTAATCCATTATAGTAAGCATGTGATTAGAGTGGAATAATATTATCCATCCTAATAATCAAAGTAAACACACCCTAATAATACTATAGGGTATTGAAGCTTTTGGTGTCTGTACTTAAAACATCAATATATAAAAAATTTCAGTAAATTCGGTATTTTTCAATATGTTAAGTTCAATATCTCGAAATATTTGATATTTTATACAACCCTAATGGTGCCTAGTTTAAATATGAGTAATATAGAGTGACCTCAATGGATTCATAAGGACATAATTTGAACAAAAATGTGTGTCCATTTGTTAATCCCAACAGCCACCACCTTGTACCCTGTTTTAAATTAATGTTCTTAGTTTTCTCCAAAAACAAAAGCAACAAAAAAGTTCTCGGTTTTAGACTCGATTTATCTTGAGTGCGCCGTTGGATTATCGCATAGTTAAATTGGTGTTAATTTGGAATATGAGTGAATTGCAACCATTTTGATAAAGAGTCTATTGTGCGATCCTATACACTTTACTTAAAAAACACAATGTATTTATACAATACATACACATAACAATAAAAGTCAACAGAAACACACAGAAAACATCGTTTCTTTAATATTTTCACCATTCTCCATACTTCACAATATAAATACCTAAAACTATAAAACTAAACAAACACACTCTTGATTCCCTATCCCTATTTCACCCAAATTCTCAACAATTCTTTAGCTGAATTTTTTTTTATGTCTTCTGGTTGAAGGTGTTCTAGTCTATTTATGAAGAACTTTTTAATTTAGGTCGATATTGATTTAAAGATATTTTTAAGGCAAACAATGTAATTTATTAGCTGATTCACTTTTATTCTATATGCAGAAGAAATTGCTTTTTACATCTTGTTCTTTAATATCTGTTTAAGCTCTTGGTTTATACGATCTACTTGTGAATGGACGGAAATGGTAGCTTTAGATGCATTCGAGATCAGCTTTAAGTTTTCAGACCTGTAAATTGCATTTTTACTACTACACTCCTAGTTCTAATGCATTTTTTTTAACTAGATTCTTGTAGGACCTTTCGATTGGGAGGAACATGAAAAGGGGAAAGAGGGAGCCGAAAGGTATAGGGTTCAGAATCTTCCAAATTTGACTCCTTGCCCAGGTGTTTATGAGCTTGGTATAGGTGTGTCGAGGCTGGAATCTGGGAGAGAGCCTCGTAAATTTGATTCGAGCTGTGTATTACCTGTTTATGTTGGACAAGCTGACAATCTGAGGTATAGACTTCAGAGGTACGGCCGTGATGGTGCACATTTGGAGAATGGATGTTCGAATCGGAAGTTTACAGACACTGAGTGTGTTCATACTTATAATGGTCCTGGACTGTTTACACTTACATTCTCAAGAGGATTCCCAATTCTTTATAGATATGCTATCGTAAGTATTGGAATTCCATCCTCGATCGTACATTTTATAACATTAAGATGCTTAAAAATTTTCCGAATTTCATTTGGCAGATGCAAAGTAAGAAGGAAGCGGAGATGACTGAGAAAAAGATGCTGGAAAATTTTGATTATGCATGGAACAAAGGGGGAAATGGCGTGCGCCGTGATGATGATATTTTCCAAAAATTACAAGACCTTTCGAAAGCGTCGAGGTTTTATCTTCTAGCAAAGAAGCTCCTTGATTTCAACCAGAAGCCAGTAGGCATCAAAATCGAAAATCTTGAAACAGACTCATGTAAGAATGGTTCCAATACAAGTGATACAAACAATGGAGTAACTTTCTCGAAGATATATGGAATTAAGAAGGTGAAGCCCGAACAAGTACAAAACGGCTGCTCTGATCATGTCCCTGATATCTGCGGAGTTGTGTCTAATGGATCGGTTTGCACTGCACCGCCTGTTAAGGGTAGAAAGCGATGCGCCGAGCACAAAGGAATGAGAGTGAAAAGCTCAAATTCTAAACCGGTTACAAAGGTGAAAACTTCTTCGAACACTGCAAACCTGGATTCTAATTTTCAAGATCAGCCTTATATTTATGAGGAATCGAGCAATGACATTGGTCCTATCTGCGGATTTGTCTTGAATGATGGATCACCTTGTCGAAGAAAGCCTTTTCAAAAAAACAAAAGGTGTTTGGAGCATAAGGGAAGAAGGATACGTAAAAGCTATGGGATGTGAAACAAATCCATTCTTTCTTTGGATGATGAGGTTAGTTAATTAAATTTTGTGCATTGACAAGTAGCTTGGAGTAGACAATGATAAGATAAAATTGTGTTTATATATATTTGATTGGTTGTTGGGAGCTTAATTTAATTTAATAGAATTATTGTGAACTTGAAATGGGCAAATATTTGGATATCTCCAAAAGATTAACTGACTTGTTCCAGGTAAATTTTTGATCGAACCTAATATCTTGCAAATTAGGCTCGATAAGTCACACTAGGCAAACCATATGTGGCAGATGAACCTAGAGGCGTCGGGGTTTGAACAATTGAACCTATGATTTTACGGTCACAAGTTTACTCCACACCACCGGATTATTCCTTACGGATCAGTAGAACTATTCTTGTGGATACCGATGAGAAAACATGAAAAATAGGAAATCGGTAATCCAAACCTAATTATGTGTTTGAGAATAATTTAAAATTTAAACTTCATGATTGATCATTGTGTGGTTAATTTAATTCCATGTGAGGTTAAGATATTTGGTTTGTGAGGACATTCAATGATCCTTTGGATCTTTGCTTGAAGTTTTACTTCTTATCATTTGTATTATTATATATGATAATGATATTTTATTACTGCAATGTCACCGGTTTGAATCCCCCTTAGCCTTTTAGTTGAGAGTCACGTTAGACGAAATTCTATCCTACATCAAATCATTACATCATTTGTGGGGTATTAGCAATTTGCTGTACTAAATTTGACTGTCTTTTCAATTTGTATTCCTATAATATTAATTTCGAAAAAATGTCCCTTTTTTACTAATATGCTCAAAATTCAGTCTAAACGCTAATTAGAGGAATATTAAGGGTAATTGAAGAACGTCGTTGGCGGAGTGGAGTAATCACGTGCCACCCACGTGACCCTTCATCATTAGCCTGAAACGGTTCTCCTTAGACCAAGTTCTCCACCGAACCTGGAGTAATCACATTGGCACGCTGTTGCTGACATGGCGCTTATGCAGTTGACATGTCATCACCACATATTTTTCATGTCAGCGATATGTGAATTTTTATTATTACTATTTTTTTAATTTTACAAAATATTTTGGTAAACTATTTTTTAGTTCCGTATATAACATCTTTTATTATTTTTAGGATTTTAAATAAATTATGTCTGAAAATAGTTATGCAAGTAAAATTTTCTTACTAAAATAGTCCTTCGAAGTCGCATCTACATGGAGATGACATATCAATTGCGTCAGCACCAGCGGACGAGCATTACGAGTCCGGCATCGAATTATGGTTTTAGCAAAATACTTTTACTTACAGAATCTTATACAATAATAAATATTAAGTTATTTTATCATATAATTATATAATTATTACAATAGTATTATAATCCTATTATGGGAAGTAAACATATCCAAAGTACGTAGTGTCTTTACTTATGTGCGCCACTAAAAAATAATACTAATAACGATGAAAATATATTTACAAATTTAATAATATTTACGAAAATCTCCGCCACAATTAATAAAATATTAAAAGATATGGACAAAACAAATTCGAACCTATTCTCCTAACCACTCATCAAATTTCCTCTGTATATAAAACTCCCTCAAAATCCCCAATTTTTGTAGTCAGTCTATCCGTCCCAATGCCGGCCGGGGAATTCTTCCACCCATCGCCGCCTCCGCCGCCGCCGGGGTCGGCGGAGGAAGAGAAATGGGTGTGGAATCAAATCAAAGCCGAGGCTCGTTGCGACGCCGACGCGGAGCCCGCCCTAGCCAGCTACGTCTACTCCACAATCCTCTCTCACTCCTCCTTGGAGCGATCTCTCTCCTTCCACCTCGGCAACAAGCTCTGCTCCTCCACTCTCCTCTCCACGCTGCTCTACGATCTCTTCCTCAACATCTTCTCCACAGACGCGTCCCTCCGCTCCGCCACCGTCGCCGATTTACGCGCCGCCCGTTTCCGCGACCCTGCCTGCGTTTCCTTCTCCCACTGCCTCCTTAACTACAAAGGATTCCTCGCTTGCCAGGTAATTTTTCCACTCCTCGCGACTTCTGATTAATTGCTTCCGATTTCAGTTGATTTGATTCGCCGATGGAATGGATGAACTGTTTATTGCTCTGATTTTGGGTGAATCTGTTGCCGAATCATCTATGGTTTTCTTATTTACTGCTAACTAATTTCTAGGGCTTTTCACATCTTTGTCTGTGTTCCCTATGAAATGTTGTGTGGAAATTTGGGGATAGATTTTGTCACAGAACACGACAGGGAAAACATTCCATTACTTTTTAAAAGATTATTACTCAGTCTATCACCTGTCCCACCTCACACTGTATGCCATTTTACTATTTAGGTTAGTCTTACAATTCAATTATCGATTTAGTTTTGCCATTCACTTTTCAATCTTGACCCACTAAACCCAAGAATATTCTAAACCTTCTCATTTTACATAAAACTCAAAATAGCACACCAATATAATAATAGTATTAGATCAAAAATCTTTTGGCACAATCCATGTGGTACGGATGGATGGAGGATCATTTTCCTTTTTCTGTTATCCAAAAGTCTATAGGTGAAAAATCATACTCCCAGTCATGTAAATCTGTGCTTAAATAGTTTGATACGAGCTTTAATAAAAGTTGATAATAATTATTATTTGTTCTTTGTTTTAGAGTAAAAAAATATTAAAAAAAAGATACCTATTGGTAAACATCCATATTTATATGTTTATGGTTTGGGTTTCAAATCCAAATCTTCATTATTCAAGCTAAGTTCCAATTAAAATATATTTCTTCTCAATCTAAGTATATATGATTTGGACTTATCACAAACTTTAGTAGTTTACATGAATTTGGAATATTTCATGTGAAACTTATCACTTGCAACTGTGAAAAGTATTCCAAGCATGTTTGTAGGATTATATGGTGAACTAGCTACAATGCTTGTTCCTAATTAATGTTAGGCAATTTAGTACTTATAGGCGATGTTAAATTTTTTCTGACTTATTCTGAAGTTTGATGGTAGTTCCTCCCCAACCTTCTTTCGTCCTCAAGTTTATTCACTTGTTTATAAGAGCTCTTGCCGTAGGTTCTTGTTGCGTTCGTTTACTTCATGAAATTGTCGATGTTTTAAATTTAATTTGCTGAAGAATTCATATGCAAATGTCTTTCGGGCTTGCTCGTAATTACACCTACTTTAAGGCGCATCGAGTAGCACACAAGCTATGGACTCAGTCGCGAAAGCCTCTAGCACTAGCGCTTCAATCCCGCATCTCGGATGTCTTCGCGGTCGACATTCATCCTGCCGCCAAAATCGGGAAAGGCATCCTCTTTGATCACGCAACGGGAGTCGTAGTAGGCGAGACTGCCGTGATCGGTAACAATGTCTCGATTCTCCACAACGTAACTTTAGGTGGAACCGGCAACGTGGGCGGCGACCGGCACCCGAAGATTGGCGACGGTGTACTGATTGGCGCTGGGGCGACAATTCTGGGAAACGTGAGAATTGGGGAGGGCGCGAAGATCGGTGCAGGGTCGATGGTTCTTATCGACGTGCCTCCGAGAACGACGGCGGTCGGGAATCCGGCGAGATTGGTGGGCGGAAGGGAGCAGCCGAGGAAGCACGAGGAAGTCCCCGGTGAGTCGATGGATCATACTTCGTTTATAACTGAGTGGTCAGATTATGTGATATGATAAGAGTGAATGGGTCTGATTGGAATTTAAATTTATACAGTAAGGTTTGTATTTTGATGCAATATAGGTTATCTTAAATAGAATTGGATTAGTTAAATAAGTTTTTAAGTAAAAGTATTAGTTCCTCAATCATTCAAATGTTTGTTCAAAACTTTTGGGTATATATATTGTAGCTAGATGTGTACTTTTTGTTGATTTTTTTATTTTTACAGTAAAAATAACAAGAAATGCTCCCTCCGGAAGAAAAATGAATATTTTATTAAAATTTAGTTAGAAATTAAAGTAAATGAGAGAAATAATACAATAAAGTTAATAATATTTGCTGTAAATAAATATTGGATATAGAATAATAATTAAATGTTGATTTGTTAATTTTGCCGAAATTAATAATGAAATTAATTGTGACTGACTAAAAAAAAAGTGAGAATAAATTTGGCCGGAACGAGATAATATGATTTTTTTAATTTTTTTTTTTTTTAATGACAATATAGATTTAAATAACAAGAACTGTGCAAGCTTGACATATAAAGTGGTTGCGATTACTGTATAGGAACACAATACAATTTTGTTCCATAAGGGATGACCTAGTGGTGTGGGGTGGACTTATGACCATGAAGTCATGGGTTTAGCCAAAAATTTATCCAAAGATAACATCACATAAGATTAATGTTTGCTCGTAAAATATATCTATACTGCGCATTCTATATAGAGATGTGTCCGAGCATATGCAACAATGAATTGTTTGTCTATTTATGATGTGCTAATTGTATGATTTAATCCAATAAGCTACGTAAATTGGTTTTGCAATGAAAAATTGGTTTTGTGATGAAATTTTCTAGTCACAGACGTTTGTGCACTCAACTTTGTGCCGCTCATTCTCCATGTTCTATTGTTTACACTCACCGGAGGAGCTAACAAAAGAAGAAGAACTCGGAGAATCAATAAAAGATGTTGACTAGCTCATAGACCAAAATCAAAATTATTTATAGTTTATAAACCAACTTGAGTTTGCTCAACAATATAGACAATATGAAAAACGGATTTGGGAAGAGGGACTTTGTGAAGATATCTGTAGTCTGATGATCAGAAGATCCACTACAAGAAATTATCAATTTTGTAACGAAATTTTTTCGTTTCTAAATTCATTTTTTCTGTTATTAATGATATTAGAGACAAAATTAGAGATGGAATTACGTTAGCTACGTGAACTTTAGGAACGGAATTCCGTTACAAATATACTATTTTTTTGTAGTGAGAGACATGAGATAGGTGGACAGTACATGCACGGACACGCTGTCAAACAAAGTGGCAATCAATCTCAATATGCTTGGTGCGCTCGTGAAAGACACGTTATAGGAGATCTGGGTCACGCTCGTGCTATCACAATGGAGAGAAGTGAAAGAAGGCTGAGGAACCCCGAGATCATTAAGAAGTCGACGAAGCCAAAGAAGTGTCTATTCCTTATTACGCCAAGAAATAAGTGTGTGTTCCTTACTTTGCATTGGAGCGAGAAACAAGTGTTCGTTTCTTACTACGCTAAGAAATAAGAAAATTCTCAAGTAAAAGTAATAACATATGATGGAACGAAGATCAGTGGGATCACCTGCCCAATCGGCATTAGAGAAATCAGCAAGGACCAATAGAAAGTCAACAGAGAAGTGAAAACCATGTAAAAGAGTACCCTTAACCATGTAAAAGAGTACCCTTGACATAGCGAAGGATGCGCAACACAACAGCGTAGTGAATTGTCCGAGGGTTAGTTATAAACTGACTAACAACATGACCGGCATGAGCTATGTCAGGGCGAGTGACCGTCAAATAAATTAGGGATCCCACCAACTATCGATAGCGAGAGGGATCCTCTAGGAGAGTGCCATTGAGAGGAGTACTCGGCAGTTCCGCTCGAGAGGGGTGGATGCAATCTGGCTATCAGTGAGGCATGATTGAGATATGAGATCAGAGATATATATCGCTTGAAATAGATAAAGAGCATTCAAAGCGTAAGAAATCTCAAGACCGAGAAAGTTGCGGAGCTGACCAAGACTCTTCATGTCGAAGTGTCGATGGAGGTAGGTCTGCAAATTAGATATAACAGAGGTGTCATCGCCGGTAATAACCATATCATCCACATACAATAAAAGAATAATGATCCTGCAGACTAACGACGAATAAAGAGAGCAGAGTCATAAGAGGATGCAGAAAAGCCATACTGAAATAGCGCAACACTAAACTTGGTGAACCAAGCTCGGGGTGTCTGCTTCAGTCCATAAATGGTACGACACAACTTACATACCAAGGTAGAACGGATTTTGGGCCTATGTTTGTATGACAACACAAGTTTAAAGTTCAAAAGTTTTGGCTTATAAACCTATCCGAATATGTCTTGTTGACATCTCTATTTTCACATTGTAAATTATAACATAAAAATTATTTACAATGTAGAGTAGTAATAAATTGATCAAAGTATGCCCTAATACATAGGACTAAGTATTTAATTTGATGATCGTAATCAGTACTTCATGATTTGGACGATGAGGCATGTGTGAAAATTTTGAAGAACTGCAAAGAGACCATATCAAAGGAGACAATAAAATTGATTATTATGGACAACATGGTCAACCACGAAAACCTTAAAAACATCCACAAGTACGAGGAGTATCATTTAGTAGTGGACATGGAAATGTTGGCTTTAACCATCATGGGAAAAAGAGGAATGCAAAAGAATGGGATGATGTTCTAAAATCGGTTGTTTTCCCAAACACATCATCAAATATATTCCAACACTAATCTCTGTCATCGAAGTTATACCTAGTTAATTTGTCATTCGAACTTTTTATTTGGCTAATTAAAAAACTAAAAATTGTTTAATAATAAGTCGAATGACTTGAACTTAAATATGACTTTCACATATGTAATTGAACAAATTTGATTTTGTATTTGTGGCCATTCACTAGAATATTAATATTTGTTAATATAGTGATTCCTTTCTATATATAATATAATAACGCAATTAGGATGTTAATTGAGACAAAAAAAGATGAAGGCAGATCGCATATATTTTTATATAGCACAACATGTAGTCTTGTCATATATAAGCATGTGTTGTGTAGTTTTACATTTGTATTGTACTATTTAAATATGCTTATTTGCTAAAATTAATAATATAGTGTGTTATCTAGAATTATATCATTTGTTGTCAAGATATGCACTATGTAAAATGATATTATGTGTTGTCTATCTTGATTATATGTACTGACAGGTCAAATCAGCACAATACTGATTTTGCACAATCAACACTCTAACCATTCCGAATAACAATAATTAAACAAAATAGTGTGTATTTTAAGCATAATTTACTACAAGAAAATAGAAATTTATGAAAGAATTTTTATTCTAAAAAAAAAAAAAAAAAAAACTTACACTATAAAGAAATAAAATAAATCGAAGATATGCCCAAAAAAAATAATTGATTGAACATACAGACACACAATTAAATTTGAAGAATCACATAAAGAGAATATCCAAGAAAACAACAGTTGTTTTATTGATTGAACATTCGACATTCATTTGAAATTTTCATTAAATCGATGTCGAGGGATACGCAACGATGACAGATTGAGGTACTGCTGATAAGTGTTTAATGGTGTGACGAGTGAATCCAGCCGATGTTAGAGCATTGGTCCATTCTTTCCATGTCCTCTCTCTTCCTTTGCTCGTATGTGCCATCATTGTCATGTCCAAAGCCATATGATAATCTCTGTGTTTGTTCTTATTAAGGTTGTCGACAACGTCGACCTCCTTATCATCATCGACCACAATATCCACAATTATCACTTTTCCGCTCTCCTTTGGAATTGCCTCCCCACAATTCTTCAAGATCTTCACACACGATTCATCGTCCCAATCGTGCAATACTGTCTATCACGAGATGTTATTTTATATATATATATGTAGTCGCAATTATTGTACTAAAGTATAAAGTTCAATATAGAGTTGATTGCATCATACTTAATATTAGGCAATATACTATACAACTACAGATAATTTATATTAATATAATATAAATACAGCATATTAACTGACATCACATGATAATTTCACACAATAAATGCTATTTGCGATTTGAACACAAGAAATTTATTATACTCCATTTAGAACAATAGTCTTATTTGTATTGAACACGAAATTTAAGAAATATTAATAGATAATCGGTAAAAAAGTATGGAGAATTGGTAATTAGTATTAAAAATAGCTATATTTATATAATAATAATGAAAAGATAAAAATAGTTTTCTAATGATATAACTATTAATAGAAATAAAATATTCTCTCCATCTCATTTAATTTGTCTACTCTTTCTATGTCTGTCTGTCCACATAATTCATTTTTTTTTAAATATAATTATACACTTTAATCACATTTTAAAATCATAATTTATAAATTTTTTTATTTTAATAAAACTATTTAGTCATCTTAATCTTAATCTTAATTTATAATTATTTTCACTAATACACTTCTTAATTACTTACTAATTAAACAATACCTAAAACTTCGTGCCAAAGCTAAATAGGACTATTTAGAACTATTTAGCTGAGACGAAAGAAGTAATTACCTCGGATCGAACAAAAAACGGAGTTGGTATTAAATAAAAATATATTTTAATTTCTCAGTACGAAATTTGCTGACTTACCTCAATCAATACGGTAACTATTTCTTATATACATACCATTAACAAAGTAGCGTCGGCGCTCGGAATAGACACGAACATGTCACCACCTACGTGCTCGATCCGATCATCACGGTCGGATGAAAACGACGAGACGTTGTGTGGAAGTTCGAAATTGACGGCTCGAGCGATCCACGGGCACGCCTTCACGACGGCGCGCAATGTCGTGCCGTTGCCACCGCCAACGTCGACCAACGTGTTGATCCCCTCGAATACGTCCGTGCAATCCTCGATTACGTTTGACACAATGAACTTCGCCAAGCACGCCATCCCCTCGTTGAACAACTCGCTAAAAGAGGGATTGGTCGCATTATACTTCCATAGATCCGCGCCGTTGGCTGCTTCGAAAGCACCGACGTCGCTATTCTTTGATGTCAAGAGCGCATCAAGTTGCAAGAATGGGACGACCGACTCCGGGCTACTTAAATATCGAATAATAGGGGCAAAGTTGTCTTTTAAGAGAGCGCGGGAAACGGCCGTTTGGGCGTAACCAACCGGCGAATCTTCTTGATCGCCGGTTTTCACCTCTTTGAAGATGCCGTGGTGAGTCAAGTACCTCATGACACGGTGGAGCAGTGACGGCGAACAACCCACCACCGACGAGAGCTCCGACAGCGTCGCGGCGCCGCCGGGGTGGTTTTCGACCAGGTCGGGAATTCCTAGGTTGATGGCACATCTCATCATGTACAATTCGAACGCCTTGAAGATGCATTTTAGGGTATAGTTCTTTGCTTGGCTTTCTTCTTCGTTCGACATGTTCGATTTTTGATCAATTGATTTTTGCTTGATTGATGTGAGGTTGTGAAATTTATATACTACTATTATTGGTTTTCTAAAATATTATACTCGTTCTGTCTCATATTTATTTATTCATTTTTTTTCATTAAGTTTTAGAAATATTAGTATTATATTATAATGTAGCAGAAATAAAAGTAAAAAGATTAAACTGACATTTGTATAATATATTGTAAATTAGAAGAATATTTGTAATGTCAGCTAAATTGTACAATTACTAAAAAAAATATTTTGTTATGAGACTGACCAACATGAAAAAATAGATAGATTGTTAAGAGACAAATGAAGTACTCACTCCGTCGAAAGGTTACCATTTTCTATTTTCGTCCTTCCCAAAACAAGGTTACCATTTCCTAATTTAGTAATTATACAACCTACTTAATATAATAAATACCCTATCAACTTACATTATATTATACAAATGTCATTACTTTTATATTACACCATACTAATAGGGATATTTTTATCTTTTTTACTACAATCCAATATAATAGGTATTATTAAAAAATCTACGTACAAAAAATAAACGTCACTCTTCCAATGGGACGGAGTTAGTATTTAAATTTTTTAAAAATTGATTTCTTTACTAGTTACAAAATACAGCTTGCTAGAATACAGTGATACAAATCCGATTCTCGTATATATCCATTCTTACTATTAATAAATAGGGTTTGGTTACTTTGTTACATATACATAACTTTGAAATAGGCAACGGCTTACGTGATGATCGGTGGAATAATATTCATATATATGCATAATCTTGTGTTATATAAAAATATGTATTTTACAATTTATATACTCCCTCCGTCTCATAATTAGGTATCCATTTGTTTTTTCACGTAGTTTTAAAAATATTAGTATTATATTAAAATGTAGTAGGAATAAAGTAGAAATGATTAAAATAACCTTATTAATATTGTGTGATATTAATGTAATGATATTTGTATAATATATTGTAAATTATAAGAGTATTTGTAATATTAGGTAGATAACACAATTACTTTAAAGAAAAAAAAAAACAAAAAGGAAATGTATTGTATAGTGTGTACTATCATTTATGTATTGTTTGTATATATGTGTTTACTGAGTATATTGTATGGCATATATCTTACATTGAGATTAATATTATTATATTTGGAGACGGATCCATCTAATAAATTTTGGATCGTTTACATGAAAATCGGATGGTTTAGATTGAAGATTGGTAAGATCATATTTTTAAGTTTAAGAAGTTACGTGGTTTTGTAAATATGTGAAATCTGCATATATTCGATGCTGAAATATGTCAAACAATATGTTGGATATTTTATTGTAACATATTTTCCTATAAATAGTAAGATGTTGAGTTCTTTAAACTCATTAAATATAATGTTGTATAACATAATATAATATGTTTCCCTATGCATATGTAAATGTTGAAATCAACTTAACCGGATGCTAATTTATTGTATTTAATAGTAATTTCGATGTTCTAATTTGAATATGATTACTAATATAGTTTTACTATGTTTTTTAACATACCAAACGAGATTCTAATAATTTCGTTAATATCTAAATCTTGAAAAACTATAAAAATAATTAGATTAACACAATTATATCAATTATTATCCAAATTAGACTTAACATGCTATAATCCAATCCAATAAATTGTATCCAGTGAATTCAATCAAATAAATCGTATAAGGTCATAAGGTATTTACTCTTTGCATGTCAATCTATGGAATCTGTATATATTCAATGTTAAAATGTGTCAAATAATATGTTGGATGTTTTATTATAAAATATTTTTCCATAGATAATAAGATGTTGAGTTATGTATTTAAGCTTCTGGTTCTTTTTTAATTATATCGGAATATTTTGAATTGTTTTTCTAATGAATGTTGCGTGGAAGAAGAAAGGAAAATGAAGGATTGAGATAGTTAGATAAATTAGGAGAACTAAAAAATTACTATTAAATCCATATATTAATACAAATTATTGGATTAAAAATTGTAATATAATGGTTGATATTCAAAACATAATGCTGACTTTTATTGTTCAACATGCAATCCCAGCCCAATATGTGTTATACATTATTGTCAGATGTTATTAGTTCATGTATTGTATATTATAATATGATATAATAACGATAACAATTGCGAATTCTGACGTAGTATGACGTACTATAAAACTTAGCATTCTAACTTTGCCCTAATAAATATCTCTAGAGTTGGTCTTTCTTCCTCTCTATATAATTAGTAATGAGATCAGAACAAAATTGGTTGAGAGGTGGAAAATAAAATCAATAAATGGTAGTTCCTTACGTTAGATAAAAATTTTCAATTAATTTATATTTAATATTAGTCATCTGGTATATTTAAATGACTAAATTAAATTAAATATTATATATTGGAAAATTAAAATTTTAATAAAATAAATATATGGTATTTAATTATGATATTTGTATAATAAATATCAACCATTAATGTAAAATATCATACAAATATTATGTTCATATATATACAGAAGCATAATAAATTTAGCAACAAAATAAATAAATCTTATTATGTTCATATACAGAGGGATAATAAATTTAGCAACAAAATAAATAAATATTAAGTATTATAATTAATATCTTCCGAAAAATTAAATGATACAAAGATTTTGACGAGAAAGAAATACACAATCAAATCCTTCAAGAATGGAAAACAACGGTTCGATGAAAAATGAACGATTATAAAATCGTCATGTCAGTCAATCAGAACGCACCAAGTGGCACCATTCGAAAAAAGAAGCCGAGGCACCCTCCCCTAAAAATAGAAATCTTGGTCAATTCATTTGACACGTCAAGTTCATTTGAAGACTTGAGCAGAGGGTAAGTGTATGGACTCTCTTTGCAATGTTTTTCATTATTTTCATGTCCTTCATAGCGTTTTTTGTTGAAAAGTCTCCAATTTGGATAAATGATCCAATATTGGTCGACGAATCGATAAAATTAATGTTCTTCGACGTATGTCCAAGCCGGAGAAAATATCAAGCTTCAAAAGCTGTTGAAGAATATGTTAAAGCTAAAGATGAGCCTCCAAAATCCATCTCAAAGTTTCAAGGCTTTTGTTGCATTCTTCACCAAATCATCAAATTCCCCCGTCTTTGATCCGAAATTCAAATGGACACGCTACCAATTATGGAGCACAAAATCCACTTCGACAATGATCAAGGCCCCAAATTCATCCAAAGTCAAAGTTGATGATCAAAATCATCCGCATAAAGACCAAAACCCTCTAAATTATAGCAAAAAGTCAAACCGAAGACCAAATTCTTTCGAATCGTCCAAAGAGGACATCAAATTAAAAGTTGACGATCAAATCGTCCGTACAGAGACCAAAAGCCCTCCAAAGTCCGACAAAGACAAACCAAGACCAAATCCCTTCTGATAAATAAAATCATCAAAGCCAAAGCCGATAATTAGATTACCCCACACGGAGACCAAAATTCCCCAAAGTCCGGCAAAGCCAAATTGAAGACCAAATTCCTTCGGATCAAAGAAGTCATTCAAATCTAAGTTGGAAAACAAATCTAACCCGGAAAGAAAATTAAATGACTCATTTAGATAATCGGACCCACTTTAAATTCAAATTAATAAATCTAATTTGTACAAATTTTGTGTTTATTAAAAATAGTACAATTTTATATCTACGGTACCATTTACCTAATATAGTAAATATCATTACAACTTACAATATAATTACACAAATGTCATTACTTTTACATTTTACAACACAAATAAGATTATTTTTGTTTTACATTACAAACTAATATAATACTAATAGTAAAAAATCTACGAGCAAAAAGCAAACATTACTCATATGGGACTGAGGTAGTAGTATATTTATTAGTTATTGGAAGTGTATAAGAGTTTTAACATTCTTTCACTTTAAAATAAAAGTTTAGGATATTTTTATATTAATGTATGATTACTTTTTCTAAAATAGAAAATAAATACTTTGAAGTAAGATAGACGAAAATGATAAAAATGATACTTTAAATTGAGACGAAAAGAATATAAATTATGAATTTTAAAATATCATTAAAGTATATGATCATGTTTTTTAAGAAAAAAAGACAAATTATGTAAAATGAACATAAATAAAAAAATATATATTATGTGGGATGGTGAGAATATTGTAATATTGATGTTTTGGCATTGTTGTCACACAAAATTTCATAAATGGAAGTGGACCAATTCCAAAAACTTTTGACCAATAAGGTAGGATTGATATGTGCTGATTGGATACAATTAGTTTGCATCATGCCCAATTATCCAAATCGATCCAACTTAGTAGATTAAATGATCAATGTTCTTTGGTCCAAGACCATTCTGGAATTTGGTTAAAAGAAACCCAAAAGAATACAAGTTCAAGAAAATGAGAAATTAACCCAATTTGATCGATGAATTATGAAGTTTGATGTTTGAAGTAGAGAATAATGAAGTTAATTGCCATTGATAAGTTATTCAAAAGATCTAGATGAAGATAGATCTCCTCAACCTATGGACAAATGAATCTAACAACGACAAGCAACCTAATCAACCGAGTGATTCAAATAAAGTCAAATCCCATGTTCTTAGATACCCAAACTAGCCCACAGCTTCAGTCTATGTTCACAGTATTGCACCTAGTTTTCCCCAAAACAACAAATGGCTGCCTGCAGCCATACTCAAGTACGAGAAAAAGTGCAATAAACTAAAGCCCAGTTGGTATTTAAACTCAGGCATGGTGGGAGGGAGAAGACACCACCACATGGAAGAGCAGGTGAAACTATTTAAGCAACCATTAGATCTGATCACAAGTCAAATGATTAAAAAATATAGCTTAGAATCACATGGTTTTTAGTGGTCTGAATTTAGACTCATCATCTGACACTTTATGCTTTTCCCTAAGTTACCAAAATAGCTTGTTCTTGCAGCAAGATTGTGTTTCCTAACTGTAACTGCCATCCATCTGAATCCAACTGCTGTAACTTACTAATTATTATTCAAATACTTTTTGATTATGCCTATATATATTCGATGAAGTTAGCAAATATCTCATTCAACAACAATACTGAAAAATAGAACAGTGATTCAACAATGGAGGTACCTGTGATTGACTTCAGTGAGCTTAAGGGGGAGAAGAGGAGTGAAACAATGGCGCTTCTGCACATGGCTTGCGAGAAGTGGGGCTTCTTTATGGTTAGTCTGAACATTGCCAAGATTCTCGACTGAGCTTTGTTATTTCTGTTCTTATTAGAATCACAGTCTCTAATGCTTCCTGCAGATCGAAAACCATGGAATTAATAAGGAGCTGATGGAGAGGGTGAAGATGCTGATAAATACACACTATGAAGATAATATGATGGACAGCTTCTATAATTCAGACACAGCAAAAAACCTCAACGACAATGTGTATATCAAAGAAAAAGATTGGGAAACGACCTTTTTCATTTGGCATCGCCCAAATAATTGCATCAATGATCTCACCAGCCTCTCAGAGGATTTCCGGTAACCTGTGATGACAAACAAAAAAGACATACACACACATAGAGAAAATGCTAATTTTCGACATTATTCTTAAATGCATTTGCAGTAAAACAATGGATGAGTACATCAATGAAGTAATCAAGCTCGCAGAAATGCTTTCGGAGCTCATGTGTGAGAACCTGGGAATAGAGAAGAAACACATGATGGACACTTTTTCCGGAAGCAGTGGCCCTTCTGTCGGCACAAAAGTGGCAATGTACCCTCAGTGTCCAAATCCTGAGCTTATCAGAGGGCTTCGGGAGCACACAGATGCTGGTGGGATCATCCTCCTGCTCCAAGATGACCAAATTCCGGGCCTCGAATTCTTTAAGGATGGGAAATGGGTGAAAATTCCGCCTTCCATAAACAACAGGATATTCATCAACACCGGGGATCAGGTAGAAATATTAAGCAATGGAATGTACAAGAGTGCACTACACCGAGTGATGGCAATGAAGGATGGGAAAAGGCTCTCTGTTGCAACATTCTATAACCCTGCTGGCGATGCCGTAATTTCTCCAGCTTCGAAGCTTTTACTTCCCAATCATTTCAGCTTTGGAGAGTATCTGAAACTCTATAGTAAAACCAAGTTCGGAGATAAGGGCCTCAGGTTTCAGTCTCTGAAGAACATGGCCAATGGACATCGAGGTGTTCTTTCTGCTGAGAAATGATATTACATGATATATGTTATAGTAATGTTTTTCTTGTGTGCTGTTTCTTGTTTTTCTTAATTTCTATTATTATTTTTCATATTCGAAGTTTAAGAGAAGCTGCCATTACACTGCTTCCTTAACTTTTACCTTCTTCTTAAAAGCGAATGTTCAATTATGTATTACACTAAATTTTCTATGTTATGATATGTATTAACATGTCAGCTTATTCAGCCAAATTCACTTATGAATTTTACAAAACCAATAACAGTCAGTATGTCAGTATTTGAGAGATGAATCACTAAAGAAATAAATCCACATACAATAGCAAGTCTATTCATCATAACGTTGATCAATAAACCTTCAAAGAGCCTCAGCTTATTGAAATAAGCCCCAAAGTTTTCCAATGTATCGTCATACATTCAGATAAATGAAAAGTGATATGTATTATTCAAGAAGCATTCTGTAAAACTTAGAACAGATTATCTAAACTGGTTTAATCGTACATTATTTGAATAAACTACGGCCCAGAAGATTTTACATACAAATTATTCCATACTCCTTGTTACAAAAGTACCCTTTCTTGTTTTGGCATTTGTTAGTAACTTTTCAAAGTATCGGAACTCGAGGACGATCCAAATATGGAATGTGGCAGACTGCTGCTGAAGACCTTCTGCTTTGTGCCCCTTTTGCACAGGTTTTGTCTGCACATGAATTGTCAAACATTTGAGAATGTTTAAGATAAAACAAAATAATATTGCAAGTTTGTGGTGGCGCATCTAATACCCAACGTTGGTTAGTCAAACACTACGATGAGGCAATGTGTTTGTTTGTATAAAAAGACTGTGCAACAGTCTTGTAAAACAAGTGAAAACAGAGTGAAAAATTAGTTTAAATCTAGTGAGAGAAAAAGTATTATCTCTCCATGTTTTCGTTTTATGAGCTCTCATGAAGATTTGAAGCTCATACGAAGGAGGAGGAAATGGATTTCCAATAGGAAAAGAAGACTGCGGTTTAATCCTAGGATTAGAACTGCGGTTTAATCCCTAATTTCTTATACATTGCGATATAAAGAAAATTGTAGGAGGATAGTTTTGGGTCCGTATTTGTTGAGTTATTAAGTCCCTTGTATACCTTGTGATAGATTTAGTGGACGTCTCCTGGATTGGAGTCCTCCGGACGTAGGGTAGTTACACCGAACTGGGTTAACAAATCCTGTGTGTTGTTTGTTTTATGTATGATCTTGGCCAGCCATAGACAAGTATTTATGACACACACAAGAGTTATAACTACGGAATAATACCACGTGTTTTCGAAGTACAAACCCCTTCTGGTTTCCCATTTCCGCTGCCATTAGACTCGGAAGAGTTGGCCTCTTACGTGTACCTGTTCCAGCTCACGTCTTTCTTTTTACCAAACACTCTTCTTGTTATAACAAAATGTAGTCATTTTTGGCACTTCAAAGTTTTTATTTTTGTCATAATGCTATATATTGACAAAGCTCATTCTTAAGAGCACGACAACCTTCCTAGAAGACGAGTATTCTTCGAAGATAAAATAGATAAACACCAATGTATTTCAATAAATACAAGGCAATTACAAGGTCGACAATTTAGATAAAACAGATTTTTTTACAAGAGTATTGGTACTCTCTACAGCTGCAGTTAGTGAAAGCTTATGAGGCTTCAATAAAGAGGTACATTTGTTGACTAAGCACAACAGGAAATTTCCAAACTTCAAAGATGACGAATACCTGATCGAGAATTCACAAACACAATCCACAAGTTGATCGACTGAATCTTGAGTCAATTGAACATTGTGATTCAAGATGTTTTGCACCAGACAAAACAAAGACTCTGTCCACACAATTTCATTACCAATCAGATTTTGGTGGCAGGGAAGGCAGATAACTCTCTTTCCATCCTTATCTTTGGATAGAAATTTTTGAAAAAATGCCGAAACATGAGCCGGATGAAAACACTCTTTTAATATTTTGGTGATCAATTCGCACAACGGGTTGTTAATCCCTTTATTCCTTAGCATCAATGGGAACAACAATGCATATTCAGCAGCCCTTTGATGTGCCTTGCAATATTCGATCGTTGCAATCATTAGCACACGAGAACACGGCTCTTCAAGAGCTAGAAACTTAGGAAGGACAAATGAACATAAACTGTAACTTGACAAATCTACTTCATTCCCTTCATTAACATCCATGAAATGGAAAAGGAGAGACGAGGCAGTCTCGTCATCTACATTCCATGGTTCAATCAAACTCAAAACTTCCAACGAGTTTCTTCTGTTTGCAAAACACAGTTCATGAATTTCCTTCACTAATTCCACAACCTCGGATGTCAAATAACATTTTGCAACCTTTGCTTTCAGAATCTTTGCCCTGTTCTCGACTTCAGCATCAATTTTGTCCACAGATTTGGATTCATCCACATCAATTTCATCCATTACCTCATCACAATGTTCTTGTGCTCCAGTCTCTACATTATCAGACAAATTATCTTCGTCATGTCCACTGACACCCGATACAATTTTTGAATTCATTTCGTCCAGAGACATTGGAAGCCAAGGAAACATAGCCTCTGTATGTTTAGCAGCAGTCCTTAGCCAATCCGGGGGAGAATGGAAATTCTCCAACTCATCTTCTTCAGAGTCCAAAGTTAGATGAGAAATCCATTCATAATTCGACACAGAAACCAAATCAAGCAGATGTTTTGCAGCTTTCTTCACCCAAAAATCAAGACCAGAACCTTCACTCAACATAATCCTAGCAAGCTTACACAAATCTTTCTTACTGAATTTCTGATGATCATACGCAAGAAACGACAGAATCCGTGCTTGAACCATATCTGGTAGAGTCTGAATCCACATAACCCTACTTATCAAAAGCCCAACAATTACTACTTCCAAGCAAACAAATTAATCAATATATATCATTCGTAAACGCAAATAAAGAGTAATAGTTAAAAGGATTACCTTTTACCTTGAGACGGAGAAGAAGGGCTAATGTGAGTCGTGCCAGAATACTTAGTGAGCAGAGCAAGAAACGATGCAGTGGAAGTGGAGGTCGAAGACGATGACGAGTTGAATGATTTCTGCAGCCATGTCGATGCTTCAGTCTCTGGACATGGAGAATTTAAGAAAATGTCAAATAAAGGAATCCAGCACTCCATTAATGATGCCCGTTTCTCCGACAACGAAAGGCGTAGAACTGAAATGGGGATTGATTGTTTGATTAGGGTTTTGGATTTGGGAAAATCTGATGAGTCTTTTATCTTTCAAACGAATGCTTTTAAAGTGGCGGGAAAAGGCGCCTTGAGAAAATCCAATGAACAGTGGTTGCTGAATGAACAAAATCAATTTGGTGAGTATTTTTATAATATTTAAATTGATTTTGGTTTTAGAATTTTTGGTTAGGAAAAATGGTGGGCTTCGGAACAATTCAATGCGATGCGAGTCGGATACTGGTACAATTTTTTATTTATTCTTTTATTTTTTAAAATAATGCAAATCAATTCAAGAAAATAAAATATAAAAACACATGGCGAAGAATAAGACTGAATTAATCATATATTTAAATATAAAATTAACTTCTAATATAATATATTTGTTGAAAAATTAAATAAATATTTGATTTAATATTTTTAAAAAAATAATACTCCCTCTGTCTAACCTTAACATGTAAATTTTATTTTTCTTTTTAATAATTATATTTTTACTATTTTATATATATATCTTTATTTTACAATTACATTATTACTTTAATTAAAGGAAGAATTGTCTTTATACTACTTTAACTGCTCATTTTAATTAAAATAGTGTCCTATTTTGTTCGTCCCAAAATAATGTATAATTTTTTAATTTAGTAATTATATTATCTACCTAACATAATTAATACCCTTAAAACTTTCAATAAATTACACAAATATCATTACTTTTATATCACACAATCTACCGAGAATATTTTTGTCATTTTTACTATAAACTAATATAATACTGATATTTATAAATCTACGTACAAAAAGTAAATATAGTCATTTTATGGAGACGGATGTAGCATTATTTTTTAAACTCCGCATAAAAAGTAAATAAATATATTATAGCAGGAGGGAGAAAGTAATAAATAGTAAGATCGAGGCCAAAACTCCCCGAGCTAATACAAAGAATTTTACATCATACAATTAGTCTACTTAGAAAGTGAATGAAGCAAAGTAAAAAGAAGAACAAATGTAGGAATTTATTCAAATGCATATTGAACAAAGTCTCCACCAGAATGCTAAATCTATATTACTAAATAGTTTATTCGGTTGTAATCTGAAATTAATTTGAAATAGTATATTAATTTTTTTTAAAAAAAAAATTAATAGTATCTTGATATGATATTTTATAAAAATATATATTTTAATAATCTAAAAATCTTTTTATTTTTTTTTTTTTTGATAAAGTTAACTATAGTCGCTGTTCTTTAAATGCATTCTGGATGAACATCAGTCGAACCTAATAATTTTTTATTTTATTTTTGTTATCAGAGAAGATGTAAAATGCTTGCAAGCTTGCAAAAACTAACATGATTAGAAAGTTGAAACCCACATTTATATATAAATATATATCTTACTTTTGTCATGCACATAATCAATACAAATTAATTTGTTGAGAGGGATCACGACTAGTTAAAGTTTGTATTATATTTTATTTGATAAATTCAAAATGTGGACACATATGATCATGCCATCCTTAAAATATGTTTTAGTACTTGTCAATAACATTTATTTTTACCATCATTTAGGCACTTTTGTAACACATAAATTTATTCATTATGAGTGAGGGGAAATTCAAAGATGATTATGTCATGGACTATTTTTTTACCAAATTCAAATTGAAACTTTGAATTATCCTCTCTATATTAATTGAGTGTGCTTATTTTTTATATTTATACTTTTTTATTTAATCTATCATTTTTTACACACACACATATATATGAAATTTTAAGTATTTTTAAATGATCATAAAGAATAAAAACAATGATACCATCACAATTCTCATTAAAAATAATATCAAGATTAATTATTGCATTAATAAAATATTGAAGATATCAAGTTTTGAAAGGGAATGGAGAATGTTAAATCTATAAATTGGCAAAGTTTAAAAGATAATTTATAGCATGGTTGATTGTATAGATTCACGTGATACATGACTATAAATTTATAAAATAAAATAAAATAAAATAAAAACAAACACTTATTCCAAGAATGAAATAATATTGTTGTTCTATAAAGAATGCTCGAATTGGTACGATGGGTGTATATGTTATCGCCGGATCACAGATTTAAAATTTGCCGACATTATTTTAATCTTGTATGTCACAATAAACTTAACTAATATATCTTACATTAATGGTATAGTTTTGGATGATATTATCATCTATGATTTAAGGGTATTGGTATTCATTCCATTTTTTTGTACTATATTTTCATTATCTTCGATGTTGCATTTTCTATTCTTTTAAGTCGATTTATGTAATGATCGATTAGATTAGATCGATGTAACATAGTCGTGGAAGATAACATTGTATTATTTTAAAATTTTTATCAATAAAGAAACTCTCTTAGAATCTTCTCATTTTTCTCAAATTCATTCTTTAGAGTATGAATATAGATTTAATTTATGCATTTTAAAGGTTGTTAATCTCTCAAGAAAGTGGTAATACAAGGAAGGAAATGAGGTGCTTATTTGATTTTTTATTAAACAGTATTTTTTATATAATATTTTGTGAAAAAAATAATATATTTTTATTAAAAACTATGCAAAATGAACTATTGATTTTGATTTAAAATGCTAAAAGGACGGACCTTTGAATTTAACCAATAAAGCTCAAAAAGGATGAAAAAAAAAGGAAAGAAAAAAAAAAATGAGTGTATTTTTTTAGGTAAAATTTTAGTTATATTGGTTAATGTTTAAGATCATCTTACATTAGTTGTAAAATACGTATTTTATTTTTATGACGTGGGAACCTGCAACCATTACCAAATACCCTGCAAATTAGTAGTGGAAATGTGTAAGATGTTTTAATATTTTTGTCATTTGACAGTAATTATATGCGTAATGATACTTTTATAATTTAAATAAAAACTAAAGGTATTATCGTATCAGTATATAATTATTTTTATTAAAATAATAAAAAAATACTTTGGATAGAATATATAAAAATGATAAAAAATATTTTTAATTAAGATGAAGAGAGTACATATTAATCAGACTTAATCAGAATGTTTGACCACTTTTTATTGTGCCTCTTGAATGTGTTTGGTGTATATATTTTAATTAATATATTTTTATGTTATGTACAAAAAAATAATATTATATATTAAATTATTGATTTTTTATAAATAAATAATATATATTATATTGTGCTAATATATATACTTTAATTTTTTATAATATTGAAAAGAAAATTATACTGTCCAAACAAATTATTGAGTGAACAAATTTATTTTTTTAGAGTTTGTTTTCAATTTTTATTTACTCGGCAAAAGCTCTACATTTTCAATATAAACATTTCTATTTTGAAATAAAATATTATAGTCCCTTCATCCACTAATTATATATTCATTTATATTGAATACGGATTTTAATTGATATAATATTATATTGATTGATTGTGATATAAAATAAATATATTTTGAAAGTATACGAGTGAGTTAGTAAAGTAAAATATTTATATATATTGAGTGTGTAAATAGTTATGACATTTATGTAAATAAATACTATAATAATAAATGGTATAATTCAAAGAATGTGTAAAAATTATTTGCTATAAGTGAAAAGTACATATTTTTTTAATGAACATAGAAATAAAATAAAAACAACATATGTTTGATAGACAGGAGTATTTAATAAAATTAAAATAAAATATTAAAAATCATTTTTTTAAATAAAAAATAATAATAAAAGAAGAAGAAGAAGTAACGTAATTGTATTGAAATTTAAATCTTTAATTTCAAATATAATTGTAATATCATATTTTATTAAAAATCTTACCAACTAAATAATTTAAGACGTATACCAAGCAAATTCAAACAATTTTGTTCACTTTGAATTTTCTTTTATTTTTTAATTATATAATTCCAGAATATATATATATATATACATATATATATATAAATATTAGTATTTTTAAATAAAATATTATATCCTACCATTATTTTATTCAAACATACAAATACTAAATCAAAATAAAAAGAAACTACTCCATAACGCATGTCTAGTGGTGTAGAAGTTGGACTTGTGACCGCGAGGTCATGGATTACTTTTCCACGTCATCAGCAAAAAAAATAAAATAAAGAAGAACCATAATCTCAAAATTAATTGCAATTTTAAATATAAATTAAGATTTTTATTGTTTTATTCTTCAATATATATATATATATATATATACTCCCTTCGTCCCGAAACTATAGTCTTGATTGTGTTGGATGCGAGATTTAAGAAATATTGATAATATAATTGGTAAAAAGTATAAGTAAAAAATATTTTTGCCTTTGTAAATGTATTAGTGTAAAATGTAGTGGTAATTGTGTAATAATAATAAAAGAGTAAGAATAGTTATATTGTAATATGATTATTTATGAAAATAAGACTATTATTTTGAGACGAATAAAAATAATAAATAAGACTATTGTATTGGCATTAAAGCAGTATATATTATTGTCATTTTCGTGTGAAATAGGTCATGGGCATATTGTGTTTCGGTACCTTCTCTGCACCATTGATTAGTTTAACAATTTTTGGCCGTTGAATGTAAAAAAGACATACTATTATGTTTCCAGCTGGATAATTTTGTCTCTACACGTGGCGTGTCTTTATTTCTATTTCTATTTTAGTTTTGAATTTTATTATATTATATTTATTAGATGTAATTGACACTTTTTTAATAATCAATTTATTATTATTATTATTATTATTATTCATCATAAACAATGATACTACTATTTTTATTTTAATCAGTTTCGTAACAAATGATATTTTTTTAATATTTGATAAAATTTACTAATTTAAAATATATTTAATAAATATAAATCAATTTCATTAACTTTATAACACATAACATCATACACTACATGGATTGATTCAAAACTTTTTTTTTATTTTGATCTTTTCAATAAATAAATATTTTTTATCTACCTTTAAAATTCTCCATTTTTTATAAAATTAGTTTATATTAATCATAAATTAATAAATATATTTTGTATTATTTATATTATATAAAAATTTATTACCTACAAAATAATATCTGCAAATATTTTTATAAAGATGTAATTTTTAAAATATTGAAATATATATTCTAAAGTACTTACCATATATTACAAAAATGTCACCACATTTTACACAATACTAATAAGAGTATTTTCGTCTTTTTTTATTGCAATTCAATATAATATTAATATTAAAAAATCTACCCGTAAAAAGCAAACGTTATTCTTTATATGAAAAGAAATGAGTACTGTATTTTTACAAAGAATTATAAAAATTGAATTGCGTTAATATTTAAAAAATACTATATTTCAAACCAAACAAACCCCAATATATACTAATTTCTACTAATTTTACTTTTTAAATAAACGAATGAAATTGAGTCATCAATTATTGGACGAACGAGCTTTAGTGATCATTGATCATACTAACCAAAACTGCAATTCAAGTTTACCCGGTTCATTGTTATTTATCTATTTTTTATTATTTTTTATTTTTTTAAAAAGTAAATGAATGGTGGATGAGATCTAGTAAAGAAAAAAACAAACAAACAAAATTCGATAATTTAATTAGTATTTGATGTCATATTTTGTAAGAAAAAAATATATATATATTTAATATAATATTTTAAAGAAAAAGTAAATAGTGACAAGATTCCACAAAATATTATATAAACAAAGGGCAAAATCATTTTACAAGTCTAAATTAGTATATATTTCCTTCCTCGAAATTTAAAGTACTTTTTTTATCAGAGTAAATTGTATTTTTAGTTCGGTAACTCGACCCCTTATCATTTTAATTTCGCAAGTGGAGTATGTCGCAAATTAGTTTCATAAGTGAAAAAATTTCGCTGTTTTAATCCTCCGACGCCGGAGACACCCGCGTGGCTCGCCGAAGGCCACGTGTCCGCCAGGTGTCGACCCGGCGGACACGTGGACTTTTTATTATTTTTTTTTTTCATTTTTCAATTTTTTTTTTAAAAAAAAATTCATCTTTTTAATTTTTTTATTTGGTCAAATTGAAAAAAAAATTAAAAATGAAAAAATAAAATCCACGTGTTCGCCATGTGTCGCTGACCTGGCGGAACACGTGGCTTCCAGCAAGCCACGCGAGCGTCTCCGCCGCCGAAAGACTAAAATACGAAAAATTTTCACTTATGGGACTAGTTTACGACAGACTCCACTTACGAGACTAAAATGATAAGGGGGTCCAGTTACGGGACTACAAAAACGGTTTACCCTTTTTAGTATTTTCGTATGTCCCCATTTCAAAGTGTCATATTACTATTTTAGAAAAAATAATCATATACTAATATCAAAATACTCCTAAGTTTTACTCCCTCCGTCCCAAACAAAGTGCAACATTTATTTTTTGCACGAGTTTTTAGATGGATAGTATTAAGTATGATAATTTAGAAATGATGTGATGTGATGGAGAGAGAAATGTATATTTTATTTTTTTATTTGGATGATGTGAGGGGATAAAGTGTGGGGTAGAGATTAAGTATAATTAATTATTTTTCATTTTGGAAATGTTGCAAGATGTTTGAGACATACAAAAAAGGAAATATTGCAAGGTGTTTGGGACAGATGGAGTACTTAAATTACAAGCATAACATTACACATACAATTACTTTATATAAAAAGTTAAAGGACAAAAATATCAAAATATCTTATACACTTCCCCTAATCAATAAAATATTACTCCCTCCGTCCCACTTCTCATGTCCACCTTTCCATTTATGTCCGTCCTACTTATTTTGTCATTTTCTTTTTTTGGAAAAAAATTATACACTTTAATCTTATTTTAAAAAATTTAATTTATAACTTTTTTAAATTTTAATTATAGGGTAAACTATTTTTTTAGTCTCGTAACTGAACCCCCTTATCATTTTAGTCCCGTAAGTGGAGTCTGTCGCAAACTAGTCCCATAAGTGAAAATTTTTCTTTGTTTTAGTCCTCCGGCGCTGGAGACGCCTGCGTGGCTCGCCGGAAGCCACGCGTCCGCCAGGTGAATTTTTTTTCTTTTTTTTCATTTTTTTTCAATTGAACCAAATAAAAAAATTAAAAATACAAATAAAAATAAAAATAAATTTTTAAAAAAATAAAAAAATAATAATAAAATCTATGTGTCCACTGGGTGTCGGCGACCTGGCAGACACGTGGCCTCAGGCGAGCTTGCGGGTGTCTCCGACGCCGGAGGACTAAAACAACAAAATTTTTTCACTTATGGGAATAGTTTGCGATAGGCTCCACTTACGAGACTAAAATGATAAGAGGGTCCAGTTATAGGACTAAAAAAATAGTTTACCCTTAATTATACTAATTAGTTATATTAATTTTAATCTATAATTATTTTTATTATACAATAATTATTTTTATTTACTAATTATACCCTTCCTAAATTTCCGTGTTTACAGTAAACCGAACGAAATATCCGGGACGAATGGAATATTATTTTTTAATTTACTATAAAACCCCAAATGATCCATTTCAAAAAGGAAATTGATGAAAGAAGTACTCCCTCCGTCCCAAACATCGTGTCAATATTTCCTTTTAGGTATGTCCCAAACACCCTGCAACATTTCCAAATTAAGAAATAATTAATTATACTTAATCTCTACCCTACATTTTATTCAATCACATCACCCAAGTAAAAAAATATATATATATACATTTCTCTCTTCATTATACTACCTAATTTTTAAATTATCCTACTTAATACTATCCATCTTAAAATTCGTGTCCAAAATAAATGTTGCACCTTATTTGAGACGAATGAAATATAATTTTTTTTAAAAAAAACTAATAAATTAAACAATAAATTAGTACATGCCCATAACAAAATAATAATAATATTTTTTAAAAAATATCTATTTTCTTGGACCTTGATCTTATTCACAATATTATTTAGGCAAACTTTGCATGATCAATCTAACTAGTGTAATTAATTGTTTTAGGTAAAGATTCCTTTTGACAGCTTTAAAGCAAAGTTGTCATACTTTCCTCGAAACTTCCAAGCAATTTCAGCCGAACAACTTCTTTTGTATTCTTAATTGTGTCCCTTTGTCTATAATTATAATTTTCATGTAATTAAAATTATAATTTAATTGGGACTTTGTTTTATGATAGATGCTATATTTTATATATAGCAGTGTTAATAAATTTTTAAATAAATTGAATTTAATTTTGTGACAATTTTGTGTTTGTTGGCAATCCTTGGTGAGCAATTTTTACATTGACTAAGCCCATTTGAAATAAATCATATAATCCCTCCCTCACTCCATTTATAATTGTCCTAAATATATTTGCACGATTTTTTTTAGGTAATTATCTTCTTTATATGAATTGACAAATTTATCTTTTATGATAAGGTTAAAATTGAAAGTGACAAATAAACTAAAAGTGAAAAAGTAAAATTTGTGTTTAAAAAACGAAATAGGACAATAGTTATTGGACGTCCCAAATAAAAAAATAAGATATTAGTTTGTGGATTGAGGGAGTATTAAAAACCAACATTATGTGTTGTCAGTTTATATTATACATTTTGTATATAGATAAACAAACTCTTGTATTTATTTATTGCGTTCGTACATTCACATTTCTTGCCTATCTTGTACCGCATATCACAAAGGGATCCGCTGCCAAAGACACATCCGCAGGTCACGAGGGCGAGCCCACCACCACAACCAATGTCCAGTGCCACCCAATCCATGATATCACTGTTGGGACTGGGTCAACTCAACGCTAGTATGATATTGTCCGCTTTGAGCTAAGCCCGTACGGATTTACTTTTGGATATCCTCCAAAATGTCTCGTACTAGTGGAGTTCACTTGAAACTTATAAAGTGTTGAATTTTTTTCACAACTTCCGATGTCGGACTTGGGTTTGCAACCCAACAGTTTATAACATTGTTGTACATTTACTTGAGGAGTTGACCTTTTATGAAATTCGAAGGGAATTTGTTCGAATAGTTGTCCAATTACATTTACTTATATTTGATTGTTGTCAATGAAAAATATATGAAATTTCTCAACACACTTCTTTCAATTTCTCGTTACTGTCCAAAAGAGAACAAGTCTTAGAATAAAGGTTTTTATGGGTAATTAATTATAAGACCAACTGAAAGGAGCATTTTATTTTTTAAATTAGAAAAATTCTTAAATGTTGCAACAAAGTATATTCTTTTATAAAAATAATGATATAATTTATTATTAATACTCCTTCCGTCTCATATACCGTGTTTACTACACTGTAAACACAATATTTTAGAAGAGGTGCAATTAGTAAATAATTAAGAATATATTAGTGAAAATAATTATTCTATAATATAAATAATTATAAATTAAGATTAAGATAACTAATTAGTTTAATTAAAATTTAAAAAAAATAAATTAAAAAGTTTAAAATGAAATTAAAGTGTGTAATCATTTAAAAAAAATGAAAGTAACATAGAATGTAGGACGAAAAAAAAAAAAAAAAAAAACAACAACGTGGAAATGGTACATAGGACAGATGGAATAATTTACTAATTTTATACTAATTAAATTAAATAGTGTGTCTCTGACTAAGAAGGTCATCTGATCGGAAACGAAGAGATTATTCTTATAAAATACTTATTTCATTCAATTTAATATTAAAATTAAAATTAAAAAAATTACCAATTAAATACAACAAAAGAATAAAATAAAATAAAATAAAGCCAAAATCACGTGTGAACACAGATTGTTTGTTAGATGCGCACATGTCATGAGCACAAGTCGATGGGACCCACTCTGCTTGTGCTTGTGTCTGTGTCGTGCAATTATTCATTTGCGAGTACCATCTCTGTACCTTTCATTGCTATTTCTAATAACTACAACTAAAACAACGATTACTCCCTCCACTTTGGATAAATAATAATAGATAATTAAAAATGTATAAGTTAAAATAATTATTTTATAATATAAATAATTATATATTAAGGTTAAGATGACTAATTAGTTTAATCAAAGCTAAAAAAAATTAAATTAGAAAATTTAAAATGATAATAAAATGTATAATCATTAAAAAAAAAAAAAAGTGACATAAGATAAGGAACTGATAGAAACGGTAATATGAACATGATAGATAGGAGGGATGGAGTATTATTGCTATTATTATTATTATTCTTATCATTATTTATAAATTTTGCCCACTGAAATTGTAAGAAAAAAAATTACACCCTCTGTCTCACATAATTTCTCCCTATTTTTTATTTTTGTCCGTCCACGTAATTTGTTCTTTCCTTTTTTGGAAAATTAATTATACATTTTAATCATATTTTAAAATTTAAAATTTAAATTTTTTTAATCTTAATTAAACTATTTAGTTATCTTAATCTTAATTTATAATTATTTTTACTAAATAATAATTATTTTTATTAATATATTTCCTAATTTGTTTACTAATTATATTTTACATGTATCTACGTTAATAGACCATGGACAGAGCGAGTATTATAAAAGGAGAGGAGGGGAGAAGATACTTTTGGCCCCAGATGGAGAAAATTGTCGGTTTACAATCATTAATAATTATTTTGGTAAAGAATAAATAAATAAATAAACACAATGATGTTGTTCATTGATCCCTTTCGGGTGTGTTTGTTTAGTGTTTTGGATTTTGAGTTGAGATTTGTACGGTAAAAATTTTGAATTTAAATAATTGTATGATGTGATATAAATATATACTGATGTGATGTTTTGAATATAAAATTAATTTTTACTATAATATAAAAAATAAAAAATAGGTGTTTGATTTGATATTTTTGAAGAAAAAAATTGGATGAATAATGGGTTTAAAATCCAATCTCTCGAACAAACACACCCTTCATGTGTGTTTCAAAATTGGAATTTGAATAATAAAAATTTTAAATTTAAATATATGTATGATGTGATATAAATAGATATTTGATGTGATATTTTAAATGTAAAAATAATTTTTAATATAATACTCTCTCCGTCCATAAACTAACGTCTCACTTTCCTATTTGAAATTTCCAACAATTATTGTCCTATTTCTATTTTTATACGCAAAATTTACTCTTTTACCTTTACTTTATTTACTCATTCATTTTATATACATAATATTAATGAAAAATTTGTCATTTTATAACAAAACCCCTAATTGCCTAAAAGTACGTGTAAATATCAAATAAGATATTAAAAAATAGACGGAGGGAGTATAAAAATAAGTATTTAATTTGATATTTTGAAAGAAAAATAAAATATGATAAATAGTAAAAATTTAAAAAAAATTGACAAACGAACACACTATAAGACTAATGTTTCAAGCTCTATTTTGTATATTTAGGGATTATTTTTTTATTGGTTTAAATTGAAATCAATATTATTTATGCTATATAATTTTTAATGAGTATTTTTTTTTTACAAAGTATTACATTAAAATAATATTTAAATAAAACTTAAACAATAATTTAATTTTAAATTACAATCAAACAAATCATAAATTATCACGTAATAAACTCCCGTCATTCAAATATATGTTCACTTTTTTTTTTGGGTTGTCAAAATATTCTCGTTTCTTTTTTATTAAAAAAATTATTACACTTTTGTACTTTTTTTGAAAAAAAATAATAATTATTACTCATTATTATTAAAACTCGTGTCCAGTCAAATAAATATACATTTGCATGATGAACGGAATATATTATTTGATTAAAAATAAAATTTAAACATTTTAAGAATTATCTTTCAACAAGGTGTATTCAATATAACTTTTTTTTTATTATTTTGTAAAAAATAATAAAGGTGTGTTTACTTTAATTTTTTTAAATATATTTTTTTATATTAAGTATAAAAATAATATTTTATGTTATATTGTTAATTTTTTGTAAATAAATATGATATATATATATATGATATTTTGTGAGTGTATATATTTTGTAATTTTGGGTAATAATAATTGAAAAGTATGATACAAAAATTTTGTAGGATAAACATGTACTTATATAAGATGAATAAATAAAACATATTCCATATTTATACGTAATTATAGTAACTTAATTTACTTACTTTGTCCACTAATAATTTTTCATTTACTTTTAGTATGAAAATTTAAGTATATTAATATTTTATTAAAATATAGTATAAATAATATAAATAAATATAATTTTTTTTTAAAGTAATGATATAATAATAAAATTAAAATATTTTTATTTAGGTGAGATACAATTTTATTAAAAATAAAATAAAATACTCGGATATGAGAGAATAAAACTAAAAGAGAGAATAAAACTAAAAGAGAAAAATAAAAAATTTGAATAACCGAAGTAAGTATTAGAAATAGAGATATATTTGTTTATAGAGAAGAAATATAAAATTAAATAATCACTATTTTAAAAATCTTTTTTAAAAAAAAAATAAATTAAGATAAAAAATAAAAAATAAAAAAGCATATTGCTAAGTTCGTCTGAAATGGGAGACAAATAGGATGCGTTTGTTTCGTGAGATTGTTGTTTTTAAGAAAAATATGTGTGAAAAAAATATATAGAAAGAACGAAGCAATATACTTTGATTATTTTGAATTCCGTGTGTTTGTTTGGGGGTTTGGAGTTTGAGTTGAGATTTGAATAGTAAAAATTTTGAATTTGAATAGATATATGATGTGATATAAATAGGTATAATATGGTATTTTGAATATAAAATTAATTTTTAATATAATATAAAAAATAAATATTTAATTTGATATTTTTTAAAAAAAAAAAATAGAATGAATAGTCTAATTCCCAAACAAACACACAAGCAAAATGGGATTCTGACAGATATATATACAGAATCAGTGAAAGGGACAAAAATGGGCATTCACATTCGCTTCATTTCAAATTCAATTTGACTTAGTATTTATTTGTTTGTTTGTTTGTTTTAATTGAATTAAAAAATAATAATATTATATTGATTATTATAAATATAAATTATTTTATAATTTTTTTTCAATAAAAAATTAATATTTATAAAAAATTAATTATTATTATTATTTTTTTTTTATAGAGATCTATATTGGACAGACATATATAATAAAATAAATTTGTTGAATTGAGATAGAAAGAATATTTTATTATTCGAATTTTAATTATTTATTGCATATTCTCTAACCAGTTGGGGTTTTCTTGATTTGATTCTGTGTAAGTGGATGGGATTTGTGTTACAGTTTGTTTGATTTAAAATTATATATATAATATATATATATATAATAATATATTTTTATTGGCTTTGTTCCACATAATTTTTTTTTTATTTTTTATTTTCATTCGTAATTTGTTCATTCTATTTTTAGAAATATAATTATGTATTTTAATCACATTTTAAATTTTATAATTTTCTCAATTTTAATTAAATTATAATTATAATTCTAAATTCTTGTATTTACAGTAATAAATTCAAAATATCCGGAACGAATGGAGTATTATTTACAACAATGAGTAAAAGTAATTAGAGTTTATTTGATTTGAATATGAGGCTTTTTATATAATAATTTTTTTATTTACATAATTTTAAATTAATATTTTATTTTTTTTAAAAAAAATCAATATTCAATTTAAAATATTAATATTTTTTTAATTATCGATATAATTTAATATATCTCACATTCAAACTAAAATACTAACGAAAAAAACCTTAAATTCTATTTTTTTTTTAAATTTAAATATGATTTATATAATATTAAAAAAAAGTAATGGCTCCATATCCTATAAAATTTGCTCATCAGGGTTCGAAAATTTCAAAAAATAAAAATTTTATTAAAAAATAATAAAATAAAAAATAACTAGAAATAGTTTTGAAGAGAAAAAGTGATAACAATCGAAATAAATAAATATTAAATAAAAATAATATTTAAATACTCTCTCCGTCCCATTGAAAGGTTACCATTTTTTATTTTCGTCCGTCCCAAAACAAAGTTATCATTTCCTAATTTAGTAATTGTACTGCCTATTTAACATAATAAATACCCTTTTCAACTTACGATATATTACACAAATGTCATTACTTTTATATTACGAAATATAGGAGTATTTTTGTCTTTTTCACTACAATTTAATATAATACTAATATTAAAAAATCTACTTGCAAAAAGCAAACGCCATTCTTCTAAGAAGAAGTATTAAAAATTTAACATTTTCAAAATTAATAATAAATTAAATTTATAAGACTATTTAAGAGACCTAGATGATATATATCTTTCATAGTAAATAATATAGTTTTTATTATTATTATTTTTTTTAAATTTAGAACTGAAAACCAAACAAATGGTTTGACTTTGAAGATATATTAATATATTTTCTAATGATATCAAAAAAATATTATAGAAAATATAATATATAATATATACTTATAAAAAATTACTAATTATATATATATATTTTTTTCACATTGACAAAATTTCCTATTCCTAATAATAAAAAAAAAAGTTCATTAAAAAATATACAGTGAACACACTTGTTTTGTGATTGATCAAGGGTATGTTTCTTTAGTTAATTTTTTAAAAATTTTACTATTTGTACTCTGTATTTTCCAAAAAAATACATTTTTTCTTCTCATAAAATATCATATTAAATATTATTTTTATACCAAACTCAAACTATTTTTTCTCCAAACTCATCAAAAAAGAATGTACTGCTTTTTTAAGAAATATTATTTTGAAAATCACTTTTCGGTGTATTTGTAGGATTTTTGTAAAATTTTATTTTCTTTTGTTCCATTCGAATGGACTATGTGCTGCCAAATTTATTTCTACTTTCTTTTTTAGTTCGTACATTAAATTTATCCCATTACTAATTTTGGCAAAGTCAACAAATTAACATTTAATTATTACTTTTCATTCAACACTTATTTATAAAAAATACTACTAACTTTATTACATTAGGTCTTTATTTACTTTATTTTTTAACTAAATTTCCAAAAATATCTCCAACTACGTATCATTTTTTTTAATAAAATATTCATTTTTCTTTGTTCCCATACCAGACCTAAATGTGCTAATTTTAGTCAACTGAAGGAGTATATGTTTGAAGTTTTGTAATAGATTATAAAATTTTAATTGAACACAGATTTGCTATAGATTTTATCATACTAGGGAGTACTAAAATTAATTATATAAGAATTTTCGGGTTTGTTTGTGTAATGTTTTTATTTTAATTTTTTTGATATAAAATAAAAATAATTGTATCAATAATATAAAATATATTATTTTATGTTACATATTGACTTTCGTAGTCAAAAATCTATATTGGTGTGTTTGGAAGAATTTTTTCTTTTTCATTTTATATATAATATTTTATTTATATTATAAATATATATAATATTTTATAAAAGAAATTATATATTAGTGTGTTTGGAAGAATTTTTTTTATTTTTTATTGTAAAATATATAAAATTATATAAAAAATATAAAAATAATGAATGCGATTGATGTATTAAATTGTTTTTGAAAACCATGTGAAAAAAATAAGTGAAAGAACAAACTGTGGATATTATATGTAAATTAACTTTTCTGGTATTTAATTATCCATTCCATACTTTTCAATAATGATAAATAATAAAAAATTAATTAATTATGTGATGCATGAGCTTCTGCACAATTACCTGACATTATAAATCCACGCAATCGGCGAGCATTTCTCTAGGCGCACACCACCGCCGCATAAACACCCCCACCGCCGCCGTCACCCTCGCCGGCGACGCTTCTCCGGCTTCCATTCCGGCAATGGATCACCTCCTATCCGATTTCGTAATCGGCGCCTCCGCCGCGGAATCGATGGCGGAATTCCTCCGTCATCCCACGGTGGTCGACCTCCTCCCCCATCTCGTCCCCGCCCGCCTGTCTCTCGCCCGCCCGCCGATTTCAAATTTCAAAGTCGCCGCCGTCGGCCTCGGCGCCGACGGCCGCGTCTTCGTCGGCGTCAATCTCGAATTCCCCGGCCTCCCTCTCCACCACTCCGTCCACGCCGAACAGTTCCTCATCACAAATCTCCTCGCCCATGGCTGCCCCGGCCTCACCGCCGTCGCCGTCTCCGCCGCCCCCTGCGGCCACTGCCGCCAGTTCCTCCAGGAGCTCCGCAACTCCTCCTCCCTGCAAATCCTCGTCCTCGACGACGAATTCCGCCCTAAAAACAAAATCCCCAATTTCATGCCCTTATCCGAATTCCTTCCGATTCCATTTGGCCCCCACGATTTGCTCGACCATCAAACTCCCTTCCTCCTCGAAAATCAACAGAATAAATTAGATCTCCTCCCCGAAACCAATTCCCCAAAACTCACCAGCACAAACGGCAACCTCACCAACAAAAATCCCCAAATTTCCGAAGAAACCGAAACCCTACTTCGAGAAGCAGCATTAGATGCTGCAAACAGATCTCATGCTCCGTACAGCGGCTGCCCCTCAGGAGTTGCATTAATGGATTGCGAAGGGAAGCTCTATAAAGGCTCGTATGTCGAATCTGCAGCCTACAATCCGAGCTTAGGGCCCGTCCAAGCCGCATTGGTGGCGTACGTCGCCGCCGTCTCCCACGGCGGCTACGAGAGGATTGTGGCTGCAGTTCTGGTGGAGAAGGAAGGCGCAAAAGTCAAGCAGGAAGATACTGCAAGGCTACTGTTGAAGGCAGTGTCACCTAAATGTGAGTTTCATGCTTTCCATTGCCAATCATCTGGTTGAATTATGAACTGTTGTTGATCTGGATTCATTTATCTGCAACTGTAGATTTTGATTCTGCAGATTATTATGATCAAATAAATAACAGTAATTTTCACTATTTCCATTGTTCTCTGTTCTACAAAATTTCTTGCATCTTGAATATCTTGTTATACATATGTTGATTATGATGTTTATCTTTTAAGGTATATGCTGTTGATTCTTGTAATAATGGCTTCTGTAAAAAGATCAAAAATAAAAATTTGACCTGTGGTGGGATCATTCTGAGCTGGAATCCCAATCTTGGGTACTCCCTTTTGTTAAAAACCCCTGATTTTTATTTAATTTGGATTAAAAAAAATAAAGTTGGGGGTCACTTTAAAATCTTGTTGGCTATGATCATAATGTGTTAATGATGAGAGTAGTGAGATATGATAGTGATAATCCACAATGGGGTGTTGCCTTTTTGTTACATTTTTTTTTTTTGTTAGGTTATGGAAAGTAATGGCCACTGAATGCACAAATTTGAGGTCAAAGTCGATTGTTTTTTGTTATGATAATTGTGGGTTTGTGGGCTGAGATTGTAACAAGACAATAATGAGCACAAGTGGGATCATTATTTATGTATTATATAGTACTGTTTTAATTTTGGCAGTGGGCTATTTATCAAAGGGTCATTTCATGACGTCATCACTAACATTTAGTGGTGTGTAGTCTTTCTTGTTTGTATTTTAATTTTTAGAATGTGAGAATTGCATTTGGTTAAAGAAAGATAGGTGTGACTTATCGTGTACGACTAATCAACAATCAGATGATTTGAGTTGTAATGATTGAAGGACAATTTCACTTGTCTGTATTCCATTATTGAATAGAAAGCATAACTATTTTGAATACTTTATTTATGTTCAATTCTTGATATATGATGAGGATGTTAGAAACAAATGAATACAAGGTAGAGAGTTCCAATTACACAAGAAAATTACTTCTATGTCTTTGTATACTAATAGGGTTCTTGTGTAAGATCAAAATAGTATACTCCATTGATACACTCTAGAGCACTTGTGGTTCCATATCAAGAAATAATGCTATATTCACAGCCTTCGAATTCAGAAACTTGTCGAAGGTGGTTGTAAATACATTTGCTTATTTGATATTGGCGTAGAATGAGTACTGGAGGGGGAGAAGTAAAGCCCGATGTCTAAAATTGCTCATTCCGGCTGAATTTGGTTGCCCGGTTCTTTTATGTAGCGAGGAACTTCGCCTCTCATAACCCTCCAAGGTCCGCCGTAAAACATTGGCTTCATCAATGGCACTTCGTGCCCGGGGTGCTCTTCCCAAAATTTCTCCTACAACAAATATCATGAAAGTAGGAAGAAATTAGAAATGAATCTCAGGCTGTTCCAAGCATAACAAAATCCTTAAAATATATGAAGGAATAAGCTCCAAGAATAAGTCACATTTTGATCTCTGAATGAATGGCCAAAAATTATACACAAAGAACACTACAAGTTTCATGACAGGAAACATGTTTGAGGCAGAATCTTTAGCTATGTAAGTTTCCAACTCAAAACTTACCATTCATTGATCTTTTTTTTTTTTAAAAAAAAAAACACTAAATCAAACCCTTTTATTTTTAATATATATATTATATTAAAAATTAATTTAAATTCAAAATATCATATTAACGTACACTGTGTTCTCAAAATATATCTTTGAATATAACAGGGCAAAAAATTGTACTACACACATGATCTTGGGGGCTATATCAGTGTTAAACATGCTAATAAGGTCATGATTATTATAAGTGATTAGGGCGACATCCTAATTAAATATTTATTCTATAGCAAACATGCAATTAGTAATACTAATCTATATGATTATTCTATTCTATTTTATCAAATAGGTGAGGATAAAGTATTAGAAACTATAATCCTAATCAATTTAAATAAGCACACACTGAAACTTTAAAGCATATCTAATCTGTAAACAATCAAGAGCACTTGAACAATCCATTAAAAAACCAATATTGAAGAATTCAATTAATCAGTTGAATAGCTTTGAAGACAGTGAAGTAATACAGGCCAAGAAAAAAAAAAAAAAATTAGCAAAAATGAAAACCATCAACATCATAATAGGTAGCTGATGAATCTTATTACCTTGTATCGCTGTTCGGTGATTGCAGCTCCAATAACCCCGGTGTAGAAGGCACAAATGTAGATCGTAACAAGGGGAGTAAAGGATTTAGGGCGCTTGTACGGCTCGATCATGTCCCAGAGGATTGTTTTCTCCCATTTTGTGTGCAGATATTCTGCATACTTCCTCCAGACGTAGCTCGTCATGTAGACTCCGATTCCTCCTACAGAAAGCAAAATTGAATTTCAAACAGCCAGAATAAGAAGGAGAAGGGAATATGGGTATGAATATTTTTGAACAATCAAATGGACATTTATGCAAACATATGGCATGCATCACAAGCAGCCACTTCATTGGAAAATGTAATGTTGCAAGAATCCCACAAGCATGTATTAGAAAACAAGTAACTCGAATGGGACACAACCCCAAGCATGAATGAAGAACATCTCTAGTCAAAATTTCGAATACAAAGAGCAATGAAGTGAGAAAGAATTTAGAGTTTATGGACCACGCAAGATGCACTATGTTAACAAGAATCATTTGAATGCTAATCCCCACAGTTAATCTTGAATAGCGTTTTATATCAGTCAATCTCTAAAATTAAGAATATACATATAAAATTTATTACATCTACAAAACTACAATAAAAAATGTATAAAAAAATCAATAAATTCATCTGATAAAATATCAAAAAATATACAATTATGGTTCATAGAATATAAGAAAAACAATTAGACCACTACTACTTTGATAGATAGAAAATCAAAGTTAGTTAGATTTAAATCTAATAAATAATTGTCTTCCTCTTTCACCTTCCTCCCTCGCTTCTACTCTTGTGTGAATATTGTTCCTATTCTTATTTTCATTCATTTCTTTTGTTGTATGTTTGTTATCTTGCACTCTTCTTTCCCTTTCTAAAGAAGGAAGCAATTAGTATGTAATAGTGTAAAATCTACGTCCACGTTAAACATACTTATCATCAAGATTATATCATATTATTCACTTTAAAAAGCCTCTAAGCTGCTATTGCATAAACACGGCATTGCAGAGCAGTCGTAGTGGCGGACTTCGCTATTGATAACTATGCTAACCCCTTAACATTTGATACCTATTTTTGGTTAAAACTAAAGAATTTTCAAATCGAAAAGAGAACTCAAAACATCAAACAAAGTATGCAATGCAGGCCTAGTGTTTCAAGTTTCACTCCTTTACTTCGAATAGTCGACAACTTACTTACTTGCTGCATATCAAGTAATGTGGCCTGTGAAGACAACATCCAGTTAAGAATTTACAATCTATACAGATATGACAAACCAATGTATCTTTTGATTTTGCTCAATAATAACACACCTAGCTCTGCAACTACACAAGAAAGTGGATATACACATTAGGTGTGTGTAATGTGAATTCACTCTGAAAATTAACATGACGTGAAAGCCCTCAAATATGAATTTCACAATTTAGGTTAAATTTATCACAGGAAGGCATGGAATATATAAAAATTCGATTTCAGTTATTGTAATTTGATTTGAGAATTCGATCGCGCTAATAGAAAAAAAATTAATTAAGATTGACGCACGAGGTTTAAAAACGTTGGGCATATTTAGAGATCATAGTGGAGTGACTCACCGCCGGTTACGGAAGTGTCCACCGGAGGCGGCGGTTTAGTCGAATCAGTTGTCCGCTACGCAGATGCGCTGCCACTAGACGGTGAAGTTGGAAATTAAGGTGCGTTTTCTGAGGGGTGGTCGCGGAGAGCTTCTGAGTGACTGAAAATGGCGACGGCGATGAACGGACGGCGAGATGGCGGTGGCGGAACGACTCTGCTGCTGGTAGGTAGGGATTCAGATTTTATTTATTTATTATTATTTTTATTTATTGAATTCTATTCAGGCCTCTTAATTATTTTTAGTTATTTTAATTTGGGCCTTACTGGACCATCGAAAATTATTGGACTTGTTTGATTGTGTTGTGGTGTTTTGGCATATATTAACAATATTAAAAATTTTAATTTGAAATTATTATTTAATAAGATACAAATAAATATTTTGTCTATCTAACATAATAAATATCCTTTCAACTTACAATATATTAACAAATGCTAACACATTTATATTATACAATACTAATAAGGATATTTTTGTTTTTTTTTTTTTTTTTTATTACAATCCAATATAATATTAAGAGCAAAAATCATTTTTGGTCCAACTCAATATCATAATTCTCAATTTTGGTCCAATTCAAAAAACATTATTAATTTTGGTCCCACTCAAATGAAAATTTATTAATTTTAGTCTCAAGATGGTTGACTGGGACTGAACACGGCGGCCGTGTTGGATGACTCAAAAGGTGACTGGACGTCCCAAGCAGCCAATACAGCCGTGTTGATTACCCTACACTTTTGAACATAGCCGTGTTCCTGCCCGTATTCTTGTCCGTGTTCTGAACACAGCCATGTTTCTGCCCATGTTTTCAATATAACTATGTTCTAGGCCATGTTCACGACATGTTTTCAATATAATTATATTGTAGGTCATATTTATTATTATTTTCATTTTTTGGTTAACATTATTTGATATATATTTATAATTCAACAAAATTTTTTTTTGCAATATATGTTTTTAAAAATTTATAGTAAAAATTTGAAAATATTATTTTTAATTTAATTATTTCTATAAATTATAAATTAAATTTATTATTCAATATAATATTTTAAAATAATATCCGTCCGTCTCAAGTTGGATGTATGGGTCACTGTAGACACGAGAATTTAGGATAAATATAATTAGTAGATAATTAAGAATTTATTAGTGAAAATAATTATCATATAATATAAATAATTATAAATTAAGATTAAGATAACTCATTAGTTTGATTAAAATTAAAAAAATTAAATTAAAAAATAGTGTGTAATTATTTTTCAGAAATTAAAAAGTGACATGGGATGTAAGACGGAACGACAATGTGAACCTAGTAAGTGAGACGGAGGGAGTATTATTAAAAATATATATTAATATATTATTATTTTTATATATTTTTAAAATATTAAAAATTGATTATTTTTTATATTATAAAATAACTGTAAAAAAATATTTTTGTTGAATTATAAATATATATCAAATAATTTTAACCAAAAATAAAAAAATAATAAATATGATTTACAATATGATTATATTGAAAACATGGTCGTGTACATGACCTAAACTTGGCTGTGTTGAGAACATGGGCAGAAACATGATCTAGAACATAGCTGTGTTGAGAACATGGACAGGAATATGACTGTGTTCAGAACACGGGCAGGAACACGGCCGTGTTCAAAAGTGCAGGGTATTTAACACAACCGTGTTGGTTGTCTGGGACGCCCGGTCATTTTCTGAGTCATCCAACACGGCCGTGTTCAAGCCAGTCAACCATCTTGGGATTAAAATTGATAAATTTTCATTTGAGTGAGACCAAAATTGATAATTTTTTTCTAAAATGAGACCAAAATTGATAATTATGATATTGAATGAGACAAAAAATGATTTTTACTCTAATACTAATATTGAAAAATATATGTGCAAAAAACAAATATTACTTTTTTTTACATGGGTATAACATTTTGAATTCAAATAATTTTTTTTTAATATAGTGTATTAAATAAATATAAAAATCTCTTTTTATTTTTTTAGACAAAATAATAAATAAATAGTAAAAACAGAATTTTGAAAATTAAACCAGATAAATTAATATATTCCAACACTCCTGCTATAATGAGTTTATTTTTACATACAATTCTTACAATTTTATATAACATAATAGTAAATTTAAATCACTATGTAAATAAAAATACAAAATTAATACAACTTCGAATAAACAAAACATTTTAAATTTTATAAAAATAATAATAATAAAAGTTAAAGTACAAATAATTTATTTTTCTTTACAAAATTTAATAGCATAAATTTTATATTATTCCGAGATTTAAAAGTTCTTTGAAATACAAATAAATAGAAAATTGAATTTAAAAGTTTCATCAAATATATATATTTTTTTAGTTCTGATTTATTTTATTATTATCCCGAGATTTAGGTTTAGATGTATTATTTTGGAGTTTGATTTTAAATTTTTTTTTTTTACTATCCAACCATTTCTATTCATTTTTTTAAATATATATATATTTTCATAAAATATGAAATTCAAATAATTATTTAAATTAAATAACAATAATAATAATAAATAATATTTTTGTATTTCATTAAAAAAATGGAAGGAAAATTTTTATTTAATTTATATTTTGGTGACACGATTTTTATAAATATTATAAAATTTTACAATATATATATATACACATTAAAATAATACTTATTCGGTACAGTCACAAATGATTTTTTTCTTCCGTTGTTCTATCTATTTTTAATAAATTTATTTAAATATATTAAAAATATTAATTAATTTAGTTAAAATTTTAATTTCTCAACTATTGGATTCACTCAAATACCTTTTATTTTTATCTGTTCAATAAACAAATATGTTTATATATATATTTTAAATTTTTCATTTTTTATAAAAAATTAGATTTAAATTAGTTGTAAATAAATAAATATAATCTTACTGTCTAACTAAAAAATATACATATTTCTAGATTCAGGCATCAAATTACAAACTAACTATTTTATTAAATAGCCAACATTTTTTTTTTCTTTTACAAATACTTTTACTTTATATTATATCATTATTTCTATATTAAAAAAGGACGAAAATATCATTACACTACTTCTAACTACCTACTATAATTAAAACACTATTATTTTTACATTCCGCTCAAAAGTAAACGTATACTTTTTAACTGGACGGAACATATATTTTTTTATTTATTTTTATTATATAATATTAGGTGATATTTGTATATATTTTATGTAGATATAATGCTAATAATATTTAAAATTTTAACAATACTATTGATAATTAAAAATAATAAAATAATATAATTAATTTATTATTAATAACTTACTTCGTCTAGACTAATTAAGTCTTTAACCAAATGGTCATAGGACACGGGACAAAGATAATATATATAAATTTTATCTACTAAAACAAATTAACAATTCAATATAATATCTTAAAATTTATATTATTAACATTACTAAAAAATAAATTTACTCATAAACACAAAATACAAAAGAAGACACTCAAAATACATAAATTCAAAAACACAAAACACAAAACGAACAAACTCAATATAAATTAATTTTACCATTCTACTTTTATATTACTATATAAATACATAAAAATAATATGAATATAAGGAAAATTCCATATAAAAAATTGAATTATTTTAATAATAAAATAATCATTTCAATATAAAATTTATTTATTCATGATGAATTACCAAATAAATATAATTTGCATTATTAAATAAGTAGAATATAGATAAAGTTTTATATTAATTAAGATTACATCTCTATTAAAATAGTTTGACAATATAATTGAAATTAATTAATTTTATTTATATAAACACTTGTATATTTCAAAAATATTTCATAATTTCAAGTTAAATATTTGATTTTTTGTATAAGTATTTGAATTTTTTTTTAATCTTTTAATTTTTGTAAAAAATATTTTATATTCTTTAATATTATTTTTGAAAAATCATAATTAAAAATAGTCTTGACTAACATTTTACTATATATTTTCAAAAATTATCTTTTAGGATTCAATGAGTTTAAGGAATATTGATATTATATTGGTAGTGGATAAAAAATATGAATAAAATTTTTTTTGCCTTTGTGAGTGTATCAGTGTAAAAAGTAGTGACAATTGTGTAATAAAAATGCAAAAGTAAAAATAATTTTACGGTGATATGATTATTTATAAAAATAAAACTATTATTTTGGGACGGATAAAAATGGTAAATTATATTAGAACGGACGTTTTCAAAAATTATTTTTTAAGATTCATTAAACTTTTTAAATAAACTAATTTATCATATACTAATAAACTAAAACCTCTCTAATGCTCTATTTTCCAAATATATTTTTGATTTATGTCTTTCCATTCATTAATATGCTCGAAAATAATCCAAATAAGTGGATGGAACTGTAAATAGGTAATCGAAACAACATTATAAAAATATTTTAATTTATATTTGTTACATTTTATAATAATATTATTATTTGATATTTTTATTATTTAAATATTATTTTTTTATTAATGTGAAAAAAAAAATTGTTTGGAAAATATATATATAATATAAAGTAAAAAATTGAAAAAAAAAACAATACTTACCTAGTAATTTTTTTAATTAGTAATTTTATATTTGTTATATTTTATGATTTTCTTATATTTAAATATTATTTTTAAATTTTTTATTATTTTACTAAACGAAACGTTAATTTAATTTATTTTTTAATATTCAAAATGTGTTTCTTTAACCTTGGTTTGTGAAATTTTTCTGTTAAGACACCTACTGTCCGCATCAAAATTTGTCTGGAAACAAAATTTGATGCGGAATCAAAGACAGAGGACAAACTTTGGTACCTACTTTCTAGGTTTTGACCGAAAGTAATTTTTTTCTTTTTTATTTTTATATATCATTTTTTCTTTTACTCCAACTATATTTTTCTTAACTTCCGTCGCCTCGTTAGCCCGGAAGTTATTTTTTTCTCTCCAACTTACTAACAACGCAGTGGGATTTGCTTGTCGATAGGCAACGGAGGGTCAGCAGCAACACGTTACTAAAGGCGTGTTTCAGCATGTGACAGTCCAGAAAAGTGGCTGGACAAAGAAGAAGAAAAAAGAGGAAAAAGAGAAGGGTGGAAAAACAATTTGTAAAAGAAAGAAGAAAAGAGAGCAAAAAAAGACCAGGGGCAGCTATATTTTATAGTAATTATAATAATTATTATAATTTTATTATAATTAAATATAATTAATAATTATAAAAATAAAATAATATTAATATTAATAATTAATTATTAAAAGTATATTTTAAAAATAATATAGTATTATTATAAATTTATATCAAAGCAACAACGACTTGGTAAGCGGGAGGTCTTTAGTTTTCGTAAAGAATGACTTATGGACTGCCGGTCATAAAAAAAGAAAATATAAACTAAAATTTCTTAAATCCACTCTAAAGAAACACACCTTCACCTTACGTATATTAGGTTTTGTATATTTTTTTTTACAGCGCGAAAAAAGTATTTTTTTCTTTTTTTTTTAAATATTAAAGATAATAAATATTTATATAATTAGTATATTTGTTTGTTATTCTAATTTAAAATATTTTTTTATGTGAGATATCATGTGAATGATATATAATAAATATTTTTTTTAGTATTTATATATATATATTATATCAAATATATTTCTATTTCTTTCCTTGATTTGTATTAGTAAAATTTTATAATATATATATATAATAAACTATTAGCATGGATTATGTATGAATTTTGAGAATATTTTTTAATATTTCGTAGAACATATTACGAACTTTAAAAATATTCTAGAATACTATTTTTTATTGGTATATTGTATATTTTTTATTTGTATTTTTAGTAAGATATAGTATATTTTTAAAAATTGGAGGAGTGTTTTCTATGTTGTACTCCCTCCGCCCTAGTTGAATTCGGCCACATATTTTTTGACATTGTTTTTAAGAAAAAATGTATTAAAAAATTAATAATTTTGAATTAGTTGATATGATAATTGTAAATATTTATTTTATGAATAATATATATAAATTGATTTTAACTTAAATAATTTTTGCATTCAGAGAAATTATTTGTGTAAGTATTTGTAATAATACTAAAAATTAGAAAATTTTAGATATAAATTTAAATTATTTGTAATAAATTATTATCATAATTATATAAAATATAAATTAAATATTTTTGTACTCCATTTGGTTACATTTTTTTTTTTTTTTTTTATAATTTTACTATTTATCAATTTTTTTCTTTTAACAATATCAAATTCAACTCATATTTTTTTATTTTTATATTATAAAAAGTAACTATACATTCAAACCGTTAATATTTATTTATATTACACTTTCAAATAATTATTCAAAATTCAAACTCTCAACCAAATATGCCATTAGCGTTTATTAATTATGAAATATATTGTTTAAAATATCACTACTAGAAAAATGTTTAAATATCGCAGAATATTTGTCGCAGCTGAATATATTGTCACCACATAATACTGTATATAAAGATAAATTGTATATCAGAGAAACACTCTAGTTATTTTTACAATTTTATACACTGTCTGCAAGTAAAGTGTCCTCAATATCAGATATCGGAGTAGTTTTTTTTATCCAATACTTCTAAGAGGGTCTCGGTTGGGCAGACTCAAGCAACATCGATGTTGTAAGTCAAGGTGGATTGGCTGACAAAACACCTAATGATTTTTGGGAACCGATTTTTTGGATGGCAACGAATACACAATAATTTGGTACCTGAGACAACGAAGTCGTTGATAGCTCTAACACTAAACCCCTTTGGACAACACTTATCTGAGTTAACTATGATTGCACATCAATTGGTGATTTGTCAAAATTTCAAACTGTATATTAAATTATTTATTATTTTTATATTCATTTTCGTCATGTTCATTTCTATCACCATTATATATTATATATAATTAATGATGTATAACAATTATAGAATAATACTATTTTTATATATTTATATATTTAATTTATATTATATTATTATTCAATACATTAATTTATTTTAATTGATTAGAATTTTAGCATAATTTTATTATGTTTATATGTATTATTACTTTAACAAAGTTAATATGAAATGATAATGGTATAAAATGGATTTGGAGAGCAATAGTATTTCATTGTCAAGTGACTCATATTCAAATTTTCTCCATATTATTTTCAATTAAATTTATTTGAATTTGTTTTATGAAAAAAAAAATAATTAATTTAAAATTTCAATTAATATATATTTTAAAAATTTGCTATTATATTTTAATTTTTGAATTTATTATTATTTTATTAAGAAATCATAATAATTATTATCTTAATATTTATCACTTATAATAATAACAATAATATATTTTAAGAATCCAATTTTTTTATAATTGTCCGATAAAATTCATAAACTTTAAAAAGTCTACGGATAGTTTAATACTTCATTATTTTAAATTTTTTTTAAAAAATTTGGGATGAATACTTCAATATTTTAAAGGACTTTAAAAATCTGAATTGAATACCTCCCGATTTTAAAGGAATTTTAAAAGTCTGAATGGAATACTTACAAATTTTACATGATTTTTAAAAATTTGGATTGAATGCGCTCAAAATTTTAAAAGTCCAATAGAATCCTACAAAATCTTAATAAAAAACACTCAAATTTTAAAAGTTTAATAGAATCCTACAAAATCTTAATCGAATACACTCAAATTTTAAAAGTTGAATAGAATCTTACGAAATTTTAATTAGATACGCCGCACGTACATACTAAATTTAAGACGATAGCCTTGATTTAACCTTTAGCATGTTCATACTTGTTTCTATACAAAGGTGGGTGAATGTAATTTAAATAATTTGTTAGGGTGAAAAATAATTATTTGTTCTAGACCTCAATTATCAAAACAATTTTCCTAACCCGCCCCCTTTCTCCTCCTTCTTCTCCGACCACAACCCCCGTCGCATCTCCCGTCGCGGTTATTAAAATTCATATAACAGTCAAAATTTTTCGAAATTCCAATATACTTTCCAACAAATAACAATAAATTTAATAAAATAACAATAAATTTAATATACCAAAAATATATATAAATCATCTAAACAAAGCAAGAAATTCAACGAAACTCTTAAACTAGCATAAATATAATATACTGCTTCTAAATATATTTTAACAACAAAAAATAGCTCTGCAAAGCGGACAACGATTATTGCGTCGAAGCCATTGTTTTATGCAATCGACATGGAAGTCGTGTCCGCAGCCAAGTTCCGCAATCTCCGTAGTAGTCTTAGTCTTGTCTTCTTCTTCCCAAAGATAAAGACGTTCTCGACATACACTGCAAATTAGAAGCTCTTCATCTCCGACGACGACGCCGCGGCTAACATTCCTTATCTTCAGACACGTGTTAATGGCTTCTTCGGACAAACCATGTATGGACTCTACAGAACTCATCTCAATCGCTCGTGTCCTAGCCCGACGACTAAGATCGCGATACAATAATTCCGCGTGCGCATGCAAAACGTCTCGGAATCTGTTCTCGTCGAATCCGTTGCCTGCTGCGTTGCTCCCCATCGATGATTGATCCGCCATGAAAATTATTGAAAGATCTGTATATATGTTCGTATTGTTTTGTTTCTTAGCAAAGTTTTATCAAGATTTCGAGAAGATGAACATAGTTCATGTATATATATATAGGCTTGGGTGGAAGGATTTAGTTTGTTTAATACGAAGATAATAAATCTTATTTGGCGATGTATTCAATCAAGATTTTGTAAAATTTTGCATGAGATTTTGTTAGATTTTTAAAATTTTAAAGTGTAAAAATCTTTTAAAATATCTATATCGATTCAGACTTTTAATAAATCCGAAATTTTGATAAACTTTTAAAATATATTATTATTGTTATTATTAATATTATTATAAGTGATAAATATTACGATAATAATTATTAATATTATTATAATGTCTTAATAAAATCATAATAATTTCAAAAATTAAAATATAATTACTGTTTTATCCTCGTCCTTCTTCTTCTTATTATTATTATTATTATTATTTTATATTTGAATTAAGATTTAAAATTATAATTGAGATATCAAATTTAAATAAAAAATATATAAATTTTTTAATTATACTAAAAAATTTAAATATAATTTATAAAATAATAATAATTTAATATTAGATTGTAATTTTATTTTTAATTTATATCTTATCCTTTAATTAATATTTTAAAATATAAATAACTAAAATTTTAAAAATATATATTTTTACTTTAATTTAAAATATTTAAATATAAATAATAAATTTTTAAAAGAAATTATGAAAATTTTATAAAAAAATATAATTATATTAACTACATGTCTTTTTGAGCAATTTTCACAGTTTAAAAGCACATTCAAGTCTATTATATATAAACAATTTTTTTATTTTTAATTTTATTTTATTTTATGAAAAACTTCTTTTATAATAATTAATCCAAACACAAAATCGAACTTCTTCTACTTTTGGCTTCCCCTTATTTTTTTAGAGCAATCCAAACCGGTCCTAAATAAAATAGATATCTTATAATATTAATAATTTTAATTATTATTGAAATTATTATATTTTTATAAGAATAAGAATAATATTAACATTCTTAATAAATAATTATAATATATAGAAAAATAATAATATACTACTATTCTTTATATTTATATTTATATTTTAAAATTTATAATTGTTTTATTATATAATGTTAAATTATTATTTTTGTATATTCATATTTATCAATTTTAATTTTAATTTATAATTAATAAATAATTAATTAATTATTTTATAAATTTAAAGATTATTTATATATTTTTCATAATAGCACAAGATTTTATTAACTAAACATCAGAATAAAAATTAACAGTAAAAACTAAAATATAAAAAAATCTGGGAATTTTGTTTGTTTGTTTGTTTTTTTTTTTTTTTTAAATATTAAGTAATCAACGGTTTTTAAGCCGTTAAATCATAATCAAAACCGTCATTCAAAAAATTCGATTCGATTTGACATTTTAGCAAACAGAAACCGATAATTTTAAATTCTAACCGATAGTTTTAACCGTTTGACAAGTTTAATTTTATATACAATATCAAACTCCAGTGTCCTTAAATAAACTATCTAAAATTTTATAAAAATATATAAAAATTGAAGTACAATTAAATTTTTCTTTAATTTTTTTTTAAAATCACGTATATGAACATTATGTGGTTGTTCCTCGAATACGTGCAGCCTCACAACTTTTCGGACACTTAAGAAAATGCTAGTACAATTCTTTTTCGAACATTTCAAGAATTCCGATAGAAATCGAACTTCATGATCGGCTAAGCACTTTTTTATTATTATTGTTATTCCCAAATAATTTTGGGAATAATAAATTTAAGGAAAAATGGGTAGTCTAATAACCAATAAGAGATTCAACATCCCGAAACAGGCAGGCTCGGAGAAGAAGTGGTCCAGTTAGATCGGAAGCTCAATAATGGATCCCACAACTTGAAATATAACCCGTTTAGAGGTGGGAGTTTGAAACTATGAGTAGGCCGGAAAACTCAATTCTTGTCGATTTCGACTGGTTTAAATCATTTGGACCGTTACGAAGAATTTTCAGCAACAACAAATATATCTTTTTTTACTTTGAGTTATTGGATAACTATCCTTAAATTTTGTGAAACATAAATTTTTACCAGATTTATTTTCTTATAGTGCTACATCGCTATATTAATTTAATAATAAATAAATAAGTAGTAAATGTCATTATTTTTTTATTATTTTTAAATATCAAATGGTTTTTTCAATCCAATAATAATGTAATTTAATTAATATATATATTTTTTATTTTTTTATTTTCTTTTATAAATAAATAGAATATATATTATACTACTATTTTTTATAATATTAATCTAGAAACACCTAGAAATTTTTGATTGAGTGAACAATCCCAATGCATTCAATTGTCATAGAAATAAATATACTTATATCATACTATAATATATAAATTACACGTTATATATAAATATATATCGTTTATCTTTATTACATGTAACGATCGAGTCAAATATGAGTCGAAGCCACGGCTCTCTTCATCTCCATCCGCCGGCGCCATGCCGGAAAGATTTTATTTTATTTTATTTTATTTTTTAAATAAATATTAACAGTTTTTTCGGACAAACTCAGAGTCGGCTCTTAGCAGGAGCAATTTGAGCAATTGCTCAAGGCTTCTACTTTAAGAGAACCCATGTTTTTTTAATTTTAAATATTATTATATATTTAAAATTTAATTTAAATTTTATCCCATAATTTTTTCAACAATTACATAATCTAATTTTAATTCTAAAATTAAATTCTAACTATAAATTTTTTAAAATTAATCCATCCTCAATCGCCTTGTATTAGATATATTCAAATTTAATTTGAATTTTATCTCCTATTTGTTTCTACAATTACTCCGTCACATTCTAATTCTAATAAATTCTACTCAAATTTTTTTCTAATCTTTAGAATTATAGTTATTATTATTATTGAGTTATTGATTTTATAATAGTCAAGATATTTCAAAATTTTATAACATTCAAGATATGTATAACAAACTAGGCTCTCGACAGTCCACTTCCACACCAGTTGGCCATCTTTTACTAGACACTTATATTTCATTTATTGAATATATAATTAATACAATTTTTATCATTTTTATCAGGACTCTAAAAAAGTTCGAGACGACCCTGGACAAACCATAATCATTCTAGCAAGGTTGTTCGGCCACTAAACCCATTTTACAATCTAGATTTCTAAACCCATTGTTTATAATAATCGTTTCAGAATAATAAGAACTTTCGGACGTGTTTTCGTTCAACACAATGGTGTTAGATATTATAAATTTGTGCTAATTATGTGAGGCCCTGTGTTTTTATCAAAATTGATTCAAATGTTTTTAGTTGAGATCAATTTTGATGAATTTTTTTATATGGGACTACAATTGATTTGTTTTTATACTCTATTGATCAAAATTGATTTTTTTTTTTAAGAGCACATATTTAATTTTTTTTTAAGAGCACATATTTATTTTTTTAAAATGCAATCATATTATTGGATGGATGTCTATACATCAATACAAGCAATTTCTATAGAAATCCTCTTATAATAGGTGTATTTTTACAATTAGTTAATAGCTTTGACTATCTAGTTCGATTTTTTTTTTTCTCTTTTTTTTTTATAATTAAAGTATTTGATATATATATATATTTTTATATTAGCAATTTATACATAAAATGTAAAATAATAATTGAGAATATTAATATTTTATTTTTTGAAATATTCAATTTTATTTTTCTGTGTTTAAAAATTTTGAGAAATTTTGTTAGTTATTTGAAATTGTAAACTTGTTATATAATATTTATGTTTATTAACATTATATTTGAAAAAAATAAAAAAAATATTTTTATTAATTGAAAAGTATGAATTTTTTTTTATTGGGAATGTTGTAAAATATAAAATAATAATTTTTTTATATATTTATTTATATATTAATTATTAAATAATTTATTATATGTATAACTTTCAATAAATTTTTATTCTATTTTATTTGCGTTTTAATATAAATATAAATATAAATAAATAATTTATGTTTTCTATTCTGATTTAATTTTAATAAATTTATATTTTACTAATAAAATTAATTATATATAAAAGTTAATTATTTTAAATTTATACAATTAAAATTATAATATAGCAAATAAAATATACTCCATTAAAATAACTATTAATTACTTATAAATTTTCAGAAATTATTATTATTATTTTTTAATTTATCCAATAAGGTATTTCAAAAGTCCAAATTTATCCAATATGTTATTTCAAAAATCAAATTGTGAGTTTGGATATACCACGGTTTTGAATGTAAAATTTAATGTTTAGGGGTTAAATTTTGAGTTTGGAAACAACTCGATTTTAAATGTAAAATTTATTTTTAATATAATTAAAAAAAAATAAGTATTTACTTTAATTAGAAAAAATTGATTAATAGTAAATATTTGTTAAAATTCTTCAGACAAACATTGCAGATGTTTAATAAGCAATTTTTTTTTCTTTAATCAATTTTTTTTTAATTTTACTATTCAACTCTATTTTTTTTAGAAACAAAAATACAATATTTTTTTTTCACAAATCCCATCAAATATTATTTTAATATCAAACAAAAATCAATTTTTCCCAAATTCAAAAAAAAAAAAAAACACCCTCAAAATTGCAATTTGTATGCCAAACAATCTTAATGCCGGAAAAAATTAAAAAAACAAACATCACCAAAAAGAACGAAGAACACCAAAAAGAACGTAGAAATATATATATTAGTCTTTACTGACTCACACAAGTAGCTCTGCAGTGCGGACAAGTATTGTTGAGTCGAAGCCACTTCTTTATACAATCAACGTGAAAAATGTGCCTGCAATCAAGCCGTGCGATCTCTTTAATCTCGACTTTTTCCCGAAGATCCTCTCGACACACAGTGCACATCTCGCCCGGCGCCGCGCCAGTAAAATTCCTTTTCTTCTTCAGATATCCGTCGACAATTTCATCGGACAAACCATCATTATAATTATTATTGTGACTAGGATTGTGAGCTTCGTCCAGTAAACCCTCCCTAAAATAGAAAACATGGCGCTCTGAAAAACCAGATATCTCAGAAAACAAGAGGGAATCCATCATCGAATCCGCAGCAGCGTTGCATCCATCTCTTCTACCGCGTCTCAGATATTCGACTTCTTGCGCGATCGCCCGATTGGTGATCTCATTGAATACATCTCTTGTTACGCCTAAATAGTTTCCTTCGCCATGGCCGATTTCATCGAGGATTCTCCTACAAATCCTCTCCGAATCATATAATTCCCATCTTCTCCCCGTCATATACTCGAAGAGAGTCGAATGGTCACTTTCGGTTGATAGTCTGTTCGTCGGGAAGATTCGATGGAAGATTCGACGAAAGAAATCCATAGTACTATGGTATGCTCTTCGAAAGTTTTGTGATATAAACAGAGGGCATGGCATGTATGTATGAATATATAGGTTTGGGTTTTTGGCAATAAATCTTATCTGATCAAAAAGTTCAGATTATTAAATAATTAGAGTTGTTATCTTAAACAGAAATATTAGTTAAGATTTTTATTTTATCGAATAATCTTTATCATTATGATATTATTATTGTTTTTTTATTTTTTCTATAATTTAATTACTCTTTCTAACATATTTATCCTTTTTAAATAAAAATAAAATCATTTTTTTTTTTACAAAATTACTGTTAAATCGCATTTTTAAATATAAATATAAATAGTAAAAAAAAATTAATCACACCTACCCAAAAAAAATAATACTACTTCTGTTCAGCTTTAAGAATCCTATTGCAAAAATACTTTCATCACTATTTTATAATACTAATAGAAAGATACTTGCACAAAAAAATATACAAATATATAAGAATATTTTTAATGTTAATACAATAACTCAAAAAGTAAATATGATCCATAAAGGCTGACGGAGAAAGTAATAAAAAAAATTAAATTATTTTAGTATAAATGAATTGCAAGCAAATAATATATACATTATTTTATATTAGTTTTAAATTAAAACTGTAAAAAATACTACTATAAGATTAGATCATTTGTTTATCTCAATGTTACATTATTTTTAACTAACAATCAATTTAAATATAATTGAAATAGTTATGCGGGTGTGTTTATTTTGTATTTTGTATTTTTTTTTATGAATATATATTTTTATATTAAATACGAAGAATCAATAATATAAAAATAATATTTTATGATAATTAAATTGTTGACTTTTTTATTAGATGAATAGAGTATATATATATATTGAGTTTGTTTGTCCAAAATTTTTATTTTTCCACACATTCACAATATCTATTTTATCATCTTACAAAATAAACCTTCTAACATAAAATAGTAATTCTTATATTACTTAACACAAATTTTTATCTCTTATATATAAAAAAAAATTTCAAATCAAAATACGAAACAAATAAATCCATTATATATATTGCGTTAATATATATTATATTTATTTTATAATTCTTGCAACTCAAAAATAGGTTGGGTGAACAAATCACATTTATTCATGAATTGTTTTGTTCACAATATTAAGCACTTTCGGGCGTGTTTTCATTCAACACACGTGTTAGGCATTATAGATTTGTACTAATTATGTGATGCAATCGCATTTTTATCAAAATTAATTAAAATGTTTTTAATTGAGATCAATTTTAATGAATTTTTCTATATATACTAAAATTGATTTGTTTTATTTCAAATTATCAAAGATTTTTTTTTTTTTTTTAAGAGCGTATGATTTATTTATTTTTATTTAATTATACCAAATATTATTTATAAACAATGCATTTAATCAACAAAGAAATACATTGGATGTCTAATATTTTCATTTTTATTATATACATCAGTACAAACAGTTTCTATAAAATCTTTTTATAATGTCATATATTACCATTGCTAAAACAATTCCAAAATTAAACACAAAAAGAATCAAAGACCTTTTTTTTTAGGTCCAATATCATCAGCAACAATACGAACATGTAGTAATTGATCGTATGAGTCTCAAGCCCCAAATTTTATTTAACTTTTTAGTGTAAAAATATTTTTTTATAATATAATTATGCCAATTTGTCTCTTAAAATAGTAAAATTATCATTTTTCTTCATCGATTACTACAGTAACAAAAAAAAAAAAAAATTGAAAAAAATAATATTAAATCACTAAAAATATATGGGTAGTCAACCTCCAAAATTCAAGGGCGGATTCCGCCAACTTTACTAACTTATACATACAGCTCTAGGATACGGGCAAGTATTGTTGAGTTGAAGCACTTTTTTATGCAATCGACATGATATACGTGTCTACATTCAAGCCGTGCGATCTCTTTAATCTCGACTTCTTCCCGAAGATCATCCCGACACACAATGCACATCTCGTCGGGCGCAGTGCCGGTAAAATTCCTTTCCTTCGGATATCCGTCAATAATTTCATCGGACAAACCATCATTGTAATTCTGGCGAGGATGTTCGGCAATAAAATTCAATGCATCAAGTAAATACTCCCTAAAATAGAGAACACGGGCCTCTACAAAACCAAATATCTCAGAGAACAACAGGGAATCCATCGTCGTATCTGCAGCGTTGGATCCATCTCTTCTACAGCGTCTCAAATATTCGATATCTTGCGCGATCGCCCGATTGGTGATCTCATCGAATACATCTCTTGTCACGGTTGCGTCTGCTAAATAATTTCCTTGGCCGATTTCTATGAGGATTCTCCTACAAATCCTGTCCGAATCATATGATTCCCATCTTCTGCCCATCATACGCTCGAAAAAAGTCGAACGGTCACTTTCGATGGATAGTCGATTCCTCTGGAAGATTCGACGAAGGAGATACATAGTGCTATGGTATGCTCTTCGTGTTTCTTGATGAATGTTTGGTTAGAGTTTTCATCGATATAAACAGAAGGTATGTATGTACGTATGCATGTATATATAGGTATGGGTTTTTGGCAAGCATGGTTGTTTAATAAATAAATCTTATCTGATAAAAATTTCAGATTATTAAATAACTAACGTTGTTATCTTAAACAGAAATATTAGTTAAGATTTTGTTGGGAGAATACCAGAAGAAGGCCAAAATGCAAACCAAAATCAGATTCGAGCCTAGGTCAACTCAACACTAGTATAATATTGTCCGCTTTGGGCCGAGCCGCATAGATTTGTTTTTTAATATCCATACTAGTGGAGTTCACTTGAACTTATAAGGTGTGTAATTTTCTTCACAACTTCCAATGTGGGACTTGAGTTTGCATCCCCAACATACCAAAAGAAGATGAATGATAACCATCAATAAACAACGGAAATAACAATATGAGACACCAAAACTTTTAACTTGAAAAACTCTTTCAAAGTGAAGGATAAAAACTACGAGGCCTATCAACTGACCCAAGGCAAAATCCACTATATCAAAAAAGATTCGTACAATCAAAGATAACCAGCTATCAAACTCCACGTCCAAATACAAGAATCGAACCCCAATCACAATAGATCTCCCAACTACTAACAACCCATTCCAATCTCCAACCAATAAGATTCAAAATCGAATCCAAACAAATAAGGAGAAATCAACGATACCGAAAGAAACATCCGAAGATGACGAGACCGTTGATCGAAACCGACTTGAAGAAATTCTCTCTTATTGGCCGATTGTCTAGCGTGTGTGGATAATGATTGTCTCTTTCAAAACCCCTGCACCAAATTGATCTCTCTTCCAACTATAACAGCAGACAACAATTGGCAAAAGTGGACTCTCAATTCTTTTTAAGCTAACTTGAATTGTTTGCCTCCACAAATAGAAGGAACCCAAACCCAACAGATTTTTCTGTCATCAAATAATCTTTATGATTATGATATTATTATTATTATTATTTATTTTTTTATATCATTTGATTACTCTTTCTAACGTATTTATTTTATAAAATAAAATTATATCTTAAGAAAACAAAAGAAAACTAACATAAAACATCAAATATATAATCTACAAAATTACTGTTAAATCGGTTTTTACTTATAAATATAAATAGTAAAAAAAAAAAGTTAATTATAAATGTAATTAATATATCATATATATATTCATTATTTGTATATTATCTATACCATTTCCTATATCTCATTGTCAAATAATACATTTTTAAATTATTTTACAAAACAGACACATTCTTTTAGTATAATTGAATTGCAAGCGAATAATATATTCATTATTTTATACTATCTCGGTCCGGCTTTAAGGGTTAATTACTATATTAAAACGTAGTTCAAATTAAAAAAAAAATTGTAAAAGTTATTCCATTAGTCTCTTATAATACTAATAAAAAAATATTTGAACAAAAAAATTATACAAAAATATAAGGATATTTTTAATGTTAATTACAATAAAAACTACTAATATAAGATTAGATCCTTGATTATCTCAATGTTATATTATTTTTACAACAATCAATTTAAAAATAATTGAAATAGTTCCGTGGGTGTGTTTTTTTTTTTTTTTTTTTTTTTTTTAATGAATGATTTTTTTTTGTTAAGTATGAAAAATCAATAATATAAAGATAATATTTTATGTTAAATTTTTTATTTTTTGAGATGAAAATAAATATATATTTTGAGTTTATTTGGCCAAAAACTTTTTTTCGGGTTTATTTGGCCAAAAACTTTTTTTTCGGGTCCAATAACATTAACAACACGAACAGCAGTAGCTGATTGCACGAGTCCTCAAGGCCAAAATTTTATTTACTTTTTTAGTGTAAACATATTTTTTTTATAATATAATTATGTCAATTCGTCATTTAAAATATTAAAGTTATCACTTGTTTTTTTTTTCATTACATTATTGTATGTATATATATATATTGTTTTGCACAAATAGCTATCGTTAATTTGAAGTAACTTCTTTATATATTGTCATAAAAGAGAAATACTAAGAAAACTATTAGTTAAGATTCTTTTCGCATCAAATAGTCTTTTAATATATAGGATATAATATCATATATCGCAATTTCTTTTGAAATTATTTTATTTTTTTTATAGTTTATATTATTGTTTTGGATAATTTGTAATTTTTTTTAGATAAAATTAAATTTGTTAGAAAAACAAATTATATCATAATTTATAATTTTAAATTAAACCCATTATTTATTTAAGTCCAAAAATAAATCATGATCAAGCCACAAAATTAAATTTTGTTAGAAAAACAATTTATATTATAATATATGCTTTTAAAATTAAATACATTATTTATTTAAGCCCAAAATAAATCATGATCAAGCCCTAAATTATATATATATATATATATATATAACAATCAATTGAAAAATGATTTAGACGTATATGATTCAGCATCGCTGTTGTTCCGTCGGAGAGAGTCAAGTTTGCTGTCAATTAGTTTATTTCCTAATTTTAGAACAAAATTTATTCATGCTTTATATATGTAATTTTTAAATAAAATATAAATTATATGTGTATGGAGCTAATGTAAAAATAAATTAAAGTTTGATGTGTAATTTATAAATATTAAAAATTATATAAAATAATATAAAAGAAGAATATACAGGGGAATATACGTTTTAGAGTAAAAATTGAAATTTATGGTCGACGTAAAATTACTGTAGATCAACTGTTGTATTTTTACAGTAACAATCGCAAAAATGGAGTAGAAGGTTGGAGATGGCCCAATGAGTTTGCTGTCATCGCAACTGCCGTCGGTGCTGCTCGACAAGATTCGTCATCTTAAGACACACGTTAATAGTTTCCTCGGACAATCCATATATTATCATTCCGACCATGATGCCCGATATTTAAATCCGTTTCCTGCTCTACATCCCTAATTCGTCTAGCAAAGAGCAACGTGATTTTCCATCCTGGTGTCGAATTCATGTCTTGTGGAGACCGTACGTATCCAAATCATATGATCTCAATTCTCTACTCATCGATGACTCCAAAAGGGTCGAAGGCGCCATTTGAGCATCGTTAATTTCGCTTTCGTAATTGTTCTCATCGTCGCGTGGATTGTGAACTGCTGCGTCGATGCTTTCGATCGATGGATTAGAGAGATCCATTATAGTGTGTTATACTTTCTCTGTTTTTTAGAACAAAATTTTGTGAAGACTATATATATATATATATATAGTTTTATACTGAAAATATAGAATGATAATTAAATATATTTATATTTTATTTTTTTTTAATTTAAGAATTTTGAAAAAACTTGTTATTAATTATTTGAAATTGTAAAAGTGTAATATAAGTATATGTTATTATTAAATATGAGATTTGAGAAAAATAAAAAAATATTTTTATTAATTCAATAGTATGAATATTTTTGTTTATTTAGAATGATATAAAATATAAAATAATAAAATTTCGTACATGTATTTATATATTAATTATTAATTAATTTATTATTAATATTATATTTCATTTTTGTATTTTTTATATTTTTTATTATATAAAATTTTATTCTCAACATAATAATATAAATATAAATATGTATTTTTTATTAAAATAAATTAAATAAAATATGAGGCGGAGGGAAGAGAGTATTAAAAAAAAATGAGATATGTTTGTAAGTATTGTTGCATATGCTCTTATATTAACACTATAAAATTATTTTAATTCAAAATTCTTACTATCCCGTCAGTCGCTTACGGAGCCGTCGTTCAGCCGAATTTTGCGAACGGGATTCGCGCACGGGCGCCGACGAACCCGCGTCATCGCGAGAAGTCGAATAAGCGTAATCGTTTAGAGAATGGAGAATTCGAAAAAAGAATTCTATAGGCGAACCTGCAAAAGGATCATTGTCGATATCTGCCCCCGTAGACAACAACGAACTCGTGACCCGACGTACGAATGCCGCTCAGGCCGTCCATCGTGATAGAGTGGGCACCACGAGTTCCAAAACACTCCTGCACGGATTTTTGTACACATGTAGGCAGGAAAAATGGGATTCCTTGCGATCCACGTAGCGGCCAGAAATCGCGAACAACGACCCCGTCAGCCGCTCACGGAGCCGTCGTCCAGCCGAATTTTGCGAACGGGGGTTCGCGCACGGGCGCCGACGAACCCGCGTCATCGCGAGAAGTCGAAAAACCCTTATCGTTTAGAGAATGGACAATTCGTAGAAAGAATTCTATAGGCGAACCTGCGAAACGATCATTGTTGATGTCTGCTCCCGCAGACAATAACGAAGTCGTGACCCGACGTACGAATGCTGCTCAGGCCATCCATCGTGACAGACTGGGCACTACAAGTCCCTTAAAACTCCTGCACGGATTTTTGTGCACATGTAGGCAGGAAAAATAGGATTCCTTGCGATCCACGTCGCGGCCAGAAATCGCGAACGACGACCCCGTCAGCCGCTCACGGAAACGTCGTCCAGCTGAATTTTGCGAACGGGGCTTCGTGCAAGGGCGCCGACGAACCCGCGTCATCTCGAGAAGTCGAAGAAGCCATATCGTTTAGAGAATGGAGAATTCATGGAAAGAATTCTATATGCGAACTTGCGAAACGATCATTGTCGATGTCTGGCCCGGCAGACAACAGCGAAGTCGTGACCCGACGTACGAATGCCGCTCAGGCCGTCCATCGTGACAGAGTGGGCACCACGAGTCCCAAAAAAGTCCTGCACGGACTTTTGTGGACATGTAGGCAGGAAAAATGGGATTCCTTGCGATCCACGTTGCGGCCAGAAATCGCGAACGACGACCCCGTCAGCCGCTCATGGAAATGTCGTCCAGCCGAATTTTGCGAACGGGGGTTCGTGCAAGAGCGCCGACGAACCCGCGTCATTGGAAGAAGTCGAATAAGCCTTATCGTTTAGAGAATGGAGAATTCGTAGAAAGAATTCTATAGGCGAACCTGCGAAACGATCATTGTCGATGTCTAGCCCGGCAGACAACAGCGAAGTCGTGACCCGACGTACGAATGCCGCTCAGGCCATCCATCGTGACACAGTGGGCACCACGAGTCCCAAAAAAATCCTGCACCGATTTTTGTGTATATGTAGGCAGGAAAAATGAGAATCTTTACGATCCACGTCGCGGCCAGAAATCACGAACGACGACCACGTCAGCCGGTCACGTAGCCTTCGTCCAGCCGAATTTTGCGAACGGGGGTTCGCGCACGGGCGCCAACGAACCTGCGTCATCGCGAGAAGTTGAATAAGCCTTACAGTTTAGAGAATGGAGAATTCGTACAAAGAATTCTATAGGCGAGCCTGCGAAACGATCATTGGTGATGTCTTCCCCGGCAGACAACAGCGAAGTCGTGACCCGACGTACGAATGCCGCTCAGGCCGTCCGACGTGACAGAGTTGGCACCACAAGTCCCAAAAAACTCTTGCACGGATTTTTGTGCATATGTAGGCAGGAAAAATGGGATTCCTTGCGATCCACGTCACGGCCAGAAATCACGAACGACGACCACGTCAGCCGGTCACGGAGCCTTCGTCCAGCCGAATTTTGCGAACGGGGGTTCGCGCACGGGCGCCAACGAACCTGCGTCATCGCGAGAAGTTGAATAAGCCTTATCGTTTAGAGAATGGAGAATTCGTAGAAAGAATTCTATAAGCGAACCTGCGAAACGATCATTGGTGATGTCTGCCCCAACAAACAACAGCGAAGTCGAGACACGACGTACGAATGCCGCTCAGGCCGTTTATTGTGACAAAGCGGGCACCACGAGTCACAAAAAACTCCTGCACGGATTTTTGTGCATATGTAGGCAGGAAAAAAGGGATTTCTTCCGATCCACGTCGCGGCTAGAAATCGCGAACGACGACCCCGTCAGCCGGTCACGGAGCCTTCGTCCAGCAGAGTTTTGCGAAAGGGGGATCGCGCACGGGCGCCGACGAACCCGCGTCATCGCGAGAAGTCGAATAAGCCTTATCGTTTACAGAATGGAGAATTCGTAGAAAGAATTCTATAGGCGAGCCTGCGAAACGATCATTGGTGATGTCTGCCCGACAGACAACAGCGAAGTCGTGACCCGACGTACGAATGCCGCTCAGGCCGTCCGTCGTGACAGTGTGGGCACCACGAGTCCCAAAAAACTCTTGCACGGATTTTTGTGCATATATAGGCAGGAAAAATGGGATTCCTTTCGATCCACGTCGCGGACAGAAATTGCGAACGACGACCCCGTCAGCCGGTCACGGAGCCTTCGTCTAGCCGAATTTTGCGAACGAGGGTTCGCGCACGGGCACCGACGAAACAACGTCATCGCGAGAAGTCGAATAAGCCTTATCGTTTACAGAATGGAGAATTCGTAGAAAGAATTCTATAGGCGAGCCTGCGAAACGATTATTGGTGATGTCTTCCCCGGCAGACAACAGGGAAGTCGTGACCCGACGTACGAATGCCGCTCAGGCCGTCCATCGTGACAGAGTGGGCACCATGAGTCCCAAAAAATCCTGCACGGATTTTTGTGCATATGTAGGCAGGAAAAATGGGATTCCTTGCGATCCACGTCACGGCCAGAAATCGCGAACGACGACCCCGTCAGCCGGTCACGGAGCCTTCGTCCAGCCAAATTTTGCGAACGGTGGTTCGCGCACGGGCGCCGACGAACCCGCGTCATCGTGAGAAGTCGAATAAGCCATATTGTTAAAAGAATAGAGTATTCGTAGAAAGAATTCTGTAGGCGAGCCTGCGAAACGATCATTGTCGATGTCTGCCCCGGCAGACAACAGCGAAGTCGTGACCCGGCGTAGGAATTCCGCTCAGGCCATCCATCGTGACAGAGTGGGCACCACGAGTCACAAAAAACTCCTGCACGGATTTTTGTGCATATGTAGGCAGGAAAAATGGGATTCCTTTCGATCCACGTCGCGGATAGAAATCGCGAACAACGACCCCATCAGCCGGTCACGGAGCCTTCGTCCAGCCGAATTTTGCGAACGGGGGTTCGCGCACGGGCGCCTACGAACCCGCGTCATCTCGAGAAGTCGAATAAGCCTTATCTTTTAGAGAATGGAGAATTCGTAGAAAGAATTCTATAGGCGAGCCTGCGAAACGATCATTGGTGATGTCTTCCCCGGCAGACAACAGCGAAGTCGTGACCCGACGTACGAATGCCGCTCAGGCCGTCCGTCGTGACAGAGTGGGCACCACGAGTCCCAAAAAACACTTGCACGGATTTTTGTGCATATGTAGGCAGGAAAAATGAGATTCCTTGCGATCCACGTCACAGCCAGAATCACAAACGACGACCACGTCAGCCGGTCACAGAGCCTTCGTCCAGCCGAATTTTGCGAACGGGGGTTCGCGCACGTGCGCCAACGAACCTGCGTCATTGCGAGAAGTTGAGTAAGCCTTATCGTTTAGAGAATGGAGAATTCGTAGAAAGAATTCTATAGGCGAGCCTGCGAAACGATCATTGGTGATGTCTTCCCCGTCAGACAACAGCGAAGTCGTGACCCGACGTACGAATGCCACTCAGGCCGTCCGTCGTGACAGAGTGGGCACCACGAGTCCCAAAAAACTCTTGCACGGATTTTTGTTCATATGTAGGCAGGAAAAATGGGATTCCTTTCGATCCACGTTGCGGATAGAAATCGCGAACAACGACCCCATCAGCCGGTCACGGAGCCTTCGTCCAGCCGAATTTTGCGAACGGGGGTTCGCGCACGGGCGCCTACGAACCCACGTCATCTCGAGAAGTCGAATAAGCCTTATCGTTTAGAGAATGGTGAATTCGTAGAAAGAATTCTATTGGCGAACATGCGAAACGGTCATTGTCGATGTCTGCCCCGGCAGACAACAGCGAAGTCGTGACCTGACGTACGAATGCCGCTCAGGCCGTCTATCGTGACAGAGTGGGCACCACGAGTCCCAAAAAACTTCTGCACGATTTTTTTGCATATATAGGAAGGAAAAATGGGATTCCTTGTGATCCACGTCGCGGCCAAAAATCGCGAACGACGACCCTGTCAGCCAGTCACGGAGCCTTCGTCCAGCCGAATTTTGCGAACGGGGGTTCGCGCACGGGCGCCGATGAACCCACGTCATCATGAGAAGTTGAATAAGCCTTATCGTTTAGAGAATGGAGAATTCGTAGAAAGAATTCTACAGGCGAACCTGCGAAACGATCATTGTCGATGTCTTCCCCGGCAGACAACAGCGAAGTCGTGACCCGACGTACGAATGCCGCTTAGGCCGTCCGTCGTGACAGTATGGGCACCACGAGTCCTAAGAAACTCTTGCACATATTTTGTTCATATGTAGGCAGGAAAA